>NC_088798.1:72344458-72983030 GCF_011386835.1 Chrysemys picta bellii | reverse complement strand
AGTAAAATCACAAGATTTAGTAACAGTGTTATTGAGTGAAAAATAACAGATGATACACTTTAAAAATTCACATTATATTATTTGAAAAATGAGTAATGAAATGACCCATCCGAAGCCTTCATTTGAGACACTGCCTGCAAACTCTAATATAATACATTTATTTATAAAATATCCAAACTGGAATTAACAAGAAGTATGCATTATAAGCACAGATCATGACTTTTCATTGTTGTAACTCATCTTCCCTTGTTTCCTACCCCCTTTGTTTGTAGGTATCTCTTTCTGTATTACTTTTAACTTATACTTTAAGCTCCTTGGGGCTTGGACCTGTCAGTTTATTTGTAAATCAATATGCACACCTATGGTTCTATATAAATATTAGCAGTTAATAACAATAGTAATGTAATAACTTCTGTCTTCAGCCTCCCACAGTACCGATCCTAAACACTCTGTGTCCATAGACTTTAAGGCCAAAAGGGATCATCATAATCATGTAGTCTGACCTCCTGCACATTGCAGGCTACAGAACCTCACGTACGCCCTCTTGTAATAAACCGCTAACCTCTGGCTGAGTTATTGAAGTCCTCAGTTCATGATTTGAAGACTGCACGAAACTAAGAATCCACCATTTACACTAGTTTAAACCTGCAAGTGACCTGTGCCCCATGCTGCTGAGGAAGGTGGAAAAATCCCAGGTTATCTACCAATATGACCTGGGGAAAATTCCTTCCAGACCCCAAATATGTCAGTCAGTTAGACTCTAAACATGTGGGCAAGACCCGCCAGACAGACACCCAGGAAAGAATTATCTATAGGAACTTATAGCCCTCCCCATCTAGTGTCCCATCACCGGCCGTTGGAGATATTTGCTGCTAGCACTTGCAGATCGGCTGCATGCTATTGTAGGTAGTCTCATCATACCATCCCCTCCATAAATTTATTAAGCTCAGTCTTGAAGCCAGTTAGGTTTTTTTGCCCCCACTGCTCCCCTTGGAAAGCTGTTCTAGAACTTTACTCCTCTGATGGTTAGCAACCTTCGTCTAATTTCAAGTCTAAACGTGTTGATATCCAGTTTATATCCATCTCAGATAAAGTGAGCAGAGATTCATTACCAGAACCTATCTTCCAGTCACATTACATGAGTAACAGAGACACGAATGACAGAAACCAGAAATGTATTTTAAATATGGTGTTTTTATATCCTAAGCTCCAGATGCACAGTCTAAGTTCTGTGTCTTTACCTGTTTGAAGGATAAAAGTTAGCAGTACTGTGACTATGTAGTAAAAGTGGCAGCAATTATGTTCAGAAACAGAACTGCGCTCCTACTGTTACAGTTGGTAAATCTCAACATCTTTCTTCATGCACAAACTTTCAAGTTACATCTAAACATTTCAGGGATACTGGATGCTCAAGGGGACTGGTAATGGGAAAGGGAATCTCTAGATCTGCACGCAAAATGATTTGGTGATCGCAGTCCATTTCCCAGTAGACGTGCATCACAGAAAACACCATGAGGATTGACACTAATTGGCAACCTCAGCAGGGAGGCCAATAGGTCATAGAGCCTGAATCCCCAGAGGTCAATTTCAGGTCATGTATGTGGCATATTGGCTAGGCAGTGTGATGGGAAGGCTTTCAGTACCTCTGCCTGTATTGTACATGTTATGTGGGTAAATTGTCTTCACCTTTCATTGGCACTAACTTCAATTTAATTACTTTCTGTTTATTTTTTGAAGTTTTCCTTGAGGATTTTCAAAATGTACCAGCTACAAAATTAAAATGAAGCAAATTTATGAAGGGTTACAATTAACTTCAGAATTCCTGTCTGTCTTATTTCTTCTCATGCAGTTCCAAGATGACAAGCGGTTGTAAAACACATTATGGAAGCTGCATCTGGGGTCTTTGTAGATAAAGAGTGGGGTAAATCTTGACTGGAGGTCTCCTTTGATGATAACCTCAGTCTGAATCTGGGAATTCTTCTCATTCTGCCCATTTCCCCAGATTCATTTGAATTACATCTGATTCTGAGAGCTCTGCACAGTTGCTTCCTTTAGGGTAAAATCATCACAGAGTGGGCTAAAAGTGGAAGTGTGGTGTTTCTGCCCAGAGCAGTGTTTGTTTGATACATAGCCAGTAGGCAGGTTTTGAAACATCATGACATGGTGGTGTGCATCCTCCTAGTGTAATAAAGAAGAGGTGAAAACAGGCAGTTAAAGATTAGGTATGTCTACACAGAAGCTGGGAGGTGTGATTCCCAGCTTGGGTAGACAGACATGCCAGCTCTGCTTGGGCTAGCATGCCAACAATAGCAGTGTGGTTGTGGCAGCTTGGTTAAGCCACCTGAATATGTACCTAGGGGGTTGGGCAGCACTGCATTTGGGTGGCTAGCCTGTGCTGCCACAGCTACACTGCTATTATTATCATGCTGGCTCAAGCACAGCTAACACATGTATGAGCTAATTCGGTTTAAACTAAATGGAAGGAGTAACAGAATTAAGTCAAAGACTAGGGTTTATAATTTTAAAAAGGCCAATTTTAACAAATTAAGGGGACTGGTAAGGGAAGTGGATTGGGCAAACATATTAATGGATCTAAAGGCAGAAGAAGCCTGGGATTACTTTAAGTTAAAGATGCATGAGCTGTCAGAGGCCTGTATCCCAAAAAAGGGAAAAAGATTACTAAGCAAGAGATTTAGACCGAGCTGGATGAGCGACCGACTCAAAGGGGCGATTAGGAAAAAACAGAAAGCATACAAAGAGTGGAAGAGGGGAGGGATCAGTAAGGAAACTTACCTTAGTGAAGTCAGAGAATGTAGAGATAGAGTGAGAAAGGCCAAAGGCCGTGTAGAGTTGGACCTAGCGAGGGGAATTAAAAGCAATAGCAAGAGGTTTTACAGCCATATAAATAGGAAGAAAGCAAAGGAAGAAGAAGTGGGACCGCTGAAGACTATAGCCGGAGAGGAGATTAAAGATACTCTAGGCATGGCGCAATATCTCAATGAATATTTTGCATCGGTGTTTAATGAGGCCAATGGAGGTATTAGGGATACTAGCACCATGACAGAGGGGCTTACAGGATGGGGGATTACCGTATCCGAGGTAGAAACAAACCTTGAACACCTTAATGGGGCTAAGTCAGGAGGACCGGACGATCTTCATCCGAGGATATTGAAGGAATTGGCATGGGAAATAGCAGGCCCATTAGCGATAATATTTAATGAATCTGTAAACTCGGGGGTGGTCCCGTTAGACTGGAGAATAGCTAATTTGGTTCCTATTTTCAAGAAAGGGAAAAAAAGTGATCCGGGTAACTACAGGCCTGTTAGTTTAACATCTGTAGTGTGCAAGGTGCTGGAGAAAATTCTGAAAGGGAAACTAGTTGAGGACCTTGAGGTTAATGGCAATTGCGATAAATTGCAACATGGTTTTACGAAGGGCAGATCGTGCCAAACGAATCTGATCTCCTTCTTTGAGAAAGTAACGGACTTATTAGATAAGGGAAATGCGGTGGACCTAATATACCTGGATTTCAGTAAAGCGTTTGATACTGTACCCCATGAGGAATTATTGGTTAAACTGGAAAACATGGGGATCGATATGAAAATCCAGAGGTGGATAAGGAATTGGTTAATGGGGAGAATGCAGCGGGTCGTATTAAAGGGTGAACTGTCAGGTTGGAGGGAGGTTACTAGTGGAGTTCCTCAAGGTTCAGTTTTGGGACCCATTTTATTTAATCTATTTATAACTGACCTCGGAACCGATTGCAGGAGTGGGCTAATAAAGTTTGCGGATGATACAAAGGTGGGAGGCGTTGCAAATTCGGAGGAGGATAGGGATATTCTGCAGGGAGACTTGAATGAGCTTGTGAATTGGAGTGTCAGAAATAGGATGAAGTTTAATAGTGAAAAGTGTAAGGTGATGCACTTGGGGATGACTAATAACAATTTTAGTTACAAGTTGGGGACGCATTGGTTAGAAGTAACGGAAGAGGAGAAGGACTTAGGGGTCCTTGTAGACCGCAGGATGACTATGAGTCGACAATGTGACGTGGCGGTGAAAAAAGCCAATGCGGTCTTGGGATGCATTAGGCGAGGTATATCTAGTAGGGATAAGGAGGTGCTGCTTCCGTTGTATAAGGTGCTGGTGAGACCTCATTTGGAGTACTGTGTGCAGTTCTGGTCTCCCATGTTTAAAAAGATGAACTCAAACTGGAACGGGTGCAGAGAAGGGCGACTAGGATGATTAGAGGAATGGAAAACCTGTCGTATGAAAGGAGACTAGAGGAGCTTGGGTTGTTTAGTCTGACAAAACGAAGGCTGAGGGGGGGATATGATTGCTATCTTTAAATATATCAGAGGGGTAAATACAAGGGAGGGAGAGGAATTATTCCAGCTTAGTACTAATGTGGACACGAGAACGAATGGATATAAACTGGCTGTGGGGAAGTTCAGGCTTGAAATTAGACGAAGGTTTCTGACCGTCAGAGGGGTGAAATATTGGAACGGCCTTCCGAGGGAAACGGTGGGGGCGACGGACCTGTCTGGTTTTAAGATTAAGTTAGATAAGTTTATGGAGGGAATGGTTTAATGGTAAAACATAGTAGCCAAGGAATACCAAGCAATGGTGGGTAAATAATATAATGGCTAACAGAGGTCAGGCTAGAGACTCTTGCCTAAATGCTCGGGGTCTTACTGATCGCCATATTTGGGGTCGGGAAGGAATTTTCCTCCAGGGTAGATTGGCTGAGCCTCTGGAGGTTTTTCACCTTCCTCCGCAGCATGGGGCAGGGATCACTAGCAGGCGGGTCTCTGCCGATTGAAGTCACTAAAACACAGGATTGGGGACTTCAACAGCAGAGTCCAGGGAAGGGGTAGGGACGGTTTTGTGGCCTGCAGCATGCAGGGGGTCAGACCAGATGATCATAATGGTCCCTTCTGACCTTAAAGTCTATGATTCTATGAGTCTATGAGTCTACCCGAGTTGGGAATTTCATTTCCCAATCCTGTGTAGGTATACCCCATGTCTCTCATTGAAAAGAGCTGTGATAACCTGTGTTAGGCAATCGTTCTGAAGAAAATGGCTGCCAAGTTTGCCTGCAGAGACACTGAGTTATCAGAATTTAAATGCATGCTTTATAAAGCATGTTGGGATATCTTGAGCATGATGAATGCTCAGAATTGCTCCTACGCCTTTTTGTATAGTGAATGTAGCAATCTGTATGGAACTTGGATGGAGGAGCACAGGGTGCCGGAAGGAAGAATTTGGAGAGGCACCAGAAAGCCAATCTGTGTTCACCTGGCTAGAAAGTTAGCTGCACTTGTAGCATTTCTGTGCATAGTAGAGCAGAGCAGGAAACAGTTTTCCTGTCTTGTGAAAATTTTTGAGATTTTGAAAACCTTTTCCATATGGAATTGGGACAAAAAGTGAAAATTTCTAAAATTTTCATGAACCAAAGATTCGGGGGGAGGCACAGTTCAGGTCAATCAAAAAGTTCTATTTTAATAATTTTGAAACATTTTGTTTTTATTTAGACCATTTTTTGTTTTTACTCTAATTAGCTTAAATTTAAACATGAAAAGTTGTTTTGAAACAGAAAATCGGATTTTCTCATTTAGAAAATGTCAAAGCAGGACATCTCAACGATCAAAAAAGTTTTTTTCAAATTTGTTTTAGTTGAGAAATTTTTTGAAACTGACCCTTTCCCACAAACAAGTTTTGATTTTGACATATTGGCATTTTTTTTATAAAAAAAATGTTTTGTCTAAAAATTCACGACCAGCTTTAGTAAATAGCTCTCTTAATAAAGACCCAGTTTAGTTTTAGAAACATGGAGTCCTCTCAAGCTATTACCTAGCACATGTTACATGAAAAACAGCGGTCAGTCCAGTGCAGCATTTCTCAGATGTGGCCACCGTGGCCGCATGCAGCCACCAGTGGCTTTTCTTGTGGCCAGAGCCCTCTGGGGCAAAGCAGCAGCCTCTTCCCCTCCCTGTTGCTTCTGGATGCACTGCCTTGGTGTTGTCTGCTGGGGCTGCAAGCAGGAGTTGGGCCCTGGCCCCCTCTGGACACAGCTGGGGCACAATACTGGAGGAACAGGCAGCTGGTGAGTTCCCCACCTTCCTAGGGATGGTGGGGCTCAGACTTTGGGCTTCACCCCTGGGGTGGAGGGGCAGCAGACTCTGGCCACAGGGCTTTGGGCTCCAGCCCCAGTAGGGTTACCAACTGTCTAATTGCACAAACCCAAACTCCCTTGCCCTGCTCCTTCCCTAAGGCCATGCCCCTGCTTGGCCCCTTCTCTGAGGCCCCGCCTTCCCACTCACTCCATCCCCCCCTCCCTCCATCGCTCGAGGTCCCCCACCCTCACTCACTTTCACTGGGCTGGGGCAGGGGTTTGGGGTTCAGGAGGGGTTTGGGTGCGGGCTCTGGGAGGGTGTTTGGGTGTGGGAGGGAGCTCAGGGCTGGGGCAGAGGGTTGGGGTGCAGGAGGGATTCGGGTGTGGGCTCTGGGAGGGAGTTTGGGTGCAGGAGGGGGTTCAGGGTGCAGGCTCTGGCAGGGCTGTGCTTACCTCAGGCGGCTCCCAGAAGCGACTAGCATGTCCCTCCACCTACTATGCTCAGGCGTGGCCAGACAGTTCTGTGCACTTCCCCTGCCTGCAGACACTGTCCCCACACCTCCCATTGGCTGCAATTCCTGGCCAATGGGAGATGCGGAGTCGACGTTCAAGACCGGGGCAGCACGCAGAGATCCCCGCCCCTGACTGTCCCTATGCCTAGGAGCCAGCCATGTCAGCCGCTTCCAGGAGCCACGCAGAGCCTGGGCAGGTAGGAAGCCTACCTTAGCCCCATTGCGCTGCCAACTGGACTTTTGGCCTATTAAAATCTCCCGGATTGCTTTCAATAGCAACTGGGAGATTGAGGCCGATTCCAGGAGACTCCTGGCCAATCCTAAGCCCTGGACTCCGTCCGCATGGCTTTAGGCTCCTTCCCCGTCCCCCAGCCACAGGGCTTTGGGCTCTGGCTATGGGGCTTCAGGCTCTGGCCTCCCATGATCTCCCCAGGCTCTCCAAATCCATCGCCCCTGGCACCTACTGCCTACCCCAACCCCCGCTCCAGCTCTTAATTTGTCCCCAGGCTTACCAGGGCTGAGTAAGTCTTCTGTGAAAAGTGATACTTTTATCTTTGTTAATATCACTTTTTACAACAGACTTACTAGCTAGCAATAAATAAATTACAATGATTTGGGTGTGAATATGTGCATATTTATTTGGTTTTCCTAAAGCTAATTAAGTATTTTAGGAAAAAGTGTGAGAGTGGCCAACAGCAAGAGTTGGTGGCCGCACTCTGAGGCCACCAAAAAATTTGTCCTGAGAACTTCTGGTCTAGTGAGACCCACAGCATGGAAGAGAGTGATTAATAGGAAAACAAGGCAGCACCTAGAAACAGAGAAAACAAGCAGCATGGAGAGGACTCAGAATACCGGGAGTGCTAGATTTCCAGACAAAGAACTTTGCACAAGCATGGAAGCAGTGGAAGCAAGAATTGAGGCCATATACTGAGCCAACCATGGGGGATAAAGATGAGAAAATGAAGGTAAAAATTTTTATTATCTCAATGGGAAGAAAAAAAAGACGAGCAGTGAGTCAGACAGTGTTGTCAGGAATAATACCCAAAACATTGTAACAGCTGATAAAGATATTTGATGAGTACTATGACTGCAGACAGAAAGAGACTGCATAGAGATACTGTTTTTTTTTTACCCAAAACCGAGAAGCAGAAGAGGGAATAGATAATCTCATTGCAGAGATGAGAACTCGGGAATTCATGTATAACTTTGGAGACGTCAAAGACTCTCTAATTAGATACAGGGACAGGATTGTTTGTGGACACATGAGTTATGAGCAAGATTGGACCAGCAAGGGTTAATGGTGTGGGTCAGATGGTTGATTGGAAGCAGGAATCAGGCATTCTGGGAAACTGGAGAGATTCCAGTTTACAGGAGAGATTGTTGAGAGAAGCAGTCTAACTCCGGGGATAACAGCATGCTGAGACAAGCTAGGGAATGTATCTACTGGCTGGACATGAATGCCCAATTGAGAACATACAAACCCTGATATTCTATGATTCTATGGTACAGTGCGAGGTCTGCAAACAGTATATTGATCAATAATAGAAGGAGACTCTACAGCCTCATGAAATCCTAACTCGACCCTGGGAAGAGGTCAGAACAGACCCATACACTTTCAGTGAAGGGACTACATGGTCACAGTAGGTTACTACTACAATTTCTGGCAGTTGGACTCTGGAAGATACTCAGGCAAGAACTGTGATCAGGAAACTGAAGGTGCATTTTGCAAGGTATGGCATGCCTGACACACTGTGCTCAGACAATGGGCCACAGCACACTGAAGCAGAATTCAAATGATTCAATTGCCAAATGGGAATTTGAACACAAGATGTCTTGTCCTGGATACCTGTAAAACAACAGGAAGGCAGAGTCGGCAGTAAAGACAGCCAAGAAACCGATGGCAAAAGCAAAACAGGCGAGACAGGATCCCTACCTCCAATGTGGTACCATCACAATACATCTTCTTATGGACTAGATAATAACCTAGCAAAGGGACTGATGGGCTAGAGAACCAAGACTCTGCTTCCAGTGAGGAGCAGCCTGCTGCAGCTCAGCAGAGGAATGACAGACAGAACATAAAAGCAGTTAAGAGAACACCAAGTTAGTCAGACAGTCCTCTACAACAAAGGAGCCAAAGATCTGAGGTCACTATGCACAGATAAGCCGGTCTGGTCTAACTATCGAATAGCTACACAAGCAATGGCAAAAAACAACAGTCCAACCTGCAGTGCGACACAGGTCACATGCGATAGCTATGTACTCAGGACAGTGATGGAAAAGAAACTGAAGATAACTGCAGAGTAATGGCAGACAGACAGCATACCCAGACAGATGGGGCCAAGTCAAGGACCAGGAGGACTTAGAGCCTCAGCCATCAGCAGGCCTCATGTAGGAGTGTCAGAAGAAACAAGGTACATAAGCAACACAAAGGACCAACAGGACACCACCCAGAAGAATGAAGGCAGCAGCAGGATGGAAGCAAGTCTGTCCCACCAATAAAGTTAGCACAAACAAGGAGTGGGAGACTGGTTGAAAGACCAGCATTCTTGAAGGAAGATGAGGCCTAACAGGCAACAGTGGGCTGGCTGGTAAAGGCCATGTCCATAGGGTGGGCTATGTACTAGTAATCTCTGGCCACGGAAAGTCAGCAAAAGCTTGCACAAAAGACAAAATAACAATAATAAATGTTAAAAGGAAAGATGTAGTACTGTAACCTGCATGGAACTTGGAGGGAGGAGCATGGGTTGCAGGAGGGAACAGTTTGGAGGAGTCTTCCAGGAAGCCAATCTGTGTGCTTATGGCTAGAATGTTAGCTGGAGTTACAGTGCCTCTGTAAATTGTTCTCTTAATAAAGAGGCAGTTTAGTTTTAGAAACATGGAGTTCTCTCATGCTATTACCCAGCATGCAGTACATGAAACAATGAGCAAGAATTGGTTGTTGTTGTGGGGTTTTTTGGGGGGGGGCGGGGAGGGCACCAGTTTCCCAGAATGCCTGATTCCTGCTTCCAATCAACCATCTGACCCACATCATTAACCCTTGCTGGTCCAATCTTGCTCATAACTCATCCCTGCTCTCCCAGCTAGTCATTCCCCTCACATATAGATCCCTCACATCAGGTGAGCCATTCAATATATGTCCCCCAATTCCTGCTGTCCCTTTATACACACATACATTTCTCCCTCCCTCTGGTTACACTCGTGCCCATATATACACTGTCCCACTCATGCAGTCCTCCCATTCCACTGCATTTCCACATATATATATATTCCATTTCCAGTTGGTGAACCCTACTTTCACACACCCTTCCTGACCTGCTGTTCCTGGCTACCCTCCCCTACACTGAAGGGGGTCGGGAATGGGAGTAGAGACTTAGCAGAAGGAAGTGTGGGGAAGTTAGTGGAATCTTCACTCTTCATCCTCTGAGAGGTTCAGGGAAGGGGACACTGCCACAGCCTGCTGCCGACAGGACAATCTTTACATCTTGTCCTCCTTGATACACAGGATATGGGGAGCTGCCTGGGGGATTTTCATTCCCTATCTTCTCCTAGGCCCAATGGAAGGGGGCTTGTGGGAGCTGTTGCTAGTTGAATTCATCTCTCCTCCTCCCACCTAAGATTTTAACTCCCTCTAGAAGAAATAAGAAGGTCATAGAGGTGCAGGGGGACTGGTTAGGCCTCTGGTGTTGCAGGCACTGACAGCCTCTGCCTGGCAGACACTCCCTCCCTTGTTGCCTCCTTGAAGCACTGTGCTCATGTGACTAGTCCCATGGGCACCACATGTAACTGCATATGTCATGCCCCAATACCAGCCCAGCAACTTGTATAAAATCACATTATTTTCTGTATCTATTGAAACACACAGGTTATTCAGTCATTATTGTAATAGGTTGTGGGGGTTCCTTCTTTATCGAACTTGAGATGGGTGAGGGTCTGACTATGCCTTCCTAAGGAAGGATAGGATGCCAGCTTCACTCAAGTGAGTGGTTGCTCTGTCCTTACTCAGGAAACCATTGGCAATTCAGGACATTGGCAATCTTGCCAATCATATTCAACTTTTCTCTTTATGAGAAAGTTTATTAAGAAGATTGTGATGAAGCAACTTTGGTTTCATCGAGAGGCCCTAGATTTCCTGGATCCTTTTCAGCTGTATTTTTGACTTGGGTATGGTATGGAGACTACATTGGACTTACTGTTTTTCTCCTTCTAATGATGGACAATGGTTATGTTCAAGCTAATTCTGTTAGATCTATCGGCAGCCTATTGTCTGAGATTTTGGTAACTTGCTGGCAGCCTCTGGCTGAGGTAGATGGAATTTCATTGGAGTGGTTCTGTTTTTACCTCTCTGAGAGAACCCAGAGGTTAGTTTTGGAGAAATAAAATAATAATAATTTGTTTGGAAATTTGGGCCTTGGAACAGTGATTTATTCTTTGTGCCTTCCAGACTGGATTACTGCAACATACTCCATTTCAGGGATCGGCAACCTTTGGCACGCGGCCCACCAGGGTAAGTACCCTGGCGGGCCAGGCCGGTTTGTTTACCTGCTGCGTCCGCAGGTTCGGCCGATCGTGACTCCCACTGGCCGCGGATCACCACTCCAGGCCAATGGGGGCTGCAGGAAGCGGCGGCCAGCACATCCCTCAGCCCGCGCCGCTTCCCGCAGCCCCCATTGGCCTGGAGTGGCGAACCACAGCCAGTGGGAGTCACGATCGGCCGAACCTGCGGATGCAGCAGGTAAACAAACCAGCCCGGCCCGCCAGGGTGCTTACCCTGGAGGGCTGCGTGCCAAAGGTTGCTCTATTTGATGCAACACACAAACCTCTTAAGTATAGCCAACCCCAAGTATGGGGAATAAGCAGGAAGAACTGGAAGTGCTAATAAATAAATACAACTATGACATTGTTGGCATCACTGAAACTTGGTGAGATAATACACATGATTGGAATGTTGGTGTGGATGGGTACAGCTTGCTCAGGAAGGATAGACAGGGGAAAAAGGGAGGAGGTGTTGCCTTATATACACTTGGACTGAGGTAGAGATGGACATAGGAGACGGAAGTGTTGAGAGTCTCTGGGTTAGGCTAAAAGGGGTAAAAAACAAGGGAGATGTCATGCTAGGAGTCTACTACAGGTCACCTAACCAGGTGGAAGAGGTGGATGAGGCTTTTTTTAAGCAACTAACAAAATCATCCAAAGCCCAAGATTTGGTGGTGATGGGGGACTTCAACTATCCGGATATATGTTGGGAAAATAGCACAGCGGGGCACAGACTATCCAACAAATTCTTGGACTGCATTGCAGACAATTTTTTATTTCAGAAGGTTGAAAAAGCTACTGGGGGAAGCTGTTCTAGACTTGATTTTAACAAATAGGGAGGAACTCGTTGAGAATTTGAAAGTAGAAGGCAGCCTGGGTGAAAGTGATCATGAAATCATAGAGTTTGCAATTCTAAGGAAGGGTAGAAGGGAGAACAGCAAAATAGAGACAATGGATTTCAGGAAGGCAGATTTTGGTAAGCTCAGAGAGCTGATAGGTAAGGTCCCATGGGAATCAAGACTGAGGGGAAAAACAACTGAGGAGAGTTGGCAGTTTTTCAAAACTATTAAGGGCCCAAAAGCAAGCTATTCCACTGGTTAGGAAAGATAGAAAATGTGGCAAAAGACCACCTTGGCTTAACCACGAGACCTTGCATGATCTAAAAAATAAAAAGGAGTCATATAAAAAATGGAAACTAGGACAGATTACAAAGGATGAATATAGGCAAACAACACAGGAATGCAGGGGCAAGATTAGAAAGGCAAAGGCACAAAATGAGCTCAAACTAGCTACAGGAATAAAGGGAAACAAGAAGACTTTTTATCAATACATTATAAGCAAGAGGAAGACCAAAGACAGGGTAGGCCCACTGCTTAGTGAAGAGGGAGAAACAGTATCAGGAAACTTGGAAATGGCAGAGATGCTTAATGACTTCTTTGTTTTGGTCTTCACCGAGAAGTCTGAAGGAATGCCTAACCTAGTGAATGCTAATGGGAAGGGGGTAGGTTTAGCAGATAAAATAAAAAAAGAACAAGTTAAAAATCACTTAGAAAAGTTAGATGTCTGCAAGTCACCAGGGCCTGATGAAATGCATCCTAGAATACTCAAGGAGCTAATAGAGGAGGTATCTGAGAACTCTAGCTATTATCTTTGGAAAATCATGGGAGACGGGAGAGATTCCAGAAGACTGGAAGAGGGCAAATATAGTGCCCATCTATAAAAAGGGAAATAAAAACAGCCCAGGAAACTACAGACCAGTTAGTTTAACTTCTGTGCCAGGGAAGATAATGGAGCAAGTAATTAAGGAAATCATCTGCAAACACTTGGAAGGTGGTAAGGTGATAGGGAACAGCCAGCATGGATTTGTGAAGAACAAATCATGTCAAACCAATCTGATAGCTTTCTTTGATAGGATAACGAGCCTTGTGGATAAGGGTGAAGCTGTGGATGTGGTATACCTAGACTTTAGTAAGGCATTTGATATGGTCTCGCATGATATTCTTATCGATAAACTAGGCAAATACAATTTAGATGGGGCTACTATAAGGTGGGTGCATAACTGGCTGGATAACCGTACTCAGAGAGTTGTTATTAATGGTTCCCAATCCTGCTGGAAAGGCATAACGAGTGGGGTACCGCAGGGGTCTGTTTTGGGACTGGCTCTGTTCAATATCTTCATCAACGACTTAGATATTGGCATAGAAAGTACGCTTATTAAGTTTGCGGATGATACCAAACTGGGAGGGATTGCAACTGCTTTGGAGGACAGGGTCATAATTCAAAATGATCTGGACAAATTGGAGAAATGGGCTGAGTTAAACAGGATGAAGTTTAACAAAGACAAATGCAAAGTGCTCCACTTAAGAAGAAAAAATCAGTTTCACACATACAGAATGGGAAGAGACTGTCTAAGAAGGAGTACGGCAGAAAGGGATCTAGGGGTTATAATGGACCACAAGCTAAATATGAGTCAACAGTGTGATGCTGTTGCAAAAAAAGCAAACATGATTCTGGGATGTATTAACAGGTGTGTTGTGAGCAAGACACGAGAAGTCATTCTTCCGCTCTACTCTGCTCTGGTTAGGCCTCAGCTGGAGTATTGTGTACAGTTCTGGGCACCACATTTTAAAAAAGATGTGGAGAAATTGGAAAGGGTCCAGAGAAGAGCAACAAGAATGATTAAAGGTCTTGAGAACATGACCTATGAAGGAAGGCTGAAAGAATTGGGTTTGTTTAGTTTGGAAAAGAGAAGTCTGAGAGGGGACATGATAGCAGTTTTCAGGTATTTAAAAGGGTGTCATAAGGAGGAGGGAGAAAACTTGTTCACCTTAGCCTCTAAGGATAGAACAAGAAGCAATGGGTTTAAACTGCAGCAAGGGAGGTGTAGGTTGGACATTAGGAAAAAGTTCCTAACTGTCAGGGTGGTTAAACACTGGAATAAATTGCCTAGGGAGGTTGTGGAATCTCCATCTCTGGAGATATTTAAGAGTAGGTTAGATAAATGTCTATCAGGGATGGTCTAGACAGTATTTGGTCCTGCCATGTGGGCAGGGGACTGGACTCGATGACCTCTCGAGGTCCCTTCCAGTCCTAGAATCTATGAATCTATAAGTGTTCCAAAATCATGAGTCAAGCCCTCAAAAATAATGAGATTTTAAAAATAATAAACATGGGTTCTTTTTATTTGCCTTCTGGTATTTGAATGGTTAAGATTCATGTTTTCAAACTCTTCTCTGCAGCCATGAGGGCAAGAAATTTACTTTTTGAAACAAAGGCTGAGATTCTCAGTTAATAACCTGATTCCACTAGCTGGGGCTCTAACAAAGCCACCAAATACCTTTAGACTCAATAAAAATGCAAGAGTTGGCAATAGCACACTTGGAAGTCACAGGTGGTGGAGAATGGGCCTGTCTGTTAAGTGGTGTTAATCACTGGGAGCATATAAAAACTTCTTCCACAACTGTATTGGCTTTCCATTGAAACCAGAATGGAATTCAAGGTGTTAATGTTGAACTATGAAGTCCTAGACGACTTGGATCTTGGCTATCAGATGGATCACCTTACTTCTTATGTACATGGTAGTAGTGGAGGTCAGCTCAGGTAATCAAATTAGTAGTCTTTAGCTGATGGCCAGGCAGTCTTAATGGAGAGCCTTCAATTCTGAAGTTTGCATCCTGCTCTCATCTGACAGAGGATGAGTTTGTTGACCTGGAGGGCACAGTCCAAGGCTAATCTCTTTTCACAGGGGGGTTGAGGAGGTGAATGGGGTTGGTTTTGTTTTGTTTTAGGAAATGCCCTTTGTTTGCTCTGAAAAAGAGCAAACGTGTATTTCCTTAGGTGTTGTACATGTGCTCTGAGACAAGATAATTGGGCGCATTTTTATAAATCTAAAAATAAAATGTACATATGGTGAAATGAACATGAGGTTATTGAAATGAATTTAGTGCTAGTGAAAGGTAGCAGATTGATGAACCTGTGAATTAGGTCTCCTGTTTACCAACAGAACAGGCATAGCACAGTGTAAGTTTCTGCTTCCACCTAGTGCCATTATGCCTCATCTTTGACCTGGAGGAACCATATCTAGGGGCTAATGAGCAGATCGCTGTTCATAGGCTAGCAAGTCTTTAGTTTCTGTGCTGTGACTGGCAACAAGGGGACAAATTTGTGTTTTTTTTATGGTGGTCTTTGTGATGTGGAGATTTGTCCCACCAGGAATTGGACAGAGAGCCATCAACTCATTTCATGTAGGCCACCAAATTAGCATGAGATGGTAACATCTTTAAGCTGTGTTCAAACCTGTTATCTTGAGGTGAAGGTCTCCATATCACATTAGTCATCTAAGTCTTAAGAAGTATAAGATATATGAAGTAAACCCTAGAAGATGTTCACTCAGTATTTCAGAATAACTGGAGTGTGCCCTCTATGCAGAGTTACAGTTTGCACTGTACAAACTGAGCTTCCAGATGAGAATGTCACTGCCTAATCGGTAGAAACATATTCAGGTCAAGTGTCAGATGCAGTTATGCTGGAGAACAGTGTAGGTCCATGCAGCCTTTAGGGAAGGGGCATAATAATGGAATACTGAACAAGAATCCAGAGACCAGTGCACAGATCTGAAGGAAACCATCGGAAGACATTTTTCTATCTTACAGACAATGATTATTGATTACTCAGTCCTGTGATTCTGAGATGCGAGCTGTTCATACACTGAGATTACATTCAGCAAGGCTTCTGCTCTACAGCAGTAGCACATGGCATGTTCTGTTTATCACAGAAGCTTATGTAAAGAAGAGCATCTCTTATTAATGCATGCTTGTGTAGGGAGAAGAGTATGTAAATAGTCTCCTATTTACCTGTGCAGTATTGCAAACTCTGAGCATTCAAAAACCATAACGTAGACCCCCAAAATATTGAGACTGGCTTAAAAAAATCATGAGATTTTTAAAATAAATAAATGTAAACTTATTTTTATTTACTGTGTGGTGCATGAGTCTTTTGGAGTTAAAATTTTAGGCTTTCCCCTGCAACCATGAGGACTAGAAACTTTTTTTTTTTTAATAAAAGCTGAGAGTCTCACATAATCACATAATTCCCGGATCTGGGTCTTTAAGAAAAGCAACAAATATTGTGACAGTTGGCAACACAGCCTCTGAGTAAAAGGTAGAGGATGGGTGAGCATGAGCTTCTGGTCAGAAGAAACTAGGGAGAAAGAAAGGAAGACTCTTACAGGAAACTCCAGAAGCAGAAAGAGCAGGCAAGAAAGATTAGGCTGAAGTTTATCTTGTGTTTAGGACTGTCAATTAATCGTAGTTAACTCACATGATTAACTCAAAAAAATTAATCGCTATTTAAAAAATAATCACAATTAATGGCAGTTTTAATAGCACTGTTAAAAATTTCAATTGGTATTCTATTGTTTATTAAATATTTTTGGATGTTTTTCTACATTTTCAAATATATTTATTTAAATTACCCACAGAATACAAAGTGTACTGTGCTCACTTTATATTTTTATTACAAATATTTGCACTGTAAAAATGATAAACAAATGAAATAGTATTTTTCAATTCACCTCATACAAGTACTATAGTCAATCTCTTTATCATGAAAGTACACCTTAAAATGTAGATTTTTTTTGTTACATAACTGCACTCAAAAACAAAACAATGTAAAACTTCAGAGCCTACAAATACACTCAGGCCTACTTCTTGTTCAGCCAATCGCTAAGACAAACAAGTTTGTTTACATTTATGGGAGATAATGCTACCGGCTTCTTATTTACAATGTCACCTGAAAGTGAGAACAGGCGTTTGCATGGCACTTTTGTAGCTGGCACTGCAAGATATTTACATGCCAGATATGCTAAACATTAGTATGCCCCTTCATGCTTTGGCCACTATTCCAGAGGACATGCTTCCATGCTGATGATGCTTGTTAAAAAAAATAATGCGTGAATTAAATTTTGACTGAACTCCTTGGGGGAGAATAGTATGTCTCCTGCTCTGTTTTACCCAAATTCTGCCATGTATTTCATATTATAGCAGTCTTGGATGATGACCCAGCACATATTCATTTTAAGAACAATTTCACTGCAGATTTGACAAAACTCAAAGAAGGTACCAATGTGAGATTTCTAAAGACAGCTACAGCATTCGACCCCAGGTTTAAGAATATGAAGTGCTTTCCAAAATCTGAGAGAGACGAGGTGTGGAGTATGCTTTCAGAATTCTTAAAAGAGCAACACTCTGATGCGGAAACTACAGAACCCGAACCACCAAAAAAGAAAATCAACCTTCTGCTGGTAGCATCTGACTCAGATAATTAAAATGAACATGCGTTGGTCTGCACGGCTTTGGATCATTATTGAGCAGAACCCATCATCAGCATGGAAACATGTCCTCTGAAACGGTGGTTGAAGGTGAAGGGATATATGAATCTATGGCACATCTGGCATGTAATTATCTTGCGACGCCAGCTACAACAGTGCTATGCAAACGCCTGTTCTCACTTTCAGGTGACATTGTAAACAAGAAGCAGGCAGCATTATCTCCTGCAAATGTAAACAAACTTGTTTGTCTGAGTGACTGGCTGAACAAGAAGTAGGACTGAGTGGAGTTGTAGGCTCTAAAGTTTTACATTGTTTTATTTTTGAATACAGTTTTTTTTGTACATAATTCTACATGTATAAGTTCAACTTTCATGATAAAGAGATTGCATTATAGTACTTGTATTAGGTGAACTGAAAAATACTATTTCTTTTGTTTTTTACAGCACAAATATTTGTAATAAAAAATAAATATAAAGTGTGACAAAGTTCCTCCTCTATCTTGGTGAGTCCTGCGCTTATTGGCGGATTTTCTTGCCTCAGAGATTCACGATGTGGGTTGGGGAACAGCCCAGAAACCTTCCCCTCTGGAAGAACCCACAGTCCAGGTCAATTGGGAGGTTTGGGGGAAACCTGGGCCCGCCCTCTACTCCGGGTTCCAGTCCAGGGCCCTGTGGACTGCAGCTGTCTATAGTGCTTCCTGTAACAGCTGCATGACAGCTACAACTCCCTGGGCTACTTCCCCATGGCCTCCGCCAAACACCTTCCTTAGTCTCACCACAGGACCTTCCTCCTGGTGTTTGATAACACTTGTACTCCTCAGTCCTCCAGCAGCACACCCTCTCCCTCTCCCTCTCCCTCTCAGCTCCTTGCACCTCTTGCTCCCAGCTCCTCACACTTGCACCACAAACTGAAGTGAGCTCCTTTTTAAAGCCCAGGTGTCCTAATTAGCCTGCCTGCCTTAACTGGTTCTAGCAGGTTCCTGATTACTCAGAGCCCGTTCTCTGGTCACTCAGGGAACAGAAAACTACTCATCCAGTGACCAGTATATTTGCCCTCTACCAGACTCCTGAACCCCACTGGTCTGGGTCTGTCACAAAAGCGAGTACTGTACACTTTGTATTCTGTGCTTTAATTGAAATCAATATATTTGAAAATGTAGAAAACATCCAAAAATATTTAAATAAATGGTATTCTATTATTGTTTAACTGCGATTAATCATGATTAATTTTTTAATTGCATTTTTAATCATGATTAATTTTTTTAATTGCTTGACAGCCCTAGTTGTGTTATTATTATTTGAGTTTCCTTTAAATCAAAAAATCAGGAAGGGGTAAGTCTGAGCTCATGAAGTGTGGGTAGACTTTATTGTAACAGAGTAAGAATGCCACCTGCTCATAGATTGTCTTTATCAACACTGATTTTGTATTAAGCACAGAGCAGAATTACCTGGGCAAACAGCTGGAGGGTTACAGATATACTTGTTAAACTCACAGCTGCAGCGTAGGAGAGAGAAAACTGACAGTTCAATTTGACTTCCAACGACAAGCAATAACGTGTCACAAATTTTCAGGTTAGATATGCTGGAGAAGTCCGTAAGTCAGTCTCATGTTACTGACACTAGGAAAAAATAACCTTTATTTTCTGAAGAAAACCAACTGATTTACACTTTAAGTTTAGGTAGAAATCCGAGAACCAGTTGCTTCTGGTGCTTCACCCTTTCTTCTGCATGAGAAGGGAGGTGAACGGCTGTTCTCTAGGTGCTTACCCCATTTTCTTGACTGAGTGGATAAAATGTTCTGTTGCACATCACTGATACTTTCAGATGAGTGAATTGGGCTCTGGTGCAGAGGGGGGCTGTACAGTTACACAGATTCCATTTTCAGTATTCATAAACTAATTTTAGTCTTTCTTTTCCTCCTTCCTCTCTCTCGCCTTCTCTTCTCTTAATTCTGTTTGTATCCCTGAGAAATGTTGCTTGGCCATTCTGCCACCCTTGTTTTTGAGGCACAGTTTCTCTATAAATACGAGTCTTGCATAAAACCTTGAGGATAGCCTGGTTTAAGCTCAGCCTGAGCTCCAGTGGCAAGGAGTTCTCGAGTTGAGGGTTCTCTACCAAGAACACCCTAACTCCCAAGAGTTTGGCACTGGTCTTTGTCAGCCAAAATGCCTCAGATAATTTCAGGTGAAATGCTGGGCGTTGGAGAAAGAGGCGGTCTCTAAAAAAACCAGGCCCTGTCTAGCTTTAAGGGCCTTAAATATTAGGACCAGGATCTAAAATGAGATCCTGTATTGAAGGCTGCTGCCTTTTCCACATGGCTTTCCGTATCAGCTTCACATATAGTGCTTTGCAGTAGCAAAACCTGGAGGTGACAAAAGCATAAAACACCATGGCTATCGCCTCTTCTGAGCAGGGCCGGCTCTAGGCTTTTTGCTGCCCCAAGCAAAAAATTTTTTGGCTGCCCCCCACCCCAGCCCTAGGCTCTCCCCTTCTCCGCTCCCACGTCACCCTCCTGCCGCCCCAGCCCTGGATCACTGGTAACTCGCTCCCAGGGCGGGTCATTCAGCAGGAATTTTGGATGTGCACAGAACACAGACAGGATTGGTTCCCATATGGTTACAGAACTGCAGTAAAGTGGAACAGTTTTCAGCTTGTGTGACTGGAGGATAGCTGGATGCATATTATAAGACTGTCCTACATAAATGAAGAAAAGTTGAGGTGCCTTTATTATTTTTTTGTTCCATTCTTTGTTTCTATGGGGAATGCACTATCATGGTCTTCCTTTTAAACAAATAAAACTTAAAAAAAAAAAAAGCAATGGCTGTTGAAAATAGCAATTTCAGTCCTAATAACCACTGGGAAGCATTTCTTGCTCAATTTATTCTACTGTTTCTACAGCAAGTTACAGTGGATCAGTATATTTGATTTGGGGGAAATGAAGTAACAACTGCCCAAATTGAGCTTGAGCACTCCCTGATTTTGAGGGTGTTCAAATCTGGAAGGCAGGTGCTAGATTCTCTTTCTGAATATTAGCTATATCTGGAAAGGAAAAGTCAATTTCTGCTTCCATGGCTCAGAAGTGGAAATCCTCCTAAGTGCCTGGTACTGTATCTAAAGCTGCCCAGGTCCAGAGCCTCCCCGCTCCCTTACTTTTCATTTTAAATTCTAGTGGGATCCACATACCTCCCTTGCTAGGCTTCAGATAGAGAGGTGCACCGTCCATTTAGTCCCCCCAATTTCTTCTTTGGGGGAGAGCCCAGGGCTGGGGCGGCAGGGGGTGCAGGTGGGGGCCAGAGCTGGGGCGGCAGCGGGTACGGGGGGGGAGAGCCCAGGACTGGGGCAGCAGGAGGTGCGGGTGGGGGGAGAGCCCAGGGCTGGGGGAGCAGGGGAGTGCAGGTGGGGGCCAGAGCTGGGGCTGCAGGGGGTGTGGGTGGGGGAGAGTCCAGGACTGGGGTGGCAGGAGGGGGCCAGAGCTGGGGTGGCTGGGGATGCGGGGGGGGGGGGGGAGAGAGTCCAGGACTGGGGCAGCAGGAGGTGCGGGTGGGGGGAGAGCCCAGGGCTGGGGGAGCAGGGGAGTACAGGTGGGGGCCAGAGCTGGGGCGGCAGGGGGTGCGGGGGGAGGGAAGAGCCCAGGACTGGGGCGGCAGGGGAGTGCAGGTGGGGGCCAGATCTGAGTCGGCAGGGGGTGTGGGAGGTGACGCCCAGGGCTGGGGCAGCAGGAGGGTTCAGGTAGGGGCCAGAGCTGGGGCAGCAAGGGGGGTGGGTGGGGGAGAGCCCAGGGCTGGGGCTGCAGGGGAGTGCAGGTGGGGGCCAGAGCTGGGGTGTGGGCGGGGGAGAGTCCAGGGCTGGGGCAATACAGAGATCGGGGGGATGGCAAAAAACCTAGAGCTGGCTCTGTTCCTACCAGTCACAGCAAGCTGCAGATTTCAGTTCCATACTCCTTCCCCCACCCTTTCCTGTTGTTAGTGGCCATGGGAATGCTGGGAAATGTAGTTCCTTCCCTGCTCCAGGGCTGGCTCTATAGGCAGGGAGCTAACCAAGGAACTACAGCTCCCAGGGCCCCCTGTTGGTTCTCAGCTCCCATGCTGGATCCTTGCGCCCCTTGCAAATCTGCCGCCTAAAGCAACTGCTTGCTTTGCTGGTGCCTAGAGCCAGCCCTGCTTCTAAGAGAAACAGATGCAATCTCCTGGCTAGCTGAAAGTGGAAGAAGGCATTTCTTATCACTGTTTACCTAAGAGCAGCAATGAGTCCAATTGACACCCAAGACCTCAGACCATCTTGACTACTGGAAGGCAGATGTCCTCAACACAGGGTGATGTCTGATTTCCACTTAGGGATATTCCTTCTCTTGTCAATGTTATGTTTGTCTTACATGAACGTGAGGTTGCTGCTTATATCTATGCAGTAATTTCTCTCAGTTATTGAGATGTCTTGTTGGCAGCACAGGCAGTGACTTCTGAGAAAATTATATCTAATTAAATGTGATCAGCAGAATGCTGTCAGTGGGACCAGTAATATCTCACTATATCTCCTTGGCCAAAATAGCAGAGGAGAAAGGATTGAGAATTGAGTTGTGGCTTTCAGACTCCATGAGAAAGCACTTTAGGGAAAGGGAGCATTTGCCCATCATGACTCATTAGAACCTGTTCAAAAATATTGAGTGAAGCTATCTTTAAGCTGTTACACCTTGATCTGAAGGCTGATTGGGAGGGGTTCAATTTATGGGCAGAGTTAATGTATTTGATGCATATAGAAATATGATCCTCCTTGCACTGTCATTGAATTGTGTCACTGGAGGTGCAAACTGAGGAATCACTGATGCAAAAAGATACAGGGGTGAGAAGTACACATTTGGATGCACAATTACACAATTTGCACATGCAGTGGTAGTAAATGCTAGTGTAATTGTAGGTACACATGTGTACATGCATTTTTTTGCACACACATCTTCACCTTCAGGTTTTGAGAGTATAACCTGGAATGTATATCTGTCTGACTAGTACAATGAAATAACGATACATGCAGCATACTTAAACATCCTTTAGCTGCATTCTTTTCTCTGTATTAAATGTGTATTCTTTGACTGCACTTCCTAAGCCTTCAACGAAATCTCAGCTGAGCAGCTGTTTATGTGCTTCACTTTGGCTGAAGTGTTCACTATTCCATGTGTCAGCAGGAAGAACTATAAATAGAGTTTTCATCCCCCTGTTGTGGTGGTGCTATGTATTATTTCTGCTGGTTACCTGAAGCTGCAGATTGCCATTACTTCTTCAAGTCTGCTGTGAAATGATCACATTTAACCCCGGCTAAGTGTCACCACTGTGAGTCAAAAGAAAAATGAGAAGAAATATATTGATTGTGGCTTCTTGCTCCCGGTGCTTATTAGGAGGAGAAGCATTACAAGATGAATGAACAGCCAGTCCTGCTGCTGTCCAGGCTGTCTTGTTCTCTGGTAACTGGTCTTTTGCTGCAGAAGTCACCATGTTGAAAAATAGTTTGTAAATATCTCCAAAGAGCTGTTACAATACCCCTTTTATTCAAGTGGGTTTACTCATGATGCTCATCAATCTAATACTCTACATGCAGAATTCATATTTTAGTGGGCCTCCCGTCCCCTGGTATCTGGGTTGCAGATGTGGGGAGGGATAGCTCAGTGGTTTGAGCATTGGTCTGTTAAACTCAGGGTTGTGAGTTCAATCCTTGAGGGGGTTATTTAGGGACCTGGGGTAAAAATCTGTCTGGGGATTGGTCCTGCTTTGAGCTAGGGGGTTGGACTAGATGACCTCCTGAGGTCCCATCCAACCCTGACATTCTATGGTTGTGATTTAAAAGAGATGCTGGGAAAAGGGAATTGAAACAAGTGTTCTTTTGTGGTGAGTGATGCCTCCTGTTACTCCTAAGAGAGTCAGGCACTACCATGTAAGGACTCCGGCTGCATGAAAGTTTGTTGGATTTTTAGATAATTTAGTCTCACCTCATTCCTTCTGGTCCTCCATGTGCTGCAATATTTTTATGGCGAGACTCACTACATGGTGCTGTTACTCATGGTTTTTCAGTTTTATTTTGGGTTTGTTTTTGTTTTGTTTTTTTCATGTGAGCAATGTTCAGTTGTAACTGTGCCTCAGTGGGTCACAACTGAGAATGCCAAATTCAGGACAAACTGCTGAGAAATAGGGTAGATACACCCTAAGATGGGTGGCTAATCCCCCATAGGATATACCAAACCAGCAACAAAAGTAAACTTCTGCTTTATCATACCAGCTAACAAGAAGTCATAAAAGCAGTTTCATTAAGCATTCCAGTCCTTGTATTACCACCGAAAACACTAGACTTGAGATGAGTGGTTCTTTAAAAACAATCTCTTCAAATAAAAGGTTCTTCTGATCCCAAAGGACCAGCCACACACCCAGGTCAATATATAACTTAGATCTTACCCAAAAACCACGCTGATGCCAATCCTTTAGTATCTAGAATCTAAAGGTTTATTTATAAAAAGAAAGAAAGAAAGGTGAGAGTTAAAATTGGTTAACGGAATCAAATACATACAATAATTGCAAAGTTCTTGGTTCAGACTTGTAGTAGTGATGGAATAAACTGCTGGCTTAAGTCAAGTCTCTGCTTGCTTCCAAATCATTGGAAGGACCTCAGTCCCTTGGTTACAATGCCCCCATTAGTAAAAGTTCATCGTCCAGAGGTTTGAGCAGGAAAGAGGCAAAATGGAGATATTTCCAGGGCCTTTTATAGCTTCTGCCATGTGGAGGGAAACCCATTTTTCTATCCGCTGCCTCTGAAGGTCTTGACAATAAGATTATTGACATGGCTGTTAACACTGGCCAGGTTGGAGAGAGTTGGATTTGATTGACTTAATTCCTTTTTCTGTGAAAGGATTTAGCATTGGATGGTTTCTTATCAGCCCAAGTGGATTTATGGATTACTATTCTTACCCTCCTTTTCAATGTGTACATGAAGCTTTTAGAGAACATAGTGAGGCAGTTTCACCTGTGGGTGTCTTCAGATGGATCAGTTGCTAGGAGTTATGATGCTTGAGTAACATTCAGATTATTCTGGTTGGATTGGAGAAATAATTGGAAGAAATGGCAGAAGTAGTGTCCTTTTTCTAAAACTAGAGTGTTGGATCATTTTTTGTTTCTGTGATTCATAGATTTTAGTTTCTATAGAATAGTTTAGTCCACAGTTTCTGTGGGATCTTCAGGTGCTCCTAGAAATCTAGTTAGCAATGGCTCAGAGTGGGTTTTGCCATTTATTCTTGGCCAGGAAGTTGCATCCTTTTATTTTGGATGTGATGTTCACCGCAGTAATCCATGCTTTTGTCATTTCCATATTGGATTCCTGCAATTCTTTCTACATTGGGTAACACCTGCAATACACCCAGAAACATCAGCTATTGCAGAACATGGCTGCCTGCTTGATGGTGCTTCTCACAGTGTGTGTATTATACTCATTCTGCATTAATTGTATTAGTTTGCACTTTGCAGCTTAATTCTATGTGCAATTTAGGTTGTTGAATTTAGCCTATTAAGGTCTAAATATTTTGTTTCTTAGGTATCTCAGGGACTACCTCTCTCCTCGTACAATCAGAAGTGAAATCAGATTGCCTGTCTGCTCCATTGAGATCAGCTGAGGCACCTGAATTCATAGGATCCTAATTAGAATTGGGAGGGGACTGGAAGCCAGATATTTTTCACTGTGGGGCCCCTGAATCTAGAACTTGCTGACTATTGGTGCACCAGTGCATTGACCTAGATGACATACCTCATAGCCTATCAATTTTCAAATAATTTTTTGGTGAAGGAGGACTGATGGAAGTGATTGATGGTAATGATAGTCTGAGGCCATGTCTGCACTACAATCTTATGTTGTATCTTATATAACTTATATCTCAAGTTGCGTGGATATACAGCTGCTGCAGTTAGTACTTCGCTTGCATGTGTGCATACTTGACTCCTTGTGTTGGTGGAGTGCGTACTCACTGGTTGTGCTTGTGTCAATGCAGTGTGGCACACTAGGGGTAGGCATCCCACTGTGCAACTCGCCACTGTTAGGAAGTTTTGCCAATGTATGATGGGGCGAAAACAAGTCAACTCAGCGGTGACTGGGAGCATGGGGTCAACTTCTCAGTTTGCAAATGTCTCCATCCCATAAAGGTATCTGTATCCCATAATTTTTGCACCTTTTTTCAAAATCCTAAAAACCTGTATGCCCTCCTCATTGTCCCTTGAAGTCTTTAAACCATGATTTGAGGACTTCAATAGCTCAGACATAGGTTAGGGGTTTGATATAGGAGTGGATGGGTGAGATTCTGTGGCCTGCGTTGTGCAGGAGTTCAGACTAGATGATCATAATGGTCCCTTCTGACCTTAAAGTCTATGATTCTATAAGTCTCTGGCTGCTTCCAAATCATTGGAAGGTCCTCAATTCCTTTGTTAGAATGCTTCCATTAATATAAGTTCATAGTCCAGAGGCTGGAGCAGAAAAGAGGCCAAATGTAGGTGTTTTCAGGGCCTTTTATAGCTTCTGCCATGTGGAGAGAAACCCATTGTTTCAGACAAAGCCCTCAGCACAGCTAGTGGAAAATTAAGGGTGACAAGATGGGGTTTGGAATCATATGGGCAAGTCACATGTCCATGTATATTTTTGCTTAGTCACAGCAGGAAAGTCCATGGTTCATTGTGAGTTAAGTGTCCTTTTGACAGGCCATTGAATTTGAATAGTCCTTCTACGATGTGCTGGCTAGCTCCCTTGTGGTGTCAAAGGTGCCGACTTCTACTGGCGCCGGTGGGTGCTCGACCCCTCTTTGCCCTGGCCCTGCCCCGACTCCACCCCTGCCCTGCCCCCTCCTGCCCCCATTCCAACCCCTTCCCAGCCCCCTCCCACCCCTATCCCTTCCCCAAAGTCCCCACCCCAACTCTGCCTCCATTCCAACCCGTTCCCCAAATCCCCGCCTCTTCCCCGCCTCCTCCTCTGAGCATGCCACATTCCCACTCTTCCCCCCTCCCTCCCAGCTGTTTAGTGGTGGCAAGCGCTGGAAGGTAGGTGGAGGAGCGGGGACGCGGCATGCTCAGGGGAGGAGGCCGAAGCAGAGGAGGTGGTGAGGTGGGGTGGGGGCTGAGGGGAGCTTGGCTGCCGGTGGGTGCAGAGCACCCACTAATTTTTTCCTGTGGGTGCTCCAGCCCCAGAGAACCCACGGAGTCGGCACCTATGATAGGTGTTACCCCAGGAGCAAACATTTGAAATCATAGAACATTAGGGTTGGAAGAGACTTCAGGAGGTCATCTAGTCCAACCCCCTGTTGTTCATAGCAGGACCAACCCCAACTAAATCATCCCAGCCAGGGCTTTGTCAAGCCGGGCCTTAAAAACCTCTAAGGATGGAGATTCCACCACCTCCCTAGGTAACCCATTCCAGTGCTTCACCACCCTCCTCGTGAAATAGTTTTTCCTAATATCCAATCTAGAACTCCCCCCCTGCAACTTGAGACCATTGCTCCTTTTTCTATCATCTGCCACCACTGAGAACAGCCGAGCTCCATCCTCTTTAGAACCCCCCTTCAGGTAGTTGAAGGCTGCTATCAAATCCCCCCTCACTCTTCTCTTCTGCAGACTAAACAAGCCCAGTTCCCTCAGCTTCTCCTCGTAAGGCATGTGCCCCAGCCCCCTAATCATTTTCATTGCCCTCCACTTGATTCTCTCCAATTTGTCCACATCCTTTCTGTAGTGGGGAGCCCAAAATTGGATGCAATACTCCAGATGTGGTCTCACCTGTGCCGAATAGAGGGGAATAATCACTTCCCTCGATCTGCTGGCGATGCTCCTACTAATGCAGCACAATATGCTGTTAGCCTTCTTGGCAACAAGGACACACTGTTGACTCATATCCAGCTTCTCGTCCATAGTAATCCTCATGTCCTTTTCTGCAGAACTGCTGCTTAGCCAGTCGGTCCGCAGCCTGTAGCAGTGCATGGGATTCTTTCGTCCTAAGTGCAGGATTCTGCACTTGTCCTTGTTGAACCTCATCAGATTTATTTTTTCTAGGTCACACCTCTCCCTACCCTCCAGCTTATTTACCTCCCCCCCCCCCCCCCCAGCTTATAGTTATCCGCAAACTTGCTGAGGGTGCAATCCATCCCATCATCCAGATCATTAATGAAGATGTTGAACAAAACCGGCCCCAGGACCAACCTCTGGGGCACTCCACTTGATACTGGCTGCCAACTAGACATTGAGCTGTTTATCACTACCCGTTGAGCCCAACAATCTAGCTAGTTTTCTATCTACCTTATAGTCAATTCATCCAATCCGTACATTTTTAACTTGCTGGCAAGAATACTGTGGGAGACCGTATCAAAAGCTTTGCTAAAGTCAAGATATATCACGTCCACCACTTTCCCCATATCCAAAGAGCCAGTTCTCTCATCATAGAAGGCAATCAGATTGGTCAGGCATGACTTCCCCTTGGTGAATCCAGGTATAGAACCAATATTCATAACTTCAAATACAAAAAAGACACATGCCTACAGATAGCATAATCATAACCAGCAAATCATAACCTTTTCATAGACATCTTACATGCCACATTTTGTACAAGATTTGTTGCAAATATATAACAGTGGTTGCAACAATGATCTATATGGTCATATTTTAATCAGATAACGTCACATCACCCTTTGAAGAAATGTTGTTGTAGGTTAGTTTGGTAATACAGATCTTCTGGGGAAAGCTGTGGCAAACAGCAAGATTGTTTGCTCTCTGCCTTAATTTCTCTAACTACAGGAAATGCTTGGGGCAGTGTTGCTCCCTGAGCATTTTTGGGCATTTGGGCTGAGATTCCTGAAAGAGGGGTTTGTCTGCATGCTGTTTGTATCCGCCTCCATGCAAGGACTGGTGGGTATATAGTTTAAATAAAACAATTTATGCTAAGAATATATCTAGACTCACCATCACTAATTTATTTTCCAACGGAATGCTAATGTGCAAAGCCCTGACATCTGCTATCACTCAGAAGAGGAAGGAAAATAGCACAGCCTTGTATGCATCAATCTGCCAGGACATGATGGTGCCTTGCTGTTGTCAGGATCTTCACCCAATTTGTGTCTGCACTGTTCCTGTAGGAATCTCTGTGGCCATACTTACATGCAGAAATTACAGTACCTCTTCTCTGTGCAACTATTAACTAGCTAGTCAATTTCCTGTTTAACAGTCAAAACCCAATTCATAGAAGATAAACTAAATATATATTTATTTTAAGACTACAATAAGAAAACAGAAATTAAAGGGATAGTTAAAATCATAATCATTTAATAAGGATTCCACATACACATCCTATCAGCTACTACAATAAACTTCAATTACATAGGAAAGAGTAGAAATAATATCACTTCCTCCCAGCCCCCATAACTGTTAAGCTCTTTGACTGTTATCTATCAACCTGTCCAAGATACCTTGGCACATGACAAATCAGGAAGACAAGTAACTGTAAAGTTCAGTTCTGATATAGTCTCCCCCAGTTTTCCCCCTGCTTTTAATGCAAAGGTTGTATGCAGTGTTGTTGTAGCTGTGTTGGTCCCAGGATATTAGAGAGACAAGGTGGGTGAGGTAATATCTTTTATTGGACCAACTTCACTTGGTCAGAGAGACAAGCTTTCAAGCTTTGGGTACGCTCGAAAACTTGTCTCTCTCACCAACAGAAGTTGGTCCAATAAAAGATATTACATTACCTTGCCCTCCTTTTCTGTGTAATGCAAAGGTGTCACTATTGCAAAATATGTGAATTCCTTAAAGTTGGGCCAGTGTAAGATATTCATTTTGACTAAACCATCCTCCTATTTGAAATTAGTAATATACACACACAACATATTTTCCTTCTTCTGACATCAGACGTATGTTGTTGTATGATTATTATCCAGTCTGTTTAATAATTCACCTCCTAAGTTTGATTCCTATCCTTGTCCATTTCAGATGAGTTCTTCCACTCTTGTTGTTCACTAGGGACAAAATGTCATGCATATTCTTCAATTAGCTTTTTGGTGTGTTACTAAAGAGTGTTTGGGTAACACCTTTCTTGAAGCTGACTTTATTAACATGCAAATGAGCAATTCATTTGTACAATGCACAGCATAATTCTCTGTGCAAGGCAAGGCCAGGTCCATTTCTGTAATGAAGATTTTACAATTAAAATCTAAACAATTAAAACACAAAAGAGGTTGCTTCTTAATTGTTACACATGGATTATGGGGAGATGGCTAATCAGTTGCATTATAGGTACTATTCCAGGAAATTCAGTTGAATCAGTAAACAATAGGGATGGCTCTAGCAACATTTGTTGAATTTGCTCAATATTGAATAGTCTGTGTTCGGTATTTGGCAAATACTGAAATCTGAATATGAAGAGGGAAGGGTGAGGCTGTGGGTGGAGGGATCTGGGCTGGAGGCAGGGTGGCAGAAAGGAGCTGCAGCATACTTAAAATATCTGATGCCATGTGATACCAGACATTTTAAGCATCTACTTATTGTAGATTTGGCTTCATAGAATAATAATACCTTGAAAAGTGTTGGATTGCTGTGTTTTTCCCCTTCAGATGTTCTTGTTTAATTTATTTTACTTTACTGCAGTACTGGTAGTTGTATGGTCCCCACTGTGGGTAAAATTGCATAGTTTGTGTTATTAATTTTAATTTATGTTAGAGTTTGTGTTGTGGGAATAAGCACTGAACAAATTAATAAATAAATGTAAACTAGCTCTCAATAGAGGGCCAGATCCTGAGGTGGTGTAAGTCCGCATAGCTCGATTGAAGTCAATGGAGATATACAAATTTACACAACCTGAGGATACAGCCCAGAGAAAAAAATAGTATAGTATTATGTAGGTAAAAAGAACAGGAGTACTTGTGGCACCTTAGAGACTAACAAATTTATTAGAGCATAAGCTTTCATGGACTACAGCCCACTTCTTCGGATGTGCTGTAGTCCACGAAAGCTTTTGCTCTAATAAATTTGTTAGTCTCTAAGGTGCCACAAGTACTCCTGTTCTTTTTGCGAATACAGACTAACATGGCTGCTACTCTGAAACCTGTTATTATGTAGGTACTATCCCATTACTCAAAAGTTGGACTCCCCAGTTTAAGGGTAGAGAGGGCTACATTAGTGCAGTGCTGCTCAGCCTTATTATACAGGAGGACCATATAAACCTAAGCACAACCTTGTGTGGGCCAAACAGATTCTACATATTTTGATAAGATTTAAAATCCCCTGTATTGATTTATATTTTAAGTTCAGCTTGTTTTGTATGTATTTGGAAAGGTTATTTCTGTGTACAGCACTGTCTATTTACACACTTGGGTAAACTAAAATGATGTAAACATGACAAAACGCTAATGAATCGGCCATTAATATTGTGTTGAAGCAGCTGCAGACCTTATGAAATGTGCTGGTGGGATGAGTTCAATCATAAGTTGGGCACCCCCACATTAGTGCAGTTGTTGAAAATTTGGAGCGGTGCTGCCCATGCAATATTGCTCTGTGAATTCTAGACTGCAGGCTTCAAGGCTGTCAATCTGGCTCTTTTCCCGAGCACACCATTCTTATTTTAAAAAAGGCTGGACAACACAGTTTAGTGTAAATTAATACAATACATGCTTTTATATAATGTTACAAGACAGAGCAAGAGGAAGCGTTTATAGAGGGTGGGCCCTGAGATCACTCAGAATAGCAGAAACTTTTGGTAGTGGTAGGAGGAAGTCTAGATTTCTTTTCAAGGTCACTTTCCTTATTCTTTTAATAGGTTTAAAGGAGTCTGGAAAAGTGGAGAAAACATATAGCGTGCTTATCCAGGGGGCTTGTTATATTAGCAGTTATCCATCAGATCTAATTAAGATTCCTTTTTAGCTAATGTGAAATGTTACAATATTAGCCCCATTCATAGTGTATTAGTAAAAAGGAATAATAGTAGGATGTGATGCTAACAGGAGATGACAGAAAGCTGTTAATGTGAGATGACTTGCATACTCTGAAGGGATAGGAATGCTTTTGCTGCTAGTTTGTGCTTTGTGTAAACACTGTCTCTGATTTCACAGGGAAGGTGCAACTTTCAGTGGTGTGAATTAAAACAGTGCACCTGTTTTAGACCAGCCCTTTTGCAACAGCGGTATCTGTGAGCATCAAAATACACATTTTAGTTAATATTTAGTTAATCTGTACTGTATTCATTAATTGGTTTTCAGAGGAAGATCTCATTTATGGTGATGCTGCGAGGGGGCTGTCAGAGTGACAGTAGGTCAAGTAACAGATTTTGCTTGCCTGTGTCGAATTCAACTGTGTGGTGCAGTTCATTTTAAAACAGAAAAATGAACTGAAAAAAAAAAAAAAAAAAAAAAAAAAAAAAAAAACACAAAAAAGCTTCCTGCCCCACTGTTCCCAAACACAAAGAGCAAAGGCTGTCTTCAGCCCTACTCCCCAAAGTGCTAGTAAAATTAAACCTTTATCTGCACCTAGAAGCAAGCAGGTAACCAGCGTTCAGCACAGAACTTTGGTGTAATATGCTCTCAGCAGTTCACACCATTGCATTCTCTATTACATGCAACTCTGTTTACTCAAGGGTATGCAGATTTTCCTTTTTGGTCCGTCAGACTGCAGGCCTCTTTTTCTTTTGTTTACAGGCACACTCAATGTGTCTTTTTTGCCCCCGTGTTGACACACTAGGACCTTACATCAGCATTCTGATGTATGGTGACCCGGCTTACCACAGTGATAACATTCCCGATTCACCACAGTTTTGTGGGTAGGTTCTTGTGACACCTTATGCATCCTAGGGGATGCACCAATGTGTTGTGCCTCCTTTGTAGCCAGTTCCATGGAGACCGCAATATCAATGGCCTTCTGTAAGGTAAGCTGAGCCTCTGTCAATAGGCGCTTCCGTATAGCTTCACTGTGCAGGCCACACACTAACCTGTCACATAGGGCGTTGTAATCGGTCCTAGCCGGGGCTCGACCCTTCCGGGCAGGAGGGGAGCCACACCGACTCACTACTGGGGGAACAAGCAGTCAGTTAGTCCCGAAGCTCCGGCCCTCTGGTGCAGGGTGGAGCAAAGCCGACAGTTAGCTCAGGCCCTTGGTTGCAGGGGACTGAGCGGGTACATAGTTCAGAGCCCAGGCCCTGGATCAGGGCGGGGCAAACACAGTTAAGCTCAGGTCCCTGTTGGCAGGGGCTGAGCGAGCAAATAGTTCAGGAGCCCAGGCCCTGGATCAGGGCGGGGCAAACACAGTTTAGCTCAGGCCCTTGTTTGCAGGGGGCTGAGCGAGCAAGCAGTTCAGGTATGGCACGCCTAGGCTTTCTGAAGCCGAGCGTTGGGTGAGGGGGAAGCCTGCCACCCGTGAGCGGGGGAACGCAGGCCCACCCACTCCACTGCATTCCAGCCCGGGGCCCTAGCAGCGGTTACTGCCACTGCTGGTCAGTGGGGTATCCAGACCGCAACACACTGACATAGGCTCACACTCGGTTGCAGCCGGACCGGGGTCGGCTACCCCCGGGCTACTTCCACGATCCCCCTCAAAGCCTACCTCGTTCATCGCGCCGGGCTCGGGCCAGTCCATCTGCATGGGCTCCTCTCTGCCAGGGCTCGGTGGCAGGTCCGGTAGTTCTGCCGGGAAGTCAGGCCAACGGTCCTCAGGTGGCTCCTCTGGGTAGCAGCAGGGGCGGAGGGGTTCGGGTACAGTCTCACCCTCAGGGTTGCTGGGGTGGGGTTCCCAGGGATTCTCCCAGTGACGGGAGCGGACGGGCTCCGGCGGCTCCTCCTCGTAGCGTGCCCGGGGTAGCTCAGGCCAGCTAGGGTCCAGGCCTCGGTCTTCGGCGGTCTCCTGGCCAGGAGCTCCCGGCCGCACGTCTGCTCCCTGTGGTGGCTGGCTGCCGACTGAGCTCTGGCGGCCGGCCTTTATACTTCCTGTCCCGCCCCTTGACTTCCAGGGGGCGGGGACAGGCGGCGGTGGCTCCACCCACTCTGGTGCCTGCACGTGGGCTCCCTCTTCCGGGCAGGAGGGGAGCCACACCGACTCACTACAGGCGTCATTTAATATCTCCTTAAATTCACAATGTTCCGTAAGCTTTTTCAAAGTTGCTACAAATTGTACAACTGTTTCGTCTTCTTTTTGGTCTCTTTTGTGGAACCTATATCTTTCAGCAATTACCAGTGGTTTTGGAGAAACATGGGAACCCAGGATTTCCACAACGTCACTGTAAGATTTGGGCTCTGGCTTAAGAGGATGTAGTAAGCTGCGTAGGAGGGAGTAGGTCTTAGCCCCTACAACACTTAAGCAGGGCCGGCTCTAGGCACCAGCAAAGCAACCAGTTGCTTGGGGCGGCAGATTTGCAAGAGGCGCAAGTATCCAGGATGGGAGCTGAGAACCAACAGGGGGCCCTGGGAGCTGTAGTTCCTTGGTTAGATCCCTGCATATAGAGCCAGCCCTGGAGAAGGGAAGGAACTACATTTCCCAGCATTCCCTTGGCCACTAGCAACAGGAAAGGGTGGGGGAAGGAGTATGGAACTGAAATCTGCAGCTTGCTGTGACTGGTAGGAACAGAGCCAGCTCTAGGATTTTTGCCGTCCCCGCCCCCTGCCCTGGGCTCCCCCCGCACCCCTGTATTGCCCCAGCCCTGGACTCTCCCCCGCCCACACCCCCTGCTGCCCCAGCTCTGGCCCCCACCTGCACTCCCCTGCTGCCCCAGCCTGGGCTCTTCCCCCCCCACCCCCCCGCTGCCCCAGCTCTGGCCCCCACCTGCACCGTCCTGCTGCTCCAGCCCTGGGCGTCCCCTCCCACACCCCCTGCCAACTCAGATCTGGCCCCCACCTGCACTCCCGTGCTGCCCCAGCCCTGGGCTCTCCCCCCCTCCGCATTCCCGGCCGCCCCAGCTTTGGCCCCCATCCACACCTCCTGCCACCCCAGCCCTGGGCTCTCCCCTGCCCACACCCCCTGCAGCCCCAGCTCTGGCCCCCACCTGCACTCCCCTGCTCCCCCAGCCCTGGGCTCTCCCCCCACCCACACCTCCTGCTACCCCAGTCCTGGGCTCTTCCCCCCCCCCCCGTACCCGCTGCCGCCCCAGCTCTGGCCCCCACCTGCACCCCCTGCCGCCCCAGCCCTGGGCTCTTCCCTCCCCCACCCGCACCTCCTGCCACCCCAGCCCTGGGCTCTTCCCCAAAGAAGAAATATGGGGGAATAAATGGACGGTGCACCTCTCTATCTGAAGCCTAGCAAGGGAGGTATGTGAATCCCACTAGAATTTAAAATGAAAAGTAAGGGAGTGGGGAGGCTCTGGACCTGGGCAGCTTTAGATACAGTACCAGGCACTTAGGAGGATTTCCACTTCTGAGCCATGGAAGCAGAAACTGACTTTTCCTTTCCAGATATAGCTAATATTCAGAAAGAGAATCTAGCACCTGCCTTCCAGATTTGAACACCCTCAAAATCAGGAGTGCTCAAGCTCAATTTGGGCAGCTGTTACTTCATTTCCCCCAAATCAAATATACTGATCCACTGTAACTTGCTATAGAAACAGTAGAATAAATTGAGCAAGAAATGCTTCCCAGTGGTTATTAGGACTGGAATTGCTATTTTCAACAGCCATTGCTTTTTTTTTTTTTTTTTTTTTTTTTTTTTTTTAAGTTTTAGTTTTATTTGTTTAAAAGGAAGACCATGATAGTGCATTCCCCATAGAAACAAAGAATGGAACAAAAGAATAATAAAGGCACCAACTTTTCCTCATTTATGTAGGACAGTCTTATAATATGCATCCAGCTATTCTCCAGTCACACAAGTTGAAAATTGTTCCACTTTACTGCAGTTCTGTAACCATACGGGAACCAATCCTGTCTGTGTTCTGTGCACATCCAAAATTCCTGCTGAATGACCCGCCCTGGGAGCGAGTTACCAGTGACCCAGGGCTGGGGCGGCAGGAGGGTGAAGTTGGGGGGGGGGGGAGCCCAGGGCTGGGGTGGGGGCAGCCAAAAAATTTTTTTGCTTGGGGCAGCAAAAAACCTAGAGCCAGCCCTGCACTTAAGAACACTGGCACCTTCTTCTCTTCTGTAATGTCATTTGCAATAACAAAAAACTCAAAACACTCAGTATATATATGCCATTGCACTGTAGTCTCCTCAAAAGGTTCTAGCGGCCCGGTAAGTGTAGCATGGTTTTAGTTTCAGTTTGTGCCGTCAGTGCAGGCAAGCCAGTTCGCACCCTCTTCCAACAGCGAAAAGGTTTTATTTTATTTATTTATTTTTAACCTTGACTTCTACCTTCTTCTGTTGCTGGGGCAGCACAAGGATCCCATCCTCGTCGCCACGTTGTTGTATCCTTGGGGGCAGCAGTTTTAGGAAGAAATAACTTGAGACACAGAGAGCTGTAGACCTTGAAAAGCAGCCATTTATTGCCACACACTGAACTAACCAACAACCAGCCAAAACCGGCTAGGTTATCTCCTAATAACCTAACTCAGTTGCCATAGCAACAACAAGATTCTATTACTACGCAACCAAATACACAACAGCTACCTTCTCCTTTTTAACTTCTGCTTCTTCAGGGGCCCGTGTTTTTACATCCACAGCAGGGCCACTCTTGTCTTCAAGCAGCTGATGTATCTTATTGCACAGCTAATCTTTCTTTTGAAGTAGTTTCAGTTTCTCATCCCTGCATAATTCCAGCTCTTTTTGCAAGGCTACTGCCATTACTGCTGCTTCTATCTTGCACACAACCCAGGGTTTGTGCCACCGAGTCCCTTGACGGGCAACCAACTACCCTTCTCAAAAAGTCTTCCTGGAGACCCAATCTGTCAATTAACTCTGTATTGACACAAGCCTCCTGATAATTTATTTCCATGCTCATCATTTTATCACACCTCTCCACAAATGCTCCTGTGCCTGAGTCAGGAACTTCTACCATCCCGGATCAGCTTTCCCTGCAACCCAGCTTCTTCTCTAGGGTGTGCAGTGTTCCTGCCTTGTTGGCCAGTTCCCAAAGCTCACTGGCCTTAGCCTCCGGCTCCTTTTCCATCTTGGTAACATGCTGCTCCAGGATATGGTTGACGTTCTGTAGCTTGAGCTTCTGCTTCAGCTTCCTCCATTGTTCTACTTAAGGAGGAAACATACAGAAATATAGGCTCCCATACCTATATTTCTGTATGTTTCCACTTATCTCTAGAGTGCGTGAGTAGTTCTTCTCCAGAACACTGAGTCTTCTGACTCCATCTGTCTGTCTTTAGATTGGAAAATTCTTTCTTAAGGTTCCTGTTTACCTTTGCTTGTTCACACAACTGCTCTTTTAAATGGTTCTTCTCATCATCCATTTGTTCCACCTTGGCCCTCAGACTCAGTTTCTGGTGTGTTTCTTTCTGCAGGAACTAGAGTGACCAGACAGCAAGTGTGAAAAATCGGGACGGGGGGTGGGGGGTAATAGGCGCCTATATAAGAAAGACCCAAAAATCGGGACTGTCCCTATAAAATTGGGACATCTGGTCACCCTAGCAGGAACTCCTGCATTCTCTGCAGTCAGGAACACAGTTCTGCCAGGTTGTCCACTGACTTAGGTGACTTGGTCTCCAATTGGCTCACCTGCCCTGAGCTTCTATCCGAGCTAACTTCCCATTCAGTCATTTCCTTCCACTCATGCCAAGTGTTTCTTTGCCATGCAGAAACACCTTAACCTCATTTGCCATCATAGCACATTCACTCTTCCATGCCTGCTTTGCCATTTTGGGGTCTGCTTTTGTTCTCTTGGGGCTGAATGCACAAAAGAAATTAGGGGCCTAAGTCCTGGTTTTGGCTTTACTGCGATGCACAAAACTCCTGCCTAATCCCTGTAGGCACCTAAACTTACTCAGCACCTAAATTTTCAGGATAAAATTCCCTACGCACCTATGTTTCTGCCTCTGGGCATGGGCACTGCTGCCTCCTTGGGGCGTCTGGATGCCTATCTCCCACCTAAGCCCCAGAGTGATTCAGGGGAAGATAGGCATTCGGACATCTAAGTCACATGTGGGCATGATCTGGTAGGCTTACTCAGAGACCACCTACCTGAAAGAGTGATTGGAGCAGGGGGATTGGACCCAGGGTCTCCCACCTCCACTGGACTATGGCATCTCTTGCTTTCTCTGGCCTAATGACTATTAAGTATTTATCCATAGTGGAACAGTCACTCGGCCAGAGAGACAGAGCATGAGAATGACTCTGTAGTCCTGTGGCAAGGGCACCCACTTAGGAGGTGGGAGACCCTGGGTCCAAGCCCTCTGCTTCAGTGACATTTTCATTATTTATTCACAGTGGAATAGCTTCAACAGAAGAGACTGAGGGACTCCCACTTCAGAATATCCCATAGCTCAGTGATTAGAGGTCTGCTCCTGAGAGGTGTGGGAGACCCCTTTTCAGGTCCTTTCTCTCTCTCTGCTTGAGGGAGGAATTGAACCTGGGTCTCATACATCCTAGCTGAGTGCTCTAACCACAGGGCTAGAATAAGGTTGCCACCATTGTCACCACCTCCTTCTCTGGCCTGCTTTTCACAAAACAGTATAGGCGCCTAACTGGCTGTGAATCACTAACCAAGGATAGATGCCTCCCTGCAGTCTGGACTTACGTGCCTATCTCTGAGAGAGGGGTGGGGCTTAGCATTGCACCCCTGTTGTTGGCTCCCATTGGCTAGCTTAGTTAGGGAGCCTCCAAGCATGCTGGCTTTGTGAATCACAGGCCATGTCTACACTTATGTGAATCACAGGCTGCTGCGATCAATTCAGTGGGGGTCGATTTAGCAGGTCTACTTGCTAAATCGACCTCAGAGGACTCTCTGGTCGACTCCGGTACTCCACTGGAATGAGAGGAGTAAGGTAAGTCGACGAGAGAGCATCTCCCATCGACTCAGTGCCGTGTAGACACTGCAGTAAGTCGACCTACACTACGTTGACTCCAGCTACGTTATTCACATAGCTGGAGTAACATAACTTAGGTCAACTGACCCATTAGTGTAGACAAGGCCACAGTCTCAGGTGCCTATCTCTCTCCATTCATTTTATAGGGAGCCTAAGTGCCTAACTTAGGCTTTTGGAATGCAGTGTTGTTCCTGTGATTTTCTAGGCACCTAAAAGTTAGGTACTGTTTCACAATGTGTAACTCCTTTTGTGCATTCAGCCTTTGGTTAATTTCTGCTAAGTGGTCAGTGCCTCACCCCCACCCCAGCCTGGGAATGTCCCCCCCCCCCCCCCCCCCGTTCCTTGGATCTGTGCTTTAAGAATCTGTGTGTGGTCATCCAATTCCTGACAGAAAGTCTTTGTCTGGGCCTGCTATTTGTTGAACTGATTGACAGCAACATCAGGGTTCTTGTTGCCATTGTATCCCTGTCCCCTCTAAAGCCTTTGAGCCAAGTTCTATCTTTTTCCTGGCATCCCTAGCCCAGAAGTCCTACTGCCTTTCTGAGCAGCTGGTTGGACCCTACTTATATAGAGGTCCTTCTGGCTTCTAGGTGTGATGGAGTTTCTTTAAAAAGGTATCCAAATTCCCCCCCAACTCTCTCTATGGGGCTGAGAATAGAGTCGGGGTATCTCCCTTAATCAATGGCGAGTTTAAAACTCTTGGCCATCCTGTCACCTTTAAGCTTACATCCCGGGGCCTTTTTCCTTGACTATACTCAATTCAACTATTCCTGTAGTTTCTAGCTTCCCTATAGCTACAGTCCAACCATTCAAAGTCCAAATTCTTAGCAGGGCAACGCCTTCTTATGTATTCCATTTTCCCCCAACCAAAACAGATAGCCCTGACAGCCTCATAGTACCTTGCCCCTAAATGGCTTCCCACAGTCCTTTGTTTAGATTCCACAGTAGTTTTGGCCCCACCACCCCATGGTAAAGCCTGGACCCTCCCAAGTTTTCTCGGTGCTTTGCGCAACCAAGCAGGCCTTACAGCCATTATTCATGTAGGGGCAAACCCATCTTACATGCTTTACTTGCCTGCAGTCAGTGCACACAATTGACCCAGGATCCTGCACCAGGACCCTTTTTGTATCTACTGCAGCCAATCCTTTCCAGTTGCTGAATCTCCTTGACATGTTGTGGCTGCTGCTGGGGCATTTCCAAAAACTGGAGCTGGAACTCTAGTTGTTCCTGCCCCTCCGTATGCTAGCTCGGCAGGGTGAACATCTCACGGCCAAGGAAAATGTCTGTGCCTTCCTGACTCTCCACAAAGTGAGAGGTTCTTATGGCAGGGTCCCATCCCAGAGCACACCCCTTTATGTCATGGCCTTGCAGGCACCCTACCCTCATTTCCCTCCTAGTTTTTTCAATAATGTGTTCATAGCCCCGCATACTTAAAGTAAAGTTCCCCTTCCTGGGGTTCAGTTTAGTAAGTCTTTAGGAAATAAAATCTACTTTGGCCTTTAAGGCCCAAACCCTTCACTCTTGGGGTTTCCAATTTCACTCTCAATCCAGGGCTTCAGATTCCAGTTCTTTCTTCAGTTACTGCTGAGCCAGGGAACTCTCTCAGTCCCACTGCAGCCCCTGGAGAGTCTTTTCCCCCAAGTCTCCTCCACTACAGGTCCCTGGACTCACAACTACAGCTTCCCTCTAGTTAAGGCATTCCACTGCCCTCCTTCCAGGACTGTGTTGGTTGGCAGACAGGCTCCTCTCCAAGCTGTCTGTCCTCTTTCCCCCTGGTTCGTTAACAGCTGAGGTTTTAATCCTGGTTCCCATTTACCAGATTGTCTGCTGCTCCCCTAAACACCTGTTCCTTAAAGGGGTGATGTCATGGAACAGGGGTGGCTGGTCCTGAGCCCCCATACTCCTTAAAGGGGCCAGACCATCCTGTTGAAGTGAGGTTTTGCTCTGAAAAGCAAAAATATGTAAATATGTCACTTGTCAGGGATGGCCTAGATAATACTTAGTCCTGCCATGAGTGCAGGGGACTACTGGACTAGATGACCTCTCAAGGTCCCTTCCAGTCCTATGATTCTATGATGTTGTGAGGTTCCATATCTATTGTCTCTCTGATTCCATATCATATATGCTCTGTTTGACAAAGCTGAAAAAAATTATGAGCCAAATAAATTGGGAGGAAGAATTTAATTAGGAAAATGTGAATGATAATTGAGAATCATTTAAGAATACCCTACTGGATGCCCAAAAAGTCAAAATCAAGGAGCAAGGCTGTACTGGCTAAAAATATGATTGGTTTAGAGGGAAGGTGAAGGCAGGTATAAAAATGTTATATATAACAACTGGAAGAAAGGGAAAGTTGATAGTAATGAATGTAAACCAGAAGTTAGGAACTTTGTCACAAGTTCCTCCTCTATCTTGGTGGGTCCTGCGCTTATTGGCGGATTTTCTTGCCGCAGAGATTCACCATGTGGGTTGGGGAACAGCCCAGAGACCTTCCCCTCTGGAAGAACCCACAGTCCAGGTCAATTGGGAGGTTTGGGGGGAACCCGGGCCCGCCCTCTACTCTGGGTTCCAGCCCAGGGCCCTGACGACTGCAGCTGTCTATAGTGCCTCCTGTAACAGCTGCATGACAGCTACAACTCCCTGGGCTACTTCCCCATGGCCTCCTCCAAACACCTTTATTCTCACCATAGGACCTTCCTCCTGGTGTCTGATAACGCTTGTGCACCTCAGTCCTCCAGCAGCACACCCTCTCACTCTCAGCTCCTTGCACCTCTTGCTCCCAGCTCCTCACACTCACTCCACAAACTGAAGTGAGCGCCTTCAGGTGCCCTGATTAGCCTGCCTTAATTGATTCTAGGAGCTTCTTCTTAATGGGCTCCAGGTGTCCTAATTAGCCTGCCTGCCTTAACTGGTTCTAGCAGGTTCCTGATTACTCTAGTGCAGCCCCTTCTCTGGTCACTCAGGGAACAGAAAACTATTCATCCAGTGACCAGTATATTTGCCCTCTACCAGACTCTTGTACCCCACTGGTCTGGGTCTGTCACATATCCCTCCCCCCTGCTCAACGCCAAGGGGTTGGGCAGCTTGGGACTCCAGACAGTGCACACGTAACAAGCCATCGGCATTGCCATGATGGCTCCCTGCTCTGTGTTGCACACGGAACTGGAAAGGTTGGAGGGATAAGAACCATCTGGCCACCCTTGTGTTCTTCTCCTTGTTCCGCTGCATCCATTGAAGAGGGGCATGGTCGGTCACGAGGACAAATCTGCGCCCGAGCAGGTAGTAGCGCAATGTTTCCATGGCCCATTTTACAGCGAGGCATTCTCTCTCCACCACTGCATATTTTTGTTCCCTTGGCAGGAGTTTCCGACTGAGGTATAGAATTGGGTGTTCCTCCTCCCCGACCATCTGTGATAGAACAGCCCCCAACCCTACTTCCGATGCATCCCTCCACAGGATAAGCTCCTTGGTGAAATCAGAGGCTATCAGTACGGGGTTACTGCAGAGGGCAGTCTATAGGTCTGTGAATGCTTCCTCTGCTGCGTCAGACCATCTCACCAGATCAGGTCCACGGGCTTTCACTAGGTCTGTCAGGGGGCTTGCCCTTGTGGCAAAGTGGGGGATAAATTGTCGGTAATACCCCACCACACCTAGGAATGCCCGGACTTGTTTCTTGCGACTTGGTCGGGGCCAATTTTGGATGGCCTCTAACTTGTTCACTTGGGGTTTTACCAAACCTTTTCCCACAATGTAGCCAAGATATTTGGCCTCCATAAGCCCTACAGCGCACTTGGCAGGGTTTGCTGTAAGGCCAGCTCGCCTGAAGGTATCGAGGACTGCCTCCACCTTCTCCAGGTGGGTTTCCCAGTCTGGGGTATGAATGACCACATCATCCAAGTAGGCAGCAGCATAACTGTTATGCGGGCGTAATAGCTTATCCATGAGACGCTGGAAGGTAGCTGGGGCCCCATGTAGTCCAAAAGGGAGGACAGTATATTGAAAAAGACCCTCTGGTGTAGAGAACGCAGTCTTTTCCTTTGCGTCTTCCGCAAGGGGAATCTGCCAGTACCCCTTTGTCAAGTCTAGGGTAGTCAAGTACCGGGCATTACCCTGACGGTCCACTAGCTCATCTATGCGAGGTATGGGGTACGCGTCGAACTGGGATACTTCGTTTAGTCGCCGGAAGTCGTTGCAAAATCTTGTGGTGCCATCAGGTTTGGGCACCAGCACAATTGGGCTGGACCACTGACTGTGGGATTCTTCGATGATCCCCAACTCCAGCATTTTTTTTACTTCTGCTTTTATTTCCTCCCTTTTTGCCGCTGGCACCCAATAGGGCTTCATTGTTACTCTGGCCCCAGGGTTCGTGACGATGTGGTGATATGTCTCGGTTGTTCGATCCGGTTTTGTCGAGAACACATCGTGGTTCCGGAAGATCATCTCAGACACCTCATTCTTCTGGTCTGGTGTTAAATCGGGAGACACTCTCACCTGTTTGGAAGGCTTGTTTTCCTGGGTTAGGTCTTTTTGGACCGTTGTGCATGCCTCTTGTGCATGCCAGGGTTTCAGAAGGTTAACGTGATAAATCTGTTCTTGTTTTCTGCGTCCTGGCTGCCGCACCTTGTAGGTTACTTCCCCCATGGGTTCAACCACCTCATAGGGCCCCTGCCATTGGGCCAGAAGCTTGCTCTCTGCCGTGGGTACCAACACCATAACCCGACCCCCTGGTTGGAACTGTCACACTTTTGCCTGGCGATTGTAATGGGTTTGCTGGGCCTCCTGGGCCTTCTCCAAATGTTCCCGTACAATAGGGGTAACCTGGGCTATCCCGGTCTCGCATCTGCATTACATGCTCTATTATATTTCTCCACTCATTGGGTTCCTCTTCTCAGATCTCTTTGGCGATATCTAGTATGCCACAGGGGTGACGCCCATATAATAACTCGAAGGGGGAAAACCCAGTTGAGGCCTGAGGTATCTCCCGGATAGCAAACATAAGGTAGGGAAGAAGAGTGTCCCAATCCTTCCCGTCCCGACTTACCACCTTCCTTATCGTAGCCTTGAGGGTTCGGTTAAACCTTTCTACCAACCCATCAGTCTGCGGATGGTAGACCGAAGTTCTCAGCGTATATATATGGAGCAGCATACAGGGGTCCTTCATTAGCTTCGACATAAATGGGGTTCCTTGGTCAGTTAATATCTCCTTCGGAAGCCCCATTCGGGCAAAGATCCCCACCAGCTCTTTGGCTATAGTTTTAGAGGCTGTGTTCCGCAGGGGGACGGCTTCTGGGTAGCGAGTAGCATAGTCCAAAACAACAAGTATATATTGGTGGCCCCGAGCCGTCTTCTCCAGGAGTCCCACTAGGTCCATGGCTATTCGCTCGAAGGGGACCTCTATGATGGGAAGGGGTACTAAAGGTGCCCTCAAGTGGGGACGGGGACTGTGCAGCTGACACTCCAGGCAGGAGGCACAGTACCTCCGCACTTCATGTACTCTGGGCCAGAAGAACCGTCGTAGGACTCGTGCCAGGGTCTTCTCTACCCTCAAATGCCCCCCAAAAGGATGACTATGAGCAAGACTTAATACAGCGTTCTGGTGTTTTTGAGGTACTAGGATCTGCTGTACCTTCTGCCCCTGTACTGGTGCAACCCGATATAAGAGATCCTTCTTCATTATGAAGTAGGGTCCTGGTCCCTGGGTTTTCCCTTCCACGGGGACCCCATCTATTTCAGTCACCTCCTTCCTAATGTTGTCATACCTTGGGTCTTCTGCCTGGTCCCGTCCAAAATTTCCTCTCCCTGGGCTAATCTGCCCAAGATCTAGGGGCCCAGTCTCTGTTGCCTCTACTGGTTCAGAAGCATTAGGGTGGGGGTCAGACTCAGGTGCTTCTCCCTCTTGCGTGGCCTCCTCTTCAGCTGCGCGGGTCCGCCTACCTACAAGAGCGACCCTCTGGCTTTGGGTCAGTATTCGGGTTCTCAAGGCCTTAGCTGCTCTTCTTTACCTTTTTGTCTTTCTACCCTGTCTGGGAGTGGAGAACAAATCTGGGGATATTTCAGAGAAGATTGGGGCTTGACAGTCTGCTGTGGATGCCTCACCAATTTTAGGGTCCCCATCTTTCTCCAATCCCCCTACTTGGGAGTAAGTTTCCAAACCCTGGGAAGTCCCTCTCTATGAGCACCGGGTATGGGAGTTTAGGGACTACACCTGCTGCTACCTCAGTAGTGTTCCCTTGGATCTCGATTTTTACTGGGATGGTGGGTAGTAACTAACTGTCCCATGGACACATGTTATCCCCGTACGTTTAGCCTGCAGCAGCTGACTACGCTTCACGAGCTTCCCTGAGATAAGCGTGATAGCACTCCCCGAATCAACCAGTGCCGTGGTCCCTACCCCATTTAGTTTCACTGGTCTGGTATACATATGTGGGGTTAGTGAGACCCCCACAAGGTGGATTAGGGAGCATGGATCTGCCCAGTTCCCCAGGTTACACTGCATAGGCTCCTCAGCATTGGGACACTGTGCAGCTATGTGTCCCCACTACCCGCAGGCGTAACATCTGTATGGAGCCCTAGGCGTTCCCCGGTCTCTTGGTTTGGGCAGTCTAACATCATGATCGTCTTCTCCCTCAGTGCTCCGACTCTTTATGGGTCTGATGGGCCTTCAGCCTCTCTCTTTTTCCACCTGGGCCCTCCTGGTGGCCCAGTCACCCGAACTTTAGGGCTTGGTGCTGCTAGTTTAACCCGGGGTGCCTCTTCCTTAACTGGTTGGGTCAGCTCTCTCGCTGTCCTTCGCCTCTCTACCAGGGCGACAACCTCGTCATAGGTGGAGGTTTCGTTCTGGCTTACCCAGGCACGAAGGTCTGGTCGTAGTCCCCGCATGTATCAGTCGATGACCAGAACCGCTAGTATCTCTTCCGGACTCCAGGACTCTGTTTGCAACCGCTTTCGTGCGAGATGGATGAGGTCATACAATTGGGACCGCGGGGTTTTGTTTTCCTGGTACCTCCAACCGTGATACTGCTGGGCCCGCACTGCTGTCGTTACCCCAGATCTGGCCAGGATCTCTGCTTTCAGCTGGGGGTAGTCTGCCGCAGCCTCTTCAGGCAGATCATGGTAGGGCTTCTGGGCCTCCCCACACAGGAATGGGGCAAGGATGCCAGACCACTGATCTTGAGGCCAGGACTCCCGTAGGGCTGTCCTGTCAAAGGCCAGAAGGTATGCCTCTACATCATCCTCCCGCATCATTTTCTGCAGCCAATGGCTGGCCCGTATGACAAAGTTCCTTCTCTATCTTGGTGGGTCCTGCGCTTATTGGCGGATTTTCTTGCTGCAGAGATTCACCATGTGGGTTGGGGAACAGCCCAGAGACCTTCCCCTCTGGAAGAACCCACAGTCCAGGTCAATTGGGAGGTTTGGGGGGAACCCAGGCCCGCCCTCTACTATGGGTTCCAGCCCAGGGCCCTGTGGACTGCAGCTGTCTATAATGCCTCCTGTAACAGCTGCATGACAGCTACAACTCCCTGGGCTACTTCCCCATGGCCTCCTCCAAACACCTTCTTTATTCTCACCACAGGACCTTCCTCCTGGTGTCTGATAATGCTTGTGCTCCTCTCACTCTCAGCTCCTTGCACCTCTTGCTCCCAGCTCCTCACACTCGCACCACAAACTGAAGTGAGCTCCTTTTAAAACCCAGGTGCCCTGATTAGCCTGCCTTAATTGATTCTAGCAGCTTCTTCTTAATGGGCTCCAGGTGTCCTAATTAGCCTGCCTACCTTAACTGGTTCTAGCAGGTTCCTGATTACTCTAGTGCAGCCCCTTCTCTGGTCACTCAGGGAACAGAAAACTACTCATCCAGTGACCAGTATATTTGCCCTCTACCAGACTCCTGTACCCCACTGGTCTGGGTCTGTCACAAACTGTAGAAAATTGATAAGGGAAGCAAAAGGACACAAGGCGAATCCTGACAATGGTACTGGTCCATTACTAGATGGAAATGGGAAAATTATCAATAATAATAAAGAAAAGTGTTCAATAAAATATTTCTGATCAGTGCTTGGGAAAAACAGATGGTATAGTCTCATTATTTGGTAATGATAGCACTCTTCCCATTCCACTAGTATCTCTGAAGAATGTTAAACAGAAGCTACTAAAGTTAGGCTTTTTAAAATCAGCTGGTCCAAATAACTTGCATACAGTTTTAAAAGAGATGACTGAGGTGCTTGCTGGACCATTAATGTTGATTTTCAATAAGTCTTGGATCCTGGGGATGTTCCGGAAAACTGGAAGAAAGCTAATGTGCCATTTTAAAAAAAGGGTAAATGGGATGCCCCTGGTAATTATAGGCCTGTCAGCCTGATAATGGAGTGGCAAGATAATGGAGTGGCTGATATGGGACTTGACTAATATAGAATTAAAGGAGGGTAGTGTAATTAATGGAAATCAGCATGGGTTTATGGAAAATAGATCCTGTCAAACTAACTTGTTATCTTTTTATGATGAGATAACAAGTTTGTTTGATAAACTTATGGTGTTGTTATAATATACTTAGATTTCTGTAAGGTGTTTGACTTTGTACCGCATAATATTTTGATTAAAAAACTAGAAGGATATAAAATTAACATGGATTAAATGGATTAAAAACTGGCTAAGTGATACATCCAAAATGGGGAATCGTCATTTAATGGGAGTGTTTCCAGTGATGTCCCTCAGAGATTGGTTGTTGGTCCTACAGTATTTAACATTTTTATCAATGACCTGGAAGAAAATATAAAATCATCTCTGATAAAGTTTGCAGATGACACAAAAATTAGGGGAATGGTAAATAATGAGGAGGACAGGGCACTGATTCAGAGTGATCTGGATCGCTTGGTAAACTGGGTGCAAGCAAACAATATGCGTTTTGATATGCTAAATGTAAATGTATACAACGAGGAAGAAAGAATGTAAGCCATTCTTACAAAATGGGGAACTCTATCCTGGGAAGCAGTGACTTTAAAAAAAAGATTTGGGGGTCATGGTGGATAATCAGTGGAACATGAGCTCCCAGTGTGATGCTGTGACCAAAAGAGCTCATGTGATTCTGGGATGCATAAACAGAGAAATCTTGAGTAGGCATAAAGAGGTTATTTTAGCTATGTATTTGGCACTGCTACAACTGCTGCTGGAATACTGTGTCCAGTTCTGGTGCCCACAATTCAAGAAGGATGTTGATAAATTGTAGACGGTTCAGAGGAGAGCCACAAGAATGATTAAAGGATTAGAAAACCTGTCTTATAGTGACAGACTACTTAAAAATCTCAATCTATTTATCTTAACAAAGAGAAGGTTAAGGGGTGACTTGGTTACAGTCTGTAAGTACCTACATGGGGAACAAATATTTAATAATGGCCTCTTCAATCTGTCAGGGAAGGGTACACATGATCTAATAGAAGTTGCTAGACAAATTCAGACTGGAAATGAGGCGTAAATTTTTAACAGTGAAAGTAATTAGCCATTGGAACAATTTACCAAGGGGTATGGTGGATTCTTCATCACTGACAATTTTTAAATCAAGATTGGATATTTTTCTAAAAGAACTGCTCTAGGAGTTATTTTGGGGAAATCTTATGGTCCATGTTGTACAGGAGGTCAGACTAGATGATCACAAGGGTCCATTCTGGCCTTGGAATCAATGAATCTATTAAAAGGCAAACAGTTTTTTTTTAACTGTCACTTCTGCAAACTCAATGTGGATTTTGTCAGTCGAACTGGGCAGTTTCCTTCTTGTACATCATCACCACTGATAAAGACTGCAAACTAAATTGTCTGTGGTGGGTTTGCACAGATATAAATGGCTGGAACTTAGTAACCAATTTTGTTGATGGTGACCATGAAGGAATAAAATCCAGCTCACTCCTTTTTAACTCTGTTGGTTCTGCAGGGCTAACAGGAGTAAAAAGCACTAAATCAGTAGATATGATTCTGAATTCACACAAGGAGCAGGTCTGTGGAGTTAGGTGGTCTTTTTACAGCTCCTAATTTTGTCTCTGCCTTCATTTCAGCACTTTTATCTCCTCCCTAAGGGTATGTCTACACTACAAAATTAGGTCGAATTTATAGAAGCCGGTTTTATAGATATCGGTTTTATACAGTTGATTGTGTGCTCTAAGTGCATGAAGTCGGCGGACCGCGTCCACAGTACCGAGGCTAGCGTCGACTTCCGGAGCGTTGCACTGTGGGTAGCTATCCCACAGTTCCCGCAGTCTCCGCCGCCCATTGGAATTCTGGGTTGAGATCCCAATGCCTGATCATGCAAAACAGTGTCGCGGGGGGTTCTCGCTACATGTCGTCAGGTCCCTCCCCCTCCATCAGAGCAACGGCAGACAATCGATCCGCGCCTTGTTACCTGGGTTACCTGTGCAGACGACATACCAGGGCAAGCATGGAGCCCGCTCAGCTCAGCTCACCGTCACCATATGTCATCTGGGTGCCGGCAGATGTGGTACTGCATTGCTACACAGCAGCAGCTAATTGCCTTTTGGCAGTGGATGGCGTATTACGATTGGTATCCGTCGTCGTCGTACTCCTCAGTGAGTTCAATCAGAGGCACCCGGGAAAGTTCTTCAGCAGATTCCTCTAAGGAATACTGCACCAAACTTTCCACTCTGGGCATCTGATTCTTGACGACGATGGCTATCAATCGTAGTACATCATTTTCTGCCAAGCACCCAGAAGATGCCGAGGGCTATCAGTCATGCTGCACCGTCTGCTGCCAGCTTAAGATGTAAAAAATAGATGGACCAGATTTGTTCTGTATTCATTTGCTTCCCCCTCCCTCCGTGCTAAACCCAGGGGTTTGAGTTCAATCTTTCGGGGGGCCATTCTGTGTGACAGTTGTTTGTGTATCTCCCTGATGCACAGCCACCTTTGTTGATTTTAATTCCCTGTACCTGTACACCATGTCGTCACTCGCCCCTCCCTCCCTCCATCAGACAATAGTTTCACGCCTTTTTTCAGACCAGACGCCATAGCACTGGGATCACGCAGCCCGCTGAGATCACCGCAGCAATTATGAGCACTATGAACACCACGCGCATTGTCCTGGAGTATATGCAGAGCCAGGACATGCGAAAGCAAAACCAGGACCAGCCAACGAGGTGATTGCAGCGCGGCGACGAGAGTGATGAGGAAATTGACGTGGACATAGCCCTCACACAAGGTACGGGCCCCAGCAATGTGCAAATCATGGTGTTACTGGGGCAGGTTCATGCCGTGGAACGCCGATTCTGGGCCCGGGAAACAAGCACAGACTGGTGGGACTGCATCGCGTTGCAGGTATGGGACGATTCCCAGTGGCTGCGAAACTTTTGCATGCGTAAGGGCACTTTCGTGGAACTTTGTGACTTGCTTTCCCCTTCCCTGAAGCGCCAGAATACCAGGATGAGAGCAGCCCTCACAGTTGAGAAGCAAGTGGCAATAGCCCTGTGGAAGCTTGCAACTCCAGACAGCTACCGGTCAGTTGGGAATCAATTTGGAGTGGGCAAATCTACTGTGGGGCTGCTGTGATCCAAGTTGCCAGGGCAATGAAAGACCTGGTGATATCAAGGGTAGTGACTCTGGGAAACGTGCAGGCCATAGTGGATGGCTTTGCTGCAATGGGATTCCCAAACTGTGGTGGGGCGATAGACGGAACCCATATCCCTATCTTGTCACCGGAGCACCAAGCCACCGAGTACATAAACTGCAAGGGGTACTTTTCAATGCTGCTGCAAGCCCTGGTGGATCACAAGGGACATTTCACCAACATCAACGTGGGATGTCCGGGAAAGGTACATGATGCTCGCGTCTTCAGGCACTCTGGTCTGTTTCGAAAGCTGGAGGAAGGGACTTTCTTCCCAGACCAGAAAATAACCATTGGGGATGTTGAAATGCCTATCGTGATCCTTGGGGACCCAGCCTACCCCTTAATGCCATGGCTCATGAAGCCGTACACAGGCAGCCTGGACAGTAGTCAGGACCTGTTCAACTACAGGCTGAGCAAGTGCCGAATGGTGGTGGAATGTGCATTTGGACGTTTAAAAGCGCGCTGGCGCAGCTTACTGACTCGCTCAGACCTCAGCGAAAAGAATATCCCCATTGTTATTGCTGCTTGCTGTGCGCTCCACAATATCTGTGAGAGTAAAGGGGAGACTTTTATGGCGGGGTGGGAGGTTGAGGCAAATCGCCTGGCCGCTGATTACGCGCAGCCAGACACCAGAGCGGTTAGAAGAGTACAGCAGGGCACGGTGTGCATCAGAGAAGCTTTGAAAACGAGTTTTGTGACTGGCCAGGCTACGATGTGAAACTTCTGTTTGTTTCTCCTTTGATGAACCCTCCACCCCACCCCCCCACCCGGTTCACTCTACTTCATGCATTCTTTATTAATTCCTCACACAACTAGGGGGATAATTGCCAAGGTAGCCTGGGAGGGGTGCGGGAGGAGGGAAGGAAAAGGACACACTGCAGTTTAAAACTTTAAAACTTTAACACTTATTGAAGGCCAGCCTTCTGATGCTCGGGCAATCATCTGAGGTGGAGTGACTGGGTGGCCGGAGGCCCCCCCACCGTGTTCTTGGGCGTCTGGGTGAGGAGGCAATGGGACTTGGGGAGGAGGGCTGTTGGTTACACAGGGGCTGTAGCGGCGGTCTCTGCTCCTGCTGCCTTTCCTGCAGCTCAACCATACGCTGAAGCATATCAGTTTGATGCTCCAGCAGCCGAAGCATCGACTCTTGCCTTCTGTCTGCAAGCTGATGCCACCTATCATCTTCAGCCCGCCACTTGCTCTGTTCATCTCATGATTCTGCCCGCCACCTCTCCTCTCGTTCATATTGTGTTTTTCTGTAGTCTGACATTGACTGCCTCCACGCATTCTGCTGTGCTCTTTCAGCATGGGAGGACATCTGGAGCTCCATGAACATTTAATCCCGAGTCCGCCGTTTTCTCCTTCTAATCTTCACTAGCCTCTGCGAAGGAGAAACATTTGCAGCTGGTGGAGGAGAAGGGAGAGGTGGTTAAAAAAGACACATTTTAGAGAACAATGGGTACACTCTTTCACATTAAATTTTGCTGTTCACATTACACAGCACATGTGCTTTCGTTACAAGGTCGCATTTTTCCTCTTATATTGAGGGCCTGCCGGTTTGGTGTGAGAGATCACTCACGCAGTGCCAGGCAACAGAATTCGGCTTGCAGGCAGCCATGGTAAGCCATAGGCTTTTGGCTTTTTTAACCTTCATAACATGTGGGAATGGTTTCAAACAGCAGCGCCCTCATTTCCCATACCAAGGACCCATTGGGTTGGCCATTTAAAATGGGTTTGCAATGTAAAAGGAGGGGCTGGGATTTCCGGGTTAACATGCAGCACAAACCCAATTCCCCCCCCTTCCCCCCCCCCAATTCTCTGGGATGATCCCTTATCCTGGTATTCTGGCGCTTCAGGGCAGGGGAAAGCAACGCTCTGGGAGTCGACGCTAGCCTCGGTACTGTGGACGCGGTCCGCCAACTTCATGCACTTAGAGCATTTTATGTGGGGACACACACAATTGACTGTATAAAACCGATTTCTATAAAACCAGCTTCTATAAATTCGACCTAATTTCGTAGTGTAAACATACCCTAACAGATCAGGATGATAGCATTTTACACCATTTTCTACTGATATAAATGACAACACAAGGTCCAGAGCAATGGGGAACCAGGCCCTGTGTAAGCTAGTTGTACAGGTCAATTCAAGGCTGAAAAGGGATCTGAGATTGGGAAACTATTTTGCTTCCAATTGAAAGAAAAACTGTCCGTCTCTTTAAAATGTGAAAGAGAGCACAGGAAACAGAAATGAGTTAGGTGATTGTTTCTGACACATGGAACTAAAAAAGCATACATGTTTTGAAATTCATTTGTGTAATCATAGCAAGTATGCAAAATGCTTGACAAAAATAATTTTGATAAAAAAGATACACTACTTTGGATTAAAACCTAGCTGCTTTTCATGTGCATTACATTTTTTCCCTCACAAATTCTGTGAAAGCATTTTAATGTATGGATTTGGTTCATATTCTTATTTAGGCACCTAAACAGAACTGCTTCATATTTGGTTCATATTTGTAAGTAATAGAATAATGCATTTGCCCACAATGACTGTGAAGAAGCCATTTTGATATACAGTTCTAATAATCTGTGAACTATGAAGGATTTAAAGGGTGAATTGTAATGGCTCTGAAGAATGATTATAATCATTTCAAAGGGCCATTGTTTTGTAACTGGTAAAGAAAAGGCTGATCAAAATACACACACACACATACACACACACACACACACACACATATATAGTAGTATGTGTGTGTGTGTATATATATATATAACAAAATACACATGATACACTAGCTAAATATGGAAACTGAAATACATAAAATTAAGGCTGGATTTTTATCATAAGGAATATCATGAAATCACTGATTAGCTTTAAAAAAATCAATCAACCTTTGACAGTTTGAAATGTTTGTGCGAGCAGCAGATGTGATGATCGGGAACAGCAGAGCAAATGTCATTGAGAGCTGCACAGTGAAACCTTGGGCTGCATGAGGGATTATTAATGCCAGCATTTTCAAACCTGGATGTTTAAAGTTAGGCTCTTAAATCCACATTTGGCTCCTAAACAGAACCAGCCTGATTTTCAGAGGTGCAAAGGAGCGCCAACTGCTATTGAAATCAATGAGGGTTGTGGGTATTCAGTGCCATTAAAATCAGAACAGTTCTGCTTAGGTGCCTAAATAAGAATATAAGGGGGCTGTGAGAAAGATTTTCAAAATCACAAAATACCAGCTAGGCACCTAAGTGCTATTTGAGCCTTTGAAAATCTCCCCCTAAGAGCCTAATTTTAGGCAACAGGTTCGAAAATGCTTGCCATTCTGTCTACATTAGACTTTTTAGCCATTTTGGACAACGGGTGTCAAATATTCTCACACCCCCATCAGCCAGTGTTGAATTTGGTTGACCCACTGGTTTGGACAAGGTTTGGACAGAGTTCAGTGTCCATTTTAAAGCAACAATGGCCCTTCATTGTATTAGGGGTTGAACATGCTTTGTTCAAATAAGTGTTAAACTCAGTTGACGCTGTCCACACCCATGTGAGAGCCAAGTTCAGCACTGTTTGAGGAAGGGGCAGGAAGGACTGGGATTGACAACCATTGTCAAATTCAGCTGGAAAGCAGGACTTCAGCAATAACAATATGGTCCCACAATGGATTAGACCAGTGGGCTCTCAAAGAGTGCTTAATTGACCCCTTTTCAGTGCAGCTGAAAGCCATCATTTTCTTTAGCAAGCATCATTAATCAGGACAAGCTTTCACGGCCCCATTGGAGGAGAAAACCACAAGGGCTTCTGGGAGTCTGCAGACCCACTGGGGAAAGATCTGGATGAGCACTGTGTAATGTGGGAGTAGTGGAAGAGAAAAGAGTAGGAAAAAGAAGAGGAAAGATTCGTGAGACAAGGAGAGGAGGAGGGAGAATTGGCAATGAGGTAAAATGAGGAAAGAAGGAGGAGGAGGTTGAGCACAGCAGAACATGAGGAAGAGGTGAGGAAATAGAAAGAAAGAGGTGTGGGGAAGGAGGTTTGTTTGTTTGTTTTTTTAAGGAGAACAGTTTAACTAAGGGCATGGCTACACTTGCAGATGTAGAGCGCTTTGAGTTAAACCAGCCTTCGAAGAGCACAGTAGGGTAAGCGCTGCAGTCTGTCCATACTGGCAGCTTCAAGTGCACTTGCATGGCCACATTTGCCGCACTTGCAGCGGCATTGGGAGTGGTGCATTATGGGCAGCTATCCCAGCATGGAGTCTGGTGGCACCTTAAAGACTAACAGATCAGCATGCAAGTGACTGCAGCATGCGTTTCAAATGGGGGTGGGTGGGGTGGAGTGTGACAGGGAGTGTGTTGTAGGTATGTGGGGGGAGAGAGAGAGTGGGTTTTTGGGGGGCTGAGAGCATGTCAGCATGCTGTCTTGTAAGTTCAGACAGCAGCAGACACCCCCCCCCGCCTCTCTCTCTCACACACAGCATTCCACAGTAATGGTTGCTTTGTCTCGGAGCAGATAAGCATTCCGGATGTCAAAAACGGAGCTTTGAAAGGGCATATCCGCATTCCTGCAGCAATTCAAAAACAATGACAAGAGTGGCCACTTGACTTAAGGGGATTATGGGACGTTTCCGGAGACCAATCAGAGTGCAGTAATGCAACACCTCGTTCACACTGACGCCCGGGCGTTGTAGCCAAGGCGCAGCAAACATTATTCCACTCGCTGAGGTGAAGTACCAGGAGCGCTCTAGCTGAGGAGTCAGAGTGCTCTACGTGCCTTGCCAGTGTGGACAGGTTGGGAGTTAGGGCGCCCAGGGCTGCTTTAGGCCTGGTCTACACTACGGGTTTAGGTCGACTTTAGCAGCGTTAAACCGAATTAAGCCTGGACACGTCCACACAACGAAGCCCTTTCTTTCGACTTAAAGGGTCCTTTAAACCGGTTTCTTTACACCACCTCTGACGAGGGGATTAGCGATAAAACCGGTCTTTGCGGGTCGGAATTGGGGTAGTGTGGACGGAATTCGACGTTATTGGCCTCCGGGAGCTATCCCACAGTGCTTCATTGTGACCGCTCTGGACAGCACTCTCAACTCAGATGCACTGACCAGCTAGACAGGAAAAGACCCGCGAAGGTTTGAATTTCATTTCCTGTTTGCCCAGCGTGGAGAGCACAGGTGACCCCGCAGAGCTCATCAGCACAGGTAACCGTGATGGAGTCCTCCCAGGATCGCAAAAGAGCTCCAGCATGGACCGAACGGGAGGTACGAGATCTGCTCGCCATATGGGGAGATGAAGCAGTGATAGCTGAACTCCGTAGCAGTAAAAGAAATGGAAAAGTATTAGAAAAGATCTCCAAGGCCATGAAGGACCGAGGCCATAACAGGGACACACAGCAGTGCCGCGTGAAAATTAAGGAGCTACGGCAAGCTTACCACAAAGCCAGAGAAGCAAACGGAAGGTCCGGGGCAGAGCCGCAAACTTGCCGCTACTACGTGGAGCTGCATGCGATCCTAGGGGGTGCAGCCACCACTACCCCAACCGTGTGCTATGACTCTCTCACTGGAGAAACACACAGGGAAGACGGTTCAGGGAACGAGGAAGATGAGGATGGAGGTACTGTAGGTAGCTCACAGCAGCAAGGAAGCGGAGAAACCGGTTTCCCCAACAGCCAGGATATGTTTGTGACCCTGGACCTGGAACCAGTAACCCCCGAACTCACCCAAGACCCTCAGGGCACACAGGAGACCTCTGGTGAGTGTAACTTTGTAAATATTTGTAAACATTACAAAAAAAAAGCAAGCGTGTTTAATGATTACTTTGCCCTGGCAATCGCGGCCAGTACATCTACTGGAAAAGTCTGTTAACGTGTATGGGGATGGAGCGGAAATCCTCCAGGGACATCTCCAGAAAGCTCTCCTGGTTGAAATGGGGTGATTTTATTAAGGGGACATTCAGAGGCGCCCGTTCCTGCTCTTCTGAACAGAAATGTTCCCCGCTGTTAACCACGCGGTGGGGGGAGGGGTGAAGTGATCATCCCAGAGAATCGTGTGTGTGTGTGTGGGGGGGGTGGTTTACTTGTGTTTGTGCCGCATGTTAACCGGGAAACCGCAGCCCCCTCCTCTTACATTGAAACCCCATTTTAAATGGACAACCCAATTCATCCTTGATATGGGAAATGCGCTGCTGTTTGCAACCTTTCCCGCATGTTAAGAAGGTTAAAAAAGCCAAAACACTGTGGCCTACGATGGCTGCCTGCAAGCCGAAATATGCGACCTTGTAATGAAAGAGTGTACCCATTGTTCTCTAAAATGTGTCTTTTTTAACCACCTCTCCCTTCTCCTCCGCCAGCTGCAAATGTTTCTCCTTCGCAGAGGCTCGTGAACATTAGAAAGAGAAAACGTAGGACGAGGGACGAGATGTTCACGGAGCTGCAGATGTCCGCCCAGGCTGATAGAGCACAGCAGAGTGCTTGGAGGCAGTCAATGTCGGAGATGAGAAAAGCCCAATATGAACGAGAGGAGAAGTGGCGGGCTGAATCGCGGGAAGAACAGAGCAAGTGGCGGGCTGAAGACGATAGGTGGCGTCAGCTTGCAGACAGACGGCAAGAGGCAATGCTCCGTCTGCTGGAGCATCAAACTGATATGCTCGAGCATATGGTTGAGTTGCAGGAAAGGCAGCAGGAGCAGAGACCGCCGCTACAGCCCCTGTGTAACCAACAGCCCTCCTCCCCAAGTTCCATAGCCTCCTCACCCAGACGCCCAAGAACACGGTGGGGGGGCCTCCGTCCACCCAGTCACTCCACCCCAGATGATTGCCCAAGCATCAGAAGGCTGGCCTTCAATAAGACTTAAAGTTTTAAAATGCAGTGTGTCCTTTTCCATCCCTCCTCCCCCACCCATCCCAGGCTACCTTGGCAATTATCCCCCTGCCTCTGTAAGGAACTAATAAAGAATGCATGAATGTTAAAAAAAATGACTTTATTGCCTCTGCAAGCGGGAGGGGAGGGTGGGGTGGGGTGGTTGGTTTACAGGGAAGTAGATTGAACCGGGTCGGGGGGGGCGGTTTGGAGGGTTCATCAAGGAGAAACAAACAGAAGTTTCACACAGTAGCCTGGCCAGTCACAAAACTCGTTTTCAAAGCTTCTCTGATGCGCACCGCGCAGTGCTGTGCTCCTCTAACCGCCCTGGTGTCTGGCTGCGCGTAATCAGCGGCCAGGCGAGTTGCCTCAACCTCCCACCCCGCCATAAAGGTCTCCCCCTTACTCTCACAGATATTGTGGAGCGCACAGCAAGTAGCAATAACAATGGGGATATTCTTTTCGCTGAGGTCTGAGCGAGTCAGTAAGCTGCGCCAGCGCGCTTTTAAATGTCCAAATGCACATTCCACCACCATTCGGCACTTGCTCAGCCTGCAGTTGAACAGGTCCTGACTCCTGTCCAGGCTGCCTGTGTACGGCTTCATGAGCCATGGCATTAAGGGGTAGGCTGGGTCCCCAAGGATCACAATAGGCATTTCAACATCCCCAATGGTCACTTTCTGGTCCGGGAAGAAAGTCCCTTCCTCCAGCTTTCGAAACAGAGCAGAGTTCCTGAAGACGCGAGCATCATGTACCTTTCCCGGCCATCCCACGTTGATGTTGGTGAAACGTCCCTTGTGATCCACCAGGGCTTGCAGCAGCATTGAAAAGTACCCCTTGCGGTTTACGTAGTCGGTGGCTTGGTGCTCCGGTGACAAGATAGGGATATGGGTTCCGTCTATGGCCCCGCCACAGTTTGGGAATCCCATTTCAGCAAAACCATCCACTATTCACTGCACGTTGCCCAGAGTCACTACCCTTGATATCACCAGGTCTTTCATTGCCCTGGCAAATTGGATCACAGCAGCCCCCACCGTAGATTTGCCCACTCCAAATTGATTCCCGACTGACCGGTAGCTGTCTGGCGTTGCAAGCTTCCACAGGGCTATCGCCACTCGCTTCTCAACTGTGAGGGCTGCTCTCATCTTAGTATCCTGGCGTTTCAGGGCAGGGGAAAGCAAGTCACAAAGTTCCATGAAAGTGCCCTTACGCATGCGAAAGTTTCGCAGCCACTGGGAATCGTCCCATACCTGCAGCACGATGCGGTCCCACCAGTCTGTGCTTGTTTCCCGGGCCCAGAATCGGCGTTCCACGGCATGAACCTGCCCCAGTGACACCATGATTTCCACATTGCTGGGGCCTGTGCCTTGTGAGAGGTCTATGTCCATGTCAATTTCCTCATCACTCTCGTCGCCGCGCTGCAATCGCCTCTTCGCCTGGTCCGGGTTTCGCCTTGGCATGTCCTGGCTCTGCATATACTCCAGGACAATGTGCGTGGTGTTCATAGTGCTCATAATTGCCGCGGTGATCTGAGCGGGCTCCATGATCCCAGTGCTAGCTGTGGCGCCTGGTCAGAAAAAAGGCGCGAAAGTAGTATCTGATGGACCAGGAGAAGGAGGGAGGGCCGAGTGACGACATGGCATACAGGTACAGGAACAGGGAGAAACACAAACAACTGTCACACAGAATGGTCCCCCCAAAGATTAAACTGGAAACCCTGGGCTTAGCAGGCCATTGATTTCACGGAGGAAGGGGAAGCAAATGAATACAGAACAAATCTATTTTTTACATCTTAAGGTGGCAGCCGACGGTGCAGCATGAGTGATAGCCTCTCCAGTACGACGATGACGGATACCAGTCATAAAATACCATCATCTGCAAAAAGGCAAGGGGCTGCTGCTGTGTAGCAATGCAGCCCCACGTCTGCCAGCCCCACGTCCGCCAGCACCCAGCATCGCCCTCGGCCTCTTCTGGGTGCTTAGCAGACAATACTGGGCAATTGGCAGAAAATAGTATATTACAACTGGTAACCATCATCATCAAAACAGTAGCATGTCTGCCCAGGTGGCCATGATTGACAGCCATACCAGTATGACGACGATGGGTACCAATCATAATATACCATTGCCTGCAAGGGGCTGGTGCAATGCAGCCCTACGGCTGCCAGCCCCACGACTATCACTCATGCTACACCGTCTACCGCCAAAAGGCAGTTAGCAGCTGCTGCTGTGTAGCAATGCAGTCCCACGTCTGCCGGCACCCAGAGGACATATGGTGACGGTGAGCTCAGCTGAGCTGAGCGGGCTCCATGCTTGCCGTGGTATGTTGTCTGCACAGGTAACCCAGGTAAAAAGGCGCGAATCTATTGTCTGCCGTTGCTGTGACGAGGGGGGAGGGGCCTGACGACATGTACCCAAAACTGCCCGCGACACTGTTTTGCATCATCCGGGCATTGGGATCTCAACCCAGAATTCAAAGAAAAGGCGCGAACCGCTTTTCAGCTCTCTGAGCTGTGGCGCAAACGTAGTATCTGACGGACTAGGGGAAGGAGGGAGGGCGGGCCGAGTGACGACATGGCGTACAGGTACAGGGAATTAAAATCAAGAACGGTGGCTGTGCATCAGGGAGAGACACAAACAACTGTCACACAGAATGGTCCCCCCCAAAGATTAAACTGAAAACCCTGGGTTTAGCAGGCCGTTGATTTGACGGAGGGAGGGGGAAGCAAATGAATACAGAGCAAATCTATTTTTTACATCTTAAGACGACGGTGCAGCGTGACTGATAGCCCTCGGCATCTTTCTGGGTGCTTGGCAGCAAATACGGGGCGGTGTATGACGATGGTCTTCAGGCCTATTGCACAATTGGCTGCTCAGGAAAGACTCTGCTAACGTGCGATGACCCGACTTGTAATAGGACGGCTAACAGTTGTAATACACCATTTACTGCCAAAAGGCAAGCCCCACGGCTGCCAGCACCCAGATCGCCGATGAAGGCTACCAGTCTACTGCACCGTCTACCGCCAAAAGGCAGTTAGCAGCTGCTGCTGTGTAGCAATGCAGTCCCACGTCTGCCGGCACCCAGAGGACATATGGTGACGGTGAGCTGAGCTGAGCAGGCTCCATGTTGTCTGCACAGGTAACCCAGGTAACCCAGGTAAAGAGGCGCGAATCTATTGTCTGCCGTTGCTGTGATGGGGGAGGGAGGGGCCTGACGACATGTACCCAGAACCGCCCGCGACACTGTTTTGCATCATCCGGGCATTGGGATCTCAACCCAGAATTCAAAGGGGCGGCGGAGACTGCGGGAACTGTGGGATAGCTGTGGGATAGCTACCCATAGTGCAATGCTCTGGAAGTCGACGCTAGCCTTGTACTGTGGACGCGGTCCGCCGACTAGAGCACCTAGAGCATTTTATTGTGTGGACACACACAATCGGCTGTATACAACCGATTTCAATAAAACCGGCTTCTATAAATTCGAACTAATTTCGTAGTGTAGACGTACCCTTAGTGTGTTCTAACTCACAGGTGTAACCAAGCCCTAAATAAGAAAGAGAGGGAGGAGTAATAGGTGAAATAAAGGGGAAAAAACATGAATGGGAAGTAGATTTAGAGAGGAAGAAAGCTTCTCAAACAGAAAGGTGTTCTGAGAAAAAGGAGTGAGATGAAAGCATAACTGTTTTAGATAAATATACTTTAATGTTAAAATTGTTAAACACTAGTAAAATTACGGAAACCTGGTGTTGAATTTTCCTGAGGAAAGGATACGTCAGGGTACATGGTGTAAGGAAAGAGACAAAGTAGAGTAAAGAGAGAACAAAGGAAAGAAGGAAGAAAAAAGCAAGGAACATGGTGTAGTAATTTATTTTTAAAATTGTATATAACAGTTTGATGCTGAAATGTTGCAGTATAATAATAGAATGCACCCCACCCATCCTCCCACCCTCAGAGGAAGTATACACAATTGTATTTTATTGCAAATGTCAGTTTGTTGTCCTGGCTGGACACTACATTCAGTGATTTATTTAAGTCTTCAAAAGCTTTAGGGGGATACACTGCTAGCAGTTCCAGTAACAGATGAGTTAACTCCCTGAGGAGCCCTGAGTCCTGAGGAAGAAAAGATAAGATAAGGGGTAAGAAAGAAAGATTTCTGTGTAATGCTGAGCTGGGTGGGTTCTGGCATAAATGCAACCACTGGGAGTGTGGGGAAGACATGTCATCCCCTCAAACTTCACATTCCCTGCTGAATTCCCACCCAACTTTGCTTGTGCTTTAGCTAGGGAGGAAAGAATGAAAAGGCTTCTCTCCCTCTCCCTAGACATGGCCACATCCTGCTGTTAATCTCTGTTTAATGCCCCTTGGATCAAAATATTCTCTGACTACTCCGCACTCCCCACCACAGCTCCTGTTGGTGCTGGGTGATCTCTGGGTGGCTGCATTTGAAGACCCAGCAGAGGGAGGAGGTTGAGCAGAGGTTAATTTCCTCCTTCCTGCCCTGAAAGAAACAGGGTCTCCCAGTCTGACCACTATGGTGAAGGGGCTGTTCTGAGGGGAATGTTGTGGGGCACACTAGTCCCACAGAGCATGAGGACGACGTAGAGCAGCTGCATAGGGGACACACAGAAACCTGAGGAGGAAACATAGTTGGGGATGTAGCCCTATCTATAGATTGTGTATTAATTATATTGATTACTTAAGAATTCCCAGTTATCTGTCTGAGGGTTGACAGGTTCTTGTCCCAAGACCAGGTCCAGTATTATTAAAATTACTGTTCAGTTGGGAAATCCGCTGTGCACAATTGCAACACTCACACTTCAGGAACCCTTCTGTGTTTATAATGGTTTATTAACTAATTAGCGAAGTCACAAACACTCTAACCCATCAAGGTGTATAGAGATAATGTAGAATGTGCATCAGAATACTCATTTACTCACACCATCCCTTGAAGAACAACCTGAAATGTTAGCCATTATCTTCCTCCTCACCGTCACAGAGACCATCATCCTGACACCTCCCAAGGGCTATATCTCTCTTTCCTCCTGCCCACAGGCTGGGATACAGCTTTTATAATACATTACACTGATGCCACTATGTCTAATCCGTATTCAGTAGGGGGTTCTCCCCTCTTCCTTATTTGTATTTCCTCACCCTACTAATGTTGGGGTGCCTTTCTCCTATAGGTTAGTATATTAATGATCTCAAATTATTATCATGTATGTCAATTCATTGCCATGGCACTCTTGTGGCCAAACAGCTGCAGATGTTCTATCCTAAAATATGCAAAAGCTGATGTTAGCTCATGTTCCTGTGGTTGGCTGGTGTCATTATAGATACCATTATAGACACCCTTACACACTCTGTTCCCAGCTCCCCAAAACTTAGGGGTGACCATTAGGCCATTTATCTGTGCCAAAGTTAATAGGCAGAGCCATCCCTAGGTTACAGTAAATCAGGGCGACCTGATTTACTGTAACCTAGGACCACGCTTTGGGTGGCCCTTCAGTAGCAGGAGGCAGGCGGGGAGATGAGGTGGGAGGCAGGCAGGTGGGCGGGGTGAGGAGGCAAACAGGGAGGCAAGTGGCAGGCAGGCGGGCAGGGAGGAGGGGCCAAGGAGGAGCTCCATTACCAGAACCTCCCCCTCTGCCCAGCACCTCATGCCCGCTGGCAGACCCCACCGATCAGCGCCTCCCCTTCCCTCTCAGCGCCTACCGCAGATCGGATGTTTCGCTCCCGGCATCAGACGGCACTGGCGGGGAGGGGAGAGGAGCGAGGGCGCAGCGCATTTGGGGGAAGGGAGCGGAACTAGGTGGGGAAGAGGTGGGTCAGGGGTGGGAAGAGACAGGGAAGAGGTGGGGCGGGGGTGGAGCAGGGGTGAGAAGAAACAGGATGGGGTGGGGCCTTGGGGGGTGGAGTGGGGGCAGGGGTGGGGCCTGGGCGGATCCGGGGGGAGCGCCCTCTGGCTGATTAGAAACTGGGCACCTATGTCCGGAGCCTTGCACCCCCGTGGGGATGGACCTGTTCATAGGCCTCAAGCCTTATGTTAACTGCTGAAGCCAATATCTTACAGGAGACAGACCTGTGGGTTCCATGCGTTATTGCTAAATAAAATAAATGCTAAAGATAGTTCCATGGGCTAGAGGGGACATGAGGTGAGGGGACGCTAAGGGGACACAAAAGCATGAGGCTGGGAACACAAGAGTTACAGAGCCCTGGGGTAGACACAGTGCTGGGGGCACAATACTAGTGGGGACATTTGGTGGGATGACACAAAACAAATGGCAGGACTGTGGGACACAGAGCATTGGGTGGAAACAATCCAGGGAGACAGAGAGCACAATGGGGGACATGGGGATGCAGCACTGGGGAGGACACAGCACTACAGTATCACCCCTATTTTATGAACTAATTGGGGACTGAGGAGTTCATAAAGTAAAAGTTCATAAAACTGGCCATCGCAAAATTATAGTAAGTGTGGTGCAGAAGTTGCAGTATGGTGCACTGCATTGCTTTCTTCTTGTCCTTCAAACCACTGGCAAGTGATTTCCAGTGCATTAAAGGCATCAGAATATGAAGGGAGACTGACTTGTTCTTCATCGACATCATTTTTGTTATGTGATTTATTTTTCTGTTGGGAAAAATGGTTTATATAACTGGTTGTCTGTAAGATTGGTGTGCATAAAATCAGGGTTCTACTTTATTCACAAACACACACACACACAGAGATGCATGTGCAAACACACACATTCATGGTAGAATTGTAAGACATGATGCAGGGTAGGAGGTGTAAAAGCTTGTTTGTGGAGCCAGCTCCGTGTCCCTCACAATTTTTGGATAAAAGCACCTGGGCTCTGGTTTGACATCTCTGATTGTTCAAAGCCGCAATGCTTAAGGCATCAGGAAATGGAAGCAATGCAACCTGCACTCATTGGGGTTATTTATGTTCCAGAAACTCAGTTCACGAAAAGTTTGTTAAAGTGGACTCAGATTCCAGCTCACAAGTCTGCTGGTCTCTCCTTCCTCATAACAACTGTTCCCTGTGTCCCAGAAGCCCAATCCTTTGATTAAGAGAAAAGAAGATCCTTCTGTCCATGGAAGCCCAAAACTCAGGCAGGCAAAAGTGGGGAGAATCTCCCTCCTGGGGGCCCCCAATCCCTGAGAAGCGGTAAAGACCTCAGATCAGAGTGCACACACCCTGGATGTGCGTAAAGAGATACACCTGAGGCTTGCAACCCCCTGATCATGGGGAATAGAGGGAAGACCCCCACCCAGAGGACAAAACTCTTAGGCAGGGGAAAGAGGGAGAGACCCCGGTCTGGAGCCCTACAATTCTATGTGACGAAAGAAGAGATCATTATCAGTGAAGCTCCAGCTCTCTCCTTTCCCCAGTTGGGAGTTGGGACCTGTTTTGAGATACCATCTCTTTCCCTTAGTCAAAGATTGGGCTCATGGGGTCAGTCTCCTTTTTGGAGGGAGATGGGGGTAGGATGAGGAAAGGCCTGAATGGAGAGAGGGTTTAGGGAAAAAGGGAGCACCTGCAGGGAAAAAGTTTGAGGGGGTAGCTCTTGAGGGTTTGGGTTTATTGAGTCTAGTGACACATACAAACTGTCTCTGGTCGGGTTTGTAGAACTGCATTTCTCACTGCGCATTGTTTTATTGTTTGTGCAAAATTAGGCAAATGATGTCTATTGTTTTGAATGTTTAAATCATATTTTAAATGTGTATATATATGATTATATTAAAATATATTTCCATGATTTCTCCACCTATAATCACAATCTCCTAACAATTGCCACTACCAGACTGTAGGCATAGTGCATTATTAGGGTGACCATACGTCCCATTTTGGCCGGAACAGTCCCCTTTTTTAAGCTCTGTCCCCAACATCATGATGTTTTTTGCAAATCAGGGCATTTGTCCCATTTGCTCTTGCCCTAGATGGGCATGGAGGAACATTCAGGAAAGAGCAAACAAGACAAATGCCCGGTTTTGCCAAAAAAGTCATGACATCGGATCAGATGAGCGGCAACGGCAGGCGGGTTGGGCTGTGAGCCCTGCGTGGTGGGGCTCGGGCTGTGAGCCCCATGTGGTGGGACTCAGGCTGACAGCCCTTTACCCCACCATAGAGCTTGGGTGAACAGTGACACTAGGTAGCTCAGGCAAGCGGTGATGCCAGGTGGTTTGGGCTGTCAGCCCTATGCAGCAGGCCTCAGGTGAGTGACAACACCAGGCAGCTTACACAATGTCCTGTTTTCAGTTTAGGGGAATATGGTCACCCTATACATTATGCAAATAAAAATCCATATAATGCAAGCCCAGAGTCTGGAGCAGTCAGTAGCAAAATCTATAGACTAAGCAAACTAGGATATGTATTCTGCATTCATACCAAACTGCAATATATATCCAGTTGTATCAAGAATATAGCGGGCGGCCAGATATATGCATTATAATTAAGGCATGTCATATATAGTCCCTGATCTAAATTGGGTGAGGAAAGGGTTAAAACTGTGTTGCTGACTAAGGGGAGTAACGGGTACCTTCCTGCATTCCAGGATCCAAGAGACATTCAGCTATGGGGAGCTGGGCTAGGGTGACCAGATGTTCCAATATTTTTGGGACCATTTCGATATTAGGGGCTTTGTCTTACATATGCAACTGTACCCCCTTCTCCCTCCAAAAAAGGAGCATCCCGATTTTTCACACTTGTTATCTGGTCATCCTAGGCTGTATAAGAAGCTGAACTGAACTGAAGAGCAGGGTCTTCCTCTAATAAGGGAGCAATGGGGCTGTAGACGACTTCTTCTATTTGCTTGCATTTATCCAGTGTTACGCTTTGGCCACAAGAGGCCTGATTTTTAGCCTATGGTAGCTGGCAAGTCAGTTCCTGCTGTAATAACAGCCCAGAACACAGTGGCAGAGCTACTCCAGTACCTGAGATAAATATATTTTTTTTTAATTTCCCTGTAAGAATTTTTCTTTAAAGTCCAGTTGTGCCAGAACACTAATAACCACCACAAATCAAACTAGAAAATGCAGCAAGTCCTTGTTGCTTTTCTCCTGTATTATGCCTGGGTGTTAGAGCAGTTGGGGGTTGGGGATCTCACACACCATATGCGCTATAATTACCTAGTTTAATGTTACTGTATTTAAACACAGGCAGGGATTAAGGCAGCAGGCTCCCTGGTGGGGAGGAGCTTTTATTTTGCCCATTCTGCCTCTAAATCAGTAGGGTAGGACAGGTCAAACAGATGGAAGTGCAAAGAGCGAGAGTTATTTATTTGCTTGCTTTTTTAAAATTCCAAATTGATGTGATCCTTTGAAAAGACTATGATCATTTGCAGACACCGGGGTTAGGCTATTTGAGGTTTAACTTTTTTCTGTCTGCATCACTTCCCTATCTCGAAATTCAATATCTACCACTTTTCTTGATTAAAAAAAAAAAGATTAAATGGGCATTTTAATCCAGAAAAGGCTTAGGGAAGATCAGTGCAGCTAGAATGTCTGCAGAGTTCCCCCGAATGACACAGAGAGGTCTTTTTTTCCAGTGCACATAATGCTTGCACTTGGCATGCTGTTTCAGAATAAGTGTGCAGAATGTCAGACTCTTTATAGCAGTGAATATTCATCATGCCAGCCAGAGGCAGAAGCTGCAGTCAGTGCATCAGCAAAGGAGGCAGGGAGGAAAAGATCAGGTTAATGACTGGCTTTCCCTGCGATTTACTTCCTGCTTGTCGCCTGATCTCCATTTTAAATAAATGCATTTAATTGATAACAATGTGGTTGCACTGATATGAGGGTGGAGGAGTCTGTCAGTAAGGACTGGGTTAGTCCTAGATTCACAATGTCTATAGCGTGTGTGTTCTGTTGGCTAGAAAAATCAAACAATTCAAAAAGATTTCCTTTAAAACTACTAAGAATAGATGGTTTGGTTGAAAGCTTTTATCTGAATGACCTCTTGGATCCGTGAGCCACTGAAATCCTTACAGACAAGGACAAAATGATGAATGGGAAGGGGAGGGACAGAATAGAAGCAAGCTACTGTCTCAGCTGAGCATGTCACATAGTCACAAATATCTCTGCATGAAGATAGAGCTGTACAGAAATGCTTCTACCTCCCTTTAGCAGGGGCACATCTGCTCTCACACTAAACTCAGCCTTCTTCTGACAAAGGTTCTTTAAGAAAGCTGCAGAGAGATGGGAGGCAAAGACAAAGCACTACACTATATGGACAGTTCTCATTATGTAAAGTGAGCACCACCTGTTCCTGGCAAATGCCAGATTTTAGCTTTGGGGTTATGCAGAGACTTCAAGTATGCACAGTCCCTAAAAAAGAGAAAATAAAATGTCAATGAGAAAAAAACCTCCATCCCTGGCCCAGTCTTGATGGGAGTATTGATTTGCCGGCTGAGTGACATGATGTTTTGTGCTCTGTGAAGCAGGCATCATGCTCTGCACTTAGAAGATATCTCAATTCCAGACTATTTTAACCCGTCATTCTGCATGTCAGCTCTGTTCTGCTTACACAGCATTTGGAATAGGGTACAAGCCAGTAAAAACCAACCCCTCAATTGAGTGAATGCACAAATCTGATTTTCCAAAAGATAGCCATATAAAATCTGAGTGACAGACATTTATTTTAGCGTCTTTCATCAAAAGATTACCAAACCCACAAACTACACAGGGGTCACTTTGCTCATAATTGAAATGCAGCCTCTCTGGGGTGGAATGAAACTGCTTTCTAAACAATACAACCTTGACCACAGTCTTATTGAATTGAAACTAAAGGGGGAATCTAGGGCTGCAGAAAATTATCCATGCTGTAATTTCAACACACACTTCTTGCAAATAGTAGCCTAGGATTTTTCATGACTACTGCTGTTCATGATTTTAGTTTTATATTTCATCTTTTAAAAAATCTGGCATATTCAGTTGTGCAGTGTCTCTGAAAGCCATGGAGGGGTGTGGTTCAGCAGTATCTCAGAGGTCTGCTGAGATGCTTGCATTGTCTTTGAGCCTGTGGGTGGTGGCTGATGAGGTCAAAAAGGCATCTTCCATTTTAGAACGCAGACATGCACACATATCTGTAGTGTCAGGGAGCTGCAGCTGCAGTCTGGGTTTAGTTTCAGTTTTGTGCCTATGTTTTAAAAATAAATCATTTGATCATTGAACATAAGGACTCCTGAATTCATTGAGAACAAGACAAAGGAGAGAGCACTACTTACCTAGTCAGCTCCAGTTCAGGGAATGCCTAGGCACTGGCAAGAAGGGGCCAGTCCTGTTTTTCTTTGTGATGACCTCTGACAAGGTCATATATAGCTGTAGGGTGCAGAGAAAAGGAGTGTAACACTTTAAATGAAGTGTGATGAATATAGTTGGGGGGGTAGCTTTATTTAGACAGTTCTTATAAGTTCAATAAACATCTTAAAAGCATGTATTAAGCTACAGAAAATATGCAAGGGAAGCACAGCTAATCCTGTTAAGTGTAAAGTTACATCTAAATAGAGAGGTTTTGTGTGTTAAATGCTTGTTGATCAGACAATAAATAACTCGTTATAGAGGCTTTAGAAACTGAGGGGTAGGTGACATTTATCCCTGATCTGAAATGCCTAAACATGCAGTGATAGTACAACTGAACTGTGACCTTCCTGCCTGACACTCCAGATATAAACACTGTTGTCAGGTAAATCAAGCAGAAGTGAAATTTCTTGAAAAGGCTACTGAAGCCCTGCTAGTAGGAAATGATGATCATGAACCTATTACATTCTGTCTGTAGCCGTCTCCCTGCTTTTGAGTTCCTCAGCCCACTGTTAGGATAATTAGTTTCCTTTGGCTTAGTGAGTATTAAGGAGTATTAATATGCTTAATTTATAAGGGCAAAAAATGTATTCAAGGGCTGTGATAAAGACAGATAAGTGAAGGCAAACCCCTTAGTCTTGGTGCTCACAGAATCCTGATTCCAGGGTAAATATTATGGGTTTGCTAAGTTTGGTTCCACTATAGCAGAAGGATTTGTGATGTATATTAGTCACTTAATCTGGTGAGTAAATTTGTGTAAGCAGAACCAGATTAAAGAGACAGTATCCTGTTTTGCATTAGATTTCAGTGGTACAGACAGACACGTGCACTTTGTTTAACATTTTCAGGCAATCCAGGACCCCCCTACATTGTGCCATAGGATATACCCCTTTACACTGCAGAAAGGGATCTTAAATAACCCTTGCAGAATACCCTAATCATTAGGTCAACATAAAGCCCCTCTCCCTGGTATAAGGGACATGTTGAGGACAGGAGGAGCATGGCCAGAGTACTCTGTGCTCCAGTTGTTTTGCTGATATAGTGGTCTATAGAGGGGCATAATAAGCCAACACACTTTAAAGAAACCTTGGGGCTATACCTTATTGCACTGTGCAGGCCTCTGACACAGTCCAGAATTAGGGAGGTCCAAAAGTGGCTTAAGGTCACTTCTGTCTCTCCCGTTTATGTGCCCAACGCAGGAATAGAAGAAAAGAGAATCTGTGCCAGGGTTATTTGGAAGGAGTGATGGATGGGGGTTGTTGAGAAGGAGAAAATATTTATTTGTCAAGTAAAGCTTGATTTAAAGTGTGGAATATAAGAGGTCACATTTTATGTATACAAGAAGAGAGAGGATCAATTCCTCATTTGGAACTAGGCCAAGACACACACTATTCAGTTCCATAATTTATTATTTCAAGGAAATGAGGGGGATACCAAATGTACACACATCCCCAGGCAAACAATTTAATTAAGACGGAGTGAAGGCTGAAAGTACATATTAGTGTCTTGGGTGTTAAGCGACTTGCCAAAACACTGGTATTATCAAAAACAAACATGAAAAAAGTCAGCCGTTCAAAATTAATGTTACAAGAAACTTACAGGAATGTTGTAATTTTGTAAAAAAGAAAGGACACAAAGTTCTGTTAACATTCCAAAAAAGTGAAGATATTTGAAAACAGGGAAATCCAGTTTAGCTCACCAAAACAACTGTCCCAAAACAAGCAAAAAAGCTGAGACAGTTTTATCTAGTCATATTAATGTATGTATTTATTGTAAGTTAAGTTCCCATACATAACACAGGTTTATCTAATAATTGACCACAGAGCTAATGTCTCTTAATCATGTAGGAGACAACAACCTTTCTTTATGATCACACCATTCCCAGGAGAAGACATGCTTTACTATTTCCTGTTTATATGTCCCATACTGAAAACAATCATCTTACCTTACTCACAAAGATTCCATGGGCCACCTGTTACACAAATGTCCTCAAATACATGCTAATATAGCATTTAAACTGCCCTTGTAGGGTCTAGAACGTGAAAGTACAACTAGGGTTGCCAACTTTCTAATTCCACAAATCCGAACACCATAGCTCTGTGCCTTCCCCGAGGCCCTGCCCTCACTCACTACATTCCCCCTCCCTCGGTGGCTCGCTCTCTCCCACCCTCACTCACTTTCATTGGGCTGGGGCAGGGGGTTGGGGTGCAGGAGGGGATGAGGGCTCTGGGGTGGGGCCAGAAATGAGGAGTTCAGGGTGCGGGAGGGGACTCTGGGCTGGGGCAGGGAGTTGTGGGGTGTGGGAGGGGGTGAGGGCTCCAACTGGGGGTGCGGGCTCTGGGGTGGGGCTGGAGATGAGGGGTTTCGGGTGTAGGAGGGGGCTTCAGGCTGGGGGGTGGGGCTGAGGGATTTGGAGTGTGGGTTGAGCAGGCAGTTGGGGTGTGGGAGGGGTGAAGGCTGCGGGTTTTGAGCAGGCGGTTGGGGTGTGGGAGGGGTGAGGGCTCTGAGCTGAGGGTGCTGGCTCTCAGGTGGGGCTGGGGATGAGGGGTTTGAGGTGCAGGAGGAGGCTCTGGGTTTGGGGTAGGGCTCAGGGCTGGGGCAGGGGGTTGGGGCTCGGGGTTGGGGAATGGGCTTACCTCAGGCGGCTCCCGGTCAGCAGCGCAGCAAGGCTAAAGCAGGCTCCTGGCTAATGGGAGTGCGGAGCCAGTGCTCAGGGGGGAGCCCCTTGGGCCCCCTGCCTAGGGGCCGAACCTGCTGGCTGCTTCCAGGGTGCAGCACTGTGCCAGAACAGGTAGGGACTAGCCTGCCTTAGCCCTGCAGCACCGCCGACGGGACTTTTAACGGCCCAGTCGGCAGTGCTGACCGGAGCTGCCAGGGTCCCTTTTCGACCGGGTGTTCTGGTTGAAAACTGGACACCTGGTCACCCTAAGTACAACATCTGCATGAAAAGCAAAGATCAAGAAGCATCACACATATCAGAGATTTGTATGTATGCAACCAGTTTTAAGGAACAGAGAGTCCTGTGGCACCTTTAAGATTAAGAGATGTATTGGAGCATAAGCTTTCGTGGGTGAATACCCACTTCGTCAGACGAATGTGGGTATTCACCCACGAAAGCTTATGCTCCAATATATCTGTTAGTCTTAAAAGTGCCACAGGACTCTCTGTTGCTTTTTACAGATCCAGACTAACACGGCTACCCCTCTGATACTTGACAGTTTTAAGGAGAGACTGTAAACTTAAAAATGTGTTCTTTATTTCTGAGACACGAAAACCTTTTGGTTTGCATACATAATACCTTTTAAAACTTAAAACGTCTATGCCTAAAATTGCAGAAGTTGCAGAACCGCATAGTGAGATACAGAAGTACAAGAGATATTACATGTTTCACACGGATCACAGAAGAGAATGTAGAAGCATTGTGGGACTGCTGAGAGGACCAATTGCAATGGTCCCGCTGAAATGCTGGTGCTTTTGGTCTACTCTACCACTGCAACAGTGCATGCAGAGTGGCTCAATGCAGAATATGGTGGCGAGATTTGTTCAGAGCAAATCTAATTACAATGGTGCTGACAGTGTTTATTCACTATTGCACGCATGTGTGTGTGGACAGGAGGTGTGTTATAACCATGACAGGTGCTTGCAATTCTATTTGCAACACTACATTTCTCTACAGTACACAAGAATAAGATTTTGATCAGACTTCAAAGGTTTAAAAGGTCATAACAAATAACTCCAAACATAAGCATCAAATCTTCCCCAAAATACTCAGTCTCCAGCAAATACTCAGGACAGATAAATTAAAATAAATTTGAAGTTTCTGTCCAAAATTGGGAGTTTGTAAAAGTATATAAGAACATAAGAACGGCCATACTGAGTCAGAACAAAGGTCCATCTAGCCAGTGTCCTGTCTTCCGACAGTGGCCAATACCAGGTGCCCCAGAGGGAATGAACAGAACAGGTAATCATCAAGTGATCCATCCCCTGTCACCCATTCCCAGCTTCTGGCAAATAGAGTCTAGGGACACCATCTCTGCCTATCCTGGCTAATAGCCACTGAAAGTGTTCAAGACTCTTCAGATAGTAAAAGAACAAAACAAACAAAAAATAGCTTATTTTTCAAGCTCCCTACAAATGTAATCCACATCACATTTGGTCAGCATATTGTTAGTGGCAGAAGACCACACATGAGAAATTTCAAGTAAATTGGTTAGTTTTGGCAAAGTTGTGGCAGTGGGATTCAAAATTGGGTTTATACTGGAAAGCTAGTTACAGGCTGCCTAGTTTAAAGCATTCCTGCTTCGCTTGGTACGTTAGAAACCATGGCAGAGTTCTAAAACCAAGCAGGGGCTGTATAGACTGTGAGTCTAGCACACCAATTAAGAACTTCCCTAGTTATGTCCAAATTACTAGAAGGCCTGAAATGTCTGCAAAATGCTGATGACAAAGCTTTCTTATATTTTTATTTGACAATGAGTAGCTTCCAAAATAAAAGGATCTACCATATTTCATCGGAATGCCAAGAGGGGGTCACCAAAATCTGAAGTTTTAGGCCTTGCTGTTATGGAGTTACAACATGACAAGAAAATTCACAGAGAATTTTCCAGTCTAGGAAATCACTGAAATATTTACTCTCCTCTTCAAACATCTTTGCCAATTCACTCCCAATTTGACACCCATCGTCCCTCTAATTTCCGACTTTGCATTCCAGTTCATAGTCTGTCAAGACTTTCACTTTTCATGAGCATTTTAGAGGAGTAGCCATACTTGTCTTTCAAAGGGGGAAAGGCTATGGAGAAGACTATCCATAGTTATGAGGCCCAATTTGGAACCTTGTTTGAAAGAGTCCCTTAGGTGCTAAGGGTCCCTTAGTTTGCCCTGTGTATGCTATATTAGCTGATTAATTGTATTTGATGCTGCTGTAAGATTTTAATGTTGTTTTGACTTTTTCAGAACCTGAGGCAGGAGAGGTGTCCCCCCCAGTGGGAGCTGGTGTGAACAGCAACAGCTGGACCTTTAAATATGGACCTGGCAATCCCAAACAAGCTGGTCCCGGTGAGTTGCCAGACAAATTCATTATCCCGGGATCTCCTGCGATCATCTCCATCCGGCAGGAACCACCAAACAGCCAAATTGACAAAAGTGACTTCATAACCTTTGGCAAGAAGGAGGAGACCAAGAAAAAGAAGAAAAAGAAGAAGGGAAACAAGACTCAGGAGAAAAAAGAAAAGGGGAACAGCACCACTGACAACAGTGACCAGTGAGGGGTTTATACTGTCAGAACCCACTTAGCCATTTTTTTTAATATTGGCAGATCTCTCCTATGTAGCAACTCCCAACTTCTTCCTACTGTTAACAAATTTCCTGTGTATATATAGACTTCAGAAATCAGCAGGAAGTTCACAGTGTCTATCTAGATTGCTTAACAGGTTTTGTCTTGAAAGCTTTATTAAGTCTGGTGTTAACTTTTTTTCTCCACTCTGGCTTGTTTTCAGACTCTAAAAAGCAGACACAAGTTTCCTTTCTCCTACGCCGAAAAGGAGAATCTTCACAGTACAGCCAGTGAGAGGTTGGACTCTCTGCATTGTGATTCCTGTGATCCTGTCTTGATGACACTTACAGGACAAGTTTAAAAGTTTTAATATTGTGCACCCTGTGTCTGATTGGAAACATTTGTGTGCAGATGTCAGCTAGGTGATACAAGATCAGATTATAAATGCAAGAAGAGCTGGTAAAATATGAACAACAAAGGAAACACCTAATGAATGTAGTGTTCAAAGATGTTCAGGCTGGGGAGGAAATGTCTCAAAGGAGATAACCAGACTTTTTGAATATAGATACCAGCTGTGTGGAATACTGAGTCTTTTGCATGACGTATTGTACACACTCCAGCAAAGAAAAGCTCACATTTACAGCTCTTTAAGATACCATAAAGTATAACTCTCACCAAGCCATTGGCTATATTGTCATTATAAGTCCTGATTATCCTAGCAAGGATGTCCCTCAGAGTGGGACAACAAGGGATGGGCTGACACCTAGGGAACGTAACTGACTGTGATGTTTCCTCTACATCCTATTTCCAGTCTATTTAACATTCTTTTGCACTTAATGTCTCTGAAAAGGTCAGAGTATTTTCCACAACAGATATGCAAAAGCGAGAAAAAAGGAACACATTATCTATGCTATTTGTTATTTGATATATTTATTTATAAAGAAAATATAGCTGTAAATGTTAAAGAAATATGATGCCCTTTAACCCAAACAGAAGTCAATCTACAGCTATTAGAAATTATAATTGCTGCTATTAAAGTGCTTTAGAGAAAATGCCTGAAACATCTGTATTATATCGGCCACTTGCCAATCACAGCTTTATTCTGTTGGGTCACTCGGGCGCTGCCTCTTGCATGTATTAATAAATACAAGAATATAATTTTTTGCATTAATCTGCACTTTGAATACACAACATTTGCAAACAAACTGTCCTAATATAAAGAAGCAGAAGCAAACTATTTCTCACACAAGATCTGCTTACCTGCTAGCTCTGTGCAGTGTCTTGGTGTTATCTCCCACACAACCTTTTTTGGTTTTAGTTTTACTTTTCAATGAGGTTATGAATTGCTGACCCTATTAACACTCATTATGTAAAATTCAAATACTGTATGTATGCTGTATGCTCTTATAAGAATCCTGAAATATTTATTCTGTGCTTGTGTATGTGAATGTCAATGGAACTATTACCTAGACTGGACTTTAAGCTTTACTGTTGAATGTAAATCCATTCTTTCTTTTTTGTACACTTGTGGAAAAGTGGAGTAGTGTTAATTTTTTAAGCCACTGTTGGTTATCAGTTTTTGTGTATGAAACACAAGTAAAATATCTTTCTTAAATCAAGAAATCAGTGACTCAAGGGCTTTTATTTATGGATGATTATAAAGCAACAGCTCTGGTAACTGCGAAAAGCTAAGACTACAACTGGTGTATTGATTGTATCCTTTGGTATCAGTGTTTGGGCATAGACCAATATATGTATTTTTAAACAGAATTCTAAGGGAATTCTAAAGAGATGCCTAGAGTATTTTACATTCACAAAGTAAAGCTCAAGGTGTCCTACGAACCTGAGCTCTGTGAGATACCACACTGTTCTTAAAATTTCTAATGCTCACAGTAATCTAGGATCAAAGAGAACAGCTTTGTTCCTTGTGACATGTCTGATAAGTTTTAAATTTCCAAACTGCAGAGAGTTCAGAGCTGGTCAGTTACTACTGAGTTCAAAAACCTGCCAGTCTTGAAAACCATAGAAGGTAAATAATCTGATTCAAAGGATTTCATAGCTCAAAGAATGAATTTTATGAAGCACCAAAGGTACCCTGTAGTCCAAGAAATAGGGGTCTGTTTAGATTCATTTGTGGCCGTTGGCAAAGAAGAAATACTACTCATGAAAGAAACTCATCATTGACTCCAAGCTCCATTCAACAATCTTCAGAAGTTCAAGAGCCGAGGTGCACCTGCCTCGGGCTTGGGGCTTCAGCACTAAGGGAAGAGATCTTGGGGCTTCAGCCCTGGGGGGAGGTGCCTGCCAGGGCTTGAGGTTTCAGCCCTGTGTGTGTGGGAGGGTATCACAGGACTTCTGCCCCATGTGAGGCACCTGCTGATGCCCAGAGCTTCAGAGCTGCTGTGTGTGTTGGGGGGGAGGTGTCTCCGGGTTTTTGCCCCACAGGAGGTACCTGTCTGGGCTCAGGGCTTCAGCCCTGCTCCTTCAGAAGCCCTGAGCCCTGACAGGCATGCCCTCTGGGGTTGAAGCCCCTCCCTCCTCCCCCTGCTGGGCAGAGGCCAGAAGTGAGGTGTGGGTGGGGGGCACATGGGATCACATGCCCCCCCACATTTTTGCCAGGATTTGCTGGCCCTGCTTGGTCACATATGGTGCTGCTGGGCCCCCTCTATGCATGGCAGCTGCTGGAGCTGACAGGCTGGGAGCTGCAGCCGTGGGGAGAGGCAAACAGCTGGGAGCTGCAGGGAGAACCACTGAGGGTAAGGTGGGGTTCCTGGAGGGGGGCGTGACTCACGCTGTTTGGGGGGGTGAGCCTTTAAATTGTGCCCCTCCACTTTCAGCAGACACCAGTCATCTCTGGCAGAATCCCTTAGCCCCACCATAGGGCAGAAGCCCCAAGCTCCTCCCCCCAAAGTCTTGTAGGTGGAGAATGGGAGTGGTGGGGCTCCATGAGCTACACTTTAACTGTAAAATAGCTGCCTACAGCTCATGAGCCGCGGTTTGACCACCCATGATGTAGAACACTCTCTCGGAGAAGACATGGAGGGCCTGAAAAAAAGCCCAGGAGAATATACTTTATTGATTAATTTTGCATTGGCAGAAGAATGAATAAAATACTCTTCCAGATGATTGCTTTAAGATTTGACAATGCACTTAATTTTTCAACTCTGAACCCTTAGTTTCAATTTATAGTACTGACATATGAAAAGTGAAATGTGGTAACTTGGCACAACTGGCATTCTTGGTCCAAGGAAATGTCCAGGACTGGGGTAGCAGTGGGATTCTACCGCACAGAACTGGGATGATTTTGCAGAGCTGTGGGTTAGGGTCTAGTACTTGGATAACACACAGATTATGCGGAGCAGAGTTGAGGACTTTTATTTAAACACTATATAACCACTATTTAAACACTATAGAACAAACAAACCAATGGGTAAGAGAAGAATAAGACCCATAGCAATCAAAGAACAAGCAAATGTCTTTCTTTTCCCTCCTATTAACATATTAACAATTTCTCAAACAAAACACAGCTGAACTTGCTGAGTCCATGTTACAATGCCATATTTTTTAAAGACAAGTAGGCTTGAAAGAAATCTCACATCTGAAGTAGTTCATTTTTCTCTGCCCCACTGCTCTAAACAGCAACCATTGTCTCTGCGGGCATTTGCTTTTCATGCTGCCTGTAGGGTTTTATAGGGCCAAGTGATCAAAGGTGAAACATCCTCATTAAGCTGTTCTATATTTACATCACAACTTTATAAAAAGCTATCTCTGGTACAGCATTTTACATTAGATTTCTAAGACAGCCTGTTGTAATTTCTTCCTGATTTGCATTTGGGCCATGTCAAACAAGAGTGGACAATTTCAAAGAATTCTATGGCTCATGTGCAAGAGGAAGACTTGAAACTCAGTTTCCCAAATCTATATGACACTCCATTACTGAATTAATTGTAGTTAGATTTGACACATTGGTATCTCTCTAAAGATTCTTCTCCCGCCCCCCAATGTATCTGAATAAATATCTCCATTTTTGAACATTTAAAGAATGCTAATAGACTCCTTCCCCCTGGAGATAAAAGTACCTTCTTAGAACAATGCTTAATAGTGCATGACAAACTGACTACAATTCATGTAAGATATCTGCATTTCCTCCCACTCCCAAAATCCAACTACCATCTTTCCCTTACATAAGTAGAACTTCCCATCATCAACTTGGCTCATGGCCATCACAGTGTTGCCTTCTGTGTAGGTCAAGACCTTGGGGAAACTGAGTTCCGCCCTCTCATGTCTGAGATAAGATCTGAACAACATTCCTTCCTTCATCCTATTCCCTCCTACCAACAGTTTTCTGAGTGTACTGCAAAGACATGTAGAAGAGGCTTCAGTGGCCATCCCTGTCTGATCCCTAATAAGTTAATAGATTTCTTGTTTCTGCTGCCATTCACTCATTAAAGAAATAGTGGCTACTTCTAGACTCATAACCCTTACTCGTTTTAAGAAAGTTACAAGAATCCCATATTTCTGTAAAACCTCCCATAAATAATGTGCAGCTTGGTCAGAAGTATTACTTTGATCAAATGCTTTGCTTTGACCAAGAAGACTATCTGAACATTCCCTTAGTCTCCTTCATAAACTCTCTGAATAGAAAACTAAAAAAGAATAAACAGACAATTGATTGGTATTGTGGTTTCGTCACCTGGAATGCAATCACCTACACAAGCATAGTTACCAACACTATTGGGCACAGTATGCTTCAGCAGCCACAATATGAGGGACCATAAATATGGAGCCATTGATGCTATCAGCCATGCAGTAAATACATCATGTCTATGGCATAGCTATAAAATGTCTGGTAATGGTGGCTGGTAAACATAAGACACAAAATATGAGGCAAGATAGTGTCCATCTTTCCCTGAAGGGAAAAGTGCACAGCTGTTACAATGGACTACTGTCGCCCCTTCACATTCCTTGGCTATGCCTGTATAGTCGCTCTCATGTACATCACTATAGTACTGTGATGTTGCACGCCATATGTTTTATGGAAATATGCTTATGAGTGTGAATATGATGTAACTGGAATATGCTTTATGCAAAAGGTCACTTGCAAGGTATCGTTACAAAGGTTATACCCTACTGAATATATTCCTCCTATTTGTATGCATGTATCATTCTTGTATATGAAGCTAGAAATATGAAGTATAACTCTGAGGTCCTATTGTAATTATGCAAAGTGTGGGCCATTAATGGTGGTTTAGAATCTTGATGGCTCCCATTGATTAGGACAATTGGTTGTAGATGGTTTATTTACCTGAAAGCCTTCCTGTGTATGAGTGTGCCAGCCCATGGGTAATGAAGAATGAGGTCTGACAGGACATGTCACATGATACTGGAATCCATCTTAAATCTGGTACTTTTCCATTTAGAAGGAGGGGTGGGGACCCAGAGAGACAAAAGATTCCCACTTTGTGCCAAAGCTATAAAAGGGGGGTGGAACAGAACAAAGGCGGCAGTCAAGAGAATACCCCTGCTTTCCACCTAAGATGTCTGCTGGAACTAACAAGGAGTGTACCAGGGGAAAGGATTGGGCCCAGACTAGGAAGGAGTCTAGTCTGTGAAAGAAGCTTATTGGAATATCTCTCAGGGTGAGATTTTACCTGTAATCAGTTTCTTAATGTATTAGGCTTAGACTTGCGTGGTTTTGCTTTATTTTGCTTGGTGACTTACTTTGTTCTTTCTGTTATTACTTGAAACCACTTAAATCCTACTTTTATACTTAATAAAATTACTTTTGTTTATTACTCTGAACCCAGAGTAAGTGATTAATACCTGGGGGAGCAAACAGCTGTGCATATCTCTCTATCAGTGTTATAGAGGATTGACAATTTATGAGTTTACCCTGTATAAGCTTTAAACAGAGTAAAACGGATTTATTTGGGATTTGGATCCTATTGGGAACTGTTGTCTGGGTGCTGGAGATACGTGACCTGCTGAGCAGTTTTTGGTTAAAGTCTGCAGCTTTGGGGGCGTGGACCAGAAATGGGTGTGTGTTGCAGCAGGCTAGCATGTCTGGCTCAACAAGGCAGGGTTCTGGAGTCCCAAGCTTTTGCAGGGAAAATGGGCTCAGGGGTAATCTCAGCACATCAGGTGACAGTCCCAAGGGGGTCTCTGTGACCAAACCGATCACAAGTACATTGAAGGTGCTTAACATCAAATGACTATAGAGATATGGTAAAATAAAAAGCAATCACATCGTCCATTCAGTGAGCAATTTTGCTGCTATTAGAAATGAACCCAAAATTACAAAAATAGCTTCCCTGCATGTGCAAGTGTTTATTGAATAAAGGTACCAAATAACCAAGCAAGGTCTGACCTCTAGGGTGGGCTTTATCATGGACCTATTGAGCTATAAACCAGACCAGGGAACGGTGCTGTGATGTTACCTGATGAAAATATGACCATATAGATCATTGTTGCAACCAGTGTTATATATTTGCAGCAAATATTGTACAAAGGTTGTCAAGTGAGATGTCTATGAAAAGGTTATGATTTGCTGGTTATAATTATAATGCATGTATTATTTTTGTATTTGAAGTTATAAGTATTGGCTGTATACCTGGATTTCAAATGTGTGCTCCTGGGGTAATGCCCACAAGGTAATTAGCCAGCTCATCTTGGAGGGACTGCTCAAATTGAGTGGCCCATCAAAAGAATATTTAACTGACAATGGACCATGGGAGATGTCCATCTATACTTGATGGAATTTCCTGCTGTGACTAGGCAAAATGCATGGACATGGGACTTACCCATGTGACTCCAAACTCCATCCTGTTGCTGTAATTTTTCATATTAAGAACAATGGGATGCCCTTCACATGTCAAAAGCTATAAAAGGCCCTGGAAACACCTCCATTTGGTCTTTAATTCTGCTTCTTACATTCAGTTTGCTAGAAACTGAAGCTCTGAGCAAAGGACTGAATGACCCATCCAAGCTGTGGATGTATTCCAGAGACTTGACTTAAGCCAGCCATTTATTCTATCACTGCTACAAACCTGAACCAAGAACTTTGCAATTACTGTATATATTTGATTGCTTTAACCAATTTTAACTCTCACCTTTCTTTCTTCCTTTTTATGAATAAACCTTTAGATTTTAGATACTAAAGGATTGGCACCAGCATGATTTTTGGGTAAGATCTGTTATATATTGACCTTGGTGTGTGGCTGGTACTTTGGGATCAGAAGAACCTATTATTCGATGAGACAGTTTGTAAAGAACCTCTCATCTCTGAATCCAGTGTTTTTGGTGGTGATATAAGACCTGGAATGCCTGAGGAAACTGCCTTATGCCTTGTTGTGAAACAGAAGTTTACTTTTGTTGCTGGTTTGGTATATCCTATGGGATATTAGCCACCAGTCTTGGGATGTATTGCCCTATTTCTCAGCAATTTGTCCTGAATTTGGCATCCTCAGTTGTGACCCACTAAGGTACGGTTACAGCTGAACTGGAAGAGGGGGTACAAGGCGGAAACATAAGGTGGCTTAATGCCGCTTCCCCCCCCCCCCCACACACACACACAAAATGCTGGGGTTTGCCAGAAGCTGAACTGACATAAGTTAGAGCAGCCTAAAGGAAACTTGAAAAAGTTGCTCCACTGGCTAGAATCACAAATGTGCATCATGTTCAATCACCACCCTGATATGATGTCACTCCTCAACTTGCAATGTTTCCTAAACTGGGGGTAGAGGGGAGCAGGAGGGACTGGTTTACAGATGGATATGGCAGCCCCAATCCAGTTGAGGAGTCCCCTTTGCTAAAAGAATCCTTAGCCAATATCTTAAGGTAGCTTCAGGTTCCCTTTGCACTGCTGAAGTGACAGAAAGAAGAATTAACAGCTATTAGAATCTGCCTCATTAATTATGCATGTTGTGCCACCCAAGGGAAACTGGACAAGCCATTACAGTTATTACAGTACATTAATCACAAACACCCTGTATTTTAATATTGTAGTAGGTCTTTCTATAATACAAATTCTCCTAATTTTTCTGGGACTCTGACTTCCACAAGTGCATAGTCTATGGTCCCAATGTCAGGGAAACCAATTACATTAAAAAAAAAACACTCTCAAACACTTGCTGCCTGTGAAAGTCTGTATCAGAAAATGGAATGTAGCCATCCATATGTGTGATGAGAGCAGCTGTGAATTGGATAAAACTCCTAGACACTGAGAACAGTCACAGACATTACCTGCCACTCTTTGAAACTGACAGGGCACAGCAGAGTCCTGAAATGCCCGCATGCCAAGGTTGGGGGGCAGTTGGCATAGGAACTGGCTACTCCAAATGTATGTCATCTGAGAGCTCCCACACACTAGGGGAATTCTCAGCTGGTCAGTTAGGGCCACATTCTGGCCACATTTGTGCCATCTGAATAGTGGGAAGGGGAGGGGGGAACAAAGGGATTGAATCTAGCCTTATGATCTTTTATTAGCAAGGAGGAGCATGCAGGTGTTGTGTGGACAGGTCCAGCTGTAGTGTTAGAAGATCACGTAGTTTTAAAATGCTTTCACAGATCAATCTGAAAGCACAGAATGCACTCATTTTTCAAACAGAGGGCTGAACTGCTCTGCCTATAGATCCTCTGCCTAATGGACCCTGGGTTGGACAAGTGCTAATAAATGGACAGCCTGTATTTTCTGCTAACTTATCAGATATATTGTTACCCAGAGCTGAAGAAGACCTCCGTAAGTTCAAAACCTTGCCACTTTCATCAACAGAAGAAGTTGATTCAATAAAAGAGATTTCTTCACCCACCTTGTCTCTCAGATACACAGTTAGGCTGATTGTAGCCGTCGCTGACTTATGAATTACATTGCTCCCACTGTTTATACTCAAACAAAGCTACAGCATGATCAGGTGTCTCTACTTAATCCCATATTGTGAACTGTGCTGGACTCCCACAGTGAACATGCCAGACAAAATTACATAGACCACTGTGTTCATTAGTGTTTTACTGCACATAGACTGACACAAATCATATTCTGAATAAATCAACACATAAGTAACTGAACACTGCAATTACCAATTCATCAGCGCATTCTACTAAGGCATGTGGCTTTACAATCTGAGCAGGGTTGATGCTGCAGTTAGTGATGCACTGGTTACTTTGCAAAGTAAAACCCTTATAGCAAGCAAGTTCACTTTAAAGCGCTTGGTGCCACAAGGTCTACGTGAACCACAGTTTGTATAAAATAATAAAGAGCACACAAAGTCAAAGTAACTATCTGAAGCCTATGAACTATACTCTAATACAGCCACCCTATACAAGCCACGTAGAAATGATTCAGTTCTCAGTGCTGCATTTAAAGCTTTGTTGACACTAGACTCTAGAGATTAGGAATGGAGGAATCACAGTAAAATCACTAAAACCCAACAACTCCTAAGTCTATGGGGAAATGAGCAGAGGTTACAGAAGGAGAAACTCTGTTCCCTTTTCTTCCTGCCCTGCCCTGAAGCATCTGACTCTTCTCCTCCCTCATGCCCCCCACTCATCATCCCCTCCATTGCAGGTTCTGTTTCAGGGATGCACCATTTAAAGTGGTGAATGAACAATCCCATGGCCTGTGGTTCCAATTCAAATATTGGGGGGGGCAAAGAGGGGGAGTTCCAGTGTTTTCTCCTATGGGGACCCTGTTCTGATCCCCACTCAACCCCCTCATCCTCCTGCAGGGACCCCATATATGCCTCAGCTAGGGTGTCTCCCCTCTCTCTTAACCACAGAGTGCATGGACGGTGCCACCAGGAGTTGAGTTCTTGGCAGAGTCCCCTGCACTCTGCTGTACAGGAACAGACTCCCCATGTGCCAAGTTGTAACACCATTTACGAAGGCGTGGCTGCACCAAATTTCAGTGGTGTTGCAACCCTGTGTGCCTGATCGTAATGCCATGAATTAAGATTTGACTCAACTGCTTGTATGGAAGTGTGACCAGGTTGAATTTAAATGGCATCATGACCACGCAGCTGGAACGATGCTCTGGATTGCTTTGGCAGTAGCTGTGCTTATTAGATACGGGATCACTGCTTATAAATGTTCAGCCCATGACTACCCAGGCTCCGCGGTCTATGCAAATTTGAGGAAGTACAGAAACATTGGGGAGGGATGTTCACCCCTTGCCAGACTCTTATTATTGGCACCTATCATGGTTCTCACCATTTTAAAAAATAGAATGCATGAGGGCATGGTGTGGGCAGGGGAAGGGGAAGAAGAGCCCCATAACTTCCCTCCAGCAGTACCCCCAACTCCCTTCCACCGGCACCCACTCCCAACAGATGTTCATAAACTTTAAGGCCAGAATGGACTCTTGTGATCATCTAGTCTGACTTCTTGTATAACACAGGCCAGAGAACCTCGCCCAGTAATAGCTGCATCAAACCTATAACCTCTGTTTGAGCTACAGGATATGTTTTAGAAAGAAATCCACTCTTGATTTATATACTTCAGATGAGGGAGAATTAGGGTTGCCAACTTTCTAATCACACAAAACCAAACATCCCTGCCCCACCCCTACCCAACCCCTTCTCCAAGGCCCCATCCCCCCACCCTCGCTTCATCCCCTTCTCCCTCCGTCGCTCGCTCTTCCCCACACTCACTCACTTTCACCGGGCTGGGTCAGGGGGTTGGGGTGGGGGCGGGGTGAGGGCTCCGGCTGGGGGTGGAGCCAGGGATGAGGAGTGTCTGCCCCTGTGTTACCTTGTTCCTGCAGCTTCTGCCTTGTACCCAGCCTTGCATCAGTCCTGCCTCTGCCTTGAACCCTTGTTTACCTGCTACCTCGGCTTGTTTCAGTTCCTGATCTCCAGCTTGGCCTTTGGCTCTGGCTTCTGACTACAGGCTCTGACTTGACCCTTGGCTCTGGTATCCAGTTCCTACCCTCCAGGCTGACCCTGGGCACCTTCAACTCCGCTCACCCCAGAGTCGAAGATTCCACTGTCTGACAAATTTGATGGACATCAGGGCAAGTTTCGGGGATTCCTGAAGCAATGTCAGCTTCTGTTCTTACTAGGCCCTCGATTATTCCCCATGGACCAGGCCTGTGTGGGGCTCATCTGGAGAGTCCTTGGCCTGGGCTTCTCCCCTCCTGGAACAATCCAGTGCCCTCTTGCGACAGTTAGAATAATTGAATCAAGCCATGTCAATTATCTTTGACAACCCCAACTGCACGCAGACTACTGAGACAACCCTTCAGGCCTTCTGGCCGGGATGCTGGCATATTGCCAAGTATGCCACCTAATTTTACTGGTTGGCTTCTGATACCAGATAGAATGAGTGGCGCAGCACCACTATTTCTGCCTGGGGTTAAAGGAGGATGTGACACTGGCAGGTCAGATACCAGCTCTTGACCCAGCTGCAGGCATTAGCTAAGACGTGAGAACCTTGTAGATGGAGACCAGACCAGGTCATCTATACGTTAGTTTTACTCAAAATAGGTATTAGGGTTATAAGAATGTATTTAGTGTTTAGACCCTATGAAATGCTTGTATATTGCTGCATGCATTAATAATATCTATATCCCATGTGATAAGGTAATATTTAAGTGTTTGCTATGTAACTGTAAAAGTGGTTTGCTCTGAAACTGTAAACCCCCACAGTCAGGAGAGAAATGTTACCAACTGTGAAATACCAGTTTGCCACAAGTGGGGTCATCTCCTGCCCAACAAAAGAAGAATAGACACCAGACAAACCATTCTGGAACATCAGAGGACAAAAGACTTTCTTGATTACTCCCCTCCATCCCCATAAAGAGGATACATACACGTGAACTTGTCCCATCAGTCTGGAACTCCGGGGGAAGGGAATAAAAATCCCTGACAAGAAGAAACTGCATATTTTGGGCTATTTGAATTCTGAAGGGCCAGAGACTCTAAATGGAAGCCAGAGATCCCCAGGGGCTGCCTCCTCATAGACTATTAGGGTTGGAAGGGACCTTAGGAGGTCATCTAGTCCAACCTCCTGCTCAAAGGGGGACCAATCTCTAATTTTTTTATTTCCCCCTGTCAAGGCTGCTTCCCCACTCTGAACTTTAGGCTACAAATGTGGGGGCCTGCATGAAAACTTCTAAGCTTAACTACCAGCTTAGGTCTGGTCTGCTGCCACCATCCCAAAGCTAATTCCCTTCCCTGGATAGCCTTGAGAGACCTTCACCAATTCCCTGGTGAATACAGATCCAAACCCCTTGGATCTTAAAACAAGGAGAAATTAACCATTCTCCTCCTTCCTCCCACCAATTCCTGGTGGATCAAGATCCAAACCCCTTGGATCTTAAAACAAGGAAAAATCAATCATTCCCCCTCCTTCCTTTCACTAACTCCTGGTGAATACAGATCCAACCCCCTTGGATCTAAAAACAAGGAAAAATCAATCAGGTTCTTAAAAAGAAGGCTTTTAATTAAAGAAAAAGGTAAAAATCATCTCTGTAAAATCAGTATGGAAAATAACTTTACAGGGTAATCAACTTAAAGAACTCAGAGGACCCCCCTCTAGTCTCAGGTTCAAAGTACAGCAAACAAAGATAAACACTCTAGTAAAAGGTACATTTACAAGTTGAGAAAACAAAGGAAAACTAAGATGCCTTGCCTGGCTATTTACTTACAAGTTTGAAATAGGAGAGACTTGTTTAGAAAGATGTGGAGAACCTGGATTGATGTCTGGTCCCTCTCAGTCCCAAGAGCGAACAACTCCCAAACAAAGAGCACAACAAAAGCCTTCCCCCCCTCAAGATTTGAAAGTATCTTGTCCCCTTATTGGTCCTTTGGGTCAGATGCCAGCCAGGTTACCTGAGCTTCTTAACCCTTTACAGGGAAAAGGATTTTGGAGTCTTTGGCCAGGAGGGATTTTATAGTACTGTACACAGGACAACTGTTACACCCTTCCCTTTATAGTTATGACACTATTATTAAGGGGGGGAGGGATAGCTCAGTGGTTTGAGCATTGGCCTGCTAAACCCAGGGTTGTGAGTTCAATCCTTGAGGGGGCCATTTGGGGATTTAGTACAGGATTGGCCCTGCTTTGAGCAGGGGGGTGGACTAGATGACCTCCTGAGGTCCCTTCCAACCCTGATATTCTATGATTTTTTCTATGACACCCCCCATCCCTGAATGGCACCCTCAAGGATTGAGCTCACAACCCTGGGTTTAGTAAGCCAATACTCAAGCCACTGAGCTATCCCTCCTGGGTCTGCTCTAAAAAACATTTTGAATTGACAGATCACTGCAACTTTGTCACTCTTAGCTTTAGATGGTAACTCATTGGTGTGTCTATGTTTGCTTGCTTTAACCTGTAAATAACTCTCTTATTCCTTTTTCCTAGTTAATAAACATTTAGATAGTTTCAAGTATCAGGGGGTAGCCATGTGAGTCTGTATCCACAAAAACAACAAGGAGTCCGGTGGCCCCTTAAAGACTAACAGATTTATTTGGGCATAAGCTTTCATGGGTAAAAAACCCATGCATCTGAAGAAGTGAGTTTTTTACCCACGAAAGCTTATGCCCAAATAAATCTGTTAGTCTTTAAGGGGCCACCGGACTCCTTGCTGTTTTTATTTAGATAGTTTGTTATAGGATTGGCTACAGGTGTAAGATCTACGGTACCAATTGATCTGGAGGTAAGTGATGGTCTCTTGGGACTGGAAGCAACCTGAATGTGATGGATTTTTGGTGTACGTGACCATTTATCCATAAATCCAGTTTGTCTGGTGACAAGATAGACTGGAGAGCCTAAAGGGACTGTCTATGACTCCATGTGAGAATGTTATAGTGATCCAGGACTTCACATTTGTTACTGACTTGGTAAAATCTAATTATAGAACACACCACCAGTTTGGGGTGTCTGTTTTTGACAGTCTGACCTGAGGTAGGCACTCACAGTTATGACCCACTGTAAATAGTCTGACAGAGGATATAAAAGATGAGCTTGCGCTAGTGGAGCCTCTGTCCAGTTTGAATGATCTGATTGACTTGTGCATCTGAATTGATGATGGCCTCACAGATTGGCGCTGACGATTCTCCAGAGGTCATCAGCCACCCTGCCCACAACACCCCAATCATGTGGGTGTTGGTTGGCTCAGAGTTCTTGCAAACCAGCCAGGTATGCCTGAATCTCTCCACTTTTCACCATGGGCCTGGTCCCCTGCTATTCCTCTTCCCCCCGAGGCCCCTCCCCACGGCCAGAAGCTGGAGGTAAAGTCCAGGTAAAGTGGCCCGGGGAGACCAGGCAGCTATGGGGAGCCGCAGGCCCTCCACCTGTCCAGGGGGGCCGATAGCAGCCCTCGGCCTGTGTCCATGCCCTCTGTGACCCCCGCCCAGGGCAGAAGGTGGGGCTGTGGTTCCCCACAGCTGCCCGGCTGCAGCTCTTCGGCCCCTGAGGCCCCACCCCCAGGCCAGGCTGGAAGCCAGAGAAGGATCAGGGTAAGATCTGAGCAGACAGCTGTGGGGAGCTGTGGACCATCCACCTGCCCACCTGCCCTGGGTAGGGGGCCTGGGAGCGGGGATATGGGCCAGGGACTGCTCTTGTCCCCCCCCCCCCCCACCAGGCAGGTTGAGGGGCCCAGATTCCACAGCCTGGCTCTGGCTTCCAGCTTGGCTGGGGGGCAGGACCTCAAGGGGAGACAGGTTGTAAGGGGATGGCCACGGAGGGGGTGGGGGCCTCATGGCCACCCCACTTTTAGGAAGAGTCGATTGTCCCTGCCTCTCACAGCTCTGTTGTGGAATAGAGTCCAGTTTATATGGTCCCCAGAAGCACAGGCGGTTTTTGATAATTTGAAACAGAGATTTCTCACAGCACCCACCTTGATCCACCCAGACCCTGCCAAACCATTTGTGGTGGAGGCAATCATGTTAATCTATGTGTCTGATAATTCTGTTCTTTACTGTAGTTTCAACCAATTTCCCTGGTAGTGAAGTGAGGCTTACTGGCCTGTAATTGCCAGAATTGCCTATGGAGCCTTTTTTAAAAATTGGCATCACATTGGCTATCCTCCAGTCATCTGATATAGAAGCTGATTTAAATGATAGGTTACATACCATACTTGGTAGTTCTGCAATTTCACATTTGAGTTCCTTCAGAACTCTTGGGTGAATACCATCTGGTTCTGGTGACTTATTACTGTTTAGTTTATCAATGTGTTCCAAAACTTCCTCTATTGACACCTCAATCTGGGACAGTTCCTCAGATTTGTCATCTAAAAAGAATGGCTCATTTGTGGGAATCTCCCTCACATCCTGTGCAGTGAAGATTGATGCAAAAAATGCATTTAGCTTCCCTGCAATGGCCTTATTTTCTTTGAGAGCTCCTTTAGCACTTCGATCATCAAGTTGCCCCACTGATTGTTTGACAGACTTCCTGCTTTGGATGTACTTTAAAAGGTTTATGCTGTTTGTTTTTGAGTCTTTGGCTAGTTGCTCTTCAAATTCTTTTTTGACCTGCCTAATTATACTTTTATATTTGACTTGCCAGATTTTATGTGCCTTTTTATTTTCCTCAGTAGGATTTAACTTCCAATTTTTAAAGGATGCCTTTTTGCCTCTAATTACTTCTTTTACTTTGTTTTTTAGCCAAGGTAGTACTATTTTGGTCCTCTTACTATGTTTTTTAATTTGGGGTATACATTTAATTTGAGCCTCTATTATGGTGTTTTTAAAAAGTTTCCATGCAGCTTGCAGGGATTTCACGTTTGGGACTGTACCTTTTAATTTCTGTTTAACTAACTTCCTTATTTTTGTGTAGTTTTCCTTTCTGAAGTTAAGTGCTACGGTAGTGGACTTCTTTGGTGTTTTCCCTCCCACAAGGATGTTACATTTAATTATAATAAGGTAGCTATTACCAAGCAGTTCAGCTATATTCATCGCTTAGACCAGATCCTGTGCGCCACTTAAGACTCTCTTCTTGTGGCTTCCAGGACTAGCTGCTCCAAGAAGCAGTCATTTAAGATGTCAAGAGACTTTATCTCTGCATCTTGTTCTGAGGTGACATGCACCCAGTCAATATCGGGATAGTTAAAATCCCCCTTTAATATTGAGTTTTCTATTTTTATAGCCTCTCTAATCTCCCTGAGCATTTCACAATCACCATTACCATGCTGGTCACGTGGTCAGTAGTATATCCCTACTGCTATAGCCTTATTATTCAAGCACTGAATTTCCATCCATCGAGATCCTATGATACAGTTTGATTCATTTAAGATTTTTACTATATTTGACGCTATGCTTTTTCACATATAGTGCCTCTCCCCCACCAGCATGAACTACTCTGTCATTTCTATATATTTTGTACTCTGGTATTACTGTGTCACATTGATTATCATTGTTCCACCAAGTTTCTGTGATGCCTTTTATATCAATATGCTCATTTAATATCAGGCACTCTAGTTCACGCATCTTAGTATTTAGACTTCTGGCATTTGTATACAAGCACTTATGAAATTTGTCACTTTTTTTTGTGATGTAATGTCTGAACCCAAGTCAAGCCAGGACCCAGGTTTGAAGCCCTATTGCTTTGCAGTGTAGATACAGCCCTGCCTGAGTCAGGTCCTGGCAGTTCACCAAAAGTAGCCCATGGTCCTATTTCCTTTGTCCTTTCTATCCCAAGAGTTTTCAATCAATGCCAGTGAAAGGAAGCAACCCCTGTTGGTGCACTGCAGCAGCTCAGTGAGCCAGCATTAACCCTTCCATTCTCTTTTAACCATCAAGCTAAACACATCATCAGGGAGCCTTCTGTGTTTGCAGTGGAGACTGAATAGAAGAAGCCTTTGCAAAGCATGCTGCTTCATGGTCATGGGAGCACAACCAGATTTTGGCAAATCGCTGCTGTGAGGCCAGAAACACAGTAGACTTCAATAAGAGTATGAGGATTGACCATGCATATCAACAAATAGTGCAGAAGCTGGCAGAATTGCAAATTTACCAGACCGGTGACCAGTGCAGAGAGCAGATTAAGTAGCTCAAGACTGAGTACAGGAAAACCAGGGATCAGAACCATACCTCGGGCAACTTGTCGACATCATGCCAATTTTATGAGGAGTTTGACCAGGTGCTAGGCATTGCACTGAGCATGGTGCCACTGCCAACAGTGGTGCATGATGACCTTGTCTGCCGAGATGGCACCCTCCTGGACCCAGAATACAGCATGGGTACTTATGGTAGCCAGCAGCAGGTGTCAAGTGAGGGCAATGAAGTCACTGTTGCTGAAACTGGTCCCAGAGAAGGCTTTGGAGCAGGAGCAGCACATCCTGGGGCATTCTTGGCAGAGCCATTTGATGACCCTCTGACTAGTAGACCACTGAAAAGCCTGTTGCAGATATAGAAGGGACAAAAGCTGCCCCGGAGCCCAGAGAGTTTCTGACTCCGTTTGAGTATTTACTAATACAGAAATGGGAGGGAGTTCTGCTCTATGAACAAATGCAAAAGTTATTAGAAAGTGCAGGTAGCAACCTGTATCCACTAATGGCCGGTTGTATGCCAGTGCCTTGGTGTCCCCCTGCCCCTTCCCCACACCACGTGGCGTTCAGAATGATGAGCGGGAATTGAAAACAGTAAAAAATGGCTTGAAAGTGAATGTTTACTGGAAAGGCACAGATTTTTGCTAGGGCCATTCCTGTTTCTTAAAAATAACCACCTTACATTGCCATGCCTGTAAGTATGGCATGGCAATGTAAGTATGCCATGCCTGTAAGTATGCCACACTGTAACCACTCAATGGTTTATTGAGCCACCTGGAAACAGGAATTGGAGGCGGGGGGAGGTGGAAATGTGTTTCATTTACAAATCTAGTCCATTTCAGTTAAAGGTAGTCCATGCAGTCCATAGGTACAAAATCATTTGTCCCAAATACGACTGGGGTTTGAAATGTCCCAAAACGTGCTGGGAGGTGGGGATAAGGATGATGGCTGTGGAGTTCTGTGTGTTTGCATGCAGCCAAGCAGGCTAAGCCTGGTGGAAGCTAACACAGCATCCTGCTGATTCCCACGTGAGTTCTGACCTAATCCCAGGTGGTGGTAGCTGCAAACTTTCCCTGAAGGAAGAACTCCAGATAGGTAGCTTCATTTTGGGGAAGGGCATATTTTCCAGGGCCACCTCAGTAGCTGACCAGCCCCCTCCACTCATAGATACGCTGTTCAGTCACTATACATTTGAATATTTTGGCTGCGTACACTGCAGGTGTAACCCTTCTGCCAGGTTTAGCTGGCAGCAACAATGGCTGGGTTCAATATCTGAGGGTCCTCTTAATAATACAAAACAGAACCAGCTCAAGCCTTCACCCAGGAATCTGGAAGAACTTAACGCCACTTCTGGGCACCTCTAAGAAGCAATACTTCCCCTCTCGCAAGCACTACTTCTCTGTATAACAAAGGAGAACTTTCAATAAAAGGGAAAGGGAACCAAGCATCAGGTTGGGAAAACATCACAACCACATTCAAAAGCATGAAACTGTAAGCAAAACCAGTGCATTGGGCAGTGTCCTTTGCCTCAGTTTCCCACTTTGTGGTGGGAAAGTCCAATGAACAAATGCCCCTTTAATACATCACTCCCCTCTCCCTCCGCTGCATCCCACTCGCAGTTGGCTGTCCATGGTTAGCAAAGACCCAGAGTTCAGAGGTGTGTCTGCAGGAGTTCACCTCCCATGCCAGAAAGGGGGAGGGGGAATGTTGAGCAATGTATCTGTGGTCACTGTGCGCCTCTGCAACTGTCTGTTCGCTGTTGCTGCTTTTCTCTGCTGCCACTGGTCACTTGCTGATGCTGCATTTCTTCACCACGTGCTTCCATTTGCTGCCTCTGCTTGTCTCTGCTGCCGTTGGACACTCACTGCTGCTTCTGCGATGCTGTGTTCTGAGGTTCTACTGCTTAACCCAGGTCTTTAGTGATTGCAGTTCTTAGTGCTTTCCCTAGGTAGCAGGGAACCTCATGGCTAGTACAGCCTCTACAATGCCTTTTCTTTTACCAGTGTTTCAACACCAGATCTAAAGCCTAAGCCCTTATTAGTGATTCAGTAAATCACTGAACAGAAACAGTGATTTTTAATTGAGTCTAATTAGCTATCTTTAAATATTGAAGAGGAAAATATCAAATGGTGTCTAGGACTTGCTGAGTAGAGTCCCCACCTTCTCTTTTGTTCATTGGGATTTGGCATCCTTACCACCTGCTCAGTGAGTAAAGTTCAGTTTAGGGTGACCCCCTCAAACAGGGCAGGCTAAGTACAGTTCTTCTACCCGTTACTCATTAAATAAGGATGGAAACATTTCATTACCCCTGCACTCAATACTAGAGTGATTTGTAACCCAACACCAGACAAAAGTGATCATTTTGGCAAAGCAGCTCCATCATGCTGCCCACGTAGGAAGATCAGGCATGTCTATGTAAACATGGTCTGTTCCTAAAGTCTTCTCCCCCAGCTCATGACTAGATGCCAGGGGAGAGCTCATTCAGATCCTGCTTACACAGGTTGCCCACCAGCAGTTTTGGAATAACATCTCCCTTTGCCAATTGGGCACCACAAGAACCATTATGTCCTCCAAAACGTGGAAGGCCTGAAATGATAGAAAAAGCTTTTATATCATTCCCCCCACAACCCAAGTAATTCTGCAATTTTTAGAAATAAAAAAACAGCTTTGAATTTTTAACTTACCATTGGCTCTGCACTCCTTTTGCTGCAATTAACCTGGCTGTGTCCAGGAAGCTTCTGTGGTCTGAAGCATCCCTCCCTGAATATACTGAAGTTCAGTTTGGAAAAATATCATTTTATGTCCTTGAAATTCCACAAGGATTATTTTCTGTGCTCTTGCACTCATAGGCACCAACTTCTACTTGCGCCGGTGGGTGCTCGAGCCCCCTCTGCCCCGGGCCCCGCCCTGACTCCACCCCTGTCCCGCCCCCATTCCAACCTCTTCCCCAAAGTCCCTGCCCCCTCCCTCCCCCATTCCAACTCCTTCCCCAAATCCCCGGCCCCACCTTTTCCCCACCTCTTCCCTGAGCGTGCCACGTTCCCGCTCCTCCCCCTCCGTCCCAGAGCTTGCTATGCTGCCAAACAGCTGTTTGGTGGCAGCAAGCGCTGGGAGCTAGGCAGAGGAGTGGGGACGCGGCGCGCTCAGGGGAGGAGCGGAGGAGGAGGAGAGGTGGGGAGGGGAGGTGAGCTTGGCTGCCGGTGTGTGCAGAGCACCCACTAATTTTTCACTGGGTGCTCCAGTCCCGGAGCACCCACGGAGTTGGCGCCTATGCTTGCAGTGAGCTATTTGAGACAATAACCCTCTGTGTCTTGTCCTGTTCCAGGCCCCACAACCTTGACAGGCTGCAGCATCTCCACAGCTCACCCACACGGCAGCAGAAGCCTGGGTCAACGTACCTTCAGGGACCATTCCAAGCGGACACGTTTCCATGATGAACTTATGGCTGAAGTTCTGGTGAGGGCCAACAAACAGGTCCAGTACCAAAGACAGAGGGACTTATGTCTAGAGGAAAAGCTCAGGCTGGCTGCACAGCTTGAGGACAGGGCTTCAGCCCAGGAGCAGGCACTTGCTTCACATGGCTAAGGTGGAGGACAGAACTTAGCAGAAAGAACTGTTTGAGCAGATGCTATCACTAATGGCAGCTAGAGTATTGGCTTCTGCTGTACCATCCACACCATGTCCTGAGTCGCCTGTGTGGTAACCTGTGATTTACTCCAGAAATAGCTTGGAAAACTCCATGGCTGGATGGCCCATTCATTTGGGCCCCATGAGCAGCTGTGCAGGACAACCTTGCCCCATGCAGCAGTCCATACTGACCCTCTGTCCTGTAGATGCCCCTCCCTGTGCCAACTTCATGGCAAATGGGGAAAGGAGAATAGGGGGACAGGGGACATGCAACATTAGGGGATTCTGTTTTGTACATGTTTGCACTGTTTGCACTTGTTTATGCACTTTACAATTTATTTTCTGCAAGGTTCTGTTGTTACTGATGGTTTGGAGTGGTATTGGCAATTGGCCAGCCTGGCAATGGGCTAGTGTTGTACTTTTCTAATACATGTTTATAAACAGAGCTTTTTATTTCATCAAGGAAGTTTATTGCTATCACTGCATCACATCATATACTGTGTATTTAAAATAATAAAGGTAAACACCATAGGCGTGCGCAGCACATTTCATTAGGGTGTGCACCCAGGGAATTTTTTTTTTAAAGGCAAACATCATAAAGGTTGGGGTGTGGGAGGGGGTGTGGTGTGCAGGAAGGGGCTCAGGGCAAGGGATTGGGGGCAGAGGAGGGGTGCGGGGTGTGCGAGAGGGCTCAGGGAAGGGGGTTGGGGTGCAGGAGGGGCGCAGAGTGCGGCAGGGGGCTCAGGGCAGGGAGTTGGGGTGCATGGGGGGCAGCAGGGGGCAGCAGGGGGCTCAGGGCAGGGGGTTGGGGTGCGAGGTGCAGGCAGGGGGCTCAGGGCAGGGATTTGGGGTGCAGGAGAGGTGCAAGGTGCAGGCAGGGGGCTCAGGGCAGGGAGTTGGGGTGCAGGAGGGGTGCGAGGTGCAGGCCAGGGACTCAGGGCAGGGAGTTGGGGGGCAGGGGGCAGGAGGGGTTCGGGCTCCAACCCGGTGCCACTTACCTGCAGCGGCATGCTCCCTGCCTGCCTGTCCTGGCTCCACGCCGCACCACACACCACGTCCCTGCGCGGCCCCTGGGGGGGGCGGGCGGCCACAGGGCTCTGTGCGATGCCCTTGCCACGCCTCCAGGTACCTCCCCCGAAGCTCCCATTGGCCGCGGTTCCCCATTCCTGGACAATGGGAGCTGTGGGTGGCGGTGCCTGGAGCAACGCACGGAGCCCTCTGGCCCCCGGGCCTCAGGGACATGGTGCCGTGCCGGCCGCTTCTGAGAACGGCACAGGGCCTGCAGCACCATGGGAGGCAAATCCCGTGGGCAAGATCCAAAGCCCTGAGGGGCCGGATCCGGCCCGTGGGCATTAGGGTGTGCCTGGGCACATCCAGCACACCCCATGCTCATGCCTATGGTAAACACATGATCAGGGGGGATTAGGAATTAGTATGCAAACACTAAACCTTGAAACAGTCACCTGTATCAATCTGTATTTCAATCACTTCCTTACATCAATCATCCTGTGAATTCCCTCCACCCCCATTTCATAAGTGATCATGTCTGTCATTCATAAGTACATTGCATGGTAATCAACTCTCCACCCCTTCCCAAGCACTGAAATGCCGAAGAATCAATGAGCTCCACCCCTTCCTCCCCTGTCCCAAGCACATTCATGAAGGTACTATTCTCCTTCTTCCATTGGGCCATGCTGATCCATAATGTAGGAGCACAAAATATCCTTGACTTCTATTGCCGAGGTACATCCAGCTCCAGCTGTGCTAGGAGCACTTTCTGGCTGAGTGTCCTAACTCAGCAGCCCCTCACTGTCATAGGTCCATTCAGGGGGAAATGGCTCACCTTTGGCTTCACAAAGATTGTAAAGAGCACAGTGATGCGGACAGTATTGGGATGGCACCAGGGCTGGTGCAACCATTTAGGCGACCTAGGCGGTCGCCTAGGGCGCTAGGATTTGGGGGGGCGCCATTTTCTTCGGCAGCGACCGCGGTGGCCGGATCTTCGGCCACCCCGGTCGCCGCCGGCATTTAGGCGGAGGGAGCTGGGGCAATGGAGCTCGGGGAGGGCCGCCTGCAGCAAGGGGGGAGGGGGCGGCACGCAGGGGAACTCCCCGCTCCAGCTCACCCCTGCCCCGCCTCCTCCCCGAGCACACCGTGGCTGCTTCACTTCACCCGCCTCCCAGGCTTGCGGCACCTAAGCTGAATGGCACCGCAAGCCTGGGAGGCGGGAGAAGTTAAGCAGCCACGGCGTGCTTGGGGAGGAGGTGGGGCAGGGGTGAGCTGGGGCGGGGGGGGGCGCCTCAGGGCGGGGGTTCGGGGACGGGGGGGCACAAGGTGGAAGTTTCACCTAGGGCGTGAAACATCCTTCCACCGGCCCTGTATGGCACTGGCATCCAAATGGGTCTGTAAACATTGCCAATGGGATTTCAATCTGCCAAAAGCACATTCAGGAACCATTCTACACCTGCTGAGAGTGTAACTACACCATTTTTCGCCAGGACCTCTGAGATCAAGGCATGATTTCGCAAGCCAAGGCAAAAGGGGACATGTGGAGTCCCCAGAATTATGGTGGGGACAGTAACTCCATTTATGACAATGAGATCCCACCAATCTGTGCTTGTGGCCCTGCACCAGAAGTGTCGGTTTTACATAGGAGACATCAGCAGCTATACCAAGTGTCATGAGCAGCATCAACCAGTTAGAATCTGCCATGCCTAGGTACTCCTCCTGCTCCTGCTCCATCAGAAGCTCATCAAGAGCCTGTGGTGGGTCAGAAAACACTGCCAAAATGTCCACCAGCATCTCACAGAAGCGCTGTCCATTTCCTGACACAGGAGTGAAAGTGCAAGCAAGTTCTTCAAAAAAGGCACCTCCTCCATGTTGCTGGCTGGAGTAGCTGGGAGCAAACAGACCAAAATGACTGCTCAGCTGGACTGCTCAGTTGGTGGACTGTTCATACTTCCTGTGATGTGCAAGATGGACAGTCAAGTTTTCCCATAGTGCTCCATGTTTAAAGGGATAGTGCAACCACATTTCAGGAGGGTGCTAGAGAGTCTGGGATATGGCTAGTTTGACTCAGGTCTGTGTACTGCAGTGTGGATGACAGAAACACAGGTTTGAGACTCAGAAAATTTTTAACAATCAGAGTAGATGCTCTAATTCTGGGTTCTCTAATCCAGGGTCAGCTGACTCAAATCCCATTATCCCTAGGTTTACATTGCTGTATAGAATCATAGAATCATAGAATATCACGGTTGGAAGGGACCTCAGGAGGTCATCTAGTCCAACCCCCTGCTCAAAGCAGGACCAATCCCCAACTCATTGACTCATAGACTTTAAGGTCAGAAGGGACCATTATGATCATCTAGTCTGACCTCCCGCATGATGCAGGCCACAAAAGCCGTCCCAACCCCTTTCCCTTGACTCTGCTGTTGAAGTCCCCAAATCCTGTGGTTTAAAGACTTCAAGTAGCAGAGAATCCTCCAGCTAGCGACCCCTGCCCCATGCTGCGGAGGAAGGCGAAAAACCTCCAGGGCCTCTGCCAATCTACCCTGGAGGAAAATTCCTTCCCGACTCCAAATATGGCGATCAGTAGAGCCCCGAGCATGTAGGCAAGATTCTCCAGCCAGATCCTCATTGGCCATTGATACTATTTACCAGCGATGGCACGCTGTTTATTTGACTAAAATCATGTTATCCCATTAAACCATTCCCTCCATAAACTTATCTAGCTTAATCTTAAAGCCAGACAGGTCCTTCGCCCCCACTGTTTCCCTCGGAAGGCTGTTCCAATATTTCACCCCTCTGATGGTTAGAAACCTTTGTCTAATTTCAAGCCTAAACTTCTCCACGGCCAGTTTATATCCATTCGTTCTCGTGTCCACATTAGTACTGAGCTGAAATAATTCCTCTCCCTCCCTGGTATTTATCCCTCTGATATATTTAAAGAGAGCAATCATATCCCCCCTCAGCCTTCTTTTGGTTAGGCTAAACAAACCGAGCTCCTCGAGTCTCCTTTCATACGACAGGTTTTCCATTCCTCTGATCATCCTAGTGGCCCTTCTCTGTACCCGTTCCAGTTTGAGTTCATCCTTTTTAAACATGGGAGACCAGAACTGCACACAGTACTCCAAATGAGGTCTCACCAGTGCCTTGTACAACGGAAGCAGCACCTCCTTATCCCTTATACCTCGCCTAATGCATCCCAAGACCGCATTGGCTTTTTTCACCGCCACGTCACATTGTCGACTCATAGTCATCCTGCGGTCTACCAGGACTCCGAGGTCTTTCTCCTCCTCCGTTACTTCCAACCGATGCGTCCCCAGCTTGTAACTAAAATTCTTGTTAGTCATCCCTTAATGCATCACCTTACACTTTTCACTATTAAATTTCATCCTATTTCTGTTACTCCAATTTACAAGGTCATTCAAGTCTCCCTGCAGAATATCCCGATCCTCCTCTGAATTGGCAATACCTCCCAACTTTGAGTCATCCGCAAACTTTATCAGCCCACTCCTACAATTGGTTCTGAGGTCAGTAATAAATAGATTAAATAAAATCGGACCCAAAACCGAACCTTGAGGAACTCCACTGGTGACCTCTCTCCAACCTGACAGTTCACCTTTCAGTATGACCCGCTGCAGTCTCCTCATTAACCAGTTCCTTATCCACCTCTGGATTTTCATATCGATCCCCATCTTTTCCAATTTAACCAATAATTCCTTGTGCGGTACCGTATCAAACGCTTTACTGAAATCGAGGTATATTAGGTCCACCGCATTTCCCTTATCTAATAAGTCTGTTACTTTCTCAAAGAAGGAGATCAGATTGGTTTGGCATGATCTTCCTTTGGTAAAACCATGTTGTAATTTGTTGCAATTGCCATTGACCTCAAGGTCCTTAACTACTTTCTCCTTCAAAATTTTCTCCAGGACCTTGCACACTACAGATGTTAAACTGACAGGCCTGTAGTTACCTGGGTCACTTTTTTTCCCTTTCTTGAAAATAGGAACCACATTAGCTATTCTCCAGTCCAACGGTACCACCCCCGAGTTTAAAGATTCATTAAAAATTATCGCTAAGGGGCCTGCTATTTCTCGCGCCAGTTCCTTCAATATTCTTGGATGAAGATCATCCGGTCCGCCTGACTTCGTCCCGTTAAGGTGTTCAAGTTTGGTTTCTACCTCGGATACGGTAATCCCCCCTCCTGTATTCCCTTCTGTCATGCTGCCAATATTCCTAAACCCTTCATTGGCCTCATTGAAGACCAATGCAAAATATTCGTTTAGATATTGTGCCATGCCTAGATTATCCTTAATCTCCACTCCAGCTATAGTCTTCAGCGGTCCCACTTCTTCTTTCTTTGTTTTCTTCCTATTTATATGGCTATAAAACCTCTTACTATTGGGTTTTAATTCCCCTCGCAAGGTCCAACTCTACACGGCTTTTGGCCTTTCTCACTCCATCTCTACATGCTCTGACCTCAATAAGGTAAGTTTCCTTACTGATCCCTCCCCTCTTCCACTCTTTGTACACTTTCTGTTTTTTCTTAATCGCCCCTTTGAGATGGTCGCTCATCCAGCTCGGTCTAAATCTCTTGCTTACTAACCGTTTTCCCTTTCTCGGGATACAGGCCTCCGACAGCTCCTGCAACTTTAACTTAAAATAATCCTAGGCATCAGCTGCCTTTAGATCCATAAATATGTTAGCCCAATCCACTTCCCTAACCAGTCCTCTTAATTTATTAAAATTAGCCTTTTAAAAATTGTAAACCCTAGTCTTCGATTTAATTCTGTTAATCCTTCCATTTAGTTTAAACCGAATTAGCTCATGATCACTCGAGCCAAAGTTGTCCCCTACAACCATTTCCTCAACGAGGTCCTCACTACTCACCAAAACCAAATCCAAAATGGCCTCCCCTCTTGTCGGTTCAGCTACTACTTGATGAAGGAATTGATCAGCAAGCACATCTAGGAACATCTGAGCTCTATTATTGCTACTAGCATTTGTTCCCCAATCTATATCTGGGAAGTTAAAGTCCCCCATAATTACACAGTTCCTATTAGTATTTACTTCCCTAAAAACATTAAATAGTTCTTTGTCCATATCCAGGGTAGATCCCGGCGGTCTATAGCACACTCCAAGCACTATCCCAGGGGAGGCTCTAGTCGTTCTTTTACCCAGTGTGAGTATTGCCCAGACGGACTCCGTCTTATCCATTCCATCAGTTATTATTTCTTTACAGCTTACCTCATTATTGACATACAATGCCACCCCCCACCTTTACCTTTGTTCCGGTCGTTCCTAAACAGCACATACCCTTCCATACCTGTACTCCAGTCATGACTACCGTTCCACCACGTTTCAGTTATTCCTACGATATCCGGTTTCATTTCTTGGACCAGGAGCTTCAATTCCTCCATTTTGTTACCTAGGCTTCTCGCATTGGTGTATAAACATCTTAATGTATGCTGTTTAGCCTGTCTCCCATTAGTTATGCAATTTGTTATGGACCCCTTACTGTTCATCCCCCCTCTCCTTATGTCCAATCCCATCCCCCCGGCTATATCTGTTCTTATCTCATCACTCTCCTTTTCAATGTTGGAATCTGGCGTGGAGATTAACTGTACATCTCCCAACCGTCTCCCCCAACTTCCTAGTTTAAAGCTCTTTTGATGAGATGAGCCAGCCTCCCTCCCAGAAGTTATTTCCTTCCCTACTCAGGTGAAGTCCATCCCGTGAGAACAGCTGTCTGTCCCCGAAAGCCTCCCAGTGGCCATACATCCCAAAGCCCTCCTTATAGCACCACTCCCTTAGCCAAATATTTATCCTCACAATCCTGTCAGCCCTTTGCTGCCCTTCTCTAGGAACAGGCAGAATCCCACTAAAGATGATCTGAGCCTCGATTTCCTTGAGCGTCTTCCCCAGTCTGGCATAATCTCCCTTGATTCTCTCTAACGAGAACCTAGCTGTGTCATTCGTTCCTACGTGAAGGATTATCAAGGGGTTCTTACCTGCTCCTTTTAGGATCCTTTTCAACCGCAGGTCCACATCCCGTATCTTAGCGCCCGGTAGACAGCACAGCCTTCTGTTCTCTGGGTCTGCCCTGGTCACAGGCCTGTCTAACCTCCTCAGTAAGGAATCCCCAATCACGTAAACCTGCCTTTGCCTGGTGACAGTGCGATCTACTAATCTATCCTCTGTTCCCTCTAGTCGTAACCTGTGTCTGTTCCTATTTTCCCTTATACTCCCCCTCGTGCCATCCTGTATCCTCCCGGGGCCCAGATTTGGTGCTGTCTCCATCAACTCCTCCCCCCTCCCTATTGGACTAGCTGCTCTTCTCTTCTTCCTCACCCTCCCACCTTCAGTTACCACCTGCTACCCCCCTCCTCGTTATCCAAACAGCCAAACCTGTTCCTGAGTTCAATTTCCCCTTCACTAGCCCTCCTTTTCCTTGGCCTGCTTCTCACGGTCACATGCTTCCACTGCCCTTGTTCTCCCCCTAACATTCCCCCCTCACAGTCCCCAGCCCCTGCTTCCACCTGCACCCCTGAGCATTCCCCTTCAGCCCCTCCTTGCCTTTCCTCCATCAGCTGCTTGAACCCCCTTCTAAACTCCACCAGGGTATCTACCTGCATCTCCAACCCTCGAATCTTTTCTTCCAGTAACTGTATTAGGCGGCACTTCATACAAACATACCTCTGTTCAGGCTCACCCGCTAGCACCATATACATACCGCAGCTTCCACATGCAATCATCTGCATTCTGTCCCCTGCTGCTTGGTTCATGGCTGCTGCGGTCTCTGCCCACAGCACCTGGGGACACAGAACACACGACGCACCGCGCCCTCCTGCCTCCCCTTCCACCTCCCCCTGCAAACTCCCACTCAAACTCCCCTGTTAGCAGCCCTGTTTGCTGCCTCCTGTGCCGCTGATCGTCCCAGCCAGGGCTTTGTCAAGCCTGACCTTAAAAACCTATAAGGAAGGAGATTCCACCACCTCCCTAGGTAACCCATTCCAGTGCTTCACCACCCTCCTAATGAAAAAGATTTTTCTAATATCCAACCTAAACCTCCCCCACTGCAACTTGAGACCATTACTCCTTGTTCTGTCATCTGCTACTACTGAGAACAATCTAGATCCATCCTCTTTGGGACCCCCTTTCAGGTAGTTGAAAGCAGCTATCAATTCCCCCCACCCCCATTCTTCTCTTCTGCAGACTAAACAATCCCAGTTCCCTCATCCTCTCCTCATAAGTCATGTGCTCCAGACCCTTAATAATTTTTGTTGCCCTCCGCTGGACTCTTTCCAATTTTTCCGCTTCCTTCTTGTAGTGTGGGGCCCAAAACTGGACAGATGAGGCCTTACCAATCCTGAATAGAGGGGAATGATCACATCCCTCGATCTGCTGGCAATGCCCCCACTTATACAGCCCAAAATGCTGTTAGCCTTCCTGGTAACAAGGGCACACTGTTGACTCATATCCAGCTTCTCATCCACGATAACCCCTAGGTCCTTTTCTGCAGAACTGCTGCCTAGCTATTCGGTCTATAGTCTGTAGCAGTGCATGGGATTCTTCCGTCCTAAGTACAGGACTCTGCACTTGTCCTTGCTGAACCTCATCAGATTTCTTTTGGCCCAATCCTCTAATTTGTCTAGGTCCCTCTGTATCCTATCCCTACCCTCCAGCGTATCTACCATTCCTCCCAGTTTAGTGTAATCTGCAAACTTTCTGAGGGTTCAATCCATGCCATCTTCCAGATCATTAATGAAGATATTGAACAAAACCGGCCCCAGGACTGACCCTTGGGGCACTCCACTTGATACCAGCTGCCAACTAGACATGGAGCCATTGATCACTACCCATTGAGCCCGATGATCTAGCCAGCTTTCTATCCACCTTATAGTCCATTCATCCACCCCATACTTCTTTAACTTGCTGGCAAGAATACTGTGGGAGACCATATCAAAAGCTTTGCTAAAGTCATGGAATAACACATCTACTGCTTTCCCCTCATCCACAGAGCCAGTTAGTTCATCATAAAAGGCAATTAGGTTAGTCAGGCATGACTTGCCCTTGGTGAATCCATGCTGACTGTTCCTGATCACTTTCCTCTCCTCTAAGTGCTTCAGAATTGATTCCTTGAGGACCTGCTCCATGATTTTTCCAGGGACTGAGGTGAGGCTAACTGGCCTGTAGTTCCCCAGATCCTCCTTCCTCCCTTTTTTTAAAGATGGGAACTACATTATAGATATATCCTAAGTCTATCCACTAAAAGAAAGCCTACTTGTTTTTATTTTTAACATATTTTTAACTTAGTCCCTGATCCCACAAAGCATTACACATGGAGTAACTTTATCATCATGAGCAGCTCCATTGAAATGTACAGGACTACTCACATACATAAAGTTACTCACAGTTGTATGCGTAGATCAACACCTTGTCCCTCAACCTGAATTAACAAAGCACGTAAGGGAAAGAAAATTAGTTTGCCACTGGTTTCCTGCCTGTTTAAAGAACGTAATAAAAAATGGGTAAATTTGTACTTGCCACGAACTCTTGCAAAAGAACTGCATGTCTTTGTCTTGTGTCTTGCTTCGAGCATGTGCACTTGGATTTGCAATAAAATAGCTGCCAGACAAGAGGAGAAACAAATTTAACTTAAAGTGGCAGGTATCAGGATATAAAGGCCAGGAAGGGCTCTGGGGATCTACTCTTCTACCAAGCACACACCAGTTAAAAACATCCTCATAACAAAAAGTGGTTTACACTGACTGCATATTGCAGCCACCGTGCTCCCAATCTCAATTACCTCCACCTTCACACAGCATCTGGAGTTAATAATTCAGAGGAAAGGTAGAGGCATCTCAGGAAGAGCAGTGTGACTAACCGGGTCTCTTATCCCAATAGGCAACTCCTGTTGTTGCCAGCCCATGCTGGTTTCCACTGTGAACAGAGTGAGAGGAACAGAGAAGTCCTGCTTTTCTGCTGAGGCAGCTAAGGAAGAAAACATCCTCTTCCCTCTCAAGATGACTTCAACAAGGGTACTGAGCTGACTATGGGCATGCTGCCTACATTGAAAAATACCCCCACGGCAGCAAGTCTCAGAGTGAGGGTCAACTGACTGGTGCTCGTAGGGCTTGTGCTATGAGAACACAAGTGACACAAGCAGTACATTGATAGAATCACAGAACCCCCCCCAAGAGTAACCCTAATAAATAAGTGTACCCCAAAGTAACAGGCAAAACTGGTAACAGTTCCCCTGTGAGATAAAAAAGTATTATCCCCATAGATGGAAAACTGAGTCACACAGAAATAAATGAAGCAAGGCTGTCATATGCCTCTCTGTTTGAATTAAAAATGGTTACTTACCTATACAGTGTCAGCTCTGTGTTCTTGGGGAACCAAGGCGCAGTACCCAGCTTGTCTGACTCACGAAGGATACCCCCCCACCCACCCAGCCTCTGCTTGAACCAAAGCAGATCAGAAGAAAGACTTACAGAAAGCAATGAAAAGGCAGTGGGAGACACACCTACACCCCTCCGGACAAGGGTGACAGGATTAAGGAAACTTCCCTAGCCCCATTTGCATCGAAGATGGGACAGGGAGGTATCTCCATTAGCATACAGAATGGAGAACAGAGATTCCAAGGCAAGAACTGCAGTGAACTATGGGACCAGAAAAGCAGAGAAGCACTGCATGATGAGGGATCTTTGCTCCAGATGTTAATGAACCTACGCCTGCACACACCCAGCTCAGTAGTTATCAGACCAATTCTAGTAATAAATCCTTTACTGGTATCCAAAATACTGAAGCTGCCTAATTGCATTGTGAGCTCCCTCGAAGGAACACCTCCCATAGCCAGGAACGATCATCTAGCCTGAACAAAACAACTTTGGTATACTCTCTTGAACCATCAGTTTACCTATAAACAAATCTAGCGTTCTCCCTTGAACCATTGTTCTTTCTCTACAAAACCCCCTACCCATGCTCAAGTAAGTGCTCTGTGCCTGGATCCAAAATCTGCATCAGTTCCATTGGCCTTCATCTTCTCCTGACTGATCGTGCTGGGGGCTCTGCCTGTCTCCAGCACTCCAGACCCTCAGCTACCACCACCACTTGGGACCCCTGATCAATTCAAGCTTCACAGAGTGGTGAGAACCCAGATCTCTCTCTCTCTCTCTCTTTCTCTTTCTGTATAGCCTTCTGACCCTGACTTGTGTGATCAGTTATAGTTTTCTAAAGCTGACTTTTATAATCAAGTTTAAGTTAGATTTAATATTATAACTGTTTTGTTTGTTTGGCTCCGCTATGGTTATTACCTGGCAATAAATAACTTTCATGGTTAAACTGGTTGCTTCTCTCTCTCTCTCTCTCCCCCTTGTGGGTGTTTTTTGGCTTCCTCATTCGCTCTGCAGCAACGCTGCTTCTACCTAAGCTAAAGATCCCTGCAGTGCCCAAAAATCCTGTGGGGTGGTTACTACCAGAACAATTGTAACGTGAAAGTGGGGATAGGGACGTGCTGAACCTGGGGCATATAAGGGTGACAGATTAAAAGTGCTGCTCGACACAGCCTGCTCAGGTCCAGTGTGGTGCCCATGGCATATGAGGGTGTCACAGACTCACAGGTCGTGCCCACTCTTGGTCCTGTACAGTTTCTGGGGGGAACCCCCTTCAGTGTGACAGCCCTTCTCGGAGGTCCACTCTCTCTCGGGGTTAAGCCCCTCCACCTCCTGGAACCACACCTCTCTGAGCCTTAGCACGCCTGTCTCTTGCCATGGGTCCTCTCAGGGAGTCCGCTCGCTCTGGACCCCCGGGGCCTCCACTCCCAGAGGGATTAATGCAACCCTCTTCTCTAGACTGGAGCGATGCTCAGCCAGCGTAAAACAGGAGGGTTTATTGAGTGTCTGAACACAGCATAGGAAACTCTCAGGGTCCTCAGGCCTGGCCTCCCTCAGCACAGCACATCCAAGTCTCCCCTGCATCCAGGTGGGCTCTACCTGCTCTCTCTCTCCAGTGTTGAGCCCCCGTGCTTTCCAGCTGGGTATCTGATATCACCTCCCCCAAGTCCCGCCTCTGTCCATTGTCTTCTATCCAGGTAAACAGGGTTGCCTGGGCATCCTCTCCTCTCTTCTGTCCTCTGTCCCCCTCTGGCTGGAACTGGCTGGTTAGGTCACCGGGGTCCTCTTTTCGCAGCCCATTGTCCTCCCACTGGCCAAAACTGGCTGTGACACCCAAGCTTGGCCTCCCGGTCACCAGGTCACCAGTCGCTGGGGCATCCATTCTCCAGGCCCTGGGCTGGGGTCCCAAGTGCCATTGCTGGTCCTCTGTAACAACAAACTCCCTGTTCCATCACCTTGTTAAACCAGTAACACCCAGGAAAACTGAGTCTCACCTCCTCTGCATACAAACCATTGGAAAAAACAAAGAAAAAAACAAGAAAACCCCCCACTTTGTCATAGAGGGTGACAGCTTGGAAGTGCTGCTTGATCCAGCCTACTGAGTCCAGGGACATATAAGGGGTGAGCTTGGGAGTGCCGATTAACCCGGTCCTCTCAGATGCGCTCTGTTAATGTGTGTTCGTCTGATTCTGGGGCTGGAAGACCCCAGCCCTGTGGAACCTAAGTCCTGCAGGATAACTCCATTGGGAGGAACAGGAGTACTTGTGGCACCTTAGAGACTAACAAATTTACTAGAGCATAAGCTTTCGTGGACTACAGCCCACTTCTTCGGATGCATATAAAGTGGAATAAATATTTAGAAGATATATATACACACATACAGAGAGCAGGGAGGGAACTTGCAGAAGCAGAGCTCCATATGAGAACACAAGTGACACAAGCAATACATTGATAGAATCACAGAAACACCCCCCCCCCAGAAGAGTAACCCTAATAAATGAGCGTACCCCAAAGTGATGGGCAAATCTGGTAACAGTTCCCCTGTGAGATAAGTATTATCCTCATAGATGGAAAACAGAGTCACACAGAAGTAAATGAAGCAAGGCTGTCATATGCCTCTCTGTATGAATTAAAAATGGTTATTTACCTATACAGTAACTGAGGGGTAGCCGAGTTAGTCTGGATCTGTAAAAAGCAACAGAGAGTCCTGTTGCACCTTTAAGACTAACAGATGTATTGGAGCATAAGCTTTTGTGGGTGAATGCCCACTTCATCGGATGCATGTATACGACGAAGTGGGCATTCACCCACGAAAGCTTATGCTCCAATACATCTGTTAGTCTTAAAGGTGCCACAGGACTCTCTGTTGCTTTATACAGTAACTGTTATTCTTCAAGATGTGTTGTGCACATATACATTCCACTGTACTTGTATTTGTGCCCAATGCACTCAAGTTGGTAGACTCAAGTGCACTGGGCACACATACACCTGCAGTAGAATGTACATGTGCACAATCACTTCAAGGAGAATAATAATGTCAGATTTTTTTACCATGTGCTCCTACACAGAGGTTTGGCATCTTGCCACTCAAGTATGATCTATTACTGCATTTTGACCAGAGCATGTCCTGTTGGTAATACTTGCCTCCACTCACACACATATGAACGACCTGGGGCTTGAGAGTGGCACAAAGGTGGGTTTCAGTATGATCTTTGTGAAAACACATCTGCTCAGATGAAGTGCTCCATCTACATCACATACACAGCAGGCAGTTGGGAATGTGCCTGGTAGGAGGAAAGGGCTAGGGGTTGAGGGTGCATGGCCTTGGAAACCATAGATGGGAGGGATTATATTTTCAGTTTCTTCAGGCATGGTGTTGGTGGGACTTGTGATTTGTGGCATTAGACAATATCCTCTCTAGAAATACTCCCTGGTGAGGTTGGGAGAGAGAATAATTTGCATGGAGGAAGGATTTCTGATAAGTGGGCAGCTGACATATAACATGGGAGGTTGAAAGGACTTGTCCCATTGTAGAGGTATAACTTATTCCAAATGTGAGGGACTTGTCTGATTAGTGATAGGAGGGTTTTGACCATGTGCTTTCCATGAACAGTTCCTGGAACTCTTCAGAAGTATCTTCAGATACATCTTTAAAACATACTTTTGTGAAACTCACCAACTCTAACCCAGGTCAGTAAAAAGGCGATCATTCATCCATTACATTAAAATAAAATACTATAAATCTATTGGATCATACAATGCATTTCTATATGCTCTGTTTCATTTCTCTATTTTGGGTTGTAAGCCCTGTGGGGCAAGGACCATCTATTGATGTTCAGCAGGAGCCTGAGTACAATATTATTACTTAACAAGAAATAAATAATATTTAGCCCTATTTTCCTGGCCATCTCCTGCCTCTAGATCATTAATCTTCTTAGCTCACTTTATGTTCTACTTTACCAGTCTCCCATATTTGTGTATCATTTTCAGACACATCCTTTTTTCACTATGTGGCTAGTACCCCTGATTGCCTTTGGTTGTCCAAGAATTGTGAGGACTAAAAGGGTTCCATGGTTTTGTGACTTACTCCCTTTCACGACCACCCAACTGACATCCATAATAATGGTGTGATGTGACCAGAACTTTCTGGGGGGGCGGGGATAAGGTAATAGACTGATGGGGACAGGATTACTCAGAAGGTCTAGTGACAATGTAGTAGTGGGCAAACCAGGAAGCACAGCTGCGTGGAGTTGGGCAGATCAGTCTCTGGTTCTGTGGTGATGAAAGTACAATCATGTTTTATATTGCAGTGGCTGGGAGATCAGCACTTCACTGCTTATCTTGCTCCATCCAGATATAAGTGGTCTTTGTGAGCACCCTACTGGGGTGTTTTCTTCAAATTTTGTGAGCTCACTGAGCATGTGCATATGAATAAATGAGGTCCTCAGTCCTGAATTCCTGAATCCATAGAACTGGTATGTGTTTGAACCTGCTTCTCTTTCTTCAGATGCATTACTGACTTGCTTAGAGGTCAGGACAGCTGTTTCTCTTTGTAATTTGTATACATTGTTTTTCATGCCACCCCTTTTTCTTCTGGGGGAAGCTGTGTGGCTTAGACAATCAGCTTTTGTTGCAGGTATGCATATGGTGGTAATGTTTGAGGTGCATGATATCATGCTTACTATTATTTACCCTTCATATTTTTGTGGGTGCATGTAGGCCTGGCACTCTTCTTTTCCTGGGTGCTCTTCCTGCTGCTGGTTTGGCTGATGCTCCTCTGATATAAAAAAAGTGAGTGAGTATCTGGTGTTTTTAAAAGAAAATGGTCAAAACCATTATAAATCCCAGAACAAACATGCATTCATAGATTTTAAAACCCCACTCTTACTCTGATTGATATAATAAAAGTTCTCTATGTGCTTAAATTAAAAGAGATTATGAATATTAAAAAACCTGTAGACATAATTATCACAATTGAATATAAGCAGATTATTTGTCAGTCCATTCTAATTTAATTTATTAAAAGTATTTGTCTGGAACTCTAGGCACATTTATGATCTCTGTAAAACACATTCAACTGGATCAGAATCCAAAAAAAATCTTCAGAATTCCTCATTCCACTGCAAAATAAAATACCCTATGCTCTCAGCCTAGGGAAAAAACAGGCCATGTTATGTGCTTTGAAGAACAAATCTGCTCTCTGTCAGACAAAGAGAAGACGTGAATTAGAGTCAGGGCCATTCATTGAAAATGTCCTGCCTCCTTCCCATATGCACATAAGCAGCTCATTAGATCAGAACTGCCATGGTATCACATGGGAAGATCGACACAAGTATTATATGCTCACTGTGAGAAGTATTGCTTAATACATAACATGCATGTACCTTCTGAAATTTTTAAATGGCCTTCACTTACAGCCCCATGTCAAAAACACTGTAGTAATCTAATGACAAAGGCATAGGTTGTTACAGCAAGATCTGCATCAGACAGAATAGGTCTCAGTTTTCTTTCCCAGTGCAAATTACAAAACAAAGAAAAAACTCCATTGTCAATCATTGCCATTACCTGGCCTGCTATGGTCTGCATATGTGTTAGAATGTTATGGTGAGTTGTAGCAAAGGTGACTGATAGATCAGCAGAATGAGATAATTTCCAATACAACCATTAACATTACTGTGACGTTGCACTCTATATGATTTTATGAAAGTATGCTGATGAGTGTGAATATAATGTAACTAAAATATGCTTCATGCAAAAGGTCTCTTGTAAGGTATCATTACAAAGCTTATAATCTACGGAGTGTGATCATCCTATTTGTATAAATGTATCATTCTTGTATCTGAATCTAGAAATATGAAATATAACTCTGAAGGCCTATTGTAATTATGCAAAGTGTGGGCCATTAATGGTGGTTTGGAATCTTGATGGCTCCCATTAACCAGGACAATTAACTGTAGATGGCTCTGTTTTACTTGTAAGTCTTCCTGTATACATGTGTGCTGGCAAGTGGGAAATGAAGTCTTACAGTGACATGTGATCATGTCACCTGAACTGGAATCCATCTTTAACCTGGTACTTTTCCATTGAGAAGGAGGGGTGGGAACCCAGAGAGGGACAAAGGACTCCCACCTTATGCAAAAGATATATAAGTGGATGGAACAAAACAAAGGGGGCAGCCATCATGAGAAATCCCCTAGCTACCACCTGAGCTGGAACAAGGGCTGTACCAGGGGAAAGAATTCAGTTTTATTACTGTATTAGGCTTAGACTTGTGTGTTTTGTTTTATTTTGCTTGGTAATTCACTTTGTTCTGTCTGTCACTACTTGGAACCACTTAAATCCTACTTTCTGTATTTAATAAAATCACTTTACTTATTAATTAACCCAGAGTATATATTAATACCTGGGGTGGCAAATAGCTGTGCATATCTCTCTATCAGTGTTATAGAGGGTGAACAGTTTAGGAGTTTAATCTATATAAGCTTTATACAGGGTAAAATGGATTTATTTGGGGTTTGGACCCCACTGGGAGTTGAGCATCTGAGTGTTAAAGACAGGAACACTTCTTAAGTTGCTTTCAGTTAAGTCTGCAGCTTTGGGGCACGTGGTTCAGACTTGGGTCTGGGTTTGCAGCAGGCTAGCGGGTCTGGCTCAAACCAGGCAGGGCACTGAAGTCCCAAGCTGGGAGGGCAGGGAAAGCAGAGGCAGAAGTAGTCTTCGCACATCAGCTAGCAGCCCCAAGGGGGTTTCTGTGATCCAGCCCATCACAGTACTCACACAAGTAGTTCCATTGACTTCTGTGGGACAATTCATGATTAAGAGCTCATCATTGTGAGGCAGGAACACACAGACTAGTCTAATATCATGTTACTTTTATATATGTTTATATATTATAATACTAAAAATGACAGTAAAAAAGTTATGTTATTTTGAGGCAAAGTCAAGTGCTTGGAAGTTATGAAAAGCCAGATTGAAGGTTGATCCTGTATGGGAAACAAGGTGGGAGTGGAAAGGGAGATTTAACATTATTGGTTTACATGACTTCAACAATCACCTTAAAGGAAAATGTGTAGATTCATAAATTCCAAGTATAAAAGGGACCATTCCGATCATCTAGTCCAGGGGTTCAGGGTAAGCCCCTGGTGGGCCACAAGATGCTTCATTTACCTGAGGGTCCACAGGTACGGCCACTTGCAGCTTCCAGTGGCCGCGGTTCGCCGTTCCCAGCCAATGGGAGCTGTGGGAAGCGGCGCAGGCCGGGCCACCAATTCCCGGTGGCCACTGGGAACTGCAAGCGGCTGTACCTGTGGACGCTCAGGTAAATAAAGCATCTCGCGACCAGCCAGGGGCTTACCCTGAACAAGCCACGAACCAAGTTTGGGAACCCCTGATCTAGTCTGACCTCCTGTATAATAGAGATCATATAACTTCCCCAAAATACACCTCTACCTCGATATAACACTGTAATCTTATAGGTGAAACTGCGTTATATTGAACTTGCTTTGATCCACCGGAGTGCGCAGCCCCGTCTGCCTGGAGCACTGCTTTACCGCGTTATATCAGAATTCGTGTTATATCGGGTCGCGTTATATCGGGGTAGAGGTGTAATTCCTAGAGCCGATCTTTTAGAAAAGCATTCAATCTTGATTAAAAAATTGTCAGTGATGGAGAATCCAAACCCCGCCCCCCCCCTTGGTAAATCGCTGCAATTGTTAATTACTCTCACTGTTAAAAATGTACACCTTATTTTCAGTCTGAATTTGTCTAGCTTCAACTTACAGCCATTGGATTGTGTTATAACTTTCACTGCTATATTGAAGAGCCCGTTATTAAATGGGTGTTCCCTAGGTAGGTATTTATAGACTGTAATCAAGTCACCCTTTAACCTTCTCTTTGTTAAGACAAATAGATTGAGCTACTTGAGTCTATCACTATCAGGCACATTTTCTAATTATTTGATCATTCTCCTAGCTCTTCTCTGAATCCTCTCAAATTTATCAACTTCCTTCTTGACTGTAACTTGCAATTTCCACTTACTGATATCCAGGCTGGGGGGACCATCCAATGTGAGAGGTACCTGCTGGTGGAATCTCTCAGGCAGCAGGTGGGAGAGCTACAGGAGGAGGTGGCTAGGTTGAGGAGCATCCGAATCCACGAGCAATTCCTCGACAGTGTCCATGTGGAGACAGCTGAGGTAGCTGTCCCAGTACACAGGACTGCTGATACACCACTGGTGGAGGAGGAGATGGCTCAGGGTGGACACTGGCAGCTGGTTACTTCTGGCAGCAGGCAGTGCTCCACCCCTGCTCCGAACCCTCCTGCCGTGGTAATAGGTAACCGTTATGCTCTTCTTGATACAGGAAAGAAGGAATCACTCCCTACAGTAAAGGAGGAGAAGCCTCGTACCCCTAAGGCTGGGAGGTCTGTTGCCACCACTGCGAATAGGAAACGTAGGGTAGTGGTGGTCGGAGACTCTCTGCTGAGGGGGACGGAGGCGCCCATCTGTCGCCCTGACATTTCATCTCGGGAGGTATGCTGCCTGCCGGGAGCCCGTATCCGAGACGTTACGGAGGCATTGTCGAGGATTATCCAGCCCTCTGACTACTACCCCATGCTACTCATCCATGTGGGCACAAACGATACTGCGCGGTGTGACACTGAGCGGATCAAGAGTGACTACAGGGCTCTGGGAGTACGGGTGAAGGAGTTTGGAGCGCAGGTGGTATTCTCTTCAATTCTTCCTGTCAGAGGTAGGGGCCCGGGCAGAGACAGATGCATCATGGAGGTGAATGCCTGGCTGCGAAGATGGTGTCGCCAGGAGGGCTTTGGCTTCCTAGACCACGGGATGCTATTCGAGGAAGGACTGCTAGGCAGAGATGGCGTTCACCTTTCGAGGAGAGGAAAGACCCTATTTGGACACAGACTGGCTAACCTAGTGAGGAGGGCTTTAAACTAGGTTCGACGGGGACAGGTGAGCAAAGCCCACAGGTAAGTGGGGAACATGGAGACTGGGGAGATGGGTCGGAAACGAGAGGGAGTGTGGGCTATATTGTCAGAGAGAAAGGAGGGTCAGGACAAAACTGGGAGGAAAGATCAAACCAGTATCTTAGATGCCTATATACAAATGCGAGCAGTATGGGCAATAAGCAGGAAGAACTGGAAGTGCTAATAAATAAATACAACTATGACATTGTTGGCATCACTGAAACTTGGTGGGATAATACACATGATTGGAATGTTGGTGTGGATGGGTACAGCTTGCTCAGGAAGGATAGAGAGGGGAAAAAGGGAGGAGGTGTTGCCTTATATATTAAAAATGTACACACTTGGACTGAGGTAGAGATGGACATAGGAGATGGAAGTGTTGAGAGTCTCTGGGTTAGGCTAAAAGGGGTAAAAAACAAGGGAGATGTCATGCTAGGAGTCTACTACAGGCCACCTAACCAGGTGGAAGAGATGGATGAGGCTTTTTTTAAGCAACTAACAAAATCATCCAAAGCCCAAGATTTGGTGGTGACGGACTTCAACTATCCGGATATATGTTGGGAAAATAACACAGCGGGGCACAGACTATCCAACAAATTCTTGGACTGCATTGGAGACAACTTTTTATTTCAGAAGGTTGAAAAAGCTACTAGGGGGGAAGCTGTTCTAGACTTGATTTTAACAAATAGGGAGGAACTCGTTGAGAATTTGAAAGTAGAAGGCAGCCTGGGTGAAAGTGATCATGAAATCATAGAGTTTGCAATTCTAAGGAAGGGTAGAAGGGAGAACAGCAGAATAGAGACAATGGATTTCAGGAAGGCAGATTTTGGTAAGCTCAGAGAGCTGATAGGTAAGGTCCCATGGGAATCAAGACTGAGGGGAAAAACAACTGAGGAGAGTTGGCAGTTTTTCAAAGGGACACTATTAAGAGCCCAAAAACAAGCTATTCCGTTGGTTAGGAAAGATAGAAAATGTGGCAAAAGACCACCTTGGCTTAACCACGAGATCTTGCATGATCTAAAAAATAAAAAGGAATCATATAAAAAATGGAAACTGGGACAGATTACAAAGGATGAATATAGGCAAACAACACAGGAATGCAGGGGCAAGATTAGAAAGGCAAAGGCACAAAATGAGCTCAAACTAGCTACGGGAATAAAGGGAAACAAGAAGACTTTTTATCAATACATTAGAAGCAAGAGGAAGACCAAAGACAGGGTAGGCCCACTGCTTAGTGAAGAGGGAGAAACAGTAGCAGGAAACTTGGAAATGGCGGAGATGCTTAATGACTTCTTTGTTTCGGTCTTCACCAAGAAGTCTGAAGGAATGTCTAACATAGTGAATGCTAATGGGAAGGGGGTAGGTCTAGCAGATAAAATACAAAAAGAACAAGTTAAAAATCACTTAGAAAAGTTAGATGCCTGCAAGTCACCAGGGCCTGATGAAATGCATCCTAGAATACTCAAGGAGCTAATAGAGGAGGTATCTGAGCCTCTAGCTATTATCTTTGGAAAATCATGGGAGACGGGAGAGATTCCAGAAGACTGGAAAAGGGCAAATATAGTGCCCATCTATAAAAAGGGAAATAAAAACAACCCAGGAAACTACAGACCAGTTAGTTTAACTTCTGTGCCAGGGAAGATAATGGAGCAAGTAATTAAGGAAATCATCTGCAAACACTTGGAAGGTGGTAAGGTGATAGGGAACAGCCAGCATGGATTTGTGAAGAACAAATCATGTCAAACCAATCTGATAGCTTTCTTTGATAGGATAACGAGCCTTGTGGATAAGGGTGAAGCTGTGGATGTGGTATACCTAGACTTTAGTAAGGCATTTGATACAGTCTCGCATGATATTCTTATCGATAAACTAGGCAAATACAATTTAGATGGGGCTACTATAAGGTGGGTGCATAACTGGCTGGATAACCGTACTCAGAGAGTTGTTATTAATGGTTCCCAATCCTGCTGGAAAGGCATAACGAGTGGGGTACCGCAGGGGTCTGTTTTGGGACCGGCTCTGTTCAATATCTTCATCAACGACTTAGATATTGGCATAGAAAGTACGCTTATTAAGTTTGCGGATGATACCAAACTGGGAGGGATTGCAACTGCTTTGGAGGACAGGGTCATAATTCAAAATGATCTGGACAAATTGGAGAAATGGGCTGAGGTAAACAGGATGAAGTTTAACAAAGACAAATGCAAAGTGCTCCACTTAGGAAGGAAAAATCAGTTTCACACATACAGAATGGGAAGAGACTGTCTAGGAAGGAGTATGGCAGAAAGGGATCTAGGGGTTATAGTGGACCACAAGCTAAATATGAGTCAACAGTGTGATGCTGTTGCAAAAAAAGCAAACATGATTCTGGGATGTATTAACAGGTGTGTTGTGAGCAAGACACGAGAAGTCATTCTTCCGCTCTACTCTGCTCTGGTTAGGCCTCAGCTGGAGTATTGTGTCCAGTTCTGGGCGCCGCATTTTAAAAAAGATGTGGAGAAATTGGAAAGGGTCCAGAGAAGAGCAACAAGAATGATTAAAGGTCTTGAGAACATGGCCTATGAAGGAAGGCTGAAAGAATTGGGTTTGTTTAGTTTGGAAAAGAGAAGACTGAGAGGGGACATGATAGCAGTTTTCAGGTATTTAAAAGGGTGTCATAAGGAGGAGGGAGAAAACTTGTTCACCTTAGTCTCTAAGGATAGAACAAGAAGCAATGGGTTTAAACTGCAGCAAGGGAGGTCTAGGTTAGACATTAGGAAAAAGTTCCTAACTATCAGGGTGGTTAAACACTGGAATAAATTGCCTAGGGAGGTTGTGGAATCTCCATCTCTGGAGATATTTAAGAGTAGGTTAGATAAATGTCTATCAGGGATGGTCTAGACGGTATTTGGTCCTGCCATGTGGGCAGGGGACTGGACTCGATGAGCTCTGGAGGTCCCTTCCAGTCCTAGAATCTATGAATCTATGAATTGTGGACAGCAGAGCTGGACACAGTATCCCAGCAGTAGTTGCACCAATGCCAAATACAGATATAAAATAACCTCTCAACACCAACTCAAGATTACCCTGTTTATGCACCCAAAGACTGCATTAGCCCTTTTGGACATAGTTTCACTCTGGGAGCTCATGTTCAGCTGTAAAAAGCAACAGAGAGTCCTGTGGCACCTTTAAGACTAACAGATGTATTGGAGCATAAGCTTTCGTGGGTGAATGCCCACTTCGTCGGATGCATCCGACGAAGTGGGCATTCACCCACGAAAGCTTATGCTCCTGTCATAACTATAAAGGGAAGGGTAACAGCTGTCCTGTGTACAGTACTATAAAATCCCTCCTGGCCAGAGACTCCAAAATCCTTTTCCCTGTAAAGGGTTAAGAAGCTCAGGTAACCTGGCTGGCATCTGACCTAAAGGACCAATAAGGGGACAAGATACTTTCAAATCTTGGGGGGGGGGGAAGGCTTTTGTTTGTGTTCTTTGTTTGGGAGTGCGTTTGCTCTCGGGACTGAGAGGGACCAGACATCAATCCAGGTTCTCCACATCTTTCTAAACAAGTCTCTCCTATTTCAAACTTGTAAGTAAATAGCCAGGCAAGGCGTGTTAGTTTTCCTTTGTTTTCTCAACTTGTAAATGTACCTTTTACTAGAGTGTTTATCTTTGTTTGCTGTACTTTGAACCTAAGACTAGAGGGAAGTCCTCTGAGCTCTTTAAGTTTGATTACCCCGTAAGGTTAATTTTCCTACTAATTTTACAGAGATGATTTTTACCTTTTTCTTTAATTAAAAGCCTTCTTTTTAAGAACCTGATTGATTTTTCCTTGTTTTAAGATCCAAGGGGTTTGGATCTGTATTCACCAGGAGTTGGTAGGAGGAAGGAGGAGAATGGTTAATTTCTCCTTGTTTTAGATCCAAGGGGGTTGGATCTGTATTCACCAGGAGTTGGTAGGAGGAAGGAGGGGAATGGTTAATTTCTCCTTGTTTTAGATCCAAGGGGTTTGGATCTGTATTCACCAGGGAATTGGTGAAGGTTTCTCAAGGCTTCCCAGGCATGGAAATTCTGGGGATGGTGGCAGCGGACCAGAGCTAAGCTGGTAGTTAAGCTTAGAAGTTTTCATGCAGGCCCCTACATTTGTACCCTAAAATTCAAAGTGGGGATACAGCCCTAACAGCTCCAATATGTCTGTTAGTCTTAAAGGTGCCACAGGACTCTCTGTTGCTTTTTACAGATCCAGACTAACATGGCTACCCCTCTGATACATGTTCAGCTGATTATCCACCACAGTCTTCCAAATCCTTTTCAGAGTAACTGCTTCCCAGGATAGAGCCCTCCATTGTGTAAGTATGGCCTACATTCTTTGTTCCTAGATGTATACATTTACATTTAGCTGTCTTAAAACATGTATTTGCTTGTGAAAGAATCCAGATCTCTCTGTATCAGCGACCTGGCCTCATCCTTATTTAGCACTCCCCTGATTTTTGTGTCAGCTGCAAATTTTATCAGTGATGCTTTTATGTTTTCTTCCAGGTCATTAATACAAATTTTAAATAGTGCAGGGCCAAGAACTGATCTTTGAAGGACCCCATAGAAACACACCCGTTCAATTATGATTCCGTATTTACAATTTTATATTGAGACCTCCTGAGATACTAGTGGAATGGAAATAGTAGTCCTATCATATGATAACATATCATCTGAGGGTTTTTCCCCAAATACTGTACAGAACAAATATTTATTGAACACTTCTGCCTTTTCTGCATTGCTATGGATAATTCTACTATTTCCATCTAGTAATGGACCAATACCATTGTCAGGATTCTTTTTGTTCCTAATATATTTTAAAAACTCCTTATTGTCCTTAACTGTGCAGTCCATAGATTTCTCCTTGTATTCCTTTGCTTCCCTTATCAATTTTCTACAATTCCTAGCTTCTGATTTATATTCATTACTATGAACTTCCCCTTTTTTTCGTTTGTTATATAATATTTTTATAAACTGCCTTCTCTTCCCCTCTAAACCACCTTGATTTTTAAAGCAATATTGCGGGATTATGGCTAGTAAAGTGTTCTTAAATTATTCCCAGTTATTCACATTTTTCTGATTAAATTCTGTCTTTCAGCTGATTTGGCTCAATTGTTTTTAGCTTTGTGAAATTGGCTCTTTTAAAGCTCCAAGTATGTATATCACTCGTCTGGACTTTATTCTGTTTACACATGATAAATGTGATCAAGTCATGATCACTTGTACTTAAATTACCATTAAGTTTTAGTTCTTTGACCAGTTCCTCTTTATCTTGTCAAGACGAGGTCTAATATAGAATTCCCCCATATTGGATGCAACACTTTTTTAGTTAGGAAATGTCGTCTATAATATTTAAAAATTCCAAGGATGTTTTAGTATTGGCAGCACCTCCAGCACATGTCACAGATTGAAGTCTCCCACAAGGACTCAGTTTTTTTTCTCTACACATTTATACATGGGTGCATAATGAACCGGTCTTCTTGTTCCTTAATGTGATTTGGTGGTTTGTAGCAGACACCAATTAATACCTCATCTTGTGCTTTATCTGTTAGGATATTCATCCATAAGCATTCATGGTCATTTTCTTCTGAGTTATCAGTGACTTGGAAACAGGTAATGCCATTTTTATACAGAGTTCAACTCCCGCTCCCCTTTTGCCCATTCACTCCTTCCTAAATAGGTAATAACCATTGATTTTAACATTCCAGTCATGGGAATCATCCCATAAGGTTTCAGTAATACCAACTTGATCATATTTATGCTAATAAATGAGCAATTCCAAATCCTCTTGTTTGTTACCCAGGCTCCTAGCACTGGTGCATAGGCACTTAAAGATTTTTTTCTCTTCATGGCCTTTCGTTCCTTGATTAAATTTGTTCTCAATGTCCCAATTTTATAGAGAGTGAAGACAAGGAGGCAAAGAACATAACCCTGTAGGCCCCTTCTGGAGATCTGAAGAGAGGAGATGAGAAAAATAGATAGTTTTAGGTGAGAGTCCGGTGTCAAATAATGGGCTTGGACTGGATCATGGGATGGGGATCAATGAAAGAAAGGATAAGTGGTGCTGTTTGGTGAGGAACGGAGCAGAACTGAAGGAAAAATGAACTTGTTGTGGAAAAAGTCTGTAGGGCATGGAACTTTCTCCAGAGATGCTCAGCAGTACAGAAACAGGAGCAAAAGAAGTGGGTCTTGGGGAAAAGCCAGAGTTAGAGGTTGAAGGCACGGATTTTGTCAAGGGTGGCAGAGAAAATGGAGTGGGGGATTTAACACCAGAATCAGTGGAGGAGGGAGCAGGGAAGAGGAGGCTGTGGATATGGATGGCTAGAAGGTGGCAGAGATAGGATGCCTGGTGGCAACTGCCCTGATCTAGGTGAAGTGAGAGGGAATTGTAAGAGCTAATGATGAGCTCCTCCCTGTTCCACTCCAAGATCCTGGGCATTTTAGTAACCATCTGGGAGTTGTGATGGACCAGCCACCATGCAAATTTAAAACCACATGGCCATTTCCAAGCTTGGTTTGCAATCAAAGGGGATTTCAAGAGATTTAACCCATCTGCCAAGAAACTGCATCAGACTTTCCCTTTTCCTCTGGCTCATGGGCAGTTGACTCTCTTGAGATTTAATTCAGGGTCCCTACCAACATCTGATGGCCCTCAGTGATACATAGTCTCCTCTTCATGTTTGTTGTGTAATAGCCACACTCCTACATACACAATAAAGTTTTATCCATGGGTTCTATGTGGCAGGATGTATTTGTGGATCTTAACATACAGAACACTCTAGTTTGGATAAGCTGTACTCCTTTTCTGGGGTCATCCCTTTATTCACACTAGGGCAGAATACTGATACAATGATAGTGTGATGTAAAGCAATGTATTAAGATCTTACATATATAATATACCATTTGATGCATAAATCTTTGTGCATCCCATGCCAGAATTTAACACTTGAAATTTGTAATGATACATGAGACAGAAGAGATCAGATTTTTTAAGGCATTCTTCAAAATAATACGTAAATTGATTATTACATTTTCTTTGTATTTCACATATTATCTGCTTCTCTGTCAACATGAAATGACCACAATATCAGCATGACAGAGATGAATGCACCGATGTCTTGTTGCCAAATTGAAAGCCCAGAGATTCTGTGAGCTAAAGAGAGAGTTTTATTACAGTGAATCAATGTGAGTCCCTAAGTGTGATCTTTAGCACTGATAACTGTCAAAGCTTACTTTTAATTTCCTCCAAAATATTAGGCTGTTTTAAAGTGACCATTGTAACTGATTATATTGTTGTGTACATGTTTTTTGGTGAAATAAAATGACTAACTTTTTAACTTTACTCTCCTTCATTTATTCGCTTGGTGTTATCTGGAGTCACTCCTTTATAATATTTCAACCTTAGCTGTTTTTTAACAAAGTTTTTGTTTGGAAATGCATCTTTGTTTGGAAATGCATTGACAAGCCAACTATAAAGTGTTGATTACTGCATACATTCAAGGTGAGAGCTCCATGGGAAGAAGTATTTGAAGGAGAAGTTGTTGGTTCCCAGAAGCAGGGAGATGGTTCAAAGCACAGGAAGAGGCTGAAAGAAGATGCAAAGATTAAGGTGGGAGGATAAAAAGAGGCTGTAAGAAAGAGATTCCTTGCAATGGTGCTAGTCAGTGTGCACCAGAACCTTGTCCCATAAAGGATGAAAATGAAGATACTGAATTGTATTTATTTATGATTTATAAATGTGCACATCACATTCTTCTAGATACAAATACAAGCTCAAGAGTCTCAGCAGATATAACCCACCAAGATATTGTATAAGGAGAGAGGCAATCTGAGGTATTAATGCTCCAGACCATTTAGGGATTTATAAATTAAATTCCTTGGATTTTCAGAGGGCATAGGGCCAGATGGTGGCACACCACTATGCAGGTGTTGAAGTGGGGGAGGGTATAAAGAAACTCTCCCCTTGTGGCCTTGGTCAGTCAGATACTATTATAGTCTTTGCACTCACCTGAGCAGGGCCAGCTCTGGCTTTTTTGCTGCCCCAAGCGCAAAAAAAAAACCAAAAAAACTTGTGGGGCAGTCGGAGTGGCAAAGCAAAAAAAAAAAAACCTTGCGGGGCGGCCGGAGCCAGGGTGCAGGGGGACTCCCTGCACTGCAGACATGCCCCGGGCAACAGAGTGAGCACCCCAGCTAGCAGGGGGAGGGGGCGGGAGCGGGGGGGAGAGAGAGAAGGGGGGTGGCCAGGGCTTCCTTCAGCGGAGTGCTCACCACATGGCCCCTCCCGCCGCGCTGCCTGCTGGGAGGGCTCCGCACCGCTCCGGTCGGCGGGGAGGGAAGGACGGGGGCTGCCCTGCCAGGCTTGCTGCAGACCTGGCACTGGCTGGGGCAGATGGAGTGCGCAGCCTGCTCCCAGCAGGGCGCTCATCTCCTCCGTGCCGCCGCCCCCTACAGGGCGGCCGGAGCAGCAAACCAAAAAAAAAAAAAAACCTGCGGGGAGGCCGAAGCGGTGAAGCCAAAAAAAAAAAAAGGATTGGAGGGAAGCTGCCCCTTAGAATCTGCCGCCCCAAGCATGAGCTTGCTTGGCTGGTGCCTGGAGCCGGCCCTGCACCTGAGCCCCAATAATTGCTCCCCTTGAAGGGCTAGCAATCCTAAAAAGGAACAGAGAGGGCTAGGGAGGCAAGGCATTGACCCTTCTCCCCACTGCATCAGCCAGCAGAGCTGAAGAAGTGCAACCATGGGTGTAGTCCCCCTGTTCTGGGGTGTTCCTGGAAGAACTGCTGCCCCCTGAGGCATACTGCATCCCAGTACTCTCAGTGAGATGGTGCAGTTTTGTACTGGCCCCTAAATGGAGCAGTAGACTATAACTACAACTGCTGGTTTGTTTTCAGTTTGCAGAGGCTGGTAGGGAGCAGTGTGCTATGAGAGAGGCAGAGCCCTGATTATGGGGCCTATAAGTGCAGCCAAGCAGCCACCCAGTAGCACAGGAGCCAGCAAACAGAGTTGAAAATGGGGGGGGCAGGGGGAGAGAGAGAGAGGAAGTCTGTGGATGTCTCAGGATCTTAGAAGCAAAGGCTGTGACCGCTACAAAGGCAGCAGTGATAGTGACACAAGGAATAGAAGAGATGATGATGATGACCGGATGTGGAAGCTGTGACATGTGCATTATCGTGGAGTAAGAACCTAGGAAGTGGCACCTGATAGAGCTGATGGAAGAGAAGATCGGAGGCTTGGAGATGTAGGTTGAAACTATGGTTGTGAATGGGATTCAAGCAGATGATGGAGGGAAAGTGAGAGGAGGCTGAAGGGAAACCTCAAGACTCACAGATGCAAGCTGGACTGTAGAACTCTGAGGGTAGTCTCCTGGATAAGGCAAGTAGCCAATGGAAGCATGTGACTACAAGAACCAGGCAAAGGAAAAGACTGGCTAGTGAAGAAGAAATAGAGCTCAGGAACAGTTTGCTGAGGTGGAAAATGAAAAAAGGGCACAGCAGGCAGTAAAAGAAGCTGGGAGGGAAAGGAAGAAGAAAAGAGCAGCTAATCCTACAAGAAGAGGGGAAGAGTCAATGGAGATAGAGTTCGGAGCCCCAGGAGGATAGAGGATGACTTGCAGAAGACTGCAAGTGAGAACACAAGACAAGAGGACTTGCAGTCAGAAAGAACAAAAGGAGGTGTAGTAGGAACAGCCAGAGATAGGACACTACATGGGAAGGGTTCTGAGTTACTTCAGAGAATTCTTTCCCAGGTGTCCAGCTGGTGGGTCTTGCTGACAATGCTCAGGGTCCAACTGATCACCATTTTTGGGGTTAGGAAATAATTTTTCCCCAGGTCAGATTGGCAGAGAGACCATGAGAGTTTTCCATATTCCTCTGAAGCATGGTTCACGGATCACTTGCTGGTTTAAACTAGAGTAAATGGTGAATTCTCTGTAACTTGACATCTTTAAATTATGATTTGAGGACTTCAGTAATTCAGCCAGAGGTAAAGGGTCTATTACAGGAGTGTGTGGGTGAGGTTTGTGTCCTGTGATGTGCAAGAGGTCAGACTAGATGATCACGATGGTCCCTTCAGGCCTTAAAATCTCTGAGTATGATTCCATAATAAGGAGCAATGGCCTGAAATAGGAACTTTTAGGCTTAATATTGGGAAAACTTATCAATAAAATAGTTGGACAGTGGAGTAGTCCATTTCTCATGGCTAGCCTTAGACTTATTGTTTTCAATTTCCTGTATTTTCCTTAATATAAAATATAGGTGGTACACTTGGCTTTCTCTAAATACATCTCTTGTTTCCCCAAGGAAAAAAGTCAGTGCACCAGAATGGCAATTGTTCGAGTTCAGATTAAAAGAAGTCAGAGAATAACAAAGGCGTTAGTCATGCAAAATACAGGAGGTCAGACTGGATGAGTTAATACGGTCTATTCCAGGGATCGGCAACCTTTGGGGCTGGTTTGTTTACTTGCCGCATCCACAGGTTTGGCCGATTGCGGCTCCCACTGGCCGCGATTCACCGCTCCAGGCCAAAGGGGGCTGCGGGAAGAGGCGACCAGCACATCCCTCAGCCCGCCCAGCTTCCCGCAGCCCCCATTGGCCTGGAGCGGTGAACCACGGCCAGTGGGAGGCACGATCGGCCGAATCTGTGGACGCGGCAGGTAAACAAACCGTCCCGGCCCACCAGGGGGCTTACCCTGGCGGGCCATGTGCCAAAGGTTGTCGATCCCCGGTCTCTTCTATGTGCTGTCTGTTGGCCAAACTAAAACTTGGTGTAAGTGGTTGCACTAAATTCAGTGGAGTTGAACCCAACCTTTGGTCTGAACTTGGTCTTCTGATTCTACATATTTCATTTTGAAGCTAGTTCTTTCTTTTTGCAAGTATTTTTCACTGTACACCATAATTATTAACTTTCTAAATAAACAATATGTTGTATTGTGTCAAATCAGTCTGAAATTCTGGGTAATTATATCCACAATTTCCCCCTCAAATATTTGTTATTACTTTTAAATATGCTGGCAGACTTGTTAAGAATAATCTTCCATGTGTGAATCCTGCTGAGCCTAACTATCCTTAATTAAATCAGAACTCTCCAACTGGTTCTTTTTCCATTTCTGTTTAACAGTTTTAGTCCATTTCTCAGGGCTAGCTTCAGACTTATGACTTTCAATTTCCTATATTTTCCTTAATATAAAATATAGGTGCTACACTCAGCTCTCTTTAAATACTTCTCCTATTTCCAAAGACGTTTTGACTACATGTGCTAATGTTGCCCCATTTCTTCTGGCATTTGCTTCAGAATTTTGGGTTGGATGCTTTCTAATTTTGTACAGTTGCTTAATCTTCAACTGCTCTAATTTTTTAAGTACCTATTCTGGCAAGATTCAGGTTTCCTTCAGCAGATTTTCCTTCACCAACATATTCATGTCTGTTTCTGGAGTAAGTGACTCATTTTTACTGATTATACTTTTATCAGTACTTTCCCCTTGCCCTCTCTTGTTCCTTATGTAATTAAATGAAAGGTTATCCCTTCTTTATTGAATGCTGACCCTACTGTTCAGCTGGTAGGTATAGACCCTAGCCAAAAGAGCATGCAGTGTAGTTCAGGCACAAACAAGTTAGTTTGGAAATGTAATATATCTGTTGACAGTGGTGGCTCAATCCAGAAAGGCTTCATGGAGGAAATGTATTTGAAGGAGAGGTTATTTGATTCACAGAAGGAGGGAAGTGATTTCAAGCATAAATGCTTGAAAGAAGATACAAAAGTTAAAGTGGGAGGATAATACAAAGGAGGCAGTTCCCTTCATTCTTCTGCTTGCTCAGTCAAGATTTTTCACGCAGTCGCCTCATTCATTTTATGGGATTTTTCAGTTTTCCAGGCAGGGATAGATGGGGCATGCTTCAGTGGTTTTGCACTTGCCTTTCTTGAGAAAATGCAGAGGGCAGTATTGGACCAAGGACTCTCCCATGTGGGGCACATGAGGTTTCCAGGCTGTTTCGGAGGTAGAGAGGCATTGTGACCTGCGGGACAGTCAGTATGTAGATGGCACCCAGCCCTGCATCTCCTTTTCATCAGATCTGAAAGGTCCAGTTGATCAACTACTATTGTCTACAAAAAATAGGGGGTTAGATGAGAGCAATTTGCCCTTGATGCAACTGAGACAGGACTGATATAATGTTGGTAGCATAGCATAGGAGAATTGACCAGAGGAAATGGCAGAAATTATGAGTTTCCTTGATTGAAGAAGCTTGCTTATATTTAATTACTCAGGTTTGAAGTCAATGGGACTACTCACATGATTAAAGTTAAGCACATGCTTAAATGTTTTGTTGGATCAAAGCCCTAGTGCTCAGCATCTTCTGTAACTGACCCCACAGTCTGCACTGATTTACAGTTCATTTTTGGGTGCAATTTCTTTAATTCATATATAGTGTTACTTTTAAGATATTCATATTATTATGATCAGTTCCCCTGAGTGTTCACTGACAGACACAAAACATGCTGTATATATTTTTTATAATTTTAACTCCCTCCATTCTTCTTATCTTGCAAGCCTTACATGTTTTTCTGTTGTACTATAGTGCTTAAAAATGATCAAGTTTACAACATATCATTAAGAGCCAAATTCCATGATGTCACAAGGGGAAATATGAAAAAAGTGTCTTTAAAAATCAGTTTACACTAATCAGAAACCACAAACACTAAAATTCATTAATAATAGTTGTATGGTTTTGCATGGTGTTTGCATGGTGACTTGCACAGAACCTGAAAGGAGGCAGATGGGTGGCAGAAAGGAAGAGTTTGGAGAAGGCACGAAGAAGGCAGTCTGTAAGAGGATTGCTAGGAATATTAAGGTGCAGTTAGAGCTGCTGCTTAAATGAAAAATAATGTTTAGATTACCAAAAATGAAGTCATCTCACATTGTTACTAACCAGCACATGGTACATAAGAGACATAGTGTCACTGCAGGGCAGAATTAAAGCTGTTTGGATGTTCTAACTATGCCTTTCCAGTCTCAACCGGTTTGATTTCTTTTACATTTAAGTTCAACTCTGAATTTCCTGGGTTTGTAATTCTTGTTTTTAGAATAATGCCTGTAATCTATTTACCCTTAAATTATGGATATGTATCCTTAACCTTTAAGCTTTCTTACTGTAGAATTCTTCTCATAATAGATATTACAAGTCAAAATAGCAAGTTAGTTATCTACTATAGTCTACTTCTTCACAATACAAACTGAATTCTCTTACTAAACATTTGCAAGCATCTATTATAGCCAACTTCAGAATATTTCCCTACACAGTTTTTACAACTTGACTTGTAGAAATCCAAATGTAAACAAACCACAACCTTATCCTGGTGTAGAGTTTGCGTTTTTCCCCAAGCCATTTTGGGTAGTAGATGCTCCTAGTTCCGCCTCCCTGAACCTCCCTTGAGAGTTCTTTCTCACTTCACTATTGACAAACTTCGCATATTTGTAGGCTCCTATCTCATCTCTTCATCTCCTTTTCCCCAAGCCATACATATTTAACTCTCTTCCCTCACATTTCATTTCCTTCAAGCCTTTATCTCCTGGTAATATTTCTCAGTTTATCAATATGCTGCATTTGAGCAGTGTGGCCATTTTATTATAAAACGGATATTATAGAAATGGAGAAAATATAAGTCAGACAGAATTATACATGGATCTAGGAACTGCAGTTAATTAAAAATATCACAGACGATACATCTCAGCAGTTTAGAAAATAGGAAGCTTATTGATGGCTCATTGTACAATACACAATACAGACAGATGCTACAGGTGTATCTGAATTGGTGCCTAGTGAAAATTATAGGGGAAATGTATAAAGAAATATATAAACAAAGTGCCCTGATGTAGAAAAGGTGATTTGTATCCTTTATTGTCCCCCAATTTATGTCCTGCTCCAAGTTCAGCTCAGCTAAACTAGAGGTAAGGAGCCAGAGCATCTGTTATTATTTAGTGTTTCAGTGACGTCTAGTCAAACAGTTTCTGAAGATAAAAATGTATACAGTTAGAAGGATAAACATGAATGTTATTTAAATTGGAATAACACTCGTGGATTTTAAATTGCAGGGTGGGGGAAAAAATCTGTGAATGTGAAATATTTTTAGGATCCTGCAAACTGCACTGTTATTATTATTACGGTAATAGTAGCAGTAGTGTTTGTATTATGATAGAGCCTACAAGCCCCAGACAGGAACCCAGACCCCATTGTGAACAGCACCCAGCAAACAAAACAAAAAAATGGTCCCTTGCCAAAGAGTTTATAATCTAGATTCTAAATAATAATTAATTAGATCCGGAAACCCTGGGACTTCCTGAGGATCATCTTCCCTGTGATCACAAGCCTCTTTCTGGTCCCATCCTGTCAAATCTCATTGCAGATTTTAATATCACCGTGACTTTAAAAAATTTTGGGGAGAATCCTGTGGAGTAGTCTCCCTCTTCCCATTCAAATCCTACCTGTGGGCCCTGCTTTGCATATCTGGAAAAGGGTTTCCATCCTTGACTCATTCCTTTGTGGTCTGGGAGTATCCAAGACTCTGCTGCCTTTATCCTTTTCTCCTGTGTCTGCTCTGCCAGGGTCTGTCTGCCTTTAAAACACAAAGATCCATTTTTCAGGTTAATTGGTTCTGGGAAGCCATACTGGAATAAAGCCCTGCCACTGTCCCAGAAAAAGCCAAATGTTTGACACAGCAGCCATGAAACTGTACAGGCTGGGGCTTGCATGAAGACAGAGGCATGACATTGTGGGACTTTTGTTACATGTTGAGTGGGCAGGTGGGTGAATATGAGGAAGCCAGTGGGTAGCAAGTGCAGTGTGATGTATATTAAAATACCTACCCAGTACTAAATTATATTTTGCTGCCTATAAAGCCTGTCTGGCCCTTTCCATCAATTTTCTGTGATTTCCACGACCTGGCCACTAAACTTCCTCCAGAACTTTCTCCAAATTCAGTTTCTGTGAGGGAGGGAATGTGTAGAGATGGGAAGAATATCATGGGAATGTTAGGGGAGAGAGTTACCAAGGATCTTTTGGGGATAAAATCCATTAACTTATATGATGAATGGACACATTGAGTAAATAATGCCAGATAAATGTAGGTGCCCTTCTGTGACTCAAGGATTCCTCAATGCCAGCTGGCAAGAGGGTTACAAGAATATATTGAAACTGGTATGTACATTCTATCTCACCGAACAATACTGTGTGAGGTCTTAAATGAAAGCCAGGGTCACAGTGCTCATTGGAGGGAGGGATAGCTTAGTGGTTTGAGCATGGGCCTGTTAAACCCAGGATTGTGAGGCCAATCCTTGAGGGGGCCAGTTGGGGATTAGTCCTGCTTTGAGCAGCAGAGTGGCCTAGATGAGGTCCTTTCCAACCCTGATATTCTATGATTGTTGTGACATACATGTACAGATACTATGTAAGAAGTTATTTATATATACTGAAAATATGTTCATGGATTCTGTATCACAGCAGAGGTGGAGAAACAGATTTCCTGTCAGGCAAGGGATATTTATTCTCCTGTTTCTCTGTTGAAATGTAAATTAAGTACTGTCCCATTCACAATGGGTCTGACATCACCTGTGTAAACTGAAAGCAGATGAAGGATTGTAAGAATTTCAGAAAAGAACTAACAGGTATAGAAACACAGCAGGGGAAGAAAACCATATCTTGAGATCCAGCTATATTGAAATTTACTATATTTGGGGAACAAAGACGACACTCCATCATCTTGCACCTAGCAAGTAAACGGGCAGCGCATTTACATTCATGAAAATGGGATCACAACTAGACTTGGCTGAAGGTAATGCAAAAGTGACTGAGAAACTTCTTTATATATGAGGTTAACCTACACATTAAGTTTACTCTCCAGAAAGCGTGTTATGATTTTGTTTTATATGTAACCTTTTGTTTCCATTATCCTTACTCACTATCTCTTGAATCTTTGGTAATAAATGTATTGTTGTTTTCACAATAATTATGTCTCAGTGCTGATCCTGAGTTGAATCATAAAAGCTGCTGTGTACACTGTTCCCTTGGGAACAGCAGACCTTGTATTTTTTGTGAGTAGCCAGCTTCAGGGACTGGACACTACTGGGGAAAGCTTCAAAGGGATTTGGGGACTGGGATGCATCTATTTCTAACCTGCCAAGCAAAGTGAGGGCTGGCATAGCCCAGAGGAAAGTATTTGGGTGGTTTACAGATTGATGTCAGGGACCTGACACCCAGTTAAGCACAAGCAAGTCTCTCTCATGCTGGAGGCAGGGGAGTAACAAGGTGACTCACAGTCCTAGGTACCCTGAAAACTGTAAGACCCTCTCTGGGATGTCTCAACATCTTAAGCTATAAGGGGAAAAATTATTATTAGAGCTGATGGTGTTATAAACATAATTATCTTTCTTGCTGGTCTGTGTGGGTTACAGTTGTGAATACTGCACTGGAAGAAAGCCAGTCAATGAAATACTTTAACTTGCGCAGGAAATGCATTAAATCCTCCATTGTGTTTCCTCTTAGTGGGGTTCTTGCATTCAAAGTATGCATAGTTCTGGGCATGGACTTTCACGGACAGGGGAAAAATATTATCCCACCAACCGAGCCACCAACACATAAATCCTGCCTTATTTTACACAAAAAAGTTGCATTGCTTAGACACCTACCACCAATCTGGCCACTCATTCTCCACTGGGATGCTGCGATGTTTTGCATGTAATCTCTGCTTACATGGAGATCATTTGTGCACAAGGACACTCTCTAAACTGTTCCATTGTACAGGAATGCAAACCAAACCAAATTTGATTAAAAGGTGACTCTCAGGCCTATTGTGGGACCATGAAAGTGAACCACAATATATTGTGCATGGATCCTGTAACAGTGGACCATTATTAAGCTGAGAACCCCAACAGTGCTGCTGGTCAGTGGAGAACAAAATCTGTGAGGGATGTACAAGGTGCTGGCTGCTGCAACTCTGCTAATACAGCGGTATTAAATCTGCACCTGTGTGTGTGCCAGGATTTACCTTCCACTAGACACTACAGGCCCTTTCATAGGGGGACACTGCCCAAAGGATTAATGATATTCTAGGATGAATTCCACTACCAAGGTTGCCTCTTCTTCCCCTTCTGCTCCCCCATCCTGCCTTGAGGCTTTTATTGATCCTTGGTGGCTGCAGCGGGGGAGAGGCAGAAAAAAAATCACAGTTCTCTCCCTGCATGGCTTAGAAACATCACAAAGCACCTTTCCTCCAAACCTCTTGCCAGGTTCACTAGTTGTAATGAACTGCATATATACAGGTCATCAGCAGGGATCATATATGTGAAACCTTTAGCATCAAATGCACAGGCCTTTACCACTTGTGGTAAAGGAATAACTCCTGCAGCTGTGAGTAAGTAGCAGGTTATTTTGGTCACTAGAGGGAGACATGAACATATACACTAAGCTACAGTCTCACAGGGTCTGTGCCCTTCTCTTTCTCTTCTCCCTTCATGCATGGCTTACATAGCTCCCATACGTCCAGCCAGTTAGCAGACACTCTGGCATATGGCACTGGCCAATCACCAGTATCCCCCCTGGCTCAATATGCATTGGGAGCTGCACCTCATCTTCAGTGTAAATAAGTAGCATACATTAACCAGAGTTAGCTAATTCAGATACTGGGTTTTCTTCTCTTTCCTCTTTCTCCATCTGAGAAAGAAACAGAAATTCATATGAATACAAGAGGCAAGGTCCAAGGAAAAAAAAACTCATTAGCTTACCCACCCACCCACACACACACAGAAGGTTCCAAGGATGCATTACTTCCTGCAGAATGAGGTGACCAATGACACATGACTCAGTGGATACCTTTAAGGAGCTTTCCTGTTCCCTAAGAACATCCTCTCTAGTAAGGAGCCACAGGTGTGGCTGTTGTTCTCCAAAGGGCAGATGTATGAGATGGGAGCTAACAAATCACAGGGAGTCACTGTTGATCCACAGTAATATGGCTGAAGGAAAACTTATCCCATGAGACAAGACAGGACTATGAAAGATATAGCTCTTAAGGGTTCATTTCATGGGCTGAAGAATGTCCTCATCATAAGAAACAGGACTGGGTCCAGGTGGCCTGGACATTATGGCACCCCAAAACTAGATGTGAATAAATTTCATAGAAGTCTGTTGGTGGGTAAAATTTTATGCAATATGTAATTAGTTGGTGGAACTCACTGTCACATATTATTGAAGGAAAGAGGTTTCTTAAACTCTGGAAGTCACTGCTACAGGATATTCTTGAGATAAAGAGGATTTGGGAAAAGGGTAGACATTTGTACCATTAATAAGAAATTCATCCTCAATTACATTGCATACTAGCTACTAATGCATAAAAGGTGGAAACCCTCCTGCTTCAGGAACACCTGCTGAAGTTAAAAAGGAACTTCATCCATTGGAAAGTTACTGCATAATTGTTCATTGTGGGGGTTTTGCACCTTCTAAAACATCTGACAGTGGGAACACTCGCAGACAGGAGAATGGAAAAGGTGATCTGACTTGGAATGGAAGTTCCTGTGAGTTTATATACCCAAGGGCAATACCTCAAAATTGTTGGAGCTGTTCCTTCTCCTGTATAAAAGGAGAAATATTACATCTAGGGTCTGTCGCTTGGAAATGAAGGATACTTTGTTTATTGAAGGGAACACAGGGTAATACATCAACCCAGATCCAGGGGAAGCAGCAGCAAGATCAGGCGATGAATAGGAAAAAAGAATGCAGTGTGTTAGATGGAGAAACAAAGATACACTTCAGATGTCAAAGGAGTCAGTGTCTAAGGCATGGTCTGCACTACAAAATTAGGCTGATGCAAGGTAGCTTACATTGACTGAGTTGTGTCAACACTTAAAATTTCACACCTCAACTGCTAGCAGAGCACCTCACCCTCCCTGATTGAACTAACCTCGTTATCTCCACACTGATATATACCTGTGTGGAAGCAGAGAAAGAACTGACAGGAAGGGGATGCAATGCATGACAGTTCGTTAGCAAGAGTTAGGCTAACTGTAACCCTAATAACGCGAGATTTGTAGAAGCGAGGAATGTGTGAGGCGAATGGGAAAGAACTGTGTGAGAAGTTGTTGCGACCTTGTGTAGATAATATGGAATGTAGACTAAGAGTCTACATTAGTGAGCAAAACAAGATATCAGAATGACCTATGTATAAACAAAATGCAACTGTTGCTCATTATTGTCTGTAACAAAAGGTATAAATGCTTGCTGTAATTGTTTACCTGTTGAGAGACCTGCTTAGCTCTCTCCCTCTGCGCAATTGTGAGAGTTAATAAAGCATCTGACGTGCTATACCTAAACAAATAGTGAGAACTCTGTTTTTCTCCGACACCTGCCTCTGGAGATTTCCATTACTTGCATCTGAAGAAGTGAGGTTCTTACCCACGAAAGCTTATGCTCCCAGTACTTCTGTTAGTCTCAAAGGTGCCACAGGACCCTCTGTTGCTTTCCACTTAAAATTTGTCTCCCACTGAGTTGTGCCCTGTTATACTGAAGTAGTAATACCACCTTCAGGAGTGGTCTAGAGTCATGGTGAATGTACTTAGGTTGACACAGCACAAGTGTAGATACTTTGTTACTTATGTTGACCCTAACTGTTACCTTTGTCCAGCTTGTCCTTGTCCGTCCCACTGTTCGGGGAGATTTTGGCAAACCAGTAAAGTGCCTAAACCACTATTACTTATTGCTAACAATAGTCAAGTTAGCAGGCTATACTGAACCACTCTGGCTTATTGCTAAAAGTAGCCAAGTCAGCAGGTCGTAAATTGGTCATGCAGTGGCCTCAGCATAACCAAGACAGGAGGGGAAGGGGTTTTGGGTGCCACAGACAGGGCAGCTTGACCCCGTGCCCTTCCTGCTAAGAATGTTGAAATTGCTGATGCATGTATTTTAGAAAAACAAGAAGTCTGTTTATATGCACCCCCGGGAATGTTTGTCAGGGCCCTAAGGCATGGACACTCTGGAAAAAAAAAATCTCTGGTTAATTGAGGATCATAAGGTGCTTGACCTTTTAACCCTGCTTGCTTAGCACATTTTCTTTAAGGGATATGTCATTGTATTACTAATGTATAAATAAAAGGAAAAAGTTTGAGGTAGTTGGACTTCTCAGAAGGGGCTCTTCAGGGATGCTCCTCTGGACGCATCTTGGGGTCCCCACCGGCAGACAGAAGCCTGGCTAGCGGAAGCCTGTCACGGTGCAACTCGAAAGCCATGCTCAACTTCAATAATTATCAAGGGTTGGGGGTGTTTTACTAAACTATTGTGGACGTGTGTAAGTAAAGTTTAGCTTTAAGTGAAAGCACTCTTGTGTTGTCCTGTTAGTGCCAGCCATCTATCGGTCGAATGGCCGTGTCTCCCTTAATTTATTTCCTGATACCACCTCACACAGAGTAAAGGTTACCAAGAGGTTTGGGTTGAAACCCCCCCCCAGGTAACACCTCCACGAATGCAAGTCAACACCACACCATTCCGTTTTGTTGCGAAAACGTTCTTTCCATTTCTGGCCAAAGAGTTTTGTAATGGGATCCGCCCAGCGTGTTTTTGGTCTGCCCAGCGGTCTCTGGTGGTCTCTGGGGATCCAGTCACTGATGTGGGTTGTCCGCCTATTGTCTTGCCTGTGGACTACATGACCCACCCATCTCTGCTTTGCACGGTACATCTCCTGCCCTACATTGGTCATCTCTGTGCGCCTCCTGATCTCCTCATTCAGTATGTGATCATGGAGTGATATCTTACACATTCGCCTTTCCATTGCTCTCTGGGTGACAGTGAATTTTTCTTCCTCCGCTTTCGTTCTTGACAGGGCCAACTCCAGGCACCAGCCTGGCAAGCAGATGCTTGGGGCAGCCGCTCTGGAGAGGGGCGGCATGTCCAGCTATTCGGCGGCAATTCGGCGGATGGTCCCTCACTCCTGCTCCAAGTGAAGGACCTCCCGCCGAATTGCCACCGCAGATTGCGATCGCGGCTTTTTTTTGGCTGCTTGAGGCGGCCAAAACCCTGAAGCCGGCCCTGGTTCTTGACCAGCTTTCTACTCCGTATATCATTGCTGGCAGAACAGTGGAGTTAAACAGCTCTTTCCTTTACTTCATGGGCAGTTCATCATCTGTTAGAGAGGTCTTTATTTTGTTGAAACTTGCCCACCCGGCCTTCCAGCAGGTCAATGTACCTCAAGTCAATTCTGATTTCATTGAGCTCATTGAGTGCAGCTTTAATCAATCACCCTAACTGTCCTCCAGCAACAGTCAGACAATGCCTCACACTGACCATTCTGGTCATTATTGTGAACTTCACAGTCCAGGGGTCATGGAGACCAGAAGCCCCCACTCCTCTTTAAAGGCCTGATACTTTTTAAAATTCCTTTTCCTGACTGCCTGGCTTGGTGAGCACACCTAGCAGCTCTTCACTGTTGTATGCAACTGCCCAGCTGACCATGCTGGCTACAAGCTCCAGATGTGCAGCTGCCTGGAGTAGACAAGAGATATAAGTTCTCCTGGGCCTGTGAGGAGAAGAGGCTGTGCAGACATGTCACCAAACCAGCCATAGAAATGTTGACATTACGGGCAGATTGCTCAGGGGATACAGGAGAAGGGCTATGACAGGGACCAGCAGCAGTGCCACGTGAAAGGCAAGGAGCTCCAGCAGGCATACCAGAAGGCCAGGGAGGCCAACAGTTGATCCAGTGCTGAGCCACAGACCAACTGCTTTTACAAAGAACCGCATGCTTTACTTAATGGAGACCCCCACTTCCCCGCAAACGCTGTGGCTACCTCTTAGGAATCCAAGTCACAGGCTCTTGCCATGAACAACAAGGAAGATGAGGAGGAGGAGGTATATGGGGGACAGGTAACAGGGGGATCCATCTGCGCAGCAAGCCAGGACCTGTTTTTTACTCCGCCGCAGTCCAGGCAGCCCCACCAGTTGAACATGGGCGAGTCCAAGGCAGAGGAAGGAACCTTGGGTAAGTGTGTAGATCAATTTTCACTTATAGAGATGGCAATGCAAAGTAGGACACATCTTTTGACTTTTCATTAATTTACTCATGCTAGAAGTACAAACAAAAGAGGTAGAGTTGCTATCTATTTGTGGGGGAGGGTTAGTGAGAATGTCACCGATCTCTCACCTGCCCTTGTGGGTATAGCTATTGAGAAGATAGGTGATTTAAGTGGCCCAAAAGTGCGTTGATTGTCTGTGCTTAGTGTGAAGGCAGGAGCCATTTCTCTCCCATAGGTGACCTCACTACACTACAGGTTCTAATTTCCAGGCTTTTGTCACCTCCAGACTGGATCCTGCTGTGAGAAACCCATCATGGGTCAATAACAAGTATACAGCCCCAGATCTGCAGCACCAAGAACAGAAGCCACTACCTCTTGAGCTAAAAAAGGAATGTGCTTAATGATAAGGAACTCACTTATTCGCTATGGTGACCTGCTCTATCAGAGACACAGCATTTAGGGTCTGATTTTTCAGAGATGCTGAACACCTGCAGCTCCCATTAACTTCAACTGAATTTATGGGTCCTCATCACTTCTGAAAATTACTTACTGAGTTACACTGCCATGTGCTCTATATACAGCTGCCTTTAAAGATTATTCTGAGGCTTCAGCCAGTGTTGTACAGTGGTTGTTTGCTCAGCAGACTAGTCCCACATGGAGCCCATTTTCCACAGACTGCACTGGCTTTGGGTGCAATTCAAGGTTAACATTGATCTTTAAATCCCTATGTGATCAGGACCCCAGCCACCTGAGAAATCACCTCTCTCTTCATGTACCACTGTAGCAGCTGATAACTACTGAGGGGCCTTTGCTAACCCTCTGTGGATTCCAGAGCATGATCCCTCAACTCCACCCCTTAATCCAAAAAACTATGAGTCTATTGAAGTTCAGGGCTCATTGCAAGCCTACCTTGATTACACTGCAATTTGCCCCATGCAAACACATTTCTGTCCACAGCTGAGGGTGGCATTGAGGAGAAAAGCTTTACTTAACAATGCTCAGCTGGATGTGATTAAGATTAAGTAATAAATAGTTATATACCTGCCTCTCAATACTCCCAGCTCCTGCTGCTGAATTCAGTAGCACTTTAACTACTATTGAAGTATTTGCTGTTCGTAGCAGCCCATACAATGAAATCTGCTTATCTAGCTCCTGACAGTTGCGGCTCACAATCTTATATTGTTGCTTCAAGCCCCTTTCTACAGATTAACTCTCTATTCTAATTTTCTCAGTATATTTACTCACTATCTTCATAATTTCTCTTTGAAGCCTCTGCCAGTTTATTTTCCTTCTTAGAAACAAATTCAACACTATATACGAATCACGGTGAGAGATTCTGAAGGGGAAAGTAAGTATTCAGGGATACGCTTCCCAAGGGCCTTCTGCAAACCCCATCTATTTTGTGTTCAGTGATAGCATTTCCTTCATGCCAAACAGCAAATTGGGCTGGAAATTCAGGCCTTGAGAGCCAAATATTTCCTGAAATCCCCAGGGATTTACCTTCATCTGATCCAGTGCTACCTGAAGCATGGATCCTTAGCAGCTGACAGGTACCAGGTTAAGTCAGGCAGCCATCCTCAATAAAGCAGCACTCAGGGCTCCTCGTATTCCGTGTATTATGAGACCCAAATTCAGGGGTGAGATCTGCCTTCAGTCTAGCTGAATGTTGGAAATCACAATGCAGTGTGTGACACTGGGGGAAACCTTCCCAGGCAGAGGATCTGATTGAATTGAGCTAAATGGACTCTCACACAATCAGTATTGAACTTAGCACAAGGACGAGAGAACAAACATGTGACTGATGTTAGTCACATTGCTTAGTGCACTATTGGAAGGCACTCAGATATCCAGGGGCAGCTCTAGGCACCAGCAAAGCAAGCACGTGCTTGGGGCAGCCCATTTGCAGGGGCGGCAGGGATCCAGCATGGGAGCTGAGCAGGGCCGGCTCTAGGTTTTTTGCTGTCCCAAGCAAAAAAAATGTTGGTTGCCCTCCCGTCCCAGCCCTGGGCTCCTCGCCACACCCCCCTGCTGCCCCAGCCCTGGGCTCCCTCATTCCTCCCCACCATTGCCCCCCACACACACCTCCTGCCGCCCCAGCCCAGAACCATGTTGGTTCTCATTTGCAGGGGCAGCAGGGATCCAGCATGGGAGCTGAGAACCAACAGGGGGCCCTGGGAGCTGTAGTTCCTTGGTTAGCTCCCTGCCTATAGAGCCAGCCCTGTAGCAGGGAAAGAACTACATTTCCCAGCATTCCCTTCTCACAGTGCACCTCTCCATTCACGGTAGGCTGCAGCATGAGGTCTCAGCTACCTCACTCCCTCCCCCTCTTTCCTGTTGGTAGTGGCCAAGGGAATGCTGGGAAATGTACAGCTCCCAGGGCCCCCTGTTGGTTCTCAGCTCCCATGCTGGATCCCTGCCGCCCCTGTAAATGGGCTGCCCCAAGCACATGCTTGCTTTGCTGGTGCCTAGAGCCACCCCTGGAGCTGAGAACCAACATTATTTTAACATTAAAAAAATAGGACACTCCACAGGGTGGGAGGGTAGCCCCACCCTGCCACCATCCACTCCCTCCGACTGCCCCCCACAGAAACCCCAACCCATCCAACCCCCCATGCTCCCTGTCCCCTGATCATCCCTGCCCCTAACTGCCCCCCAGGACCCCACCCCCTATCTAAGCATCGCTGCACCTTGTCCCCTGATTGCCCCCTCCTGGGACCCCTGCCCCTAACTGCCCCTTGGGACCCCATCTAAGCCTCCCTTCTCCTTGTCCCCAACTGCCCCCTCCTGAGACCCTCCCCAACTTCTGCCCTAGGACCCCACCCCCTACCTGTCCCCTGACAAACCCCCGGGACTCTCATGCCTATCCAACCGCAGCCTGGCCCCTGACTGCCCCCCCCAAATCCCCTGACTCATCTAACCCCCCCTTCTCCCTGCCCGACTGCCCTCCCCGAACCTCCGCCCCATCCAACCCCCCAGCCCCCTTACCGTGCCACTCAGACCAGCATGTCTGGCTCCGCGCAGCGCCAGACACACTGCTGTATACATGCTGCCATGCTCCCCCGCAGAGCCACAGCCCCCCTCCTCCCCCCCAGCACCTGCCTTCCAGATTTGAACACCTCAAAATTCAGGAGTGCTCAAGCTCAATTTGGGCAGCTGTTACTTCATTTCTCCCAAATCAAATATACTGATCCACTGTAACCTGCTGTAGAAAAAGTAGGATAAAATTGAGCAAGGAATGCTTCCCAGTGGTTATTAGGACTGGAATTGCTATTTTCAACAGCCATTGCCTTTTTGTTTGTTTGTTTGTTTGTTTGTTTGTTTGTTTGTGTAAAAGGAAGACAGTGATATTGCATTGGCACATTCCCCATAGAAAGAGAGTGGAACAAAAGAATAATAAAGGCACCTCAACTTTTCCTCATTTATGTAGGACAGTCTTATAATATGCATCCAGATATCCTCCAATCACACAAGCTGAAAATTGTTCCACTTTACTGCAGTTCTGTAAGCATATGGGAACCAGTCCTGTCTGTGTTCTGTGTACATCTAAAATTCCTGCTGAATGACCTGCCGTGGGAACAAGTTACCAGTGACCCAGGGCTGCGGCGGAAGGAGGGTGCAGGTGGGGGGGGAGAGAGACCAGGGCTGGGGCGGCAGGATGTGTGTGGGGGGCAATGGTGGGGAGGAATGAGGGAGCCCAGAGCTGGGGCGGCAGGGGATGTGGGGCGGGGGGGAGAGCCCAGGGCTGGGGCAGCAGGGGGGGGTGTGGCGAGGAGCCCAGGCTGGGACAGGGGGGCAGCCAACATTTTTTTTTGCTTGGGGTGGCAAAAAACCTAGAGCCGGCCCTGCAGATATCATGGTGAAAAGTGCAGTATAAGAACCTATATAGAACAGAATAATCGAACTCTGGACTCCACTACCAGAACACCCTGGTTCCCTGTTCTGTGTGGTACAGGGGCTCCCAGGCTCAGAGAAAGTACTTCCTGCAGCCTCCTCTGTTCCCATTGTGGGAGTCACATTCTACAGCTGGGACCCAGTTCTGTCACTGTTCCTAAGCTGCAGAAGGGGAGCAAGGGTTGGGAAACATAGGGCACATTGAAAACTGGCTACTGCCCCTGCCAAATCCACTTCCTTTGCTATTGGGAACAGGAACAGCAGCTGCAGCTGAGGGGATTCAGTACTGGTTCATTTCAGCTGAAGCTGTATTTTCCTTTCTCACCATTTTCCTTCAGATTCTATCTAGTACACTAAGGCCTTGGCTACACTGGTGCTGCAACTTGCTGCACTCAGGGGTGTGAAAATGCCCCCTCCCCAAGCGCAGCGAGTACAGCGCTGTAAAGCACCAGTGTAATCGTAGCCTGCAGCGCTGCATGCTCGCTCGCAGCGCTGCAAGCTATTCCCCTCGGAGAGGTGGAGTACTTACAGCGCTGTGAGAGAGCTCTCTCAGCGCTGGTGGCACGACTACACTTGCGCTTCACAGCGCTGCCGCGGCAGCGCTGGGAAGTCCTGAGTGTAGCCAAGGCCTGAGTAGGTTAGTGGTGTTGATCTGCATGGCTGCCTTGAACTTTGCATCTCATTTTTCTGCTCACCCTGGCAATAAATTTCCTTCCTAGCCCACAAGTCAAAAATCAAGAGATCAGAATTTAAATGCTCCAGAGGAGAAACAAAACTGTACCTAAAACTTCACCTTTGTCTCCTTCTTCCTCCTCCTGAAAAACAGGTCCCTTAGCCAGCAACACCTTCTCTCCTGTAAGGGTTTTGTGCCTCCCTCTTTCCCCGGCTTAAGAGAAAAATCAAGGGAGACACTGGGCTTGATCCTGTTTCCAGTGAACACTTCATGGGGAGCTTTGTCATTGACTACAATGAGGTTTGGATTAGGCTGATCATACAGAGCAATTTATAATTGTAAAGGGCTCTAAAAACATTTACTAATGAATCCTTATGACTTCCTTGTGGCTGCAGATCAGAAGGCCAGAGATATTAGAAATGGGTGAGGGGGGGGGAAATTTCCCATCTGGTCTATCCTAGAGGAGGGATAGTTCAGTGGTTTGAGCTTTGGCTTGCTAAACCCAGGGTTCTGAGCTCAATCCTTGAGGGGGCCACTTAGGGATCTGGGGAAAAATCAGTATTTGGTCCTGCTAGCAAAGGCAGGGGGCTGGATTTGATGACCTTCCAGCTCTATGAGATAGGTATATCTCTGTATTTTACCGCAAAACTTCCAGCACATACTACCTTTTAAAAACCTACCTGCAACATCCAGTGAGGTGAGAAAAACTGCTTGATCCAAATATTGCTCAGTCTAATAAGATCTAGGATTTAGAATGCATCGTCTCCTCCTCCTCAGCTGTCTCTTGTCTGAGGCACCCCAGGAAAAGGGGATGAAGTTTAGTCGACTGAAATTTTAGCTAAACCAATCTAAATGAGATTTAGGGAGCAAAAGGGGCTCCCAAGGGTGCTGGAACTTCAACAAGTTTAAAGTGAGGCCTTGGGTGTGAAAGGCTTGTCTCTAGCTATTGTTTGCCTGACTTCTTTTAAGGGTTAATATTGTGATGTCCAACTCTCTCCCCAGGAAATGGGTTCAGGTTGCCCTATATGGTAGGGGAAGGTTGCCTGGGGCGGTCCCAGATATGCCGTTTCTGACATTATAGAGTCATTAGTGGAGTGATGATGGCTGAAGTGGTGCTGTCTGTTAGCTCACTCACAAAACAGTGGGGGAGATGATGGGGTTGAGTCTATGAAGGATCTTTCTGTGAATGTGTGAGAGGGGCAGATGACTATGTGAGTCTAATATTCAGAGGTCTCACCCTAGGGCCTGACTTCTAGGGAGAAGGGAGCTGTGACACATAATTTGGCATCTATAAAGCCTCAATGAGATACCCTTGTATAGAGATTAAACAGCAGATTTCCTGCTAAGAGATACCAAGAGGAGAGCGGGATTTGATGGTAGCTTTCCTCCTCAGGCTCTCTGTCTCAGCCACAGTAGGCAGATCGTCTTCAGGCATCAGCTCCCCCAGAGAGGTGAGTGAGCCTTCCTGGGGAAGCAGCTTCCCTGCTGTAGCAGGTAGGGCTCCCTGGGGAATCAGCTCTTCCTCTGGGGAGGCCCCTCCTCCAGCATAGTGGTTGAGGGTCTTCCGGCCTGGCAACTCCACAAGTGCAGCAAGGGAGGCCTCTGGGCATTGAAGCTCCTTGAGCACAGTGAGTGAGGCTTCCTGGAGCAGCAGGTCCCTGGCTGTGGTGGGGAAAGCCTCCTGAGTGGCAGCTCCCCCAGAGTGAAGGATTTCATGCCCTCTGGACCTGATTTCTCAGCAGTCCTCTGTTCTTTTCTTTTTCAGACCTCCAAATAGCTCTGGCCGGTTTGTTTGGTTTTTTCCTTCTTTGGCCTGGACCTACCTTGCTCCCTCTGCCTTCTTTCTCTCCTTTTTTACCAGCTTGTCCTCTTCCCTGGTCTTCTCTCTCTTTCTGCCTTTTGCATCCCTTCTAGCTTCCTGGCTTCTTCAGCCCACTCTCCACCAGGAAACATTTCTGCTGGGGCTCATTGGATACCTTCATCCACCCCTGAGAAGCCTGCTAAGAAACAAATTCAATTGTACAGGAAAAACTGAACAAGAAGATTAGAGACCCCTAAACCTAGCAAACCTCCTAAACTGTTCAGGAAGGACAGGTATGGGAGGAAAGGTGGAGGAGTTGCATTGTATGTAAGAGAGCAGTATGATTGCTCAGAGCTCCAGTTTGAAACTGGAGAAAAGCCTGTTGACAGTCTTTGGGTTAAGTTTAGAGGCAAGAGCAACAAGGTTGATGTCATGGTGGGCATGTGCTATAGACCACCAGATCAGAAGGATGAGGTAGATGAGGCTTTCTTCAGACAACTAACTGAAGTTTTCAGATCACAGGCCCTGGTACTAATGGGGAACTTAGGTACCAATCACCCTGCCATCTGCTGGGAGAGCAATACAGCAATGCACAGACAATCCAGAAAGTTTTGGGAGAGTGTTGGGGACAACTTCCTGGTACAAGTGTTGGAGGAACCGACTAGGGGCTGTGCTCCTCTTGACCTGCTGCTTACAAACAGGGAAGAATTGGTAGAGGAAGTAGAAGTGGGTGGCAACCTAGGCAGCAGTGACCATGAGATGGTTGAGTTCAGGATCCTCACAAAAGGAAGAAAGGAGAGTAGCAAAATACGGACCCTGGACTTCAGAAAAGCTGACTTTGACTCCCTTAGGGAATTGATGGGCAGGATCCCATGGGAAGCTAATATGAGGGGGAAAGGGAGCCCAGAAGAGCAGGCTGTATTTTAAAGAAGCCTTATTGAGGGCACAGGAACAAACCATCCCGAAGTGCAGAAAGAATAGCAAATATGGCAGGCGACCAGCGTGGCTTAACAGTGAAATCTTTGGTGAGCTTAAACTCAAAAAGGAAGCTTACAAGAAGTGGAAATTTGTAGAGATGACTAGAGAGGAGTATAAAAATATTGCTAGAGCATGCCGGGGTGTAATCAAGAAGGCCAAGGCACAACTGGAGTTGCAGCTAGCAAGGGATGTGAAGGGTAACGAGAAGGGTTTCTACAGGTATGTTAGCAACAAGAAGGAGGTCAGGGAAAGTGTGGGACCCTTAATGAATGGGGGAGGCAACATAGTGACAGATGATGTGGAAAAAGCTGAAGTACTCAATGCTATTTTTGCCTCGGTCTTCATAGACAAGGTCTGCTCCCATACTGCTGCACTGGGCAACACAGTATGGGGAGGAGGTAAGCAGCCCACAGTGGTGAAAGAACAGGTTAAGGACTATTTAAAAAAGCTGGACGTGCACAAGTCCATGGGTCCAGATCTAATGCATCCAAGGGTGCTGAGGGACTTGGCTGATATGATTGCAGAGCCATTGGCCATTATTTTTGAAAATTCGTGGTGATCAGGGGAGGTCCTGGATGATTGGAAAAAGGCAAATATAGTGCCCATATTTTAAAAAGTGAAGAAAGAGAACCCGAGAACTACAGACCAGTCAGCCTCACTTCAGTCCCCAGCAAAATCATGTAGCAGGTACTCAAGGAATCCATTCTGAAGCACTTGGAGGAGAGGAAGGTGATCAGGAACAGTCAACATAGATTCACCAAGGGCAAGTGATGCCTGACCAACCTAATTGCCTTCTATGATGAGATAACTGGCTCTGTGAATATGGGGAAAGCGGTGGATGTGATATATCTTGACTTTAGCAAAGCTTTTGATACAGTTTCCCACAGTATGCTTGCCAGTAAGTTAAAAAAGTATGGATTGGATAAATGGACTATAAGGTGGATAGAAAACTGGCAAGATTGTCAGGCTCAACGGGTAGTGATCAATGGCACGATGTCTAGTTGGCAGCAGTAGCAAGCGGAGTGCCCCAAGGGTCGGTTCTAAGGCCGGTTTTGATCAACATCTTTATTAATGATCTGGATGATGGGATGAATTGCACTCTCAGCAAGTTCACAGATGACACTAAGCTGGGGGGAGAGGTAGATATGCTGGAGGGTAGAGATAGGGTCCAGAGTAACTATACAAATTGGAGGATTGGGCCAAAAGAAATCTGATGAAGTTCAACAAGGACAAGTACAGAGTCCTGCACTTAGTAAGGAAGAATCCCATGCATGGCGAGAGGCTGGGGACCAACTGGCTAAGCAGCAGTTCTGCAGAAAAGGACCTGGGGATTACAGTGGATGAGAAGCTGGATATGAGTCAGCAGTGTGCCTTTGTTGCCAAGAAGGCTAACAGCATATTGGCTGCATTAGTAGGAGCATTGCCAGCAGATCGAGGGAAGTGATTATTCCCCTCTATTCAGCATTGGTGAGGCCACACCTGGAGTATTGCATCCAGTTTTGGTCCCCCCCACTACAGACGGGATGTGGAAAAATTGGAGAGAGTCCAGCGGAGGGCAACGAAAATTATTAGGAGGCTGGGGAACATTATTTACGAGGAGAGGCTGAGGGAACTGGGGTTATTTAGTCTGCAGAAGAGAAGAGTGAGGGGGGATTTGATAGCAGTCTTCAGCTACCTGAAGGGGGAGTTCCAAAGAGATGGAGATCAACTGGTTTCAGCGGTGGCAGATGACAGACGAGGAGCAATGGTCTCAAGTTGCAGTGGGGGAGGTCTAGGTTGGATATTAGGAAACACTGTTTCACTAGGAGGGTAGTGAAACACTGGAATGGGTTACCTAGGGAGGTGGTGGAATCTCCATCCTTAGAGATTTTTAAGGCCCGGCTTGACAAAGCCTTGGCTGGGATGATTTAGTTGGTGTTGGTCCTACTTTGAGCAGGGGATTGGACTAGATGACCTCCTGAGGTCTCTTCCAACCCTAATATTCTATGATTCTAAGAGCTTGCCGGTGACATCCAATTCTCATTTATACTGTGGTAAATCTGAAGTAACTACATTGATTTCAAAACACTCTAGATTTATACTGATGTAAATGACATTGGAAGCTGGTCCACACTTTATTCCCAATCTCTTTGCCTAAATAATTTGCTCCTGTTGGGGTAGGGCAGGCAGAAGAGAGGGATAGCCCAATTCAAGGGTTAAGCAGCACCTGCCTATTTAAAGCAGACTAAAGTTCCGTTCTGAAAAGTGAATTTGTAAATACAGTATTGTGGACTCCCATTGTCACAGCTCTGGTGCTATGGCCCCAGCTTTGGAACAGTTTCTAGGAGGAACCCCTTCAGTGTGCCAGACCTAGGTGTCTTGCTCTTCCTCCAGGGCAAGCCATACAGCTTTACCACCTCCTTAAACTAGACCTGTTGGCCTGAAGCACCCCTGCTGTACACCATGAGCTCTGTTCAGTGAGTCCAACTGAGACAGACCCCTGATGGAGACTTGTACACTCTTCAGGGATTAATGCACCTCACCCAGCATTTGGAGTGATCCTCACACAGCATTGCCAAAACAGTAGGGTTTATATGTTAACTGGAACACAGCATAGGAAGTCCTTAGGGTAGTCTGGAGAAATGAAGGTTAAAGCATCATCCATTCTGGTTAGCCCTGAGTTCAACCAAGCTGTAGTGAATCCCTTGGTTCAAGATGTCTGTCTCCCTCTGTCTGACCTCCTTAGCCAAACTCCAGGTGCTAGAGTCTCAGTGCCTTCCAGAGCCAACTTTTATCCCCCTCCTCACCTCTCACAGGCCTTTGTTCTTGAGCTGGGGGATTGTTGTTCAACTTCCCTAAGGAGAGGCAGGGAAGGTTATTGGTTGCTAGGTGTCAATGTCCTGGCAATTCGATTTGCCACTGTCTTCTCAGATACGCCATTGATACGGGGACTAAGGCCCAGACAGCTAGGCAACACCCACATCTATGTGTCTCAGCCTGCCCAGAGAGTAAACAGTCCTTTCCCTCCCCGCACTGGGTAACAATGCAGCATATGGGGGAAACTGAGGCACAAACAGTCTTCATAAAAATATTACAAAAAATTCTCACTCCGTCACATCCATCACATCTCACAGTTTAGAGTGACTGCACTTGTATTTTGCCTTAGTGGTTCAGCAAGGGCCCCCACTCTCAGGCTTCCTTCCAGCTCCCTAGCTGTTGCATTTCTTGGGTGGAAACTTGCATTGTCCCCTTCCTGACCAGTTCCCTGCCTTCAGTGTGTTATTTCCAGCAAAAGAAAATCTGCCTAACCAGGCCTGCCTGCTTTCTCTTCAGAGACTGATAACACTGACTGCCCATCGTTAACCACACAGCACTTGCTGTACAAGCCTATTTTATTCTTAAGGTAAAAGCACTACTGAGAAAACATTAAAATGATATAAGAGCATACACGCATGCTAATAAACTTACCAGAGATCACCCAGCTTTTACATGGGCTCTGGCAGCAGCAGTCCTTCAAAACCCCACAAAGGGATTTCTCTGGTCACAAGTTCATAGCAGCCTCAGCTCAGAACCAGCACCCTCATAAAAAGTTTAGTCCATCCTTTATATAGTTTGGGGGCCTTTGAACTGGAGTTTCCAGGAGCAGGTGAGTAGTAGACAATAGGTCTCTCTCCCCAGGGCATAGCTTCAAAAGGCTGGCTTTGGAGGGGAGAACTTTTGTTTCCTTCCTCCCAAGGAAACCCACATCAGACGTATTATCCCAAAAAAAGCAGTTTGAAGTTCCCAGTATTTTCCAGAGATTGCATCAGTTGGTCTCTTAAAGAAGTAACATACACCCCATACATAATTGCATTTAATACTATGGACCACAAAGATATTTGACTTAATTCAATAATGAATGTGGCGACGAAAAAGGAAGGAGACAGAGCGCCAGGTCGTGGTAGCCGAAAAAGCCTCCCAGGGACTTTTCACTGGGGTTTTTATTATCTTACTTCTCTATTTACAACACTTATAAGTGGTTGAATTTCTGCGCATAGGAGGAGCATACAATACTCATCAACATGACTTAACAAGGTCATATCTTGTGCACGTGAAAGCGAGCAGCGAGGGTGATGATTAGGTCAGCCAATAAATTTTTTAATCACAGGCGTGGGGGTGTAGGCCGCTCCGGCCTTGCAGCCACAGGCGCAGTGTGCTGCAGCCGTGAACTAGCAATTCGGGAGCTGTGTGTCTCTACATTCCCACCTTTTTTGTTTTAAAAGCGGTGTTTAGACGGGGCACCCTCGCAGGGTCGCATACACAGTGCTACCAGGCTAGGTATACATTGAACGAAGCAGCACAGTGAAATGCCAAGGACCAAAATTAGGACCCCATATTGCAAGAGGGTTTTTATCCACCCAAAAGGTAGCCATGACCAGAGGTAATCTCACCAAGGAGGGGAGATATCTTGGCGTATGGCTTGGGCATATTGTTTTAACATATTAAGCTGCTGCTGTATACGATTGCCATTATCAGTGAGATTGAAACAGCACATCTCTTTTATTGTCTCACATCCCAGATGTTGCTGCAAAAGTAAGTAATCGATAGCGGCTCGATTATCTAGGATGGCGTGCCGTAATTCTTGTTGCTCCTCATTGAGGAGCCCAATGGTCTGGGAGGTTGAATTTATGGTTTTTGCTAACAAACATGCCAATTCTGCTATATTATTGCCTTGAGCTATGGCCAGCCCAGGCAGGCCTACAAGAGAGGCTGCAAGAGAAATATATTCTGCTTGACTTAATAGACTAACATTACCATTACATGTCATAGGCAAGGGGACACTACTACGCTTAAGGCGGGGCGGAAAAAGAAGCAACGCTTTTTGCGGCATGATGGGGACCAAACGACTCAAACAACATTGAGTATCAGAAAGATTTGCGGGGACATAATTAAACGTGCGACGGCCACATGTAAAGAACTAACCGGATGGCAATTCGATGTGCCCAAAATTAGCTGACACATTCTGCGGTTTGGTACAATTCCATAAGGCCTGGCCAGTCGCCAAACACCCCCCATGGGGCTTATAATTAGAGCAATTAACTACTTTGGCACAAGTATTATTGGCATGATCTGCCACAAAGGGGGTATAAAGTTGTACTGCCCGCAAGGGGAGACGATACATAGCCTCTCCCCAGCGGGTAAGAGTGGAATATTGTATGACAGATTTATTAACAATATTATTAAGGCCCAACTGCATATTCACTGGTATGTCGCTAGGTGGCTTACAGACAGGAATAAGGCAGGTACTTAACAGACCTTGCATTTCCAGGGTAGCGGCTAAGCAAAAATTAGATTGATTCAATACTTGCGCCAGGCGGACCCAAATGTTAAACTGCAGCCGCTGTTCCATCTGGGGCTCGCCTTGACAACCAGGAGCCAGCAAAAAAAAACCCAGTATGCAAAAAATAAGGAGCGAGTTAGCATTAAGGCAAGCTAGCAATGTCACAAGATAATTTTCTGCGGTAGGTTCCAGCTGCTGCTGCACCCGCAACTGCTGGGCCTGCAGTGAGAGGGCCTTAACTTGTCCCCAGGTCATGCGCTGCGGGGGCTAAGGTGGACGGAAAAGAACTGTTGCAGAGTGAGAAAAAGGGCCAACAGGTTGTCATCACAGGAGGGCGACACATAGGAGCCTGGAAGAGACTTAAGAACATTAGTAACATAAAGACTATCAGTAATAAGATTAAAAGGGTCATCCCGGAAACATCGACAGGCCAATATAACAGCGGCTAGTTCCGCACGCTGGGGGGAACGCTGAGGCAGGGTAAAACGGACCTGCCAACTGCCCTGCTTGTAGCTGGTCATTGACCAAGTGCTGGAGGGCCTCCAGCTTTTCTAAAGGAAGCGGCCACTGCGCAACCCAGACGGGCTCGTCAGTGAGCCAACGGAGGGGGAGGGCCGTACGCCTAATCATCAATATGGATGGTGGCAGCAAACTGCGTTAATAAATCACGGCCCCACAGGTTGAGGTGGACGGGGAGAATGATGGGCCGGATACGGGCGCGGCGGGTGCCCTGGGGCGCCCTAACCTCCAACCATCGGGCGCTCTGTTGCGAGTCCTGTGCCCCGCCCACACCCCAGACAGCCAGAGCCTGCTCCGTGGGCCAATGGGCGGGCCACTGCGCAGTGGCGATGACGGTGACGTCTGCCCCAGAGTCGATGACACCCTCGAACGGCTGATCGTCGAGACAATAAACGCGTTTAGGTTGGGGTGATCCAATGTCTTTAACGACCGCTGCTACTTGCGGGTGAATAGTGCGCTGGCTGGTGGACCCGAAACCGCCGGTTCGGGGGACGTTTCTTCCCCCTGCCGGAAGGGAGTAGGGCACAAGTATAAGTTGTGCCCAGGCATCTCCCTGAAACAGTTGTTTTGGCAGATGACTCCACAGCTGAACGTGGATAATTCCACCATAGTCCGAGTCCACCACCCCAGGCACCACAAACAAGCCCTGCTTGCTGGCGGACGAGCGGGGCAGAACAAGGCCCACCGTGCCCTCCGGCAACGGGCCCTGAATTTGAGACGGCATAAGGAGGACCTCCCCAGGGAGAGTTATATCCATATTTTTCTGATTGACAAGGTCAATCCCCGCACTGCCCCTTGTGGCGGCGGGAACATCGTGCACGGAGCGGGGCGCGGCCTTTGGCCTCGGGCTGGTCGCAGGCCCGACTACGAGTTTCCCGGGGGGTTGTCCTGGCTGGTTGTTAGGGCCCGGTTGTCACCCCCGGCTGAGCGACACTGCGCCGCCCAATGGTAGCCCTTTTTGCATTTGGGACACAACGTGCGGGGCCTCTGGCCTGCTTGGGGTTTGTTTCGGCATGCCCCCCCCCCCCCGGGGGGCCCAGCACTCCCGCCGAAAATGCCCGGGCTTTTGGCAATTAAAGCAGTTCCCCTGAGGCTTCTGCCCCTTGTGCAGGGCAGCAGCCAATAAGGCCATCTGATGGGTCTGAGTGCCTATGTCAGCACACGCCTGTAGCAACTGTGCCAGGGTGTACTCCGGGCGCCCGACCACTGCCTGCATTGCATGGCGGCAATCTGCATTGGCGTTTTCATAAGCCAGCTTTCTCATAAGCTCAGTTTGGGCCTCCGGGTTGTCGATCTGCCTTTGGACTGCCTCTTGGAGGCGGTCAATAAACTGATGGAATGGTTCGGCGGCACCCTGCCGAGTAACCGCGAAAGACTTAGAGGACTCGCCCGTAGCGGGAACCCTACGAAACGCCCGACGGACGCACTGACCAATAATGGGATAAGCCGCTTGGGGCGTGCCCACCGCCTGCTGGGGGATGCTCGAAAACTGTCCCGTGCCATATAACTGCTCAGCGAGATAGGCCCCCTCCACCCTGTGTGGCCGCCGCAAGCGCCTCTCGCTGGTACTCGCTATCCCACACAACGTATTGCGCGGGAGACAGCACCATGCGGCACACATCTTTCCAGTCTTGGGGGATTAACCAATAGCCGTTCGACACACCTTCCAAGATCCCCAGGGTGAAGGTAGACCGCACCCCGGTCTCGCGAACCGCCTTGCGGAGCTCGCGCAGAACCGAATAGGGGAGTGCCTGCCAGTCCACGATCTGCCTTCCGTTACCGTCATCCCGCCAAGAGACGGGAAACGCCTCAAACCCACAGCTGGATTCCTCGTCGGTCAAGAGACCGGCCTCACGCGCTCGCCGCACCGCCGCAGCGACAACACCCCCCCGACCGACAGGTGGACGGGGGGCGCCGCCGCAGGGAGGGTCAGCTGCGGGTAAGAGGGGGGCGGTCCATCACCTGGGGGCAAAAGGGAGACCGGCTTGGGACCATCGTGGCCGACCCCCTCCAGCGCCTCCTTACAACGCTGCCAGAGCAGCAGGTGCTGAACCGGGGCACGGGGTTCACTATAGAGGGTGGTCCCAATCCGTATCCAATCAAGAAGCCGCAACGACCCGCAGTCCGGATACCAGGGGCACTGGCGATCTATTTCCCTTAGAAGGTCCTCGATATGAGCGACCGAGACAACGACACATGATCGTTGCCGTATAATCTTTTGTAACTCTCTTGCGTGCTCCTTCTGGGCACTGGAAAGTCCCCCTCCCCCATACTCACGAATCAGGGGTGGCAAACGGCCGCGGAGGTGCACTCGGCGTATCCAGCCGGTGAGCAGGGGGGGATCACGTCGGGGTCACCAGATGTGGCGACGAAAAAGGAAGGAGACAGAGCGCCAGGTCGTGGTAGCCGAAAAAGCCTCCCAGGGACTTTTCACTGGGGTTTTTATTATCTTACTTCTCTATTTACAACACTTATAAGTGGTTGAATTTCTGCGCATAGGAGGAGCATACAAAACTCATCAACATGACTTAACAAGGTCATATCTTGTGCATGTGAAAGCGAGCAGCGAGGGTGATGATTAGGTCAGCCAATAAATATTTTTTAATCACAGGCGTGGGGGTGTAGGCCGCTCTGGCCTTGCAGCCACGGGCGCAGTGTGCCGCAGCCGTGAACTAGCAATTCGGGAGCTGTGTGTCTCTACAAATGAATATCATAATTCCATAAGGTTTGTCAGTCTTTCACACCAAGTGTCACAATTCCAGGGTTAACTGAATTTTTGCCCCCTCCTCAAGGGTGCCTCTTTACGTCTCAGGCCTCCAGCCATCACCTTTCCATAGGCAGGGATCTCTGTCCAGACCAGGATTTTGGCTTGCAGTCCCCTGCAATTCACTGTACTTATCCCAGTGGGTCTGACATTAGTCCAACACCTGCAGTTCACCCTCTCTCAGGGACAATGACAGAGTGACCAACCAGCTTCTCCAAAGCACAATACATTTATTTTAGAACAAAAGCATTATGGAGAAAACATAAAACAATAAAAATTTACTAGCTTACAAGGTGTCAGCCATCTTCCACATGGACATCCTAGCAGGTTCCAGTCCTTCCAACCCTTTTAGCAGGATTTTGCCCTCTTGCTTACAATCTCATGTCAGTTTTTGGATCAAAATGAGGGTCACTCAGCTAGTTTTGGCTGACACTTTATCCCATAAGCTCTTTCTTTGGGTGACAGGATGCTGTTAGTAGCTATAAATTGAGCCCTTTGGAAGCCAGCACCTTGGTCACTTAGAACACCCAAGGCACTGGGTGTAGCTAGAGTGGAAAGGACTTAGCTAGTTTGGGTTTGGAAGAATAGAAGGGATCACTTTCACCGTTGGGGAGCCTGATGAGCTAATGTGGTAATTAGCTCACCAACTGGGTAGCTGGGAGAGGAAAGCAAGCAATATAAAAGGCTGAGTCAGGGAGCAGGAAGGGGGCTTTACATAGCAACAGTTGTGATGTAGGTGACACATAAACAACAATAAAGACACTTGGTGAAGGTACTCGGGTGGACTGTGAATACTGCTTAATTTACAAAGGAGTTTACCAACCAGAGTTTCCAGCAGCTGAAGGGGGAACCCATTCACACTTTGCCTCCTGTGCCTCTGGAAACCAATTTATGCAAATTCCTCAGGGCAAGGCACTTCTCTGGAGTTGTTTACCTGTCCCAGATCTGCAGTAATTACCCCTACTATTACTAATGTTACTTCTTGAGGGGAAGCTCAGTAACTCTCCCCCACAGAATTAAAATACAACCCCTGGTTTACACAGATACAAAAGTTTATGACTAATCCCTGGGCTCATTGTCTGGCACATCTCAATATAATATAGTCTTTTGAAGTTCCCATGCTTCCAAGGTCCTGCATCTGTCACACCATGTTTATTATGTTTGAAAAAATCCAGATCAAATCTGTTCCTTGTACAAGCAAATAGATATATTTTCTACTGTTTCCTAGCTAACATATCCTAGTATCAGAGCCAGGCTGAGTTCTTACTGGCTTGTGTGTATCTCCAGTAATAAAGATTCTGTAAATCAAATTCCTCCTTCAGTTACCCTTCTGCAACCCCATTATCACCAGGATCTACCCTGTAGATGGCACAGTTTTGTTGCCAAAGTCAAAATCTGGCCCTGCAAATGGAATTTAGTTAGCAATTCTGTTAATGTATGAGTCATTATAGACGCCAGCTTCCTCTTCCAGAGCTATGCTGACTTTGCATACCTCATCGGAGAATAGATAGTAAAAACAAGTGGTAGTGTCTATGGAGTCAAAAGATGACATTTTTATGTCTTCATTCTTCAGAGCAGAATTACAATTAAAAGCAATTATTTTAAAATAACTAAATCAAATAAGAGGCCTACTAGCATATGTACAAGTCCACGAGGGATAACACAGCAGCAGCTCTCATTTGGAGCAGGTCTATCATTTGGAAGGATCCTGTGGGAACTGGACTTGCAGAAAGCAACATCTGATGCCCACATATGTCTCAACCAGGGAAAAGGAATCTTGTGTTTGTTTCTAGAAAATTCACTAAATGTTGATGTTAAATCTATGCAATCTCATTGGCTTCAGTGGAAAATCTATAGCTCTGTTATAGCAGGATGATCAGGTTTCTGATTGCCTTGGAATGTGGTGTGACTCGGGGGGAGCTCTAATGCTGCCCTACAGACACTCAAGAGCATGAGTACCAACTTCAGAGCAGACTATTAAGAATCAGGGCACAAAACTCAAATTGACTGTGTGTTCTATACTTAGTTTCAGTGCTGGGTTTACAATGGTGCCAGTGGCGCCATGGAGCCGGACCCATGCTCAGAAGGGGCCCCGGCCTGTTCTGCTCACACTGCTCCCTGAGACCCCGCCAGCCACTTGTTCCTCTTGGCCTGCTCACCCACTGGCTGAGGGCTCCTCTCCGCCTCTCTGGCCCCACCCACCGGCTCCTCTCTGCCCCCTGGCCGGATCCCATTGCCCATCCTGCCCTGCCCCATTGCCCCTGGCTGGCCCCTCGCTCCAGGGACTGACACCCCCCCCCGCCCTGCTCCATTGCCCCTGGCCGACCCCTCGCTCCGGGGACCGACACCCTCCATCCCACGCCATGCTCCACGGGGGCCTATAAATCTCTTTGGTGCAGGGCCCACAAAAAGTTAATCCGGCCCTGCCTTAGATTTCACCAAACAATTATCAAGTGTAAACTTCTCCAGTGCTATAACAGTCTAATACAGAGTCACAGACAGTCTCCTTTGGTATTCTGATCCAGTGGTTTTCAAACTTTTTTTCTGGCGATCCAGTTGAAGAAAATAGTTGATGCCCACGAAACAACGGAGCTGGGGATGAGGGTTTTGCGATGTGGGAGGGGCTCAGGGCTGGGGCAGGGAGTTGGAGTGCAGGAGGGGGTCAGGACTCTGGGCTGGGGGTGCAGGCTCTGGGGTGGGACCAGGGATGAGGGGTTTGGGGTGCAGGAGGGGACTCCAGTTTGAGGGTGGGCTTAGAGCTGGGGCAGGGGATTGGGGCATGGGCTTGAGGAGTGGGCTTACCTCCAGTGGCTCCCAGTCAGTGGCACTGCCGGGGTGCAGAGGCAGGCTTCCTGCCTGTCCTGGCAGTGCATACTGTGCTGCATCCCAGAAGCGGCCAGCAGCAGGTCCGGCTCCTAGGCTGAGGTGTGCAAGCGGCTCTGCACGACTCTCACCTGCAGGCTCCGCCCCCTCCACCAGCTCCCATTGGCTGGGAACTGAGCCACTGTGGGCAGCAGTGGGAACTGGAGCGCTGAGACTCTGGCCCAGAGCTCTCAGCCACTGTGGGCAGTGGGTGCACCAGGAGCTCAGCCACCACAAGTGGTGGGAGACCCCAGAGCTCCAAGCCACTGTGGGCAGCAGGACATGGGTGGAGCTCTCACCACTGTAGGCAGTAAGGGGGCCTTGGAGCTCTCAGCTGCTGGGGGTGGCAGGGGGGCCTTGGAGCCATCAGCTGCCATTGGTGGCAGAGGACCCTAGAACCATCCATTGCAGTGGCAGCAGGAACCCCAGAGTTCCAAACTGCTGCAGTCAGGGGGACCCCAGTGCTCTGAGCCACTGGGGCTGCAGCGGGGGCCCCAGAGCTGTCCGCGACCAATAGCCATTGACGGACCCATCCTCCATGAACTTATCCAGTTCTTTTTTTAACCATCTTATAGTTTTGGCCTTTACAACATCCCCTAGCAACGAGTTCGACAGCTTGACAGTGTGAAGAAGTACTTCTTTTTGTGTTGTTAAAACCTACTGCCTATTAATTTCATGGGTGACCCCTGGCTCTTGTGCTATGGAAAGGAGTAAATTACACTTCCCTATTCACTTTCTCCACACCAGTCAAGATTTTATCGACCTCTGTCATATCCCCCCTTAGACGTCTCTTTTCCAAGCTGAAAAATCCCAGTCTTTGTAATATGTCCCTGTCGGGGACTTTTTAACCCAGACGGCAAGGTTCGTTGTCTGACCGCAGAGTGAGAGACAGGCAACACCAGCAAGGTCCAATACAAGCTCTTTATTGAAGAGTGCACACAACAATAGAGAGCGGCCCGTCTCCAGAGAGAACGAGCCACGATTACAATAACTAGTGAGATTATATAGACAGTTCCGTCGCGTCATAGTTAAAGCAACCCAATCCCCTCCTTTACTAGTTAAAAGCTTCTAATATTCATGCATATCTATGTTCTTTGACAGTACAAACAGTTCATGATTCCTCAGCAGCTTCTTATCAGCTTTTTCGTCATGCACTAGAAAGTAGGGAGTTAAGAACAGAAACAGGGAGTGGAGACTGCAAGTCTCCATATGTCCAAACAAACCGTTCCTAGTACATTTGGTACAAGAATACGGTCCCCCCTTTATCTCATTCTTTGAAGCCCAAGCAAGCATGTCCTCATGTTTCACAGAGAGACAGGAATGGCCCAGCAACTACAGTTAGCCTAACTTTGGCTAAGCTGGCCAAACAACCTGTTCTATACTCCATTTTCCTTGGACCTAACAGTCCCCCCTTTGTCCCTGGAGTACCTCGAAGGGACTCCTGGGACAACTAACTACTATGAGACCGCTATGAGTGGTAAGCTTGGGAGTTGATTACTTTTGGACAGAACACACCTTGGTGCCCATCCAACATCTAATCTTTATCATAACATACAAACCTAGCAGGCCACATATAATTACAATGGCGCTTCGGAGTACATTATGGAGCCAACCACCTATATCGGGAATCCAATTGAACAAGTTACTCCACTAGGATTCAATTCGCTTCCCTCCGTGGTCCTTTGCTACTTCCATAAGGTGGTTTGCTCTTTCTCAAGTGACATTATAAACGTCTGGGACATACACACAGCATTCTTGTCCAATTAATGCACATGTTTCTCTCTGAGAGGTCAGTAAAATATCTAGAGCCAAGTGGTTCTGGAGAACCATCTGCCTTAGTTTTCTCTGTGCGGTTGCCAAGTCCACCAGGGCATCGGCGTTAGTCTAATTTCCCAGATGTCTCGGTGAATTACCCAATCCCACATGCATCCTCCCCATGGACCCGGCAGGATTCGGTATGTGGGAGCCCACACCTCCCTAACCGGTCCATATGCTTGGAAGGAGCGTTGAGAATGTCCGCACTTCCACCAGGAAGTCTCCAAGTATTTCTTTATGGCCACAGATCAGATGGTACTTCTGATGTGTCTGTAAGGGCAGTGGGCCAAGCCTGAACATGCTAGATCCCACTGCAATGCCTTCCCAGCCTCAGTGATATTCAATACCATCTCTGTCAGCAACTTCTGAGTCATAGAACTAAGGGCGGAGATAACATATAACTCACCAATTCCAGCCTGTACCTGGGTTAGCTGTGCTCCACAAATAAGGCTTGTGGCCTTCTTTAGTTGCCCTAATTTCTTATTATGTTTTTGGTTTTTAAAAATATTTTAAACTGCTGCTGTACTATTGGCCTTATTTTATAGGGATCTGGTCAAGTCTCTTTTCTTTCTAGAGGAAATAACCCAAGCCCTCTGTTGTGCTAATCTAATAGCAGCCCCTTTTGCATTTAAAATCCAATTAGGGAGGGCAATACATGCTGAAGGACTTATTCAAAACACAGAGTGCAGCCTGTAGAATAAACCCCAAAATCCAATCAAAACCACATTCCCAAGCATGGGTCCCACAAGTTTCTTCCTGCCAGTGTATAATTCTTTGTTTCTTCACCAGGGTCAGTTCTTAATGTTTTTTTTGTTGTTGTTGTTTTTTTTTGTAGTCAGGAATTCCTGGACTTTGGTGGTTTCAATGGAGCGAGTGTTCCTTCTTCTCTTTTTCTGAAACAGTGTGGTTCAGCATCATACAGGGGAGAGGTTACTAGCACATCACCCTGTAATGGGTTTTGCTTCTTTTAGGAAAAAATCCAAAGGCACAGTAGGTCTGTCAGTGGATAAGGGAGAGGTTACTAGCACTTCACCTTGTCTTTTTTTTCTTTTCCCTGCTGTCCAGAAGGCACAGCAGAGTTAGAAGGAGGAATAGGCTGATCATCAGTCGGAGAGTCCTCCCGAGGTGGAGGGGTCTTTTTGCAGTGAGAAGCATGAGTCCAGGTAGGCAGTCCTTGGCACTTCACAGCAGAGTTGGTGGTTAACAGGACTTGGAAAGGGCCTTTCCAGTATGGAGTCAAAGCAGTCTTTCGTTGATGGACTTTACGTAGACTCAGTCTCCTGGTTTCAATGAATGGCAGGACTGCTACCGTCTTTAGGTAGTGCTTCTTTACCTGTGAAAAAAACCTAACACATTTCATTAATGCCTGGCAGTGTTTTGCAGATTTTACAGCTGCTTGGGCACATTCAGGCCCCCCTTTTCTTGGCTGTCAGCCAAGTCTTAGCTGTGGGCAGTGCCCTTGGATGGGCCAGCATCTTATCTTTAGACTGAGCTTGCTAGCTATTTTTTTTTCCAGTTAACTTGTTCTGTTCTTTTTCTTTTTTCTCTTCTTGGCTTTTTTTTAACTTACAAAGGAAACTTCCACTCTTCACTCATACACCTTTTCTCAACAATGAACACTTACACATTGCCATTATACAGTACATTCGTCTTATTATTCAATGTATGCCATATACACCTTTTTAGTAAAATAACTTTTATACAGAGCTTTGGAGCAACAAACCAGGACAAGCACACCCACCTTTGAGGAGTTCACTCGGTACAACCTCAGGTGTCCAATAGCTTTCCTCCCTCCCCAGCCCTCTGGCTAGAAATCTGAGGTAGCCAGAAGGATCCCATGTGCAATATGGGGAGTGGGTTAACCTTCCATATCCTTGCTTCCAAAGACTGTTGATATGCAAATTTTAACAACATTTTTTTTCAATTAAAAGATCTGACCAATGACGCTTTTCTTTTTTTTTTTTTACTTAAGCAAATGTATTAGACTTTAGTATATCACATTTTTCCTGATTTATTTAAACACTTTGTATTCCAAGTTGAATAAAACAAGTATCTGCTTTTTTATTTAACCCTTTTATTTAATTTTGAACTCGACTGTCTTATGAAAATATTAAACACAACAATTCTGGCCACAAGACAAACCCCACAAGACAGGACATAGAACACAAAAATAATTCCTATTGTACTGTTAGGTAAAAAAGCAAGTCCTCACTCACCTCTCCAGCACCCGAGTTCGTGCGGAGTTGGTATGGGGCTCACAATCTGTCAGAGACCAGACACTAATTCGTTGATCAACGGGCTCACACTATCCTTAGCTTGAAAGGCTTCAGAATAAGTGTGGCAAGTTTATTAGGGGTGAGCATCAATATTTATACACAGAAGTAAACAAAGTGATTAACAGATCATAATGGTCATGTATAATCAATCAAGATTCTACAGGATAAAACAGGTTAAAATGTAAATTCAAAAAGAGATAAGGGGAGATGGCTACTTAAGGGGAGGGGGGGTGTCATGAGTAGTTCACAGGTCAGAGCTTTGATTAAAAGTTCAGACAGAGACATCAAGTCTGGGTTAAGTTTAAGCTCATCAAAAGTTCAGACTCAACATTCCTCCATTTGTAGCTTTGGGATAACTATTTACCAAAAGCTACACCCCATTTTAAGGAGCCAAGGGCCGCTTGGCAATTTCAGCCTGGGCCAACTCGAAGAGAGTAAGGCCCTTGGCTGAAGTAGGAAAAGAATAAACTGACCCACATGAGTCTATGAGGGAGAGGACACACTGAATACAGCAACACAGTATTATAAGGATTACTATGGCCCCAACAATACCCACCAAGAGTTTTTTAACCCACCCAAATCCAGGCAGCCAATTCCATAAGGCTCCCCACCAATCATAAGGTGGCTGGCCAGAGGAGTAGTTCTTAGCCATTTCCCTTAGATGTTTGGTACGTTGAAAAGTGTCAGAGTAGGTGTCATTTACAAAAACACAGCATTTTTCATTTATGAGGGCGCAAGTTCCTCCCTGGGCTGCTAACATTATGTCTAAAGCCATTCGGTTTTGCAAAGCTAACTGGCGCAGCTGGGACATTTCCCCGGCCTGATTCTCAAATAGGGTCGCAGTTTCATTGGTTAAAGATTCTAGTAGTCCCTGTAGACGGATGACACCACCCCTCAAGCTAATGAGACCATCCCACCGCTGCCACGACAAACCATCACGGATATTAATATCTCTGAAGGTTTCACGGATGTTACGAACGTGGGGAAAATGAGGGGGAGTGAGGGAGATGCGAGAAGGCGGTGTTAGCCACGCTAAATAACATGACCCTGCCCAATCAGGGGAGAGAAAGTAATAAGCTTTGGGCCCGCACACCCAGTATGTTCCATGCAATGAGTTTCGGGTATTCCATTTCTCAAAGTAGGAGGTAACCCACCACCCGTTGGACCACTGTTCCCCTGGTAACGCAGAGGGGTCGTTGTGCGAACTGCAGAGGCACAATTTGGTAGTGGTGTTTTCAAAGGGCAGTGTAGTACTGCTTGAGCAGTTGTAGAAGGCAATCGTATGTCCCTTAGCAATTAGTTGGACACCCTTGTGATCTGAGCAGGGCTTCTTAAAAGCTGACTCTGAAGGCTTGCCCACCCATGAAAAAGTTGGATCGGAGTGAGGGATCCACATATGGGATAAGTGGGATGCGCAAGGCTTGAAGCCAAGATTTTTACTAAAGGCGGTGCCATTAAATACATGTTGCATTTACTTGTTCCTACAAAAGTTGACCCCTTTTCTTTAACAAAACACAGTGATCCTGTCTGATTGGTTACCCTGAGATATCTGTTAATTGGCACTCCTGTTTTGTCCCATGTAAGATTGTGTTGGACTGGATCTTTTACTCTAGCCGGTGGCATCCAAGTCATATTAGCAGTGGTCAGGGGAATGGGTGTGAAGGGGAGTCCCTGTTCTGCATTTACTGGAAATTGAGTACATACCCAGCAATTACTTCTATTTCCTAAAATATGAGTTTTAACCTCGTGGGAATATCTAATAAAAGCATTATCTTCATAAGCAGAAAATAAACTAAAAAGGCATAATAAAAAACATACAGTTGTCAGAATAAAAGGTCCTCTCATTTTGCCGAGTCAATTTAAGTCTGATGTCTGAAAGAGGTAAGCTGGTCCACTGGTCGGAGGCAGTGTCCTCAGTGGTGGCAAGAGCTGCTGGTCCGTCACTGTGGTTCACTACGGCTGGCTTGACGTGGGAGTGGTGGATCCAGGATTTGCGTCCTTTCAGGAACACTGCAGTCTGGGTTGTTAAAAGAACCTGGTGGGGTCCAGTAAACCTCGGCTGGAGGGTGTCGCCACGAACGAACTTTTTGGCCCAGACGAAGTCCCCTGGTTGGAACGGGTGGATCTGTTCTTCCAGCGGCACGGTCTGGGAAAACTGCGAGGCTTTCCAAAGGGTACGGAGGCAAGCCTGTAGGGAGAGAAACTGGCACGCGGTCATATGATCCCCTCCCAATAGTGAAACATCAGCACGTGGTAGCGCCCCGCCTTTGAAAGGGGGGTGTCCATAGAGCAGTTCAAAGGGGGATAATCCCAATACACGGGTTGGGCGAGTACGAAGGTGAAACAGGACCAAGGGAAGTACCTGAGGCCACTTTAACCCTGTTTCCTGACAGTATTTAGCCAATGTAATCTTAAGCTCCCTATTCATACGCTCAACTTTCCCGCTAGACTGGGGGTGGTAGGGTGTATGAAAGGAGTGTGAAATGCCCAGTCCTTGTTCTAAACGGCCAAGGACATGACCAGTAAAGTGAGGTCCGCGATCTGAGTCAAGCACGAGAGGGATGCCAAAATGGGGTACAATGTCTCTAAGGAGAATCTTCGCCACTGTGGCAGCAGTACAATTAGCAGTAGGAAAAGCTTCGACCCAGGAAGTCAGAGGGCAAACCAAAACAAGGAGGTGCTTTTCCCCAAAAGCCTTTGGCATATCTGCAAAGTCAATTTGAAGATGTTGAAATGGAGCAGCAGGCGGAGGTCTTCCACCCTTAATTTTTTTAAGAGGCGGAGCAGGTTCATTACGCTGACATGTGCTGCATGCTTTCACTATTGACAGGCAGTAGGGTTGAATGCCTGGAGCATACCAAAAGCGAGCGACGGTGTCCAGAAGGGCGTGCGTGCCGTAGTGACCCCCCTTATCATGGTGCCAGCGAACTGCCACGGGGTATGTGGAGCGAGGGAGGCAGGCTCGGCCATCCGGCATAAGCCAGGTCCCTTTGACCAGAGTGGCTCCGAGGCTCTCCCACAACTGTAGTTCAGCAGCGGGTACTGGTACGGGGTGCGGTGGAGTAAAGGAGGAGGCTGCAATAGCCAACGTGGGCATGGCTAAGGGTAAGATGGCAGCCGTCTTGGCGGAGGCGTCAGCCAGGGCATTCCCATGGGTGACGGGACTATCATCTTTAGTATGGGCCCGGCAGTGAACTACAGCCAGGACCAAGGGTTCTTGGAGGGCGTCCAAAAGCTTGTGGATGAGGGGGAGGTGCTGAATGGGTTTACCGGCAGCTGTCTGGAAACCTCGAAACTTCCAGAGGTGGATGTGACAATGCACAACTCCAAAAGCATACTTGCTATCAGTAAAAATGGTAACGATCTTACCAGCAGCCAACTGGCAAGCTCGGGCCAGGGCACAGAGTTCGGCGGCTTGGGCTCCCCAGTTGCCTGGCAGTGAGGCGGCCTCTTGAATGTCCCATTCAGAGGTGACTGCATAACCGGTGAAACGCTTGCCATCAACATAGAAGGAGCTTCCGTCCGAGAAGAGGATGCAATCAGGGTTGTCCAGTGGCACGTCAAACAGGTTGTCCCTTATCTGTAAGATGCTATAAACTACTTCCACACAGTCGTGCTGATCCTGGAAGACTGGCAGGTCAGGAAGCAAGGTAGCTGGATTAAGGGGCCCACACCTTTCAAAAATTAGGTTAGTGTCTTCTAAGAGTTCGGCCTCTAGCTGTTGCTGACGATGGGCCGAAAAGACTTGGGTTGTGCCCCTACGCAGAAGGGCTGACAAGGCATGAGAGGTCCAAACCATGGTAAAATGACCCAGGGTCAGGCTCTTTGCCTTTGTGATCAGCAGGGCAGCTGCTGCCAGAGTCCGGGTGCAGGATGGGGTTCCCTGAGTGACAGGGTCGATCTGCTGAGAGTAAAAAGCAAGCAGGAAATGGTGGGGCCCGCATAGCTGGGTAAGGACACCACTAGCAATTCCGCCCCTCTCGTGGACAAAAAGGTGAAAGGGTTTGCTGTAATTGGGGGGGCGGAGAGACATGGAGGAGGCCACACTGTCCTTGAGTAACTGAAAGGCTTGGATTGTGTCCGGGGACCACTGCAAAGGGTCAGGAGCAAGGTTAGCAGTGAGTCGGTGGAGCGGTTTGCTTAATTCCCCGCAAGACGGCAACCAGGGGCGACAGAAGCCAATTAATCCTAAGAAACCTCGAAGTTGTTTCTTGGTGTTTGGCAGAGGACAGTTTTGGATAGTCTTTATGCGGACTGGGTCCATTTGTCTCCCCTCTGGAGTTAACAGGAAGCCCAGATATCGGACCTTCTGTGAGACCCACTGAATCTTGTTAGGGTCTACCTTGTGGCCTCTGGTGTGTAGGTATAATAAAAGTGCCTTACCATCGATGCAGAGGGCAGCTTCTTCGCGGTTACCTAATAGGATGTCATCTACGTATAGGACTAACGTGGATCCCTGCGGACTGGTGAAGCCTTCCAAGTCGTGGCGGAGGCATTGGCTGAAAATCGTGGGGCTGTCTCTGTAGCCTTGAGGAAGTCGTTGCCAGACATAACTTTGTCCCTCCCAGGTGAAACCAAAGAGATACTGAGAGTCTGGGTGCACAGGAATGCTGAAAAAGGCTGATTTTAAGTCAATAACAGTGAACCACTCAGCATCCCAGGGGATTTGGCTGATGATAGTAGCTGGATCAGGAACTACTGCATGAAGAGGGACCACATACTGATTAACAACCCGTAGATCCTGTACAAAGCGCCAACGAATAGGGTCTCCGTCCTTTTTAGGAGGCTTTTTGACAGGCAGTATAGGGGTGTTACAGGGAGTGCGCTGAGGGCGGACTAGCTTTTGTGCAATGAATCCCTCGATAATGGGGCGGATGCCCTCCCGGGCTTCCAGCGACAGGGGGTATTGAGGGACTGACGGGGGGGTTAAGGAGGGCTTCACTTGAATCCTTACTGGCTCTGCTGAAAGGAGCAGGCCAACATCAGTGTCAGAAATTCCCCAGAGGGTTAAAGGCAAGTCAGTGAGGTCAGGGGAGAGAGGGGGGGGTTTCCCAATTACCCTGAGTTGGGGCCGAATCTCCTAACACTGTCATCAATAATCCTACCCCTTCAGGAGTGCAGGTTAAAGTAGCCTCAAGCTTACAGAGTAAATCCCGGCCCATCAAAGGGATCGGACAAGCTGGGGAAAAAAGAAAACGGTGAGAAAAACATTTATCAGCATAAATAACATTTAGAGGCAAAGTGAGTCCCAGAGACTGTGGGTTGCCCTCCACCCCAGTTGCAGTTTTAACCTCAGAGGATAGCCAGGGAGAGGGGGCATGATTTAAAAGAGAGAAAGTAGCTCCAGTATCAATGAGGAAGGAGACAGGCAGTCCTTGGACTGAAAGGGTTAGACGAGGCTCTTTGCTGGGAGGGGAGAAAGTGAGGAAGGAGCCGGCTAAAGACATGAAGGAAATAAGACCATCACATTGTTTGCCTTCGCCCCCGGGGTACCGTCATTGAGGAGGCTGAGTTTGCTGCAGCTGCTGCTGTTGCTCGTAGTTGATCCAGGCCTGGGGAGCGGGCTGAGCTGGTGGTGCAGGGGTGTATTCGTCCCTGGTGTAAGTATCTGTGGATGCGACCGGACCCTCTGGGCGTCCCCAGGGGAGGGGTATGCAACCTGCTGCATCTGCTTGATCTTTTGCCTAGTAATTACTCCTCCCGAGGTGTGCCCTTCCATTTCCCCCTTATCCCTCTGCAGAGATTCCGATCTGGAGTCCTGCAGATTCCCCTCTGCGCCCTGGAGAGAGTCCCCCTGCGGAGGAATAGGGGCAGGTGCAGTGGGGACCAACTGACGAGTCAAAACACGCCGTGGTTTACACCCTTCATCGAAATAACATGGAGGGGGTTCACTCTCGGGAGAATACCTGACTGCCATAATTTTTAAAGATTTCCACAGCTCTGCTGCTGTGTCCCAACAAAACCAGTAACATAACTGTCCCGGATGGTCTTTTTCGATCTGGCTCCTTACTCCTCTTAAGGCAGCCTGTTCGAAAGAGCCATACGAAGGCCACCTCATCTCCGGGTCGGCCAATACCGCGGTATACCCAGTCCAATTCCTTACACACAGTGTGTACAACTTCCTCCTAGACATTCCTGTCTGTACTGGGAGTTTCCCTTTGTTCCATAACTTATTTACAATCCCCAACAGACTCTCAAGAGGCACACTAGTCCCTTGACCCATGGTGTCTGACAGGAGCCCTCCAACTGGCGTTTACCCTGCTGTCCAGTACACGACCCCTCAATATTGAATTGGCTGGGAGAAATCTCCCATGGCGCCTGCCAATTCGTACATGAGTGGTCTTACCACTGGACAGAGGCACCGCACCAGAAGGAAATCCCGGACGAGCCCCCAAATTGTTAGGTAAAAAAGCAAGTCCTCACTCACCTCTCCAGCACCCGAGTTCGTGCGGAGTTGGTATGGGGCTCACAATCTGTCAGAGACCAGACACTAATTCGTTGATCAACGGGCTCACACTATCCTTAGCTTGAAAGGCTTCAGAATAAGTGTGGCAAGTTTATTAGGGGTGAGCATCAATATTTATACACAGAAGTAAACAAAGTGATTAACAGATCATAATGGTCATGTATAATCAATCAAGATTCTACAGGATAAAACAGGTTAAAATGTAAATTCAAAAAGAGATAAGGGGAGATGGCTACTTAAGGGGAGGGGGGGTGTCATGAGTAGTTCACAGGTCAGAGCTTTGATTAAAAGTTCAGACAGAGACATCAAGTCTGGGTTAAGTTTAAGCTCATCAAAAGTTCAGACTCAACAGTACCAGTAAATGCATGGTACGTTGAATGCTGTTCAGCTGGCATCCGTTTTCTCTGATGATTTGAAAGACATTATTTACTTAAAATATTTCCTTTATATACACATACTCTTGTTGATTTTAGACAAAACAGAGGAATTACCCCATATTTCCTTGTATTTGTTTTATAGGCAGCCCAGGTTTCAGTGGCTTCTACCTTATTAGTTAGAAAATTGCATTAATACAAATGCTTTCTGGCTTGCTTCCAGATCCAAAGCTATCCACGGCTTAAAGATTCTTACTTAAAAAAAAGGACACAATTAACTTTCCCAGACTTTTGATTGCCTTTTACTTCTAACTCCTGCTTTCAAACACACAGTGTTCTGAAAAAGACAACACAACCTATATTGGTAGGTTTGCATTTCTTTTACCTCTGCTACAATATACTGCACATGTTTTGGGGAAAATGCACATTCTCTCCACAATTCAATTTCTACAACACTAGACACATCAATTTCTACACAAGGTGTAACTGTTTCTTTTATGCTTACAAAATCTCCATGCACTCACAGCAAAGTGTCAGCTCCACTACACAGAGCCAGGGGCACTGTCCTTCTCTCTCTTTACCAGATCTTTTATCTGCTATTTTGTTACCCAAAAAGAAATTTAAATCTTTTATTCTTCTGGTTTTGACTACCCTGCTGCAGCCACAACCTTTGGTCTTTATTTAAAACATTTTAAATCTTGTAGCATTAAGTCACTTTAAGGATTAAATGCTAAATACCCTAAACAACACTAGTTTCCTGTGCCTGACAAAAGTATTCTCGGTTTTGTAACTCTTTTCAGTCTGCTTTGGACTTAACTATCTTGTGTAATTTTTTTATTGTCTGTAAATTTTGATTCTGATAGATTGGTGAAGCATGATTTCTTTTTACAAAGAGATTCTTTCCCAACAAATCATGTTCATCTATGTGTCTGATAATTTGTGACATTACCTGATTAAAATATGATCATGTAGATCATTGTTGCTACCCCTGTTATATAATTGCAACAAACTTTATACAAAGTGTGTCAAGTAAGGTGTCAATAGAAGAGTTATGATTTGCTGAATATGATTATGCTATTTGTATGCATGTATTATTTTTATATTTGAAGTTATGAGCATTGGCTCCATACCTGTATTTCAAATATGTTTGCTCCTGTGGTAATGCCCACAAGATACTTAGCTTGCACATCTTGAAGGGACTATTCAAGTTAAGTGGCCCATTAAAGAACACTTAACTCACAATGGAAGATGCCTATTGACACTTAATGGACTTTCCTGCAGTGACTAAGCAAAATCACGCATGAACATGTGACTTTCCCATGTGACTCCAAATACCATCTTGCTACCTGTAATTTTCCATTAGCTGTGCTTTGTTTGAAACAATGGCTTTCCCTCCACATGGCAGAAGCTATAAAAGGCCCTGGAAATATCTCCATTTTGCCTCCTTCCTGCTCAAACCTCTGGACTATGAACTTATTCTAATGGGAGCATTCTAACCAAAGGACTGAGGACCATAGGTGCTGAGTTTCTAATATGCCGGGAGGTGCTCCTCTCTGGCTCCACCCCCACTCCATCCCTTCCCCCCAAGGCCCCAGCCCCACCCTGCTTCTTCCCACGCCACCCCTGCCCCCCCTGTTCCCTGCCTCATCCCACCTCTGCCCCACCCCTCCCCCGAACACATTGTGCCCTCGCTTCCCCCCTCCTCCCAGCACCTCCAGATATTCACACAACAGCTGATCCACAGTAGGTGGTAGGTGCTGGGAGGGAGGGTGGGGGCTCTGACTGGCAGGGCCTGCCAGCAGGCAGGAGGTGCTGGGGGAAGGGGGAGGTTCTGGTAGGGGGGTTGCCAGTGGGTGCTCAGCACCCACCATTTTTTCCATGGGTGCTTCAGCCCCGGAGCACCCATGGAGTTGGCGCTTATGCTGAGGACCTTCCAATGATTTGGAAGCAACCAGAAACTTAACAAGCCAGCAGTTTATTCCATCACTGCTACAAACCTGATCCAAGAACTTTGCATTTTTGTATGTATTTGATTCCTTTAACCAATTTTAACTCTCACCTTTCTTTCTTTCTTTCTTTCTTTCTTTCTTTCTTTCTTTCTTTCTTTCTTTCTTAATAAACCTTTAGATTTTAGATACTAAAGGATTGGCAACAGCATGATTATTGGGTAAGATCTGAGTTATATATTGACCTGGGTGTGTGGCTGGTCCGTTGGGATCAGAAGAACCTTTTATTTGATTAAATTGGTTTTAAAGAACCACACATCTTTAAGCCTAGTATTTTTGGTGGTGATACAAGGACTAGAGTACCTGAGGAAACTGCTTTTCTGACTTCTTGTTAGCCAGTGTGGTGAAACAGAAGTTTATTTTTGTTGCTGGTTTGGTATATCTTATGGGAGAATAACCACCAGTTTTGGGGTGTGTCTGTTCTATTTTTCAGCAGTTTGTCCTGAATTTGGTATTCTCAGTTGTGACCCACAAAGGCACAGTTACACCACATGTTTATTGACCCCCTCAAAGAATTCTAATAGATAGGTGAAGCATGATTTCTCTTTACAAAAGCCATATTGAGTCATTCCCAACAAATCATGTTCATCTATATGTCCGATAGTTCTGTTCTTTACTGTAGTTTCAATCAATTTCCTTGGTAGTGAAGGTAGGCTTACCGGCCTGTAATTGCCAGGATCGCCTCTGGAGACTTTCTAAAAATGTGGTGTCACATTAGCTATCCTCTAGTTATCTGGTATAGAAGCTGGTTGAAATGATAGGTTACATAACACACTTAGTAGTTCTGCAATTTTATAACTGAGTTCCTTCAGAACTCTTGGGTGAATACCATCTGGTCCTGCTGACTTATTACTGTTCAATTTATCAATTTGTTCCAAAACCTCCTCTACTGACATGTCAATCCTGGACAGTGCCTCAGATTTGTCTGAATGGCTCATTTGTGGAAACCTCCCTCACATCCTCTGCAGTGAACACTGAAATAAAGAATTAATTTAGTTTATCTGCAATGGCCTTATCTTCCTTGAATGCTCCTTTAGCACCTCAATCTTCCAGTGGCCCCACTGATTGTTTAGCAGGCTTCCTGCTTTGATGTACTTAATTTTCTTTTGCTGTTAGTTTTTGAGTGTTTGGCTAGTTGCTCTTCAAATTCTTTTTTGTACAGCCTAATTATACGTTTACACTAGACTTGCCAGAGTTATTGCTCCTTTCTATTTTCCTCAGTAGTATTTAACTTCCAATTTTTAAATGATGCCCTTTTGCTTCTAACCGCTTCTTTTACTTTGTTTTTTAGACAGGGTGCCACATTTTCGTCCTCTATTATGTCCGCTTGTGATGGAGTGGACTAGGGCCAAAGGCCCCCTGCTGGAAGCCTCAGGATTCTGCCACACCCATCCCAGGAAAGGAGCAATGGAGAGGTCCTCCAAGCAAGCTAGAGTGGCTGAAGGGGAAGCAGCCAATCAGGGCCCAGGAGGGCCATATAACAGGAGCTGCAGATCAGAGCAGTAGTTAGTTGTTGCATGGACCAGGAGAAGAATGGACTGCAGGCCTGGCTGCCTGGAAGAGCAGCAGGCCTATAGAAAGCTAAGTCTGCTGGCAGAGACCCTGGAAGCGAGAGGCTCTTGGGGACTGAGTAAGGACTGAGCCTGGGGAGGGCTACAGAAAGAAGGGAGGAAGCCCTGGGTATACAGCCCCATATCAGGGCTAGACTACTTAAAGACTAAAGCCCAAGGAGGGCTAGAGAGAGACACCACCAGAGGGGTACTGAGCTAGGCCCTGTGGACTGTATACCCCAGAAGAGGTTTGTGCTGGCTAATGTGCAGACTGTGTGACTTGGCCGGAGGGATGAGTCACTGAAAATCTGCCTGAGAACCACCGAAAGGGGTCTCCAGACATAAAGAATGCAGACATGCCCAATCAGAAGGGGGCACTTGTAACAGAGTTGGAACCCACCTCTCACACTGCTATTTTGAGCCTATGGTGGTTTTAAAGTTTCCATGCAGCTTGCAGGCATTTCACTTTTGGGACTATACCTTTTAATTTCTGTTTAACTAGCTTCCTTATTTTTGTGTGTTTCCCCTTTCTGAAGTTAAATACTACTGTGCTTGGCTTCTTTGGTTCCCTCCCACCCCCAGAGGGATGTTAAATTTAATTATAATATGATTGCTATTACCGAGTGGTTCAATTATATTCACATCTCTTACACCAGATCCTGTGCTCCACTTAGGACTGAAGCAAGAATTGACTCTCCTCTTGTGGGTTCCAGGACGAGCTGCTTCCAAGAAGCAGTCATTTATGGTGTCAAGAAACTTTATCTCTGCATCCTGTCCTGAGGTGACATGTACCCAGTCAATATGGGGATAGTGGAAACCCCCCATTATTATTGAGTTTTCTGGTTTTTATAGCCTCTTTAATCTCCCAGTGCATTTCACAGTCACCATCACCATCCTGATCAGGTGGTCGTTAGTATATCCCTACTGCTATAGTCTTATTATTCAAGCATGGAATTTCTATCCATAGAGATTCTATAGTACAGTTTGGTTCATTTAAGACTTACTATATTTTACTCTATGCTTTCTTTCACATATAGTGCCACTCTCTCACCAGCATGCACTACTGTCACTTCTATATATTTTGTACTCTGGTATTACTGTGTCCCATTGATTATCATCATTCCACCAAGTTTCTGTGGTGATGTCATTTTTTGCTAGTGACATTGTATTGAACTGAACAGGATATTTATTCATTTAAGCAAAGACCCACCTTTTGGCAGACACAGCAAAACAAGTTGGCTTGCTCATCAACAAGGAGAAGACAAAATATATGGCTATCCATATCCCAAGAGTAATCATTAGAGTATTTGAAGAAATACTGGAAGAAATAAGTCATTTTATACATTTAGGGAGTGAGATGTGACATCATGCTAAATGTCAACCAATGAATATCAAAAGCAGCAAATAACTTGCATAAACTTGAAAAGATTTGGAAAGGTAGTATGACTGAACTGACAAAAATATGAATTTTTAGCACTGGCATCATGTCTGTCCTCCTTTATGGAGGTCTACAACATAAATTGATTAGAAAATCAATTCATTCCAAAGTAAATGCCTGCAGAAGATCTTCAGCATCCATTAGAAAGAGCTTTGTGCAACAAAAGAAATTCTATGTTAAGCACACCAATCTAACTCATCAAATATTGTAAGACAACAAGTGACATATCTGTGACATGCTTTGGGTGTCACCAACATGACTTCCATGTCAAGTGATAACATGGACACTGCCTGGAAAAGGAAAAAGAAGGTGATCTTAAGAACACTACACACAACAACAGAGAAAGAAGCCAAATCCATCAACATGACACTCGGAAGCTGTCAAGGTTCCTTCCCCACTCTGAACGTTAGGGTACAAATGTGGGGGACCTGCATGAGAAGCTCTAAGCTCAATTAACAGCTTAGATCTGGTCTGGCTGCCACCACTCCCAAGCACTAATTCCCTTCCCTGGGTAGCCTTGAGAGACTCTTCACCAATTCCCTGGTGAACACTGATCCAAAACCCCTTGGATCTTAAAGCAAGGAGAAATTAACCATCCCCCCTCCTTTCTCCCACCAACTCCTGGTGGATCCAGATCCAACCCCCTTGGATCTAAAAAAACAAGGAAAAATCAATCCGGTATTAAGAAAAAGGCTTTTAATTAAAGAAAAGAAAAGAAAACCCTCTGGGAGAGATTAGCATATCAGCTACTCTCACAGACAACAGATTCCAAACACAGAGGATGTTCCCCTGGGCAAAAACTTAGTTACACAGAAAAAATACCCAATTTGACTATTCCTCTAATTGCACAAGACAGGTTACAAAGAAATAAACATAAACCTATTTATTTCCTTCACTAATACTCACTACTTGATAAGGGGCTGAATTCTGGAGCTTTCCCACTCCCGTCAAAAGTGAAACTCCACAGACAAAGGGAACTTCCCTTTGAACCATCTTGTCCTCCCATTCGTTCCTCTGGTCAGGTGTCAGCTAGGCTAGGTGAACTTCTTACCTCTTTACAGGTAAAAGAGGCATTAACCCTTAACTATCTGTTTATGACAGAAGCCAATACAGACCAGCAAATGACTGAAATAAATGGTGGATGCCCTAGGCACCTGAGGGTGTGGGAGGATAAATAAAGAAGAAATGCCTGTGGTAGGCCTCAATCAGTGCAGCCACAGCTTCATATACTGCAAATGCACAACACGCAGTCAACCTGTGGAACTTTTTCCAAGAGGATGTTGTGAAGATCAAGACTATAACAGGGTTCAAAAAAGAACTAGATAAATTCATGGAGGATAGGTCCACCAATGGCTATTAGCCAAGATGGGCAGGGATAGTGTCCCTAGCCTCGGTTTGCCAGAAGCTGTGTGAGGCAGATGAAAGTCAATGTTCATAAATGCAAAGTAATGCACGTGGCAAAATATAATCCCAACTATACGTACAAAATGATGGGGTCTAAATTAGCTGTTACCTGTCAAAAAAGTGATCTTGGAGTCATTGTGGCTAATACTCTGAAAATATCCATTCAGTGTGCAGCAGCAGTTAAAAAAAGTGTATATAACGTTGGGAATCATTAAGGATAGATAAGACAGAAAATATATTATTGCCTCTATATAAATCCATGGTACGCCCACATCTTGAATACTGCGTGCAGATATGGTCACCCATCTCAAAAAAAGATATATTGGAAAAGGTACAGAGAAGGATAACAAAAACAATTAGGGATATGGAGCAGCTTCTGTATGAGGAGAGATTAATAAGACTGGACCTATGTAGCTTGGAAAAGAGACAACTAAGGGGGATATGATTGAGGTCTATAAAATCATGACTGGTGTGGAGAAAGTAAATAAGTATTCTTTACTCCTTCTCATAACACAAGAACTAGGGGTCACCAAATGAAATTAATAGGCAGCAGGTTTAAAACAAACAAAAGGAAGTCTTTCTTTACACAACACACAGTCAACCTGTGGAACTCCTTGCCAGTGGATGTTGTGAAGGCTAATATAACCTATATTAGGTTATAACAGGGTTTATATATTAGGCTATAACAGGGTTTAAAAAAAAAAAAACTAGAGAAGCTAATGGAGGATAGGTCCATCAATGGCTACTATCTAGGATGGGCAGGGATAGTGTCCCTAGCCTCTGCTTGCCAGAAACTGGGAATGGGCGACAGAGGATGGATCACTTGATGATTACCTATTCTGTTCATTCCGTCTGGGGCATCTGGCATTGGCCACTCTTGGGAGACAGGATACAGGGCTAGATGGACCTTTCATCTGACCCAGTATGGCGGTTCTTATGTCCTGGTGTATGATGGCTTCAGGGCTGAGTACCTCTGTGAGGTCAAAGAAGGTCCTGCCGGGCTCAAGTACACTGTTAGCAACGTAGTATCATTTTCTCTTCTAGTCTAATGCCAGCCTGGTCCTCTGCCTTGTCTACCTCACTTGTTTCAGCATACAGAGGAATCATGGCTGGAGACAGTGCAACAGGTATCTTTCTTTTCCACCTACACTGTATGTGTGTGGTGGTATCTTAATTGGTGTGTGATAAGGATGGGATCTGGGGGTGTAATTCATCTATATGAGCCACTAGGTGCATGTGTGCTATGAGTGGCTTAACTGGTGCCTGCTGAGTTAATCACGGTTGATTAACTGAAGCGGCAGCATCTGTTTGGGTGTGTGAAGGGCCTCAGGGTGCTTCTGAAAATGTGAGGTGAATGGCCATGATCTCAACCACACCCAGTTCTCTTCCCTTTGTTTCTGCTCCCACCTAGGCACTCAGGGCTGTTGTGGCCACCTGCCCTCTCCGCTTTTAGAAAATGCCTTAGGTGGCCTGAGGAGCTGAAAATCCTTTCTAGGTACCACCAATTTTTCTCACCCAATCTTCTGAAAATTCTAGACCAGGTGTATAATGGAGAATTTGGTAAGGTTGCCCCAGGCACACATTTACTTATGACGTGCATGTGATACTCTTCACTGGCAGAAATATTGTATATCTGCATAATTCTGACTAAGAGCACAAATCCTGTTTTCTCTCCTTTTAACATGCCACAGAATAGTTTGCAGAATTTAGCTTATTATACTCCTGCTTAAAAGTTGTGATAATTATTTAAACTGGAGAATTGAAATTATATATTCTTTAAAAAATTGGGATGGCATTATTGTGCCTGCTCTTGTGTAAAAACATCATTGTAAAATTTTTTGCATGTATTTTTGCACAAAATAAAAAAATTTAATAGAGCAAGAAAAGGGAATGAACTTAAATTTTAAAAGGCCTAGGAACTAAGGTCTAAAAGCAACTAGTGATTTTGGCATGCCTCAATTTTTGACTGTCTATCTTGAGACATTGACAAGGAAAATGATTTTCAAGAGTGTTTAGCACTCACCTGCTGAATATCAGCCCCCCCCCCCTTAAGTTGGGCACCCTAATACTGCAGCACTCAAAACCTCTAGTCCTCTTTAAAATCTTGGCTAAAACATATTTAGGAATGTTTTCTTTGAAAAGGATATAAATAGGTAGAAAGGCAAAAGTAGGATAATCTAATATAATCAATCTTGAAATTAGGTCTGGCAGGTATTTAGGAAGAGTGCATATTTCAAACTCAGAAAAGTAGCCATTTCTTAAATGAATGGGTGTCTGTATCCTTAACATTTCCTACATATCTAAAATATATGGCAAAATTATGTGCCATTGATTGTGGTGGCCAAGCCCTTGGGATCAGCATAACCTATATTAGATTAGATTAAAATATGGCATCTTCTGTGTTAGACAAACTCCCTCTTCAGGATCCTGACTCTGACTCGACTGGAGGTGATAATCTCTCTATCACCCTCTAAGAGTGAGACCTGATTCAGATCTCTCCTAGTCCTAGGGTACCCTTTGGTTCCTAGGTGTTAAGATGATTGGTTGGAAACTGTCTCTTTTTGCAATGCCTTCCAAATGTAGGAGAGAGAGGGCACAAATTGCAAAATACTACTGGCTTTATACCTGTGGGTTACAGTTTCAATGAAAGAGACCGAAGCCAGTGCTAAATCCACTGCAGCGCTCCAATCCCTTCCCCACTGGCCTCCAGAGATAAAATGATTAATACGTATGAGCCGCGTGGCCCGCTTTTCCTCCTAAATCCAGCTCAGTTTGGAGCTCTCTGCTCATATTTCGTCTCCACCTACAATCAAAGTGCGTCACGTTGATGACCTCCTAGTCACCATTTATCCACGGTTTCCAGACTCCAGGTTTTTGCGTAAAACTCGGTCGCATCCAGCCTGATTTAGAAACCTCAGAAATTTTATAGTGTTGTGATTTAAGACAGAACAGTTTAGGACTGAGAGTCGGCTCCTGCTGCCGCTCAAGTCGATGGCAAAGCTGCCATTTAGTGGGTGCTACACAGAACCGTCTGCTGCCTGAGTCCAGTACAAACAGTCTTCGGTTCTGGGTATGTTCAGCACTCTGCGAGATTCTGCCCTTTTTACATGTGCGAAACTCCGGCTGAAATCACACAAGGCCGTTCGTATTTTTGAAACGGGTTTGTTTCTGTTGTGTGACTTGCAGAACATAAAGTCAGATTCTCTCTTCTGACAGCGCCAGGCTTCAGATGCCCAGCTGCATCCGCCCTCTGCTGGTTCCCAGCAGGATTTGGAATTTGGCCTATAGGAGAAAGCATTTTCCTCCGAAATAGAATAACCCTGTGAATAAATATGAAATACAGAGGTATAATCCAGCTATTTCTCATTCACTTCCCACCCCCTTTCTCCCCAGATCCAGCTAAACACGGTTGGGCCTTTGAGACTCTGCATGCGATTTACAGTATGTTTCAGTCTCTTTAACCCTTTTAAATCCAAGACATCCTCCCTGGTAATTGAAAAGGTTAGGAAGAGCTTCTGCCTTCTAGTTAAGCAGTAAGGCAGCTTCACGTTTCAAACCCGTCAGTGAACCCTAAAACAGGGGTTCTCAAACTGGGGGTCGGGAGGTTATTACATGGGGGATCGTGAGCTGTCAGCCTCCACCCCAAACTGCACTTTGCCTCCAGCATTTATAATGGTGTTAAATATGCTAAAAAATGTTTTTAATTTATGGGGGGGGGGGTCGTACTCAGAGGCTTGCTATGTGACAGCAGTCACTAGTACAAAAGTTTGAGAACCACTGCCCTAAAAGGAAAATGTATTTAACTATCCTGTTACCTCATGTGTTAATTGTATAGACTTTTTTGTTTGTTTGTTCTCAGGGGGATTAAACAGGGGGGAAAATGCTGTAATTTCAATGGAATATATTATGTCGTTCATTTTAAAGCAGAATTTCCCATTCATATGGCCCAGTAGCTTTAACCTTACAAGATAGAACTTCCCAACCTGATAGTAGAGGAATTCTGAAATAAGAGGCAGTCACCATCCACAGGGTGCAGACTCTTTGGGAACTGAATTCTCCTCTACAAAACTTCAAACTGGTTATGTTACTCCTGAGGTCATTCTGCACCAAAAAAATTAAAATTCTGCAAATTTTATTTGTCAAATAAATGTAGAGATTCCAGCATGGCATTGGGGAGCACCACCACCACCTGACACAGACTCAGCGGTGAGGCTGTACCAAGGGCCAGTCAGGAGTGGGGGCAGGAGGGCCATTTTGCCTGGGCCTCAAGCTCAAAGGGGGGGCTAAATTTAGACACTTGTTAATATTTTGGCATTTGATAAGTTTCACAACTTGTTTTTATGCGCATCCCTATCAGACCAAAATGTAACACACACTCTCAGCTTAAAGCTGCAAATTTAAGCAAAGAAGAGATGTGATAAGACATAATGTTTTTGTTACCTGATATAGATTTTTGTCATATTAAATAATTAAAAATATTTATTAATAAAAATATATTGGTTCTGATGGCACAAGATTAGACCATGTGTCATCATTTTTTATTTTTATTATGGCTAGGGACCTCAAAAGCTGGAAGTGGCCTGGGTGTCTCTGGACCTCTAAGAGGGCCTGGTTTCACGCAACCATGACAAAGCGCAAGGACCTGGCCTGCCTCAGAAACACCCCAGGTCCTTGCCCCTCTGTGTGGGCAGGCAGGCTCAGCAATGCAGGATCCAAGTGTGGAGGGACTTAATATGGGGGGGGATCTAGGTATGGGTTGAGAGGGTTATGTGTGGGGCAATCTGTGTGTGGGCAGCTCAGTGGGGGATTTTGTACAGGGGCTTGTTTGTGGGGAAGGGGTTCTGAGTGCAATGGTAATGGAACTCTTCAGGGGGGTCCAGGTAAAGGTGGTTGGGTCTCAGTTGTGGGGGTCTGAGTGTGGGGAGGATAAAGCTCAGCAGGGGTGTCTGGGTGTGGTGGGCTCTGTGGTGGATCCAGATGCTGGAGAAGTTGGGCTCAGTGGGATGGGGGTGCAGTTGGTTGGGGTTCAATGGATTGGGGAGAGCTCATTGGAGTGGTCCAGGTGCAAGGGGAGTGGAACTCATTGGGGGGGTTGAGTACAGGGGGTGAGGCTCGGCAGGAGGGTCTGAGTATGAGGGGGTCTGGATGCACAGGGGTTGGGCAGATGGGGGAGCACTCTCTGTACAAGTATCCCTCCCCCTGCAGCTGAGGAATGGTAGGTGCAAGAAGCGTGTGTGTGTGTGGGGGGTGAGTTTACAGAGCTTCCTGAAGCTGGGGGAGAAATCTGGGGGTGGGTCTGACCCGGCCCCAGATGCCATGCAGGGGAAGAGGAAGTCCTGTCTTCCCCAGCCCAGCCAGAACTAGCAGCTGAGCCTGGCTCAGGGTAGGAGCCACCAGCTGGGTCTTCCCCAGTCCCACCTCCTGCCTGCAGTGATTTACCTCTTTGCTGGCTGCCCTGGGCACTCAAAACATACTGCTGGAAAGGGTCACATGACCGCTCTTGTGGCTTCCCTTTGCTTCTCTGTCAGAAAGTCATTTTTCTGCAGGGAAGCAAAGAAATCTGCAGGGCACATAAATTCTGTGCATGCACAGTGGCACAGAATTCCCCCAGGAATATTATGTGTAATATGCACTAATAGAAGTACATATTATATATGCACCCATATATGTATGTATATATTATAAACACATTGGCCAAAACTTGAGGTCCTTATTCAGTTTTCACTCAGTCATTGTTTATGTGAACTCCAATGGGAGTGAAGTTGGTGCTGAAGTCAATGAGAGTTTGCTAGAGTAAGGAATGATTAAAAGGTGAATAAAGATTTGTGTTTTAGGCCCAATAGGGTTAGCTTTTACTATTGTGCTGATCCTCCAACTTTCTCAAAATGGAAATTTCCTACTTCCCGAGTATCTGTGTATACATTAGAGAGATCACAAATGTAGATCATTTTTTCGGAGGTTTTTAAAACAGAATTCTTAATATAACGTAGTTTTCTTGGTATGTCAGGGATACAAACAAAACAAGAAGCAACAAACCAGTTTATCTGAACTTGTTGCTTTGTAGTAAACATAAATGTGTTAAAGTAATACAAGGTCGACGAAAACAGTTAAGAAGCCCTTGGTCTTGCCTTTGCCTTGTCAGCAATAGAAGTGTGAGCTAGGAAGTATTTAACAGGGTGGGACAGTTTCTCGCTTCCTGTCCTTGGTGCTGAAGTGTAACGCGAGATTTCGCTAGTCTGCCTCGATCTGGCTAGCTGTGGCTGGGTTTGCGTCTTCCCTTGGAAGACAGCGAGCATTCACGCCAAGGCGAGGGATGAAAACGAGTTCCCTTTTAAAAATAATGCACACGAAAAATAGCCTTTAAGTTCGAGGTAAGGACTCAGATTCACCAACTACTCCCCTCCATCTTCCTTTTCCCGTTTGTCTCCATAATGCTGTAGGTTGCTGTTTACTCTGACTGCCTTCCCTTCCTCTCCTCCTTTGGTCACTCAGGTCTATTCTACATCCTACCATAACAAACCTCTCCAATGGCATTACTGACCTCCTTCTAGGTAAACCCAAGGTGTACTTCTCTGTCCTCATCCTTCTTGATTCGCGATGTCAAAAACAGTAGGCAGCTCTCGCTTTCCTAATTTCTCTTTTTTTGCTTCACTGGTTTTATAATTTCATGATTCTCCTCCGATGTCACTGACTGCTCCTTTGGCATCTCCTTTATTAGCTCATTTCTTATTTAGTTACACCGGTTTCTGGTCGTGATCCCCTCATTTTCGCACTCAAATACTTTATCTCCTTTCATGTTTTCAACTCAGATTCCGAAATCTACTTATCAACCCAGACTTCTCTCCTCCCTCCAGTCTCTCGTCTGTAACTGGCAGTCTGACATTTCGAAGTCTTTCCCAAGGGAAACATTGTATTATTCCTTCTAATTCCTTCCCTGTGTTACTTCTCCCTTAATTGAAAACTCAATTTTCCTTCATATCTCCCTGGAATCTCTGAGTCCTTCTACAGTTTCTCACAAAATCCTGTTGTTGCTTTAGCATCATAGACTATCAGGGTTGGAAGGGACCTCAGGAGGTCATCTAGTCCAACCCCCTGCTCAAAGCAGGACCAATCCTCAGATAGATTTTTGCCCCAAATCCGTAAATGCCCCCCTCAAGGATTGAACTCACAAGCCTGGGTTTAGGAGGTCAATGCTCAAACCGCTGAGCTTTCTTTTTAATAACGCCAAACCCACCCTTTCCACCTTTATCCCACTCTTGATACTTTTGTTCCTATGTTGGTAATCTCCTGCATTGTTTACTATAATGTTCTGTGTGCTCTCATTGTCTCTCAACTCTCACCACTCAAGTCTGTCCAAAATGTCGATGCTAAAATTGTAAAAGGTAATTACTGCTTTATACCGGCCATCCAGGTGACAATCATTGCTCCAAATAAATTCTTTGAGGACACTAATTTCTCCTATGAATCATGTGCTATTGCTGAGCACCCGTTAATAGGTGAAAAATAAGATGTCAACTAAAATAACATCAGGCTAATTAAGATACTAGTGGGACTCGAGAACAAGAATACAGACCTGTATCATAAGAAAGCAGGGGCAGAAAGACCTCTCTATACATTATCAACAACATGAAATATTCTGACTTTTTGTGAGAACTTAAAACTTGGATAAAAGTACTAGACCCTTGGTAACAATATTATTTGATCAATCTACTCGATATCATCCATGAAAAAACGGAGAAATTAAAAGCCAAAAAGGCGGTGATACAAAACCAGGGTAGAATTGTTTCACTATCCCAATTAGATAACTCATGCATATTGGTTCTGATGCTGATGGCATTCCCGTCTGTAGTTCGTGTTATGCCATTGAGGTCAATCACAGCAACGACTTGTATTAATTGCTTGAATTGCTAATAAATGTAATGAATTCAAAGAATAAAATGCGGATTCTACCTCAACATAAAACAGATATTGGGTAGATGGAGTTTTCGACGCAGATGTCATGAATTGTTGGAAAAACAAATGTTCTTTTATGGTCTCTCTCTGGACTCTTTAATACCTCAGGAATCATATTGGAGAGTTGTAGCTGTTCCAGACTCCTGTGACATGTTTGGCATGTGGATTAAACTGAAATACCTTAAAATGAACGTATGTCCATCTGAACACAAATATTAGGAAAATCAGAACATTAATTTGGCTGATTCATATTAATGGCTTTGAAAAATAGACCCTAAAGGCTGAAACTAAGACGTGAACATTTCTCTGGAGATATGGAGCATGTCACGGATACAAAAGAGAATTAGTGTTATTTCCTTGAAAACGTGGAGACAGGAAAGGGACTGGTTAGAGATCTCATGGAAGGCCAAATCATCCAGCCATTCGCAAACTTTCAGCAGAATGTCACAGACAAGGTAAAGTGGAAATGCAAGTACCAGTAGCTGAAAATGCCGCAAGTAAAAAAAAATAGAGGTAATAATTATCTCACTTGGGGGTAACCTTTGATATGATGTAAAGCATAGAGGTTTCCTTTGTTCTCCAAGCCCTGAGACGCTGCTTGGGGGTTTTGGGGGTATGGATTGCCCATAAATTGTGTGATGGCTTCAGTAACAACATAAGATACCTGGTTTACATTATGAAATTGGCTCTTAAACTCGGATTACTTAAGCAAGCACAAGATATGAAAATGTGGTAGGAGTGCCTCCTTGGAAAAGCAACAAATAACCACGTTTTCAGCCTTCTGTGACCAACCTGTCAGCCGACATGACTGGTTTCTTGACCTATGTTCTACATAGAGTGTCGTAGCGATGTCTGGTATACTTACATTTCCTATATGACATTTATTAGCCATATGTGGAAAAATGTTAGTATAAAATGTCTTAGGCTATCGTGAAACAGCTAGATTCTTTGTGCAGTTTTAAGTGTGTTGAACATAACTGAATCCATGTATGCGTGCAAATTTTTGAAAATGAGTAACGTATCAATATCTTAATTTGAAAAGAGACAAAACATAGTATAGAAATGTTGTCTGAGCTATTTAAACGCATATTTGCAGTTCTTGGTTTGAACACTCCGTGTCGCTCTTGCTGTATTTTATTGCTGCTGAGACTCAAGGAATTTTCAGGCAGGAAGCAGCCTGCTGAGAAACAGCTACCCTGACGTTATCTGGCTGTTGAATTCCCGGCTGCAATATTGTGCTTATATTTGACTATTACCCTCGCTCAAAACCGTTCAAAGGGATTTAAAAGCGTCGCCGCGTCAAGAAATGAAATGAAACCTCTCTTCCGCGGAAGGAGATTATAAATGTGATCACAGACAGTGGTTTTCTTTCTCTTCCTTTTGCTATATGATGTCGCTTATTCGCTGATTCCTGTAGAATGAGGGGGAGGGATTTCTGCCAAAGATCTGGAACGATTCATACACAGACGGTTGAATGGTAAGATCCGAGTTAATTCCGGGAGAAATAAACTGTTACACTTTCCCCTTTTTCACATTGGTAAATATAAGTGAAGATCGAATAGAGTAAACGTAGGTACTCAACACCTTTTTCGTCTGAGTATGGAGGCAGAAACGGAAAATCTACTCTGTGTATTTACAGTGAAGATGGAGATTCTGGAGATAAGGAACAATGATCCGCATTTTCCTGACAGTCATGTCCTTACCAATTATTAAGATTTTGAGGTATCGCTGTAGACAGGCAAGGATGAGAGCCCATTCCAGGAACTGATAATAAAAAGGAAACCAACACAATTATACAGACTTCCTGCATTTGATGATGGAAATCCACGAAGACCTGGAGATGGAAGGCAGACAGACGTTTCTAGTTTTGCTCTATATGTAAAGGAAAATGCACGAAACATGAATCAGGCTGCCTGCAGAGTACGGCTGGAGAAGAATGCATCAAAAGACTGATATGAACGAGTGAGGTGGGAAAGGAACAAGTGGCGAAGGGGAGGTACAGGAAGAGAACATATGCTTTCAGCCCTAAGAATTTATCCAAGTAAAATAAGCTTCTTATCTAAATTCCTGAACAGGAGACACCTACATGAAAGAAGTAGATTTTAGAAAGCTGGAAACAATTAACTACTTTTAGGATGCAAAAATTGTGCCGAATCATTGCATTTTACAAAGTTCTCATTGAGGTTCTGAAATTAAAGGATATGGTGTGATAAAAGAAAACTGAACACGAGGTACTGGTGTAGGTCTTTTTAGTGTCAAAGGATTTAGGGAACAATAGGAGGTTTTCTGTGGAAAATTGAATAATTTTATCACTCTGTGATAAAATTCATAACAAAATAAAAAATACCTCTGATAATCGGAAAGGCCTTCGACTGTGAGAAGCTTGAGTAAATCATCTACAGAGCGAGAAGCTCTGGAAACATTAAAATAGAAAATTACCCGTTTTATCCCGATTCTTGTATATTTACTCAACTCTCATGCACCTTGCACTGGACAAAACAACTCAGCTGTACTGACAATGTAAATTCTACTGCTTTAGATTCGGATCAGAATGCCAATTTGAGATGTTTACTAGTAGGGTAAGTGAAAATTTTTATATTTATATAAACTCTGAAAATGGTGACAACAGTGTTCTAAGAACAATGGATTATATCTATATATATCATTCTATATAAATAAAACAGTGTTGTCCCGTTTTACATACAATAGATATTAAAATGATTGAACTAGGGAAGTTAAGATCATTTGTTATAGTTTCGTTTCCTCTCTATATTCATTTCATATTACCGTCTATTAACATATAACAAACAGCCTTCAGAGCAAATGTATGTATAGCGTATGTGTATATTTGCCCTGGGGATACTTACGGCCCTTGATTTTAACTGTACCTAGATTCCAGTCAGACTGGTTTCTGTAATTGTCAGTTGAACACTTGGTGGCGCTGTTGGCCAAGCTGCTGCAGAAATGGCGACGCAAATATTGTCCGCTCCATTGTTATAAAGGCGTCATTCTGCGAAGAGGAAAAAGGGAGAACTGCTTGGGAAGACATTCAAGGACTAATAAGTAGCCGGGCCTCAATGCACCGGTAAGACCGCCTCCAGCAATGGGAACCACTCCGGGTCCCTGGGATCAGCTGTGCTTTGGAATGATTCGCAGAGAAGGGAAGCTCGGCAGGAGAAGGCAAGTCCTCTGTGTCTTTCTGCTTGTTTCTGTTTGCGGGGCGGTATCGGACACCCTGCGATACTCGATGCCAGAGGAGAGGGAAAGCGGATCTTTTGTAGGCAATATCGCAAATAGGGTGACCAGATGTCCCGATTTTATAGGGACAGTCCCGATTTGGGGGTCTTTTTCTTATATAGGCGCCTATTACCCCCGTCCCCCCACCTCACGATTTTTCACATTTGCTGTCTGGTCACCCTAATCGCAAAGGATCTGGGGCTGGATGTAAGAAAGCTCTCTATTCGTAAAGCCAGGGTCGTTTCTTCTCAGGACAACCAAGAGCAGCTGCTGCTCAATGTAAACAGCGGGGATTTATTAATAGGAGAGCAAATAGACCGAGGATGGCTGTGCGGGCCCCTCGACCCTTGCACTTTATATTTCGAACTAGTGCTGGAAGATCCATTGCAGTTATATCTGGGCGACGTGCAGAAAGAGGCTATCAATGACAATTTACCTACATTTCCCCCAAAAGAGCTGATCTTGAACATTAACGGAAGTGTCTCAAACCCACACCCGCTTCCCCCTAGGAAGAGCCCAGGATTCAGACGTGGGAACAAACGGTATCCAAAGCTACACGATCAGTTCCAATGAACACTTCCGTCTGGATGTGCAAACCCACCGGGACGGCAGTAAGTATGCGGAGCTGGTGCTAGAGAAACAGCTAGATCGTGGGGAGAAGACAGAATTTAATTTGATCCTCACAGCTGCCGATGGGAGCACTCCGCAGAGGACGGGCACAGCTCAGATAGGCGTCGTTGTTCTAGATATAAATGACAACTCTCCTCAGTTCAGTGAGTCAGTGTATACGGTGAAGTTGGTGGAAAACAGTCTTCGGAGTATTCTGGTCTCTAATGTTGAAGCCAGCGGTTTGGATCATGGTTCAAATGCAGACATCACCTATTAATTCAAGCAGATACCTAACGGTCCTCCGGTTATTCAAGTTAAACCGATTAACAGGCGAAATCGCCGTTTGGAGATTGATTGATTTTGAAGAAGCAGCGATGTATGAACTGGACATTGAGGCCACCGATTCTGGGGGCCTCTCTGCACACTCTAAGGTCCTTGTGCAGGTTATCGATGTAAATGACAATCCCCCAGAGGTGACAATCACCTCCGTAACCAGCCCAGTATCTGAGGACTCCCCCAACGAGACCGTGGTGGCCCTGTTCAATGTGAGAGACGGGGATTCCGGGGACAATGGGAAAAGAATTTGCTCCATTCAGGATAATCTTCCTTTTGCTCTTAAACCAACATTCCAGAATTATTACGAGCTAGTGACACAAAGTCCCCGGGACAGGGAGGAAGTGCCGGAATATAACATAACCATCACAGCCACAGACCTAGGGCACCCCAGGCTAACCGCTGAGCGGGTCATCAGTGTGCAAATATGGGACATTAAACACCGGCAGGTTATCGTTAATCAGTCATCATACCTCATGTAGTACCTCAAGGAAAACAACAATCCCAACCAGCTGGTTGGAGCCGTGCGCGCTGATAACATGGATGCAGAGCAGAATGCCGGAGTGCAGTACTTGCTATTGCCTGGGAAGGTCGGTAACTTCCAGTTGTCTTCTTACATCCCCACAAACTCCGAAAACGGGAACGTGTACGTTCTGCGGTCTTTGGATTATGAGCAAACGAGGGATTTCCAGGTTGCAGTGAGAGTTGCAGATGGCGGGTCCACGCCACGGAGCTCTGAAGTCATTTTCCGAGTTGTGATAATCGATGAAAATGACAACGCCCCTTTCATTTTATACCCTCTGCAGAACAGCAGCTCCCCCGCTAATGACCTGGTTCCCAGATCGGGGGAGGCGGGTTATCTGGTGACGAAGGTGGTAGCTGTGGATGGAGATTCCGGTCAGAATTTTTGGCTTTCCTGCCAGCTGCTGAAGGCCACAGACCCAAGTCTCTTCACTGAGGGGCTCCAAAACGGGAAAGTAAAAATCACGAGGCCAGTGACGGAACGAGACAACTTTAAACACAAGCTTGTCATCCTGATTAGGGATAATGGAAAGTCACCTCGCTCCACTACAACGATGGTCCATGTGCTCCTGATAGACGCGTTCTCAGACGCCTACATGCAGATAGAGGATACTTCAAAGGAAGCAGAAGAAGATGGAACGTTGTTTTTGTATTTAGTAATTTCTTTGGCTTTAATTTCCTTTATTTATCTTGTCTCTGTGGTGATAATTGTCGCCATGAGGAGAAATACAGCAGGAATGTGTAGGGAATTTTTTACGGCGATTCCAACTTTCCCAACAACTTGGTAGACGTAACAGGCACTGGGACTCTCTCTCAATCCTATCGTTATGAGGTCTGTCAGACAGATGGGCCAGGCAATAGTGACTTTAAGTTCTTTCAACCGCTGGGATCGTCTTTGCCTGTGGAAAATGGCAATGTGGAAGTGAATCCCGGGACCAGTTTGGAGACTCAGACTAATTCCAACCTGCTGGATGGAAAGGATCCCGGGAGAGCGGTGAGTGAGCCCTTCCACTTAGCGCTTGCGCTATGGAGACAAGAGTATTATGTTTCCATAATCTATATTTATTTACCTGTGATTGAAACACATTTTGGACTATATACACATATGCCTTTGTATGAATCACTGGCATTTCTCGCTTGAAATAATATAGGCTGCTATTTTCAAAGGATCCTAAAAGATAAAGCACCCAACACTGCACTGATATGGGTGCACAACTTCGGCTTTTGAAAATCCCAGCCTTGGGTTAATTCTTCTTAACGGTCACCTCCTTGATTTCCAAACTCCAAGGCTGTGATATGAGAGTACTGAATACCCTAAAAACTATAACCAAGCGAGAAAGTTACATCCTATTTAGGTTCTGTTAACTGTCCATCAATTATAAGATACAAGTTCGCATACATCAGACCAGGGGTCACTACTTGTGTTGCTATAACTGTTAATTGTAACAAATTTGGAAATCTGTAGGCTTTGTATTGCTGAGATAATGATTGCATTTTATTTATTTGTTTGTATAGAGTGAGTTGTTTTTGTTTATTAAAGAATTTTTAACAAATTAACCTAGTAATTTAAAAAAGGATTGGGGCAGGTCTTCACTACGGGCGGGGGGGTCGATTTAAGATACGCAAATTCAGCTACGCGAATAGCATCGCTGAATTCGACCTATCAGAGCCGACTTACCCCGCTGTGAGGACGGCGGCAAAATCGACCTCTGTGGCTCCACATCGACGGCGCTTACTCCCACCTCTGCTGGTGGAGTAAGAGCACCGATTCGGGGATCGATTGTCGCGTCCCAACGAGACGCGATAATTCGATCCCCGAGAGATCGATTTCTACCCGCCGATTCAGGCGGGTAGTGTAGACCTAGCCTTGGAAACTAGGCAACGAAGAGAAGGCTATTGTACTGGCAGAGAAAACTAGTTCTGGAGTACCAGAAGATGAAGGAATGGGGGGGGGGGGAGAGAATCATAGAATATCAGGGTTGGCAGGGACCTCAGGAGGTCATCTAGTTCAATCCCCTGATTAAAGCAGGACCAACACCAACTAAACCATCCCAGCCAGGGCTTTGTCAAGCCAGGCCTTAAAAACCTCTACGAATGAAGATTCCAGTACCTCTCTAGGCAACCCATTCCAGTGCTTCACCGCCCTCCTAGTGAAATAGTGTTTCCTAATATTCAACCTAGATCTCCCCCACTGCAACTTGAGACCATTGCTCCTTGTTCTGTCATCTGCCACCACTGAGAACAGCCGAGCTCCATCCTCTTTGGAACCCCCACTGAAGGCTGCTACCAAATCCCACCTCACTCTTCTTTTCTCCAGACTAAATAACCCCAGTTCCCTCAGCTTCTCCTCATAAGTTATGTGCCCCAGCTCCCTAATCATTTTTGTTGCTCTCTGCAGGACTATCTCCAATTTGTCCACATCCTTTCTGTAGTGGGGGGACCAAAACTGGACACAATAGACCAGGTGTGGCCTCACCAGTGCTGAATAGAGGGGAATAATCACTTCCCTCGATCTGCTGGCAATGCTCCTACTAATGCAGCCCAATATGTCGTTGGCCTTCTTGGCAACAAGGGCACACTGCTGACTCATATCCAGCTTCTCATCCACTGTAATCCCCAGGTCCTTTTCTGCAGAATTGCTGCTTAGCCAGTCAGTCCCCAGCCTCTAGCCATGCATGGGATTCTTCCATCCTAAGTGCAGGACTCTGCACTTGTCCTTGTTGAACCTCATCAGATTTCTTTTGGCCCAGTCCTCCAATTTGTATAGTCACTCTGGACCCTATCCCTACCCTCCAGCATATCTACTTCTCCCCCCAGTTTAGTGTCATCTGTGAACTTGCTGAGGGTGCAATTTATCCCATCATCCAGATCATTAATAAAGATGTTGAACAAAACCAGCTCAGGACCATACCCTGGGGCACTCCGCTTGATACTGGCTGCCAACTAGACATCGAGCCATTGATCACTACCCGTTGAGCCAGAGAATATAGCCAGCTTTCTATCCACCTTATAGTCCATTCATCCAATCCATATTTCTTTAACTTACTGTCAAGAATACCATGGGAGACCGTATCAAAAGCTTTGCTACAGTCAAGATATATCACATCCACCACTTTCCCCATATCCACAGAGCCAGTTATCTCATCGTAGAAGACAATCAGGTTGGTCAGGCATGACTTGCCCTGGGTGAATCCATGTTGACTGTTCCTGATCACCTTCCTCGCCTCCAAGTGCTTCAAAATGGATTCCTTGAGTACCTGCTACATGATTTTACCGGGGACTTTTGAAGTGAGGCTGACAGGTTTGTAGTTCCCCAGGTTCTCTTTCTTCCCTTTTTTTAAATATGGGCACTGTATTTGCCTTTTTCCAATCATCCAGGACCTCCCCTGGTCACCACGAATTTTTACTCTGCAATCACATCAGCCAACTCCCTCAGCACCCTTGGATGCATTGGATGTGGACCCATGGACTTGTGCATGTCCAGCTTTTCTAAATAGTCCTCAACCTGTTCTTTCACCACTATGGGCTGCTCACCTCCTCCCCATACTGTGTTGCCCAGTGCAGCAGTCTGGGAGCGGACCTTGTCTGTGAAGACTGAGGCAAAAAAAGTATTGAATACTTCAGCTTATTCCACATCATCTGTCACTATGTTGCCTCCCCCATTCAGTAAGGGTCCCACACTTTCCCTGACCTTCTTCTTGTTGCTAACATACCTGTAGAAACCCTTCTTGTTACCTTTCACATCCTTTGCTAGCTACAACTCCAATCATGCCTTTGCCTTCCTGATTACACCCCTGTATGCTCTAGCAATATTTTTATACGCCTCCCTAGTCATATATGAGCTAGGCAGTGTTAGCCCATGAAGAGTGGGTTTGTTGTTGCTGTTATTTAAAAACAGGGATTTAAAAAAAAATTAGTCCTGAAATGAACATGGGACCAGTGGAGTCCTCTAAGGATTGGAATGTCATCATCATGCTTCTTTCTGTATTTCAGAAAGTGGGCATTAAAATTCTGTGCATCCCATAGTTCAGAAAGTTGGGTCTTGGTAAGGCTCTAGAGAAGAGTCATAGTAGTCAGGGTAGGAGAGATGAAGGCATTAATAGAGATTTTTTTCAAGAAAACTGAGTGAAGCAGTGTGATGTTTGAGGAGGATGGGTGAGGGGAGAATGATGATAGTAAGTTGCCAGCGCCCAGCTCTATGAGATGAAGAAGGAGAAGGAAAGTTCTAAGTCATGGATGGTACCAAAATTTAGGATAGTAAAGGCAAATAATTCTCAGAAGATTGAGTCTGACTGGAGGTTGCTCCTGTGGCCCAGAAAATTAAAAGGAAGCCACTCCCCTGAATTTGTATCTGTATCTATAAAGTATTTCTTTAAATATTTGTAAATTACTATAGGGATCCATTCTTACCATTAATGATTAAATAAAAGGTGAACCATCTTTCTGCTTTAGAGTGATCTCTGTTAGTCTTCTTTGTGCATCCAAGATTAGTGTAAGAAATTAGGTTTATTTTGACTTCCACGAGAGAACGTTATTTTTTTTCCTGATCCTTCTATGCTTTGAGTAGAGATCTGCTCTTTCTACCCACCTCACCAACAATGACCCGGTAGCTTTTCAAAAAGGGGAATGGTCTGGCCAAAAAGGGATGCGCTTACCTCAAAAGTTCTTTAGTCAGAGCTGTTAAAATTCAAACTTGATATTAAGAGTTTGTAAAGTCTAAAGAATAGACATAGTGAGTGAATCACAATGGTCTTGTGAGAAAATACCTTGGAAACTTATGTCTGCGGAAGAGAATATATTTTCAAAGGAAAACCCCAGATCAGGAGCTGAGAGCTATGCTCACAAGGTTTGATCGGGTGCAAAGGGAAGAAAATGAGATGGAGTATGACACAGAAGGTGAGAATCTTCCTGTCCCACACCACACAGAGATGACCATGGCAGTGGAACTGGCCTGATTGCAGCCCCTGAGAGTCAAGGAAGAACGTGACCACCAGAGATGGATGGCAGAATTAGGGATCAGGGAGACTCAAGGAGCCCAGAATGCTGAGGAGAAAGCCCATGAGAGGCACATAGAACAAATAGCAGCAGTCAAGGCCAAAGAAGAAGCCAAGGAAAAAACCACCAAAGATGAAAGGCCAACTAAAAAGATGAGGAAAGGGCACACAGGAGGCTGATGGAAGCTCAAGCAATGCAGCACAGAATACTGAAGCAGCAAAGGGGGCTTTCCCATCCTTTGAGTATGACCCCCTTCCCCCCCCCCCCCACAACACAAGGGAATGGGAGAAAGTCTGCACAATTTATAAAGAGGATGACTCTTATACAGAATACCTGTCTGCTTTGGAAAGACTATATAGGATGAACAGTATTCCAGAGAGTAAACCAATATATTATCTTAACCAGAATACCTGGGAAGGTGAGTCAAGACTTTAATGATATAGAGGAGAGTGATGCTAAGGTGTACAAGAAATTTAAGGAAAATTACCCCGACACCTATCAATTGAAGAAACTTCAGAATGGCTAAATATCTTGCATGTTTTTGCGAGAACAGGAACCGCTAACAGGGAGTTTCGAGAGGGAGTTCTCCAGGTGAAGGAGGAGCAAATATGGGAACCTTGGGGTAAGTGGCTGTCTGTAGTGTGTGTTTGGGGGTTACTTGCTGTGTGCTGAGCTTGTGTTTATCTGTCTGTCTGTTTGTTTTTGTTTTGTTTGAAGGACCGTGTGCTGTGACTGGCAGTTGGAAGCTGTGAGCTTCTAAACAAAGTTTGAAATCTAGATGCCTCTGTTCATTGGCTGAGCATTAGTCAGGGGATGGGGCTATCAGGAAGGCCAGGGCTTTATAAAGCAGTGAGCAAGCGACCAGGGAGCTTTGCGACCAGGGGCAGCTAACAGGGAGTTTCTAGAGGGAGTTGGGAAGGAGGCAAGGTACACTTGCCATTCTTTAAAACCTTTAAACTAAACTATAATCAAAACTTCTTGATTTAAAGAAAAACCCTATAATTAACCTAGGTAGCTGTAGGAGAGAATGCAGGCAGAAGCCCAGCAGCAGAGTGCGGGCTATCCTGTTTATTACACTCAGTGCAGCATGTATGATTACCTGTCCTTTGGGCAGGTGGCATATGTGTGCATTTGGTGCAAGGAGCTCCTGGCCCTCAGAGACTGCATACGGGCTTTGGAGGCCAGGGTGGCAGAATTGGAGGAACTAAGGGAGGCAGAGAGGTATGTTGATGAGGCTTTCTGGGACACTCTAGATTTGTCCCATCTCTGGTCAAACAGCCCCTGTGCTGTTAAGGAGGATGAAAGGTTCAGGGAAGGAGAGCAGTCAATGGGAGCAGAGGGAAACCTTTCCATAGTTGGGACCCTCCTTCCAGATGATGTTGGGGTATCCTCTCGCACTGAGGTTACCTCTCCAGGGGAGGGAACTCCAGTCATTAGGAAAAGGCAGGTGTTAGTAATGGGAGATTCAATCATTAGAAACATAGATAGCTGGATTTGTGATGACTGGGAGAACCGTATGGTGACTTGCCTGCCTGGTGCGAAGGTTGCGGATCTCTCGAGACATCTAGATAGACTTATGTGTAGTGCTGGGGAGGAGCCGGTGCCTGTGGTACATGTAGGTACCAATGACATAGGGAAGGGTAGGAGAGACGTCCTGGAGGCCAAATTTAGGCTGCTAGGAAAGAGACTGAAATCCAGGACCTCTATGGTGGCATTCTCAGAAATGCTTCCAGTTCCGCGTGCAGGGCCAGGTAGGCAGAGCTTCAGAGTCTCAATGCGTGGATGAGACAATGGTGTAGAGAGGAAGGGTTTAGATTTATTAGGAACTGGGGAAACTTTTGGGATAGGGGGAGCCTATACAGGAAGGATGGGCTCCACCTAGACCAAAGTGAATCCAGACTGCTGGCACTTAACATTAAAAAGGTTGCAGAGCAGTTTTTAAACTAAGAGATGGGGGAAAGCCGATTGCTGCAGAGGAGCATGTGGATCAGACAGAGACTTCTTTTAGAGGAGAGTCTATTGATAGAGATTATCTAGGAGAGGATGGAAGAGGATAAAGTATGGTCCAGATCAGATGAGAAACAGTCACATTAAAAAAGAATCTGACACATCGGAAAAGGGCAGATAAATAAACAGTGACAAGTTTTTTAAAAGAACAGGAATACGTTTTTAAAGTGCTTGTACACAAATGCTAGAAATCTAAATAATAAGATGGGTGAACTAGAGTGCCTCATGTTAAAGGAGGATATTGATATAATAGGCATCACAGAAACCTGATGGAGTGAGGACAATCAATGGGACACAATCATTCCAGGCTACAAAATATATCAGAAGAACAGAACAGGTCCTGTGGGAGTGGGGAGTGGCACTATATGTGAAAGAAAATGTAGAATCAAATGAAGTAAAAATCTTAAATGAATCCACATGGTCTATAGAATCTCTATGGATAGTAACTCCATGCTCTAATAAGAATATAACAGTAGGGATCTATTATCGACAACCTGACCAGGACAGTGATAGTGACGATGAAATGCTAAGGGAGATTAGAGAGGCTATCAAAATAAAGAACTCAATAATAGTGGGGGATTTCAGTTATCCCCATATTGACTGGGTACATGTCACCTCAGGACGAAATGCAGAGACAAAATTTCTCGATTACTTTAAATGACTGCTTCTTGGAGCAGCTGGTACAGGAACCCACAAGGGGAGAGGCAATTCTTGATTTAGTCCTGAGTGGAGCACAGGATCTGGTCCAAGAGGTAACTATAACAGGACCGCTTGGAAATAGTGACCATAATATAACCTTTAACATTCCTGTGGTGGGAAGAACACCTCAACAGCCCAACACTGTGACATTTAATTTCAGAAAGGAGAACTATGCAAAAATGATGAGGTAGTTAAACAGAAATTAAAAGGTACAGTGACTAGAGTGAAATCCCTGCAAGCTGCATGGACACTTTTCAAAGACACCAAATAGAGGCCCAACTTAAATGTATACCCCAAATTAAAAAACACAGTAAAATAACTAAAAAAGAGCCACCATATCTTAACCATGTAAAGGAGGCAGTGAGAGATAAAAAGGCATCTTTTTAAAAGTGGAAGTCAAATCCTAGTGAGGCAAATAGAAAGGAGCATAAACACTGCCAAATTAAGTGTAAAAATGTAATAAGAAAAGCCAAAAAGGAGTTTGAAGAACAGCTAGCCAAAAACTCAAAGGTAATAACAAAATGTTTTTTAAGTACATCAGAAGCAGGAAGCCTGTTAAACAAACAAACAGTGGGGCTTCTGGATGATCGAGATACAAAAGGAGCACTTAAAGATAATAAAGTCATTACAAAGAAACTAAATGAATTCTTTGCTTCAGTCTTCACAGCTGAGGATGTTAGGGAGATTCCCAAACCTGAACCATCCTTTGTAGGTGACAAATCTGAGGAATTGTCACAGATTGAAGTGTCACTAGAGGAGGTTTTGGAATTAATTGATAAACTTAACATTAACAAGTCACCGGGATGAGATGGCATTCACCCAAAAGTTCTGAAAGAACTCAAATGTGAAATTGCGGAAATATTAACTATGGTTTGTAACCTGTCCTTTAAATCAGCTTCTGTACCCAATGACTGGAAGATAGCTAATGTAATGCCAATATTTAAAAAGGGCTCTAGAGGTGATCCTGGCAATTACAGACCAGTAAGTCTAACGTCAGTACCAGGCAAATTAGGTGAAACAATAGTAAAGAATAAAATTGTCAGACACATAGAAGAACATAAATTGTTGGGCAAAAGGTCAACATGGTTTCTGTAAAGGTAAATCATATCTTACTAATCTATTAGAGTTCTTTGAAGGGGTCAACAAATATGTGGACAAGGGGGATCCAGTGGACATAGTTTACTTAGATTTCCAAAAAGCCTTTGAAAAGGTCCCTCACCAAAGGCTCTTACGTAAATTAAGTTGTCATGGGATAAGAAGGAAGATCCTTTCAGGGAATGAGAACTGGTTAAAAGACAGGGAACAAAGGGTAGGAATAAATGGTAAATTTTCAGAATGGAGAGGGCTAACTAGTGGTGTTACCCAAGGGTCAGTCCTAGGACCAATCCTATTCAACTTATTTATAAATGATCTGGAGAAAGGGGTAAACAGTGAGGTTGCAAAGTTTGCAGATGATACTAAACTGCTCAAGATAGTTAAGACCAAAGCAGACTGTGAAGAACTTCAAAAAGATCTCTCAAAACTAAGTGATTGGGCAACAAAATGGCAAATGAAATTGAATGTGGATAAATGTAAAGTAATGCACACTGGAAAAAATAACCCCAACTATACATACAATATGATGGGGGCTTATTTAGCAACAACTAATCAGGAAAGAGATCTTGGAGTCATCATGGATAGTTCTCTGAAGACGTCCACGCAGTGTGCAGTGGCAATCAAAAAAGCAAACAGGATGTTAGGAATCATTAAAAAAGTGATAGAGAATAAGATGGAGAATATCTTATTGCCTTTATATAAATCCATGGTACATCCATATCTTGAATACTGCATACAGATATGGTCTCCTCATCTCAAAAAAGATATACTGGCATTAGAAAAGGTTCAGAGAAGGGCAATTAAAATCATTAGGGGTTTGGAATGGGTCCCATATGAGGAGAGATTAAAGAGGCTCGGACTTTTCATCTTGGAAAAGAGGAGCCTAAGGGGGGATATGATAGAGGTATATAAAATCATTAGTGGTGTGGAGAGAGTGAATAAGGAAAAGTTATTTACTTGTTCCCATAATATAAGAACTAGGGGCCACCAAATGAAATTAATGGGCAGCAGGTTTAAAACAAATAAAAGGAAGTTCTTCACACAGCGCACAGTCAACCTGTGGAACTGCTTGCCTGAGGAGGTGGTGAAGGCTAGGACTCTAACAAGATTTAAAAGATAACTAGATAAATTCATGGAGGTTAAGTCCATTAATGGCTATTAGCCAGGATAGGTAAGGAATGGTGTCCCTAGCCTCTGTTTGTCAGAGGGTGGAGATGGATGTCAGGAGAGAGATCACTTGATCATTACCTGTTAGGTTCACTCCCTCTGGGGCACCTAGCATTGGCCACTGTCGGTAGACAGGATACTGGTCTGCATGGACCTTTGGTCTGACCCAGTATGGCCTTTCTTTTATGAGAAAATGGAGAATGGGAGTGCGGGCTGAAGGTGATTATGGAAAACTGATCTGATGGCCCAGGAGCAATTGTTGTGGATAGTTACAGATGAGGTAAAGGCAGCCGTCTGTGACAAAAAACAAAATCCTCCACCATTTTTGAGGCTGCAGAAATTGCTGATGAATATGTTGAATCGAGGGCCCATCAGAGGCACAAATCCCAGGGGAATTAAAATCCCCATGACATCCTGGTGAAGAGGGGATTGGAAATAAACCTAACCCCAACTTTGATTAAAAAAGCCCTCTAGAGTCAAGGGTTTAAAATCCCCTACCAAAAGGGAAGACAAGTATTCTGTCATCACTAAGGGATTCTGGCCAGATAAAACCAAAATGCCTGAGGCTCAAGGGAACCCCATGATCTGTGCCCAGCGCCCCGGTGAATACCACCCCCATTGTTTCAGACGTAGTGGTGGAGTAGGAGGAAATCCTAGTGAACTATATTAGGATTGGATCTTGGGAGGGTAGTGAAGAATTTATTAAAATGCAAAGGTAAATGGCATAGATTGTTAGGGCTGGAGGGACACAGCAGCCCAAGTCACTTTGATCAGGGAAAGTTTGGTGAGGTGGGGGAGACAGAATTCCTGGTAAACACTTAAATGTATTAGTTTTGGCCAAATTCCCCTAATTTTTCAGCACTTCATTGATTTTTAGAAAGGTAAATGCCATCCCCTAACCCTGCTCTTTACCCCACACCCAGGACGGAAGACCTGCTGGATCTATTGGGGAGTAAAAAGTACATCAGTAATCTGAATTTAATTTAAGGGCATAGGCCAGAGGTGGGCAAACTACAGCCCGGGAGCCTCATCCAGCCCTCCAGACATTTTAATTCAGCCCTCGAGCTCCCAATGGGGATCAGGGTCCAGGGCTTGCCCCGCTTGGGTGCTCCAGCTGGGGATCAGGGTCATGGCCCTGCCCCACTCTGCGCAGCTCCCAGAAGCAGCAGCATGCCCCCCTCCAGCTCCTACACATAAGAGCAGCTAGGAGGCTCTGCACACTGCCCCTAGTGCTGCCCCCACAGCACCCATTGGCCAGGAACTGCGCCCAATGGGGTGGCGCCTGCAGACAGGGTAGCGCACAGAGCTGCCTGGCCGCGCCTCCTTGTAGGAGCCAGAGGAGGGACATGCCACTGCTTCTGGGAGCTGCTTGTGGTAAGCACCACTGCACCCCTGACCCTCTCCTGTGCCCCGACCCCCTGCCCCAGCCCTGATCCCCCCTCCCACCAGCCAAACCCCTCAAACCCTGCCTGGAGCACCCTCCTGCACTCCCAACCCCTTATCCCCAGCCCCATCCCAAAGCCCACATCCCCCTCTGCATCCCAACTCCCTACTTCAGTCTGGAGCCCCTTCCTGCATCCTGAACTCTTCGTTTCTGGCCCCACCCCAGAGCCGGCCCCACCAGCCGGAGCCCTCACCCCAACCACCAATTTCGTGAGCATTCATGGACCACCATACAATTTCCATATGCAGATATAGCCCTCGGGCCAAAAAGTTTGCCCACCCCTGGTATAGGCAAATTCCCTTAGATGCTGATGTCCAGGAAAAGTCAGCTTTCTTAGTGGAATATGGTCTATATGGATGTGGGGTCTACCTTTCAAAGGCTAATCAAAGAATTGCTGCAAAACAAGGGGAATATTGCTCCCTCCTTTCCCCCACACCATTCCCCCGTATTCAGTACCGAAGCTGACACTTCATGCTCATAATTGAGAAAGTTACTAGAAGCTGTATAGATTCATAGATTATAGGACTGGAAGGGACCTCGAGAGGTCATCGAGTCCAGTCCCCTGCCCGCATGGCAGGACCAAATACTGTCTAGACCATCCCTGATAGACATTTATCTAACCTACTCTTAAATATCTCCAGAGATGGAGATTCCACAACTTCCCTAGGCAATTTGTTCCAGTGTTTAACCACCCTGACAGTTAGGAACTTTTTCCTAATGTCCAACCTAGACCTCCCTTGCTGCAGTTTAAACCCATTGTTTCTGGTTCTATCCTTAGAGGATAAGGTGAATAAGTTCTCTCCCTCCTCCTTATGACACCCTTTTAGATACCTGAAAAGAGTATATCTAGAGTATATCTAGAAAAGATATCTAGAGTAGAATCATATTTTCAAGTATCTGTGCCACATACTCAAAAAGGAAGATATTTTCATAGCATCTCTGTCGCTCTCTCAATCACATTATTGCAAGAAGAACTGAAATAAATGTAGATATAGTTAAGTCGAAAAATCAAAATGATAACGTTATCCAATGAAAACAATTTAATAGAATCAATTATTTTAGTGGCGGCGCTGTTGACATCCTTTAGCCATATGAGTTAGGAAGCAATGTTCACGCTACGCCGAAGGAAACGCCATCTTAGCTGTTCGGGAGGACTAGCTGAAAAATGGTGTAAGGATGTTTTAAATGCATTCAGGGAAAGTAATTAATAGCCGAATTACTCGCAATTAAGGTACAATATTGGACGCCAAGAAAATGGCAGGAAAGCACCGTGATTGCTTTAAAAAGACTGTCTTTTGTTGAAGTAAAATGGCGTGGATCAAGCGGATCCATGAAAAGGCAAGTAGAGCCTCGTTTATTCTCTAGCTGTGTGTGTGCCGGGCGTAATCCGAAACAATTCCGTGTTCTTTAGCTGTGGACATGGAAAGTGACTCCTTTGTCACCAATATTGCAAAGGACTCAGGGGCTGCTGTTAGCCAGCTGTCTGCTCCTAGGTCTGTCCGCTCTTAAGGTCCGCATTTTTCTGAATCTAAACACCCGGGATATGCCAATAAAAGAGAAACTGGACCGTGAGAAAATCTGCCCGGAAAGTGAGATCTGTAAAATATTCTTGGAAACCCCATTGTCTCCACTCCAAGCATAAGTAGTGGAGGTTTCTTACATAAACGATCATTCCCCTCTGTTCCGTTCCCCGAAAATTAAATGGTTGTAGAGATGCCGGAAACCACATCCGTTGGGTCTGGCTTTCCTCTGGACAGTGCCCAGGATTTAGCTGTGAGAGGCAATAGCCTTCAGATCTACACGCTGAGCTCCGATGAGCTTTTCTCCTTAGCTCTCAGGGTTAACGAGGGTGGCTTTAAATGCTCAGAGCTGGTACTGCAGAAGCACTTAGACCGGGACGAGAAGCAGGAGATTAGTTTCACTGCAACCAATGGGGATTCTCCACCCAGGTCTGGCACAGGCCAGGTCTACGTTATAGTCCTGGATGGCAATGATAACATCCTTGTCTTTACTCGCGCGATTTACTAAACCCGTCTTTCGAAAAACAGCCCCATTGACCAGTAAATCAGAAAGATGTCGTCAGCTATTTCAGCTACACTGTCACCGGAGCAAAACGAATCTGCGGAAGGATGGATTTTGAGAAAGCTAAAAGTTATCTGATGGAACGTAGCGCCACAGACGACGAGGGTCTGTCTGCTTACTGCAAAGTCCTTGTGGAGGTTCTGAATGTGAATGAGAACCCGCCGGAAATAGCATTCATATCCTTCACCAGCCCTATCCCCGAGGAGTCCCGCCAAGAACAGTGGTGGCCCTGTCAGTGTCAGAGACGCAGATTCCATGGACAACTTAAAGGAAAGCATCGGCCCAGCTGTACTGATTGGCAATGTAAATGCTGTTGATTTAGGTTCAAAGCAGAAGGCCAAAATGAAATATTCCTTAGTGCAGAGTCAGATAAGTGAGCTGCCTTATATCTCCATACATTTTGAAAATAGTAATATGTATGTTCTCAGAACCCTGGATAAGAGGTAAAAAGGTAAGAGATTGCCAGGTTGCAGGGAGAGTGGCGGGCGGGTGGCAGCTCTGAAGTCCATGAGGCGCTGTAGTCGTCATCTGAGTTGTTAAAATTGATAAAAATGACAAAGCCCTGTTCATTTTATACCGTCTGCAGAACAGCACCTCCACCCTGGTTCTGAGAGCAACGGAGGCGAGTAACGTTGTGGCTAAGGTGGCGGCATTGATTCTGGTCAGAATTTTTGGTTTTCCTACGGACTGCTGAAGGTCACAGACCCAGATCACTGTCGCCGACAGTCTGTCGGACTCCAAAATGGAGAAGTAAAGACCAACTACGGAGCGAGATCACGTTAAGCCAAAATTATTTGTTGTCTAAACAATGGACACCTGCCCTAATCCAGTGCTGCTACGCTAAATATACTGCTAGTGGATGGGTTTTCAAATGTGCATATACATGTGTAAGTACGTAAGAGGAGCAGCATGGCATATTAAATATAAATATATACTTAGATTGAAATTGGCTTCGCCAGAACTACATATCTGATGGTTGATCAACAGTGAGTTCTGGTTTATCAGGCCTCAGTTTCCTAGTTTTCCTATTAAGGACCCAAATAAAGAAGAGCATTATAGGACTTCGGTGGGTACCCAAGATATCTCTAACCTCGCGGAAGAAACAGAAGCAACGGGACACATGAGAGAATTGCATCGATGTGGTTTTATGGTATTTACCTGTGGAGAATAAACGTTCTGGGATGTTAGAGAAGAAAGCATGTGGAAATATCAGAATCCATTTTATTTCTCTATTAATTTATATTTCTCTCTCGTATAATGGGAAATAACCTGGGTTAAGACTTTTCTTACTATGAAATATTATAATCACAAATTGTACTTAAAAGAGAAATCTTTGCCATGCAGAGAGTAACTACACGCAATAAGTTTACACTGTAAAACCATGCATGTCTTATTTTAGCTGAGACACGAGGTGGCGATATTGCCAAAGACGGTGCTGAAAATGCAGCTTTTCAGACTCCATCAGCCTCAGTGGAAGCTGCATTAAGACATCTGAATCCAGACGACAACGGCTCTGCGCCCGGAACGAGTGACAAAGGATTACAGGGAAGGGGCGGCTGAATAATTACAAATAAAATCAATATCGGAGGATAAATCGTTTTCCCACTAGCACAACATATGAATGGCTGCAGCAGCTTTGCAGAGAGGCCTGTGTTTCAGATCTGACCCGGGAATGGCTGGCGGAATGGAGAATCGCTTCAGGAAAAGGCAAGTTCTGTCTTTCTTTCTATGTCTGTGTGTGTCCCTGGGGGCGTGTGAGACGATCCGCTATTCTGTGCCTGAAGAGAAGAAAAGCGGGTCTCTACTTGGTAATATTGCAAAGGATTTGAAATTGGATGTAGGGAATTTGTCTGGTCGCAGTGCTCGGCCAGTTTCTAAAAACACCAAAGAGTATTTTGAGCTGAACACAGGATCCGGGGATGTGATAATAAAGGAGAAAATAGACCGTGAAGATCTGTGCGGACAGAGCGACCCGTGTTTGCTGCAATTCGAAATTGTGTTGGAAAATCCACTGCAGCTGTACCGAATAGAGGTGCAGATCGAAGATGTGAATGACAATTCCCCTAAATTCTCTAAAAATGAATTCGTTTTTAAAATGCCGGAACAGATCCCCATAAACACCCGCTTCCCCTTGGAAGGAGCCCAAGATTCAGACATAGGAACAAATGGGATCCAGAGCTATGCAATAAACCCCAATAAGTATTTCCGTCTGGATGTACAAACCCTGGACACAGACGGCAGTAAATACGCGGAACTGATATTAGAGAAACAATTAGATCGGGAGGCGCAGGCGCAGTTGATGCTGATTCTCACAGCTGCCGATGGGGGCCTGCCACAGAGAACGGGCACAGCGCTAATACGCATTAATGTGCTGGACAGCAACGATAACTTCCCGCAGTTTAGTCAGTCGGTGTACAAGGTGCAATTAATGGAAAATAGTCCTAGAGGTACTTTGGTCACTAAGGTGGAAGCCAGTGATTTGGATCAAGGTTCAAATGCAGAAATCACCTATTCATTCAGGCAGGTGCCTGACAGATTCCTCAAGTTATTCAAATTAAATCAATCATCTGGAGAAATCGCTGTTATGGGGTTAATTGACTATGAAGAAAGAAGCAGTTATGAGATAAACATCCAAGCCACGGATGGCGGCGGTTTTTCTTCGCACTGCAAAGTCCTAGTGCAGATCGAGGACGTGAATGACAACGCCCCGGAAGTGACGCTGACATCCCTCACCAGTACCATACCCGAAGACTCCTCCCCTGACACAGTAGTGGCCCTGTTCAGTGTGAGAGACCGAGACTCCGGGGACAATGGCAGAACGCTCTGCTCCATTCAGGACAATGTCCCTTTTGCTTTGAAATCGACTCTGAAGAATTATTACCAGCTTGTTACACAAAAGCCCCTGGACCGAGAGAAAATGCCTGAGTATAACATAACTATCACAGCCACAGACCGGGGGATTCCGAGGCTCACCTCAGTGAAGATCATCCGAGTTCAGCTATCGGATATTAATGACAACCCCCCTGTATTTAATGAAAGTTCATACGTCATGTACCTGAAGGAGAACAACCACCCGAGCCTGCTGATTGGAACTGTCCATGCTGCTGACCTAGACACAGAGCAGAATGCCAAAGTGACGTATTTGGCATTGCCTGGTAACATCGGTGACCTCCCCTTCTCCTCCTCCATCTCCATAAACTCCGAAAACGGGAACGTGTACGCTCTGCAGTCTCTGGATTATGAGCAAACGAGGGATTTCCAGGTTACAGTGAGAGCTGCAGATGGCGGGTCCCCTCCACTGAGCTCTGAAGTCATTGTCCGAGTTGTGATAATTGATGAAAATGACAACGCCCCTTTCATTTTATACCCTCTGCAGAACAGCAGCGCCCCCGCTAATGACCTGGTTCCCAGATCGGCGGAGGCGGGTTACTTGGTGACGAAGGTGGTGGCTGTGGATGGAGATTCCGGTCAGAATTCTTGGCTTTCCTACCAGCTGCTCAAGGCCACAGACCCAAGTCTCTTCACTGTGGGGCTCCAAACCGGGGAAGTAAAAACCAGCAGGCCTATAACGAGCCCAGACTCTGTTAAACAGAAACTTATCGTCCTGGTTAGAGACAACGGAGAGCCGCCCAGATCCAGCACCTCGACGCTTAATGTGCTTCTGGTGGATGGGTTTTCAGACGCCTACATGCAGTTACTGGATGTACCAGAAGAGGAGGAGCAGCAGGACACGTTAACCCTGTATCTAGTCATTTCCTTGTCTTTCATTTCATTCCTTTTTCTGGTTTCTGTGGTAACCATTATCGCCATCCGGCTGTACAAGACAAGGCAGTGCCGAGAGCTGTATGTTCCATCTTCCAGGAACTTTTATAGTGACCCCAACTTCCCCACAAAACCTGCGGAGACGAGCGGCACTGGGACTCTGCCTCAATCTTATCGTTATGAGGTTTGCTTGACAACTGGGTCTGGTACCAGCGAATTTAAATTTCTCAGGCCGCTGGTACCATCTCTACCCGCTGTCCCCAGCGTTGCAGGAGGGTCCATTCTTGACTGTCAGATTAATTCTCAGCTAAAGGAAGAGAAAGAATCGGTGAGAGAGGTGAGTGCTTATTTCACTCCATTTGCATCAATACCTTGCCTGAATAGGTTTGTTTCTACTGCTCTGAAAATTACTTAGATTACTTCCATAAATGTCTAGAGATTTTTTTTCGTATGGAGCTTTTTCTGTAGTTTATTGTTCATCTTCTACACTTGCATCATGTTCAAGTTAATATAATTCCACTGAAGTAGTATTCTATGCTGTACCCCTCCCCACATAAAAAAAAGATCATTTCTCAAAGTCTTATATTGGTCTCTGTGCAGAGTCTCTGATCTCTGCAAAGGAAGGTTGAAGCTTGTCTAAGGCAATTTTTAAAAGTAATTATTTATGGTAGCACCGGAATTATGTGATCTAGATAGTGTTCTGCACGGGGCTCTCGGGAATCTGAAATGTTACAGAGAATCTGAGTCTGCCCTTGCTTCTTCACTTGTGTTTTCGGACGGTGAATCTATATGAGGTGCGAGTTGCCGGGCTACTGCGTGAATATGAAATGGCGGAGATCAGGGAAACGTTAAAGTAAAATAGCTCTATCTAAAGAAATGTATATTGCGCTTTATTTGTCCATCAAACCCTTTGCAATGGGAGTAGCCAGCAGTGTCTGCGGTTTCACAGTGGGAGGAAGAGGCAATGTTTACTTAAATCCTATGAAATCACCGTCATTTATAGCTTCTGGGGTTTATGAACCTATAGCAATCAATACTGATATGAAATACCCCTATTACATGCATCCCAGTGATATAGTGGCAGCTGATGGCATCAATATATTTGCAGACAGCAAGTCATTGTCCAAGTTATTATTTGATTACAATGACGACGGCCCCTTCATTTTACACCGTCTTCAGAACAGCCGCTCCCCTTAAAGACCTGGTTCGCACAGCAACGGGGGCAACTTACTTTGTCACTAAGGTACATGGAAATTCTGGTCAGAATTCTTGGCTTTCCTAGGAACTGCTTAAAGCCACATACCTAGGCCTCTTGACTGTCGGACTCCAAAATGGAGAAGGAAAGACAGAGAGATCAATTAGGGAGCGAGACCACATTAAGCCAAAATTAGTTACCATTGTTAAAGACAAGGGACACAGACCCCGCTCCACTGCTGCAAAGCCAAATATACTCCTACTGGATGTGTCTTCATATGTGCCTATGTGAGTCAGCGACGTAACTACGGAAGAGGAGCAGGATGGCATGTTAAATATATATTTAGTGATGTGTTTCGCTTCAATTTCATTTCCTTTTCTTGTTTCCGCTGTGGTTTGTATTGCCATAAAATACATAAGACAAGAAAACCAATAGAAAGATACATGTCTGCTTCTTCCAGTTGCCACGGGAGACCCATTTTGTTGTATAATTGTGTAGAAGCCAGAACTGGATCCCTTAACCAGAGCTACATATATGATATTTGCTTAACCACCGGTCGATTACCCATTAGTTCGTTTCTTAAGTCGCAGGTTCCTTGTTTTCCTGATTAGCACCATATTAGGCGAGAGAATCATGAGACTTCGGTGGGTTTCCAGGTAACCTCGTGGACAAAAAAGAAGCGATGACACAGGTGAGCGAATTGCATTGACTTGTTTTACATATTTAGCTATGGAAAATAAAAGTGCTGGGATATGAGAGAGGAAAACGAATTGTGGAAGTATCACAAGTCGGATTATTTTTCTAATATTTTATAACTATTTCTCGTTTAATGGGAAATAACCTCGGTTAACTACGTCCTTACTTTGAAATATTTGAAACACAACGTGTACGTAACAAAGAGAAATCTTTACTATGCAGATAATAATTGGGCACAGTAAATTAACAATTTGAGATGTATTGTTCTAGCCTCTCCCATTTAATGACCGATTCCCAGATCGGCGAAGGCGGGTTACCTTGTGACCAAGGTGGTGGCTGTAGATGAAGATTCTGGTCAGAATTCTTGTCCTTCCCACCAGCTGCTGAAGGCCACGGACCCAGGTCTCTTCACTGTCGGACTCCAAAACGGAGAAGGAAAAACCACGATGCCAATTACGGAGCGAGACTTCTTTAAGCAAAAACTAGATATCATTGTTAAAGACAATATACACCTGCTCCAATTTGCTGCTGCGACGCTTTAAATATACTGCTAGTGGATGGGGTTTCAGATGTGTATCTGCAATTCAGTGACATAACTACGAAAGAGGAACATGATGAGATATTAAAGATATACTTAATAATCTCTTTGGCGTCAGTTTCTTTTTCTTTTTTTTCGGTTTCTGCTATGGCCTTAAAAAAACATAAGACAAGAAAGTCCGGAGAAAGATACATGTCTGCTTCTAGATGACAAGACCCGATCGCTGACCCAGAATTATATATATCATGCTTGCTTAACCACTAGTTAGTTCTAGATTATTAGGCCTCAGTTTCATAGATTTCCTGTTGAGCGCCATACTAAGCACGGGAATCATAGAATTTAGGGATTCCCAAGATATCGCTAAACTAGTGGACCGAAAGAGAAGCGATGGCACAAGTGAGCGAATTGTAGTAACTTCTTTACTTAGCTAGCTGTGAAGAATAAAAGTATTGGGATGTGAGAGAAGAAAATGTGTTGTGGAAAGATAATTCAATAACTATTATATAATTTTGCAACTCTCTACCTCCTTCAATCGGTAATAATCTACCTTAACATCTCACAGTTCTTACAGTGAAATATTATCAGCAGAATTTGTACATTAAAGAGAAATCTTTGCTATGCAGATAATAACTGCACATAAGTTTACAATCTAAATATCATGGAATGTCTTATTTTAGCTAAGCCACGAGGTGGCGGTATTGGCAAAGATGGTGCTGAAAACCAGCAACACTCAGTGAAAGCTGCACTCAGACATCTGAATCCAAACGGGAACGGGTCTGCGCCGGGAACGGGTGACAAAGGATTACAGGGAAAGGGCGGCTGAATAATTACAAATAAAGTCAATATCGGAGGACAAATCGTTTCCCCTCTAGCACAACATATGAATGGCTGCAGCAGCTTTGCAGAGAGGCCCGTGTTTCAGATCTGACCCGGGAATGGCTGGCGGAATGGAGAATCGCTCCAGGAAAAGGCAAGTTCTGTCTTTCTTTCTATGTCTGTGTGTGTCCCTGGGGGCGTGTGAGACGATCCGCTATTCTGTGCCCGAAGAGAAGAAAAGCGGGTCACTAGTTACTAATATTGCAAAGGATTTGAAACTGGATGTAGGGAAATTGTCTGGTCGCAGTGCTCGGCTAGTTTCTAAAAACACCAAAGAGTATTTTGAGCTGAACACAGGATCCGGGGATGTGATAATAAAGGAGAAAATAGACCGTGAAGATCTGTGCGGACAGAGCGACCCGTGTTTGCTGCAATTCGAAATTGTGTTGGAAAATCCACTGCAGCTGTACCGAATAGAGGTGCAGATCGAAGATATGAATGACAATTCCCCTAAATTCTCCAAAAATGAATTCCCTTTGGAGCTGCCTGAACAGCTCCCCGTAAATAGCCGCTTCCCCTTGGAAAGGGCCCAAGATTCAGACATAGGAACAAACGGCATCCAGAGTTACGCAATCAGCTCTAATGAGCACTTCAGTCTGGATGTGCATTCCCGGGGGGACGGCAGTAAATACGCGGAGCTGGTATTAGAGAAACAATTAGATCGGGAGGCGCAGGCGCAGCTGATGCTGATTCTCACAGCTGCCGATGGGGGCCTGCCACAGAGAACCGGCACAGCGCTAATACGCATTAATGTGCTGGACAACAACGATAACTTCCCGCAGTTTAGTCAGTCGGTGTACAAGGTGCAGTTAATGGAAAATAGTCCGAGGGACACTTTGGTCACTAAGGTGGAAGCCAGTGATTTGGATCAAGGTTCAAATGCAGAAATCACCTATTCATTCAGGCAGGTGCCTGACAGATTCCTCAAGTTATTCAAATTAAATCAATCATCTGGAGAAATCGCTGTTATGGGGTTAGTTGACTATGAAGAAAGAAGCAGTTATGAGATGAACATCCAGGCCACAGATGGCGGGGGTCTATATGCGCACTGCAAAGTCCTAGTGCAGATCGAGGACATGAATGACAACGCCCCAGAAGTGAAGCTAACATCCCTCACCGGCACCATACCCGAGGACTCCGCCCCTGAGTCAGTGGTGGCCCTGTTCAGTGTGAGAGACCGAGACTCTGGGGACAATGGCAGAACGCTTTGCTCCATTCAGGACAATGTCCCTTTTGCTTTGAAGTCGACTCTGAAGGATTATTACCAGCTTGTTACACAAAAGCCCCTGGACCGAGAGAAAGTGCCTGAGTATAACATAACCATCACAGCCACAGACCGGGGGATTCCGAGGCTCACCTCAGTGAGGATCGTCCGAGTTCAGCTATCGGATATTAATGACAACCCTCCGGTATTTAATGAAAGTTCGTACGTCATGTACCTGAAGGAGAACAACCACCCGGGCCTGTTGATTGGAACTGTCCATGCTGCTGACGTAGACACAGAGCAGAATGCCAAAGTGACGTATTCGGCATTGCCTGGCAACATCGGTGACCTCCCCTTCTCCTCCTCCATCTCCATAAACTCCGAAAACGGGAACGTGTACGCTCTGCAGTCTCTGGATTTTGAGCAAACGAGGGATTTCCAGGTTACAGTGAGAGCTGCAGATGGCGGGTCCCCTCCACTGAGCTCTGAAGTCATTGTCCGAGTTGTGATAATTGATGAAAATGACAACGCCCCCTTCATTTTATACCCTCTGCAGAACAGCAGCTCCCCAGCTAATGACCTGGTTCCCAGATCGGCGGAGGTGGGTTACCTGGTGACGAAGGTGGTGGCTGTGGATGGAGATTCCGGTCAGAATTCTTGGCTTTCCTACCAGCTGCTCAAGGCCACAGACCCTAGTCTCTTCACTGTGGGGCTCCAAACCGGGGAAGTAAAAACCAGCAGGCCTATAACGAGCCCAGACTCTGTTAAACAGAAACTTATCGTCCTGGTTAGAGACAACGGAGAGCCGCCCAGATCCAGCACCTCGACGCTTAATGTGCTTCTGGTGGATGGGTTTTCAGACGCCTACATGCAGTTACTGGATGTACCAGAAGAGGAGGAGCAGCAGGACACGTTAACCCTGTATCTAGTCATTTCCTTGTCTTTCATTTCATTCCTTTTTCTGGTTTCTGTGGTAACGATTGTCGCCATCCGGCTGTACAAGACAAGGCAGTGCCGAGAGCAGTATGTTGTATCCTCCAGGAACTTTTATTGTGACCCCAACTTCCCCACAAATCCTGCGGAGACGAGCGGCACTGGGACACTGCCTCAATCTTATTGTTATGAGGTTTGCTTGACAACTGGGTCTGGTACCAGCGAATTTAAATTTCTCAGGCCGCTGGTACCGTCTTTACCCGTTGACCACATCGCTGCAGGAGGCGCCCTACTTGACTCTCAGATTAACTCTAAGCTAAAAGGGGAGAAAGAATCGGTGAGAGGTGAGTGCTTATTTTACTCCATTTGAATTGATACCTTTTTTGAATATGTGTGTTTCTACATCTCTGAAAATTTCTTAGAAGGCAATCACAGAACCATTAATGTCGAATCCTGCTCTTTCTGGTAGTAGGAACAGAGCGGCACTCGGGGGAGAGCCGGCTGTTGCTGCTGGGGAAAGAGGGTGAGAAACTGCTGTGCTGTGCAGGGCGGGTGGCTGATGTGGGTGGGGGTTCTCTCTCTCTCCTCCTTCTTCACGGAGTTTACTCAGGCTGCTGTCTGAACTTTAAGAGACAGTATGCCCACACACACTCCCTGTCACACACTCTCCTCCTGCTCCCGCCTCCCATGTACACCTTCAGTTGAAAAGAGCTGACAATCTAATAAAGGATACCCATGGAAGGATGGGATCAAAACCTGCACCCTGTAACGCTGTACCTGCTCCATGGGGCAATGCAAACCCTTCACAAAGCACCCTGAGGCCAATTGCACAGTGGGATAGTTGCTACCCACAGTGCACAGCTCCCTGTGTCCATGCAAGAGCTGCTACTGTGGATGTGCTCTGCTGACACAAGGAACATAGTGTGGACATGCAACAACCGTTTAATTAAAGTGGCATAACTTTTTGCACAAAACTCTGTCCTGTAGACAAGATCTAAGATTACTTCCATAAATATCTAGAAATAGTTTTCAAGGGATCTTTTTCTGTAGTTTATTCATCTTTTCCACTTGTATGATGTTCAAGCTAAGATATTTGTATTTAAGTACTTTCCTTTATGTACTCCTATGCTATTTTCCTCTCTAAAAACATGTATCTAACTGTGATACTGGTCTCTGTGCAGAGTCTATGATGTTTGCAAAGCAAGGCTGAAGCTTCTCAACGGAAATTAAAAAAGTAATTGTTTATGTATTTGTCAAGAACTCAATAGCAGCGGAACTATGTGACCTAGATAGAGCCCCCTGCAGAACACCATGGAATCTGAAATGTTACAAAGAATGTGCGTCTGCCCTTGCTTCTTCAGTGGTGTTTTCAGACGGTGAATCTCTGAGGTGTGAGTTGCCAGGCTCCTGCGCGAATGTGAAATGACGGAGATCAGGGAAACGTTAAAGTAAAATAGAACTATTTAGGGAAATGTAAACTGCGCTTTATTTTTCCATCAAACCCTTTGCAACGAGAGTAGCCAGGAGTGGCTGCGGTTTCACGGTGGGACGTACTTGTAGACGGAAGAAGCAATGTTTACTTAAATCCTATGAAATCGCCATCATTTACATCTTCTGGAGTTTATGAACCCATCAACAGTGATGTGAAAGACCCCTATTACCTGCATAACGGTGATATAGTGGCAGCTGATGGCATCAATAGGATTTTTGCTGGCAGCAAGTCATTGTCCAGGTTGTTAGTATTTAATTAAAATGTGAACGGCCCCTTTATTTTATACCGTCTTCAGAACAGCACTTCTCCATTTAATCACCTGGTTCGCAGTGCAACAAAAGCTGGTTACCTTGTGACCAAGGTGGTGACTGTGAATGGAGATTCTGGTCAGAATTCTTGTCTTTCCTGCCAATTGCTAAAGGCCACTGATATAGGTCTCTTCACTGTCGGACTGAAAATGCTGAAGAAAAATCACAATACCAATTATGGAGCGAGACTCCTTTAAGCAAAAACTAGATGTCATTCTTAAAGACAATGGATCCTTGCCCCCAATCCACTTCTGCGATGCTAAATTTACTGCTGTTGGATGGGTTTTCAGATGCGCGTATGCAATTCAGTGACATAACTACGGAAGAGGAATATGATGGGATATTGAGAATATACTTAAGTTATCTCTTTGGCTTCAATTTCGTTGTTCTACTTGTTTCTGTTGTGGCCTGTAATGCCATAAAATATATAAGACAAGAGAATCAGGAGAAATACACTGATCTGCTTCTTCCAATTGCCATGGGAGACACATTTTTTTCGAATGATTGTGTAGAAGCCAGGACTGGATCCCTTCCCCACACTTACCTATATGATGTTTGCTTAACAAGTAGGTCCATCACTAGTTAGTTCTAGTTTATTAGGCTGTAGTTTCCCAGTTTTCCTCTTGGCCACCCTAATAAGCCAAGGATTTAGAGATTTCCAGGATATCGCTAACCTCGTGACGAAAGAGAAGCGATGGGAAAGGAGATCCACTTGTAGTAACTTCTTTACTTAGCTAGCTGTGAAAAATAAAAGTATTGGGGTGTGAGAGAAGAAACTGTGGTGTGGAAGGATCACAATTCAATTGGCTATTATATAATTTGGCAACTCTCTATCTCCTCCAATCGGTAATAATCTACCTTAATATTGCACAGTGTTTACTGTGAAATGTTATAACCACGTTTTGTACTTAATAGAGAAAACTTTGCTGTGCAGTTAATAGCTGCACATAGTAAGTTTAAAATGTAAACATCATAGCATGTCTTATTTTAGCTGAGCCACGAGGTGGCGATATTAGCAAAGACCGTGCTGAAAATGCAGCCTTTCGGACTCCGTCAGCACTCAGTGGATGCTGTACTCGGACATCTGGATCCTGACGGCAACGGCTCTGTGCCCTTGACAAAGGATTACAGGGAAAGGGCGGCTGAATAATTACAAATAAAGTCAATATTGGAGGACAAATCGTTTCCCCTCTAGCACAACATATGAATGGCTGCAGCAGCTTTGCAGAGAGGCCCGTGTTTCAGATCTGACCCGGGAATGGCTGGCGGAATGGAGAATCGCTCCAGGAAAAGGCAAGTTCTGTCTTTCTTTCTGTGTTTGTGTGTGTCCCTGGGGGCGTGTGAGACGATCCGCTATTCTGTGCCTGAAGAGAAGAAAAGCGGGTCCCTACTTGCTAATATTGCAAAGGATTTGAAATTGGATATAGGGAAATTGTCTGGTCGCAGTGCCCGACTGATTTCTAAAAGCACCAAGCAATATTTTGAGCTGAACACAGGATCCGGGGATGTGATAATAAAGGAGAAAATAGACCGTGAGGATCTGTGCGGACAAAGAGATCCGTGTTTGCTGCAATTCGAAATTGTGTTGGAAAATCCACTACTGCTGTACAGAATGGAGGTGCAGATAGATGATGTGAATGACAATAACCCTAAATTCTCTAAAAATGAATTTCTTTTAAAAATGCCGGAACAGATCCCCATAAACACCCGCTTCCCCTTGGAAAGGGCCCAAGATTCAGACATAGGAACAAACGGCGTCCAGAGTTATGCAATCAGCTCCAATGAGCACTTCAGTCTGGATGTGCATTCCCGGGGGGACGGCAGTAAATACGCGGAGCTGGTATTAGAGAAACAATTAGATCGGGAGAAGCAGGCGCAGTTGATGCTGATTCTTACAGCTGCCGATGGGGGCCTGCCACAGAGAACCAGCACAGCGCTAATACGCGTTAACGTGCTGGACAACAACGATAACTTCCCGCAGTTTAGTCAGTCGGTGTACAAGGTGCAGTTAATGGAAAATAGTCCGAGGGACACTTTGGTCATTAAGGTTGAAGCCAGTGATTTGGATCAAGGTTCAAATGCAGAAATCACCTATTCATTCGGGCAGGTGTCTGACAAAGTCCTCGAGTTATTTCAGCTAAATCAGTTCACTGGCGAAATCACTGTTTTGGGAATAATTGATTTTGAAGACGCAGCAATGTATGAAATAGAAGTTCTGGTCACCGATGGCGGCGGTTTATCTGCGCACTGCAAAGTCCTGGTGCAGATCGAGGACATGAATGATAACCCCCCGGAAGTGACGGTGACATCCCTCACCGGCACCATACCCGAGGACTCCTCCCCTGAGACGGTGGTGGCCCTGTTCAGTGTGAGAGACCGAGACTCCGGGGACAATGGCAGAACGCTTTGCTCCATTCAGGACAATGTCCCTTTTGCTTTGACATCGACTCTGAAGGATTATTACGAGCTTGTTACACAAAAGCCCCTGGACCGAGAGAAAGTGCCTGAGTATAACATAACCATCACAGCCACAGACCGGGGGACTCCGAGGCTCACCTCAGTGAGGATCATCCGAGTTCAGCTATCGGATATTAATGACAACCCCCCTCTATTTAATGAAAGTTCGTACGTCATGTCCCTGAAGGAGAACAACCACCCGGGCCTGTTGATTGGAACTGTCCATGCTGCTGACGTAGACACAGAGCAGAATGCCAAAGTGACGTATTCGGCATTGCCTGGCAACATCGGTGACCTCCCCTTCTCCTCCTCCATCTCCATAAACTCCGAAAACGGGAACGTGTACGCTCTGCAGTCTCTGGATTTTGAGCAAACGAGGGATTTCCAGGTTACAGTGAGAGCTGCAGATGGCGGGTCCCCTCCACTGAGCTCTGAAGTCATTATCCGAGTTGTGATAATTGATGAAAATGACAACGCCCCCTTTATTTTATACCCTCTGCAGAACAGCAGCTCCCCAGCTAATGACCTGGTTCCCAGATCGGCGGAGGCGGGTTACCTGGTGACGAAGGTGGTGGCTGTGGATGGAGATTCCGGTCAGAATTCTTGGCTTTCCTACCAGCTGCTCAAGGCCACAGACCCTAGTCTCTTCACTGTGGGGCTCCAAACCGGGGAAGTAAAAACCAGCAGGCCTATAACGAGCCCAGACTCTGTTAAACAGAAACTTATCGTCCTGGTTAGAGACAACGGAGAGCCGCCCAGATCCAGCACCTCGTCGCTTAATGTGCTTCTGGTGGATGGGTTTTCAGACGCCTACATGCAGATACTGGATGTACCAGAAGAGGAGGAGCAGCAGGACATGTTAACCCTGTATCTAGTCATTTCCTTGTCTTTCATTTCATTCCTTTTTCTGGTTTCTGTGGTAACGATTGTCGCCATCCGGCTATATAAGACAAGGCAGTGCCGAGAGCAGTATATTTCATCCTCCAGGAACTTTTATTGTGACCCCAACTTCCCCACAAATCCTGCGGAGACGAGTGGCACTGGGTCTCTGCCTCAATCTTATTGTTATGAGGTTTGTTTGACAACTGGGTCTGGTACCAGCGAATTTAAATTTCTCAGGCCGCTGGTACCGTCTCTACCCGCTGACCCCATCGCTGCAGGAGGGTCCATACTTGACTCGCAGATTAACTCTCAGCTAAAAGGGGAGAAAGAATCGGTGAGAGAGGTGAGTGCTTATTTTACTCCATTTGCATCAATTCTTTGCTTGAATATATTTGTTTCTACTGCTATGAAAATTACTTATATTATTTCCATAAATGTCTAGAGATGTTTTTTCTTAGGGAGCTTTTTCTGTAGTTGATTCATTTATTTACACTTGTATGATGTTCAGGTTAATATATTTGTACTTAATTCCTTTTTATATGTTATATTCTTTTCCTCTCCAAAAGGCCATTCATCAAAATGTGATATTTGTCTCTGTGCAGACTCTCTGAGCTCTGCAAAGAAAGATTGAAGGTTGACAAAGGAAAATTACAAAAAAGTAATTGTTTATGTACTTATCAAGAGCTCAATAATAGCAGAATTATGTGATCTAGGTAGTGGGTTCTGCAAGGGGCTCTATGGAATCTCAAATTTTACAAAGAATCTGAGCTTGACCTTGCTTCTTCAGTAGTATTTTCGGAGGTACTCTATATGAGGTGCGAGTTGTAGGGTTACTGCATGAAGGTGAAATGACAGAGATCAGGGAAACATTAAAGTAAAATAGAAGTATCTAAGGGAGGGATTTCCCAACCCCTCCCCTGAATTTCCCCATCATGCCCCTCCACAGTGGTAATTATTTACATGTGGTGTTGCCAATTTAGTCCTTGGTTGGAAATTTGAATTGAAACATTAATACACACTTTAAAAGCAGATAAAGCAGATGATAAAATACTTGTACATGAAAAAGCATAAAAGGTTTGAAAAGTATGAATAAAGACCAACTTCCTCACACAGATATTGTTTTTTATGACAGTTTTGGTACCTTCGTTTCAGTCATGTTGACCAACCTAATAATTTGAAATTATGATTTGCAAGCAAGGTCTGACAGCTAGTGATGAGCCAGGCTGTGGAGGGGGGAAGGCAGCAGGGCCAGACCATATTTACATGAACACACCTAATCTGCCTCGGTATCCAGGAGACAAGCTGTGTTGCCAAAGTGATCAGATTTGGCTGGTGTTGGGTTAGACATCACTTTTAATGAATGTGGGGGTAATGAAATGTTACCTTTATTGAATGAGTAAAGGGCAGCACAAGTGTACTTGACCTGTCCTGAGGAGGGTGACCTAAGTGCTTAGAGTAGCAGCCGTGTTAGTCTGTATCCGCAAAAAGAAGAACAGGAGTACTTGTGGCACCTTAGAGATTTGTTAGTCTCTAAGGTGCCACAAGTACTCCTGTTCTTCTAAGTGCTTAATTTGTGCCAGAGCTGAGCCCTGGCACATGTAATCTTGGCAGTTCATAGCTCTGGGACCTATGGACTTGCCACATCAGTTATGGAAGTAAAAAGTTGCTTGAGCCCTGACACATCTTTCATTACAAATTAAGCACTGGTCACACCCTCAACTGAACTGCACTCGCTAAGAGAGAGTGTGGATGCAAGATCTCAGTGGAGGGAGAAAGGGATGGGGTCAGGCGTTTTGCTTGGTGGTGTGGGATCTGCCTAAGAGTCACAGCACTATTTGACCTGCCCCTTCCCCTGTTTAAAGATAGAGTTTTTTAGGCTACATGGAGAGTCTTTGGTGTGTGTGTGTGTTTTTTTTTTAAGTGACCACTAGAGCTGAAATCACTGATAATCTGGTCTAAGTGCTCAAACCTCCTGTGGGAGAGCGTTTCCGTGGAAGAGATAGCTCAGCCTGTACTAGCAATGAGGATCCCTTACTGAGAGATGAAATCACTGAGAGCTGGGTGGAATCTCAGGAGACTGATTCGCAGAGGTCACAGTGCCAGGTGGCAGCAGAAGGTGACAGCACAGGGCCATCAGCGATAGAGCAGTGGACTGAATGGTGGCACGATGCACAACAGTTGCCACACTGAGTGACCTGAGTGAGTGGTGAGTGGCTGAAGGAATGAGTAGGGTGACCAGATGTCCCGAGTTTATAGGGACAGTCCTGATATTTGGGGCTTTGTCTTATATAGGCTCCTATTACCCCCCACCCCCGTCCCGATTTTTCATACTTGATGTCTGGCAAACCTAGGAATGAGCAAGGTGCCTTCTCTCCCCTACCACCCAGAGTGGGAGGTGAACTCATGCAAAAGCACCTCTGAATTCTGGGTCTCCACTGACCAAGGACAACAACTATGAGTGGGGTTCAGTGGAGGGAGAAAGGAGGGGCACATTAAAGGAACATTTGTTTGTTTTAGTAACTTTGCTCCAGAATGCTAGGCTTGTGACTGGAAAACTTACACATTTCATACTAGGCCAAGATTTTTAAAATGTATTATTTTCCAAGGTTGTTATCTCACATTGTTGTTATTTCGAGAGGTCCTTATCTTGGGGAATTTCTGTACTAAACATTTTTATTATTATACATTATTTTTTACATAAGAACATACTGTGTTGGACCAATGGTCCATCTAGCCCAGTATCCTGTCTTCCAACTGTGGTCAATGCCAGGTGCTTCAGAGGGAATGAACAAAACAGGAAATCATCGAGTGATTCATCCCCTGTCGTCCACTCCCAGCTTCTGGCAAACAGAGGCTAGGGACACTTAGAACATTGCATCCCTGCCCATCCTGGCTAATAGCTATTGGTGGACCTATCCTCCATGAACTTATCTAGTTTTTTTTTTAACCCTGTTCTAATTTTGGCCTTCACAACATCCCCTGGTAAAAAGTTCCACAGGTTGACACTGCATTGTGTGAAGTACTTCCTTTTGTTTTAAACCTGCTGCCTATTCATTTCATTGCATGACCCCTAGTTCTTGTATTATGTGAAAGAGTAAATAACATTTCCTTATTCGCTTTCTCCACACCAGTCAAGATTGTATAGACCTCTATCATATCCCCTCTTAGTCATCTCTTTTCCAACATTAAAAATCCCAGTCTTTTTAATCTCTCCTCATATAGAATCTGTTCCTTACCCCTAATCATTTTGGTTGCCCTTCTCTGTACCTTTTCCAATTCCTATATCTCTTTTTTGAGATGGGGGCAGTTTTCAAGATGTGGATGCACCATGGATTTATGTAGTGAAATTGTAGCAGCTTGGTTTGCAAGACCAATCAGCAAAGCCAATGCTGACAAAACTATGTGAAAAGGCTGCAAAACACCAAGCCTCTTGTCAAGGTTCCTTCCCCACTCTGAACTTTAGGGTACAGATTTGGGGACCTGCATGAAAACTTCTAAGCTTAACTACCAGCTTAGATCTGGTTTTGCTGCCACCACTCCCAAGTGCTAACTCCCTTCTCTGGGTAGCCTTGAGAAACTTCTTCACCAATTGCCCGGTGAACACCGATCCAAACCCTTGGATCTTAAAACAAGGAGAAATTAACTATTCTCCCTCCTTTCCCCCCCCCCCCAATTCCTGGTGAGTCCAGATCCAACCCCCTTGGATCTTAAAACGAGTAAAAATCAATCAGGTTCTTTAAAAGAAGGTTTTTTATTAAAGAAAGGTAAAAATCATCTGTGTAAAATCAGGATGGAAAATAACTTTACAGGGTAATCAGATTCAAAGAGCCCAGAGGAACGCCCTCTAGCCTTAGGTTCAAAGTTACAGCAAACAGAGGTAAACCCTGTAGCAAAAGGTACATTTACAAGTTGAGAAAACAAAGATAAACCTAACACACCTTGCCTGGCTGTTACTTACAAGTTTGAAATATGAGAGACTTGTTCAGAAGATTTGGAGAGCATGGATTGATGTCTGGTCCCTCTTAGTACCAAGAGCGAACAACCCCTAAAACAAAGAGCACAAACAAAAGCCTTCCCCCCACCAAGATTTGAAAGTATCTTGTCCCCTTATTGGTCCTTTGGGTCAGGTTTCAGCCAGGTTACCTGAGCTTCTTAACCCTTTACGGGTAAAAGGATTTTGGAGTCTCTGGCCAGGAGGGATTTTATAGTATTGTACACAGGAGGGCTGTTACCTTTCCCTTTATAGTTATGACACCTCTGGACTGCATCGACGTGCAGAAAGTCTTATAAGCCAGTCACTGTCAAAGCCAATTTTAGAAGTACTTAATGAGGCTGTTAAGTATGCTGGAGACACAACACTGTTTATATGAACAAACAGAGCTGTCGCATCATGCTTTCTGTTTAAACAAGAGATACCACACGCTACAAACTGGAGGCCAATGTTAAGTGCATTGTCATTTATTAATCCTGAAGCGGACACTGGATCCAAACAAGACCGGCAAATGCTCGCTATCTTTCGCAAGGAACTCAACTGACTGACTAGAAGCATGTGGTGCAACATCAAAAGACTCAGTCATTGAAAAAGTGAAGAACTCTCACCACATTCAAAAACAGAAAATTAACAGAGCTGCACAAGATTACAAGAAACCAGGAAGGATGTAGATATGTAGGGCTTTACAGTAGGCTTGAGGAGCAACTTTAATTTGTATGATTTTAAAACATGAGTAAAATCTAATAAAATGGTCATGAAACATTTTTCAGTTTTTACTGTGGGTCCATACAGCACACCTTTGCCCTCCTGGTAGGCCTTAACCCCCCTGTAAATTTGATTCCCCCCTCCTGCCCTTCAGTTCCTGGGGAAAACAGGCATTTTAAAGGAAAATGATCTAAGGAAAATGTAAACTTAATCTTATTTGTCCATCAAACCCTTTGCAATATGAGCAGCCAGCAGTGGCCGCGGTTTTGATGGAAGAGGCAATGTTTACTGATATTCTATAAAATGAACATCATTTACAGCTTCTGGAGTTTACGAATCAATCAATACCTATATGAAAGACCCCTATTATATCCATACATAAGAACGGCCATACTTTGTCAGACCAAAGGTCCATCTAGCTCAGTATCCTGTCTTCCGACAGTGGCCAATGCCTGTGCTCCAGAGGAAATAAACAGAACAGGTAATCATCCAGTGATCCATCCCCTGTCACTCATTCCCAGCTTCTGGCAAACAGAGGTTGGGGACACCATCCATGCTCATCCTAACTAATAGCCATTGATGGACCTATCCTCCAGAAACTTATCTAGTGCTTTTTTTTTTTTACACTGTTCTGGTCTTGGCCTTCACAACATCCTCTGGCAAAGAGTTCCACAGGTTGACTGTGTGTTGTGTGAAGAATTTGAAATACTTTTCCTTGTTTTAAACCTGCTGCCTATTAATTTCATTTGGTGCCCGCATTTATTGTGTTATGAAGGGGGAGGGATAGCTCAGTGCTTTGAGCATTGGCCTACTAAACCCAGGGTTGTGAGTTCAACCCTTGAGGGGACCACTTAAACATGGGGCAAAAATCAGTACTTGATCCTGCTAGTGAAGGCAGGGGACTGGACTCAATGACCTTTTGGGGTCCCTTCCAGTTCTATGAGATAGGTATATCTCCATTTATTGTATTATTATGAGAAGTAGTAAATAACACCTCCTTATTTGGTTTCTCCACACCAGTCATGATATATTATAGACCTCAGTCATATCTCCCCCCTTTATTAGTCTCTTTTCCTAGTTGAAAAGTCCCAGTCTTACTATCTCTCCTCTGATCTAGTGATATAGTGCCAGCTGACGGCATCAATGGGATTTTTACAGGCAGCAAGTAATTGTCCAAGTTATTTGATTAAAATGACAATGCCCCTTTCATTTTATGCCTTCTTCAGAACAGCACCTCCCCCATTTAATGACATGGTTCGCAGAGCAAGGAAGGCAAATTCGTGGCTGTAGATTGAGATTCTGGTCAGAATTCTTTTCTCTCCTACCAACTGCTGAAGGCCGCTGATGCAGATTTATTCACTGTCGGACTCCAAAATGCAGAAGAGAAACCACGATCCCATTTACGGATCGTGACTCCTTTACGCAAAAGCTAAATATTATTAAAGACAATGTACATCTCCCCAATCCGACGCTGCGATACTAAATATACTGCTAGTGGAGGATTTTCACATGCACATATGCAATCCACTGACATAACTACGCAAGAGGAATGTGATGGGACATTAAATATATACATAGTTGCGCCTTACGAAGTGGGTATTATGCTCCAATACATCTGTTAGTCTTTAAGGTGCCACAGGACTCTCAGTTGCTTTTTACAGATCCAGATTAACACGGCTACCCCTCTGATACTAAATATATACGGTACTTCTCTATGGCTTCAAGTTCATTTTTCTTGTTTCTCTTATGGCCTGTATTGCCATAAAATATATAAGATAAAAAAATCAAGCGAAAGATACGTTTGCTTCTTCCAATTGTAATGGGAGACCCATTTTGTCAAATAATTGTGTAGCTGCCAAGACCAGACCCCGTCCCCACAATTACCTATATGATGCGTGCTTAATCACTGGATCTATCCTAGAAAAGAGAATCATAGATTTAGGGATTCCCAAAATGTTGTAACTTAGTAGACGAAAGAGAAGCGATAGAACGTGTGATAGACTTGCAGTATCTTGTTTACTTAGCTGTGAAGAATAAAAGTAGTGTCATGTGAGAGAAGAAACTGTGGTGAGGAAGGATCACAATTCAATATACTATTATATTATTTTGCAACTCTCCATCTTCTCTAATCGGTAATAATCTGCCTTAATATTTCACAGTTTTCACTGTGAAATGTTATAACCACAATTTATACTTAATAGAGAAAACTTTGCTATGCAACTGCACATAGTAAGTTTAAAATGTAAACATCATGGGATGTCTTATTTTAGCTGAGCCACAAGGTGGCGATATTAGCAAAGACGGTGCTGAAAACGCAGTCTTTCGGACTCCGTCGGCACTCAGTGGAAGCTGTACTCAGACATCTGGATCCAGACGGCAACGGCTCTGCGCCGGGAACGGGTGGCAAAGGATTACAGGGAAAGGGCGACTGAATAATTATAAATAAAGTCAATATTGGAGGACAAATCGTTTCCCCTCTAGCACAACATATGAATGGCTGCAGCAGCTTTGCAGAGAGGCCTGTGTTTCAGATCTGACCCGGGAATGGCTGGCGGAATGGAGAATCGCTCCAGGAAAAGGCAAGTTCTGTCTTTCTTTCTATGTCTGTGTGTGTCCCTGGGGATGTGTGAGACGATCCGCTATTCTGTGCCTGAAGAGAAGAAAAGCGGGTCCCTACTTGCTAATATTGCAAAGGATTTGAAATTGGATATAGGGAAATTGTCTGGTCGCAGTGCCCGGCTGATTTCTAAAAGCACCAAGCAATATTTTGAGTTGAACACACGCTCCGGGGATGTGATAATAAAGGAGAAAATAGACCGTGAGGATCTGTGCGGACAAAGAGATCCGTGTGTGCTGCAATTCGAAATTGTGTTGGAAAATCCACTACAGCTGTACAGAATGGAGGTGCAGATAGATGATGTGAATGACAATAACCCTAAATTCTCTAAAAATGAATTCGTTTTAAAAATACCTGAACTACTCCCCGTAAATAGCCGCTTCCCCTTGGAAAGGGCCCAAGATTCAGACATAGGAACAAACGGCATCCAGAGTTATGCAATCAGCTCCAATGAGCACTTCAGTCTGGATGTGCATTCCCGGGGGGACGGCAGTAAATACGCGGAGCTGGTATTAGAGAAACAATTAGATCGGGAGAAGCAGGCGCAGTTGATGCTGATTCTCACAGCTGCCGATGGGGGCCTGCCACAGAGAACCAGCACAGCGCAAATACGCGTTAACGTGCTGGACAACAACGATAACTTCCCGCAGTTTAGTCAGTCGGTGTACAAGGTGCAGTTAATGGAAAATAGTCCGAGGGACACTTTGGTCATTAAGGTTGAAGCCAGTGATTTGGATCAAGGTTCAAATGCAGAAATCACCTATTCATTCGGGCAGGTGTCTGACAAAGTCCTCGAGTTATTTCAGCTAAATGACTTCACTGGCGAAATCACTGTTTTGGGAATAATTGATTTTGAAGACGCAGCAGTGTATGAAATAGAAGTTCTGGCCACCGATGGCGGGGGTATATCTGCGCACTGCAAAGTCCTGGTGCAAATTGAGGACATGAATGATAACCCCCCGGAAGTGACGGTGACATCCCTCACCGGCACCATACCCGAGGACTCCTCCCCTGAGACAGTGGTGGCCCTGTTCAGTGTGAGAGACCGAGACTCCGGGGACAATGGCAGAACGCTTTGCTCCATTCAGGACAATGTCCCTTTTGCTTTGAAATCGACTCTGAAGGATTATTACCAGCTTGTTACACAAAAGCCCCTGGACCGAGAGAAAGTGCCTGAGTATAACATAACCATTACAGCCACAGACCGGGGGACTCCGAGGCTCACCTCAGTGAGGATCATCCGAGTTCAGCTATCGGATATTAATGACAACCCCCCTCTATTTATTGAAAGTTCGTACGTCATGTACCTAAAGGAGAACAACCATCCGGGCCTGTTGATTGGAACTGTCCATGCTGCTGACGTAGACACAGAGCAGAATGCCAAAGTGACGTATTTGGCATTGCCTGGTAACATCGGTGACCTCCCCTTCTCCTCCTCCATCTCCATAAACTCCGAAAACGGGAACGTGTACGCTCTGCAGTCTCTGGATTTTGAGCAAACGAGGGATTTCCAGGTTACAGTGAGAGCTGCAGATGGCGGGTCCCCTCCACTGAGCTCTGAAGTCATCGTCCGGGTTGTGATAATTGATGAAAATGACAACGCCCCCTTCATTTTATACCCTCTGCAGAACAGCAGCTCCCCAGCTAATGACCTGGTTCCCAGATCGGCGGAGGTGGGTTACCTGGTGACGAAGGTGGTGGCTGTGGATGGAGATTCCGGTCAGAATTCTTGGCTTTCCTACCAGCTGCTCAAGGCCACAGACCCTAGTCTCTTCACTGTGGGGCTCCAAACCGGGGAAGTAAAAACCAGCAGGCCTATAACGAGCCCAGACTCTGTTAAACAGAAACTTATCGTCCTGGTTAGAGACAACGGAGAGCCGCCCAGATCCACTACCTCGACGCTTAACGTGCTTCTGGTGGATGGGTTTTCAGACGCCTATATGCAGTTACTGGATGTACCAGAAGAGGAGGAGCAGCAGGACACGTTAACCCTGTATCTAGTCATTTCCTTGTCTTTCATTTCATTCCTTTTTCTGGTTTCTGTGGTAACGATTGTCGCCATCCGGCTATATAAGACAAGGCAGTGCCGAGAGCAGTATATTTCATCGTCCAGGAACTTTTATTGTGACCCCAACTTCCCCACAAATCCTGCGGAGACGAGTGGCACTGGGTCTCTGCCTCACTCTTATTGTTATGAGGTTTGTTTGACAACTGGGTCTGGTACCAGCGAATTTAAATTTCTCAGGCCGCTGGTACCGTCTCTACCCGCTGACCCCATCGCTGCAGGAGGGTCCATACTTGACTCGCAGATTAACTCTCAGCTAAAAGGGGAGAAAGAATCGGTGAGAGAGGTGAGTGCTTATTTTACTCCATTTGCATTGATACATTTTTGAATATGTGTGTTTTGTACATCTCTGAAAATTACTTAGAAGGCCATCACAGAACCATTAATGTCGAATCCTGCTCTCTCTGGTAGTAGGAACAGAGCGGCACTCCGCGGAGAGCCGGCTGTTGCTGCGGGGGAAAGAGGGTGAGAAACTGCTGTGCTGTGCAGGGCAGGTGGCTGATGTGGGTGGGGGGTTCTCTCTCTCTCTCTCTCCTCCTTCACGGGGTTTACTCAGGCTGCTGTCTGAACTTTAAGAGACAGTATGCCCACACACACTCCCTGTCACACACTCTCCTCCTGCTCCCGCCTCCCATGTACACTTCAGTTGAATAGAGCTGACAATCTAATAAGGATGCCTATGGAAGGATGGGGTTAAAACCTGCATCCTGTAACGCTGTACCTGCTCCATGGGGCAATGCAAACCCTTCACAAAGCACCCTGAGGCCAATTGCACAGTGGGATAGTTGCTACCCACAGTGCACAGCTCCCTGTGTCCATGAAAGAGCTGCTACTGTGGATGTGCTCTGCTGACACAAGGAACATAGTGTGGACATGCAACAACCGTTTAATTAAAGTGGCATAACTTTTTGCACAAAACTCTGTCCTGTAGACAAGATCTAAGATTACTTCCATAAATGTCTAGCGATAGTTTTTAAGGGATCTTTTTCTGTAGTTTATTCATCTTTTCCACTTGTATGATGTTCAAGCTAAGATATTTGTATTTAAGTACTTTCCTTTATGTACTCCTATGCTATTTTCCTCTCTAAAAACATGTATCTAACTGTGATACTGGTCTCTGTGCAGAGTCTGTGATGTTTGCAAAGCAAGGCTGAAGCTTCTCAAAGGAAATTAAAAAAGTAATTGTTTATGTATTTGTCAAGAACTCAATAGCAGCGGAACTATGTGACCTAGATAGAGCCCCCTGCAGAACACCATGGAATCTGAAATGTTACAAAGAATGTGCGTCTGCCCTTGCTTCTTCAGTGGTGTTTTCAGACGGTGAATCTCTGAGGTGTGAGTTGCCAGGCTCCTGCGCGAATGTGAAATGACGGAGATCAGGGAAACGTTAAAGTAAAATAGAACTATTTAAGGAAATGTAAACTGCGCTTTATTTTTCCATCAAACCCTTTGCAATGAGAGTAGCCAGCAGTGGCTGCGGTTTCACAATGGGAGGTACTTGTAGAAGGAAGAAGCAATGTTTACTTAAATCCTATGAAATCACCATCATTTACAGCTTCTGGAGTTTATGAACACAAAGCAATCAACGCTGATGTGAAAGGCCCCTATTATATGCTGTAACACATGCGGGGTGAACTGACCTGGGAATGTCCCCTAGTTTTGCTGGGACTGCTTGCATGGGGGATGGGAGAGCAGGGGATGACTTTATTTGTGGAAGGATACGTGAGCCACGAGGGGGATTGGGCCAGGTGATACCTTTGCCCAGGAAACGGACAAAGGCTGGAGGAGGAGCCAGGGAAGGCTGGGTGAGACTACTGGAGGGGGTTTCAGTTTGGAGTGGACTGGGGAAGAGGAGGGAGCCCACAGGTTTGGGGTTTAATCTCCCTGCCCCCCCCCCGAAGGACCTGGCTGTGGGATCCTGTTTGTGCCTACAAGCTCTGGTTTGGACTGTGTTCCTGTCATCTCTAATAAACCTTTTGTCTACTGGCTGGCTGAGAGTCACAGTGAATCGCAGGAAGTGGGGGTGCAGGGCCCTGATTCCCCCGCACTCGGCGACACATGCATACCAGTGATATAGAGGCAGCTGATGGCATCAATAGGATTTTTGCTGGCAGCAAGTCATTGTCCAGGTTTTTAGTATTTGATTAAAATGTGAATGGCCCCTTTATTTTATACTGTCTTCAGAACAGCACTTCTCCATTTAATCACCTGGTTTGCAGTGCAATGAAAGCTGGTTACCTTGTGACCAAGGTGGTGACTGTAAATGGAGACTCTGGTCAGAATTCTTCTTTCCTACCAATTGCTAAAGGCCACTGATATAGGTCTCTTCACTGTCGGTCTGTAAATGGTGAAGAAAAATCACAATACCAATTATGGAGTGAGACTCTTTTAAAGCAAAAACTAGATGTCATTCTTAAAGACAATGGACACTTGTCCCAATCCACTTCTGGGATGCTAAATGTACTGCTGTTGGATGGGTTTTCAGATGCGCATATGCAATTTAGTGACATAACTAGGAAGAGGAATGTGATGGGATATTGAGTATATAATTAGTTATCTCTTTGGCTTCAATTTCGTTGTTCTACTTGTTTCTGTTGTGGCCTGTATTGCCATAAAATATATAAGATAAGAGAATCAGGAGAAACATACTGATCTGCTTCTTCCCATTGGCATGGGAGACACATTTTTTTCGAATGATTGTGTAGAAGCCAGGACTGGATCCCTTCCCCACACTTACCTTATGTTTGCTTAACAAGTAGGCCCATCACTAGTTAGTTCTAGTTTTATTAGGCCGCAGTTTCCTAGTTTTCATCTTGGGCACCCTAATAAGCAAGGGAACCATAGGACTTATAGAGATTTCCAGGATATCGCTAACCTCGTGGATGAAAGAGAAGCGATGGGACAGGGGATCCACTTGTAGTAACTTCTTTACTTAGTTAGCGGTGAAAAATAAAAATATTGGGGTGTGAGAGAAGAAACTGTGGTGTGGAAGGATCACTATTCAATTGATTATTATATAATTTTGCAACTCTCTATCTCCTCTAATCGGTAATAATATACCTTAATATTTAACACTGTTTACTGTGAAATTTTAATACCACAATTTGTACTTAATAGAGAAAACCTTGCTATGCAGTTAATAACTGCACATAGTAATGTGAAAGTTACTAGTGACCACCCTTAATAGAGCAGTCGTTATGTCAGCCAGCGGCCATTATGGGGAAGCAGACACCTTAAGGACACAGTAGCCTGAACTTTTCAACTGTCTTCCCTTCAAGGCCTTAAGGTAGTTGGAGCTGGTCCCAAGCCGGTTTTCACTGACCAGATAGCAAAAGCAGAGGTCTGACAACCACCAATCAAGTGTTAACACTGCAAGGACCTTTGTCTGAATGTGTATAAAGGATCTGTAAAATGTGTGTAAGACAGAGTTTTTGTACCAAGGTGCAAAGCTGTCCTTTCTTCTTCAGAATAAAGCAACTCCTTCTTATCCCTGTCTGGCTGTTATTGGCTCTCAGCTAGGTGGACCCGATATTTCGGTGACAGTTTCTGGCGACTCCGCCGGGACTCTCCTAGCTCGGACATTGGACTCCGGACGGCTGCGGCAAACTGGGAACGGTGCCAACGGGGTGTTTCGCCCCTTTTCTCTGCTTCACCGCAGCCCCTGGGGTTCGTGCTCCGATAAGGTGAGTCCTAATAGGATAAGGAGACACTATCTATTTCTGGTTCTGGTCTGGTTAACCGGTTAATGAATTTCTGTCTTAAACATTTGGGCGTTAGGTGTGTGAACGGAACTGAGCCTCCCATTCATAATTCCTCAGAGTGGAAGCCATCACGTGCGATGAAGCTCTGAGGTCGAATTGGGATCCTTCTGTCCCGTCCCCTGTAGCGGTCAGTATTAGTAGAAATTCCTGTAATAGGATCCTATTAGGCCATAATTCCCTCTGTTCTCTGTGTAATTCTTTGTTAGAGTGTCAGCAGGCAGATGGGTGGGTCTCTGGTAAAACCCTCAAAGGATAGTCCTTTGGATTATATGTTAAGCAAATGGCCCTTACCTGGTGTTCAAAAAGGGATGTCAAGGAAGTGTTTTTTACAACTTTGTACCCAGGATTGGCCATCCCTAGGGACTGCATGGCCTGAGTATGGCTCCTTTGATATTCCTACCAATTTAACTCCCTTACGCCTGACATTGGAAAACCAGATGCCGGGGCAAATGGACTATTGGTTTTTGTGGGATAATGAGGCTCATCATCGCATGAAGAAGGTACAGATTCAGGCCCCTCTATTCCCGAAAGCTTCTGCCCCTCACGAGGCTGATTATTTGGAGGATACCCCCCCCATGTATTGCTTTAGACCACGCCTACCCCCAGCAGCAGCATTGCCAATTGCGGTGGACCCGGTACCCTCCTCAACGGAGCCCAGGACAGCAGGTCTACCGAGACAGATCCTGCCAACAAAGATTGAGGACGCCACAATGCAGATCCCAAGGCCACGGACACAGTCCACGGTCAGGCTTATTTTTATTTCCCAGTCAGCCCCAGACATCAAGAAGCGGTTGCAGCAGCTCGAGGGTGCTGAAGGAAAATCCCTGGAGGAACTGGTAAGCATGGCCACCCGGGTATATCATATAAGGGAAAAAGTTCAAGAGACCGAACAGGTGAGGATGCTAGCAGCCCTTGTAAACATTGGAAATGAAAAACAGGGAGGGCGGCAGGGACCCCCCAAGTGGCAACCAAAATCGGATTATGGGGGGACCCCAAGACATGCCAATGACATATGTAACTACTGTAAGCAGCTTGGCCACTGGAAGAGAGAGTGTCCAAACCAACCTACCGGACGACAACCCCGTCACCCAGACCAACCTCAACAACAGATGGCTGTGACAAGAACAGACGCTGTTGCTAATGAGGAATGACGGCAACCAGGGGGTCCTCTTGTCACCTATTCAAATGATTTTACCACTTATGTTTGTTCCTCCACAGACCCCCAGGTTTGCCTAACATTGGGAGGAACCGCCTATTTTTGTCTTTTGGATTCAGGGGCTGCACTTTCTACTGTTACTGCCAAGCTGGAGAGAGGAAGCCTTACAGATAGGAGCATTCCGGTAATGGGTATAGGCGGGAAGCCATTTGACTGTTCTATATTACAGGAGGCTGCTGTAGAAATCTCTGGTGTCTCCGCCTCCCATGCCCTTCTGCTAGCTCTGGATTCCCCAGTTAACCTCTTAGGCAGAAATCTGTTGTGTAAACTACGTGCTCAGATTTTCTTTTCAGATGACAAAATCATTCTTTGGTTGCCTCAAACCCAACTTCCCCACCTGTGTGCTGTTCTGACTCAAGTTTCAAAGAACCCAATCCTGCCTGCGGACCCGATCCTACCCGAGCGACTCAGACAGGAGGTAAACATCTCCCTGTGGGGCACTTCAAGGGCAGACTTGGGTACTCTCCAGACAGAGCCAGTGCGTATAACCCTGAAGCCAGGCATTGAAATTCCTCGGATTCGTCAGTATCCCATCCCCTGAGAAGCTCTGTTTGGCCTCCAGAGTCTTATCACCACATTCCTGCAGTTGGGAGTGCTGGTTCACACCAAGTCTCCTTTCAATACTCTCATTCTGCCAGTCAAAAAACCTGACATGGACTCAGAGGGAAAACTGGTATACCGATTTGTCCAGGACTTACGTGCAGTAAATAAGGTTGTTCAAGCTAGACACAATGTGGTGCCAAACCCTCACACAATCCTGACTGCCATTCCAGCAGGTACTGCTTGTTATTCAGTAATAGACTTGTGTAATGCTTTTTTGAGGGTATGTCTACACTACGAGAGTAGTTCGATTTTACTTAAATTGAATTTTTGGAATCGATATTGCAAAGTCGAACGTGTGTGTCCACACTAAGGACAGTAATTTGACTTTGTGAGTCCACAGTAACGGGGAAAGCGTCGACATTGGAAGCGGTGCACTGTGGGTGCACTGTGGGCAGCTATCCCACAGTTCCCGCAGTCACCGCTACCCATTGGAATTCTGGGTGGAGCCGCAAATGCCTTCTGGGTAAAAAAAATGTGTCTAGGGTGCTTTTGGGTAACTGTCGTCATCCGTCCATCACTCCCGCCCTCCCTCCCTGAAAGCGCCAGCGGGAAATCAGTTCGTGCACTTTTCTAGTCAGTGACAGCGCGGACGCCACAGCACTGCGAGCATGGAGCCCGCTGCCACCATCGCTGCAGTTGTGGCCGCTCTCAACGCCTCGCAGCTTATCATCCACCTTTCCCTGAGGCAGATGCAGATAAGTCAGGCGAGGAGGCTACGGCACCGCGGTGAGGGTCTGAAGTCTGAAAGTAGCACAGACCTCTCAGAAAGCATGGGACCCAGCGCCGAGGACATCACGGTGGCAATGGGTCATGTTGATGCCATGGAACGGCGATTCTGGGCCCGGGAAACAAGCACTGAGTGGTGGGACCGCATAGTGCTGCAGGTCTGGGATGAATCCCAGTGGCTGCGAAAATTTCACATGCGGAAGGGAACTTTCCTTGAACTTTGTGAGTTGCTGTTCCCTGCCCTGAAGCGCAATGACACCCGGATGCGAGCAGCCCTGACTGTCCAGAAGCGAGTGGCCATAGCCCTCTGGAAGCTTGCAACGCCAGACAGCTACCGGTCAGTCGCGAACCACTTTGGCGTGGGCAAATCTACCGTGGGGGTTGTTGTGATGCAAGTAGCCAAGGCAATCGTTGATGTACTGCTGCCAAAGGTAGTGACCCTGGGAAATGTGGAGGCGATCATAGATGGCTTCGCAGCGATGGGATTCCCAAACTGCGGTGGGGCCATAGATGGAACTCACATCCCTATCCTGGCACCGGACCACCAGGCCAGCCAGTACGCTAACAGAAAGGGCTACTTTTCCATGGTGCTGCAAGCACTGGTGGACCACAGGGGACGTTTTACCAACATCTACGTCGGATGGCCGGGCAAGGTTCATGACGCTCGTGTTTTCAGGAACTCTGGTCTGTTTAGACGGCTGCAGCAAGGTATTTACTTCCCGGACCACAAAATAACTGTTGGGGATGTGGAGATGCCTATAGTCATCCTCGGGGACCCAGCCTACCCGCTAATGCCCTGGCTCATGAAGCCCTATACTGGCGCCCTGGACAGTGAAAAAGAACTCTTCAACTACCGGCTGAGCAAGTGCAGAATGGTGGTGGAGTGTGCTTTTGGCCATCTCAAGGGGAGATGGAGAAGCTTACTGACTCGCTGTGATCTCAGCGAAACCAATATCCCCATTGTTATAGCAGCTTGCTGTGTGCTCCACAATCTTTGTGAGAGCAAGGGGGAGACCTTTATGGCGGGGTGGGAGGTTGAGGCAAATAGCCTGGCTTCTGATTACGCACAGCCAGACAGCCGGGCGATTAGAAGAGACCAGCAGGACGCGCTGTGCATCCGGGAGGCTTTGAAAGCTAGGTTCCTGAGTGAGCAGGGTAACCTGTGACTTTTAAGTTTGTGTACAGAGAAGCTGAACCTGCCCCCGTTTCTTTACCCAGTTAATGTTGACTATCCTCTCCAGTTACATACCCCCTTCACCCCCTTCCAACACACGTTTAGAAATAAAATCACTTCTACTTTGTTAATGAACACCGTTGTCTTTATTACTGTTTTCGCAGGAATGTTTGAAAACTGGGACGCAGACTGTGGTGGGGAGCGGGTGTAGTGTAGTGACGCAAATGAAGCTTCTAAACTCAAGGATTGACAGGCTCCGCTGTGGTGGACTGGTTGTTTCAACGGAGCCTGTCACCCCTCCTGATCGGGACTGTGTGTATGGGGGGGCGATGTGACTTTGTGGCAGGGGGAGGACGGTTACAGATCCCCTGCTGCGTGGCTCTGTGATCCAGGATAAGGACCGCCGCATAAGATCTGTAACTGCCCTCCCCCGCCACAAAGTCACAGAGCAACCCACCCCCCACCACATAACATGAAAACCACCTCCCAGACTGACCAGGGTAACTAGTCACTGCACTGTGTATGTGCCCTGCTGCTGTACCTGCCCCCGCCTATGTACCCTGCCAAAGGTGACTGTCCTGTCCAATTACCAACCCCCTTTCCCCTCCTCCTCCAAAAGAACATGATGGAAACAGTAGTTAACAGAAACGTATTTTTTATTATCAACTACACATGGAACTGGGAGGTGAAACTTGGACGGGGGCTTGTGTCAGGCGGGAAGGAAAGAACTTGTCAAATTTTGGGTAATGAGAGCCTTCTACTACTAGAGCTCTCTGCAGGGGTGGAGTGAGAGTTATCACGGACTCTGCCGCCCCTCCTTCTTTGGACTTTGGGTGAGGTGGGTATGGGACTTGGTGGCAGGGGAGGGCGGTTAGAGATAGACTGCAGCGGGGCTCTGTCCTCCTGCCTCCGTTCCTGCAGAACATCCACAAGGCGCCGGAGCGTGTCCGTTTGCTCCCTCAGTAGTCCAAGCAGCGTTTGAGTCGCCTGCTGGTCTTCCTGCCGCCACCTCTCCTCCCGATCCATGTTTGCTTGGTGCATTTGGGACAAGTTATCCCGCCACTGGGTCTGCTGTGCTGCCTGGGCTCGGGAGCAGGCCATAAGCTCCGAGAACATGTCCTCCCGTGTCCTCTTCTTCCTACGCCTAATCTGCGCTAGCCTCTGGGAGTGTGATGCCAGGCTAGGTTGTGAGACAGTCACAGATGTGGCTGTGGGAATGGGAAAAAGGGAGTGAATTCCTCAGGAAGATAAATGTAGTTGTGAACAAAGAACATAGTCTTTCTCTGTGAACAAGACCATGCACAGCACCTATCACATGCGCACTCAGCACAAGGTCGAATTCTCGGCCTTCGCATTCAGTGCCTGGGGTCTTGCACAGCACATTTGAGAAGCGGGGCAGGACAACTGAATTTCTGTTGCAGGCAGACATGGTAAGCCGTAGACTTGTGTCAGCTTAAAACTTTAATATTAGAAATGGCCTCATTTCACATTGAAAGCAATGTCAGTCCCTGCTGCCAGCAATCCGGCAAGCAGGAACTCTGCCCCTGTCCCACCCCCTCGCGGCTGTCCCCGGGAACGATCCCTGTAGGCTGCCCCTCTCCCGCCTCCACCGCGTGGCTGCAAACCAGCGGTTACAGTTCTGTAAAGGAACGGGCAAGCAGTCCCAACACTAACATTCCCCTACCTAATTCAAAGCAGGTCACCATGAGCGACATCACCCTCATGAGGATCTCTGACAGCGAGAAAGAGAGAATGCTCCGGGAAAGCCTCCAAAGACCAGGGCCGTATGCCGCCCTGCTGTGCAGAGCAATGATTCCCGAGTACTTGATTGTCTCATGGCACGGCAACGTGTCATACTACGGAGGACCCAATAAGATCGCTCTCCCCAGGAACCTGATGCAACGGCTTTCCAATTACCTCCAGGAGAGCTTCATTGAGATGTCACAGGAGGATTTCTGCTCTATCCCCGGACATATAGACCGCATTTTACTCTAGCTGCACTAGCAGTGACAAAACAGTAGAGCGGCTTGGGCAGGACAATCATGCAAAACCGGACATTGTTAGATTTTTTTTCAATAGTTGTACTGCCCATGACTGAACCGTTAAGCGCCTAGGGCAAACTAATCATGAGAAACCCATTTTTGTTATTGTTAATATTCCTGTTCTGTTAAAAATAAATGTTTAGATGTTTACAACACTTACTGGCTGATCCTTCCCCAGATTCTGTGTCCGGGGTAACGGCTGGGGACGGTTGGTAGGGGATCTCTGTAAGGGTGATGAAGAGATCCTGGCTGTCGGGGAAATCAGCGTTGTGAGCGCTGTCGACTGCCTCGTCCTCCTCATCTCCTTCCTCATCTTCCCCGTCCGCTAACATGTCCGAGGAACCAGCCGTGGACAATATCCCATCCTCAGAGTCCACAGTCAGTGGTGGGGTAGTGGTGGCGGCCGCACCTAGGATGGAATGCAGTGCCTCGTAGAAACGGGATGTCTGGGGATGGGATCCGGAGCGTCCATTTGCCTCTTTGGTCTTCTGGTAGCCTTGTCTCAGCTCCTTGATTTTCACGCGGCACTGCGTTGCATCCCAGCTGTATCCTCTCTCTGACATGTCTTTAGAGATCTTCTCGTAGATCTTTGCATTCCGTTTCTTGGAGCGCAGCTCGGAAAGCACGGACTCATCGCCCCACACAGCGATCAGATCCAAGACTTCCCGATCAGTCCATGCTGGAGCCCTCTTTCTATTCTGAGATTGCACAGCCATCACTGCTGGAGAGCTCTGCATCGTTGCCAGTGCTGCTGAGCTCGCCACGATGTCCAGACAGGAAATGAGATTCAAACTGGCCAGACAGGAAAAGGAATTCAAATTCAAATTTTCCCGGGGCTTTTCCTGTGTGGCTGGTCAGAGCATCCGAGCTCGTACTGCTGTCCAGAGCGTCAACAGAGTGGTGCACTGTGGGATAGCTCCCGGAGCTATTAGCGTCGATTTCCATCCACACCTAGCCTAATTCGACATGGCCATGTCGAATTTAGCGCTACTCCCCTCGTCGGGGAGGAGTACAGAAGTCGAATTAAAGAGACCTCTATGTCGAACTAAATAGCTTCGCGGTGTGGACGGGTGCAGGGTTAATTCGATGTAACGGCGCTAACTTCGACATAAACGCCTAGTGTAGACCAGGTATTCCTCTAGATAAGGACAGCTGGGGCCACGCTTACAAATTCAATTTCAGTCCCTACTCGCTGATGTTCCTGCCCACCGGATTGCTCCAGGAGACTGGGTCTATGTGAAAGAGTGGAAACACGAACCTCTCCAACCCCAGTGGGAGGGCCCTTTCCAAGTCCTTCTTACCTTTCACACTGCTATTCGAGTGAAAGAGCAAGACACTTGGATACACCACACCCGAGTCAAGCTAGCCCCTAGGATGGGGCCAGAAGCAGATGACTTCGGACCTCGAGGGAGCATCGCCAGCTCTTCCCACCGCGACCCGGAAGAGCCAGAAGCAGATGATACCTGGAAACCTCTTGAGAGACTAAAGCTTCTGTTCCGGCAAACAAAATCCTAAGACTTTATAACTATGGGTTCTCAGACGGTGCTGCAGTGACTATTGCTTTTGGGTCCGCCCCTTGTACAAGCTAACCCACACCCAGCCACTAAACCTCTTCAGTGAATAGCCACGTTGAGACACTTATCTGATTGTTGGCTGTGTCACAAAACCTGCTCTGAGGAAGGAATAGGGTTGTGGGCTGTACCTGCAAATCTCTCTGAAGTACTCTCCTTACAGGTAGTACAGAAAACTGAATGGGCATGGGTTGGGGAATATCAATATGACAAATATGGGAGAAGGTCTGAAGTTTGGCATTATTACTGGGCAGCTAAGGGGGTCCCTCTTTTTGAAGTTCTTGGGATTGGGTATAACCTGCCCCTTTGTTTGGAAAATGCTGAAGGAAGTGGGAGGGAAGTGGGCTACCTTCCCCTGGAGGCCTGTGATCAAACCCTTCGGTTTGAGGTCAGAAATGGAACCCTTTACCCTTTAAATACCCCTGAGAATGCCCAACCCACCCCCCTTGTCTCCTGCACATGGCCTTTTCTGTGAAACCAACAGGCATTCGTTATCAAGGGCAGTGGTTTCCCTCATTCCTCCCATTAGGCCCCATAAATAAGACACATATGTATTATATGGATATTTACTCTGGCATTCTGTTGCCCCACACATCCCTTGAAAGGATGTCTGGATGCCCGGAGTTCATGGGATCACTTGCAAGTTTCACAGCTAACATATTTGAGGTTACGTATTGTGGGGCCATTTTAAACAATACCCTTGCCCTAGGAGACTTAAATGTTTCCCATTGGAGGTGCCAGGACCGCCTAGTGAATAACTCCTGGGACTGGGATGAATGGGTGACCTGGCGCCATCGAGTTGCGGGTAATGCCCTTACCCTCTATTTAGAGACCCCTGGCTTGTATTTTATCTGTGGCCACAGTGTCTACAAAGCTCTCCCTCCAGGTTGGCAAGGTCAGTGTGGTGTGGCCTGGGTGTTACCAGATGTCCAAGTAAACGACACATTGGATTCCAGCCAGATCCTCAACCTGGGCAGTTATTCCCATAAGTTTTTCACACACACCCCCCCATAAGGACTAAAGCAAAATGCGCCAACAATCCCCTAGTAGTCAGGCAAACGGGGTTTCACTCCTTTGTTCATGCGCTCATTCCTGGGTTGCGGGTAGACGAGCTAGAAAAAGCAGTGGTAAATATTTCTGCAGAACTAAAAAAAAATAGCCAATGCATCAATAGACGCTTTCCAAAAGTTGAAACAGGAGATTGATAAGGTGGCAGAAATAGCTTTGCAAAATAGACGTGTGTTAGATGCTATGAATGCTGAATTGGGGGGGGCTTGTGCTCACATGGGAAAAAAATTGTTTATATGTTAATCATTCTGGCTTAATTGAGCAGGATTTACAAGCCATTAAGAATGCTGCTGTTGTTTTCCATGCTGTATCTCTTGATCACACCTTTAGTTTTGAGAACCTCCTTCCAGACCTTGGGTCATGGTTTACGGGGCTCTTTCGAAAAATTGTTAAATGGATTCTTTTCTTTCTTTTCTTTCCATGTGTTATTTCGACAATGATACAATGTGCCAAATGCCTATGTAATGCTATGATCAAAAGCTCTGCTGTCCATAAGAAAACCCAGTATCTGTCCCTCCAGCTTGATTGCAAATTGCGGAACGGGCCTGACAATTTTTGAATTTGTCAGGCCCGAAGGGGGGACTGTGAAAGTTACTAGTGACCCCCCCTTAATAGAGCAGTCGTTATGTCAGCCAGCGGCCATTATGGGGAAGCAGACACCTTAAGGACACAGTAGCCTGAACTTTTCAACTGTCTTCCCTTCAAGGCCTTAAGGTAGTTGGAGCTGGTCCCAAGCCGGTTTTCACTGACCAGATAGCAAAAGCACGGGTCTGACAACCACCAATCAAGTGTTAACACTGCAAGGACCTTTGTCTGAATGTGTATAAAGGATCTGTAAAATGTGTGGAAGACAGAGTTTTTGTACTAAGGTGCAAAGCTGTCCTTTCTTCTGCAGAATAAAGCAACTCCTCCTTATCCCTGTCTGGCTGTTATTGGCTCTCAGCTAGGTGGACCCGATATTTCGGTGACAGTAAGTTTAAAATGTAAACATCATAGCATGTCTTATTTTAGCTGAGTGAAGAGGTGGCGGTATTGGCAAAGATGGTGCTGAAAACCAGCAACACTCAGTGAAAGCTGCACTGAGGGTACGTCTACACTACGAAATTAGTTCGAATTTATAGAAGCCGGTTTTATTGAAATCGGTTGTATACAGCCGATTGTGTGTGTCCACACAATAAAATGCTCTAGGTGCTCTAGTCGGCGGACCGCGTCCACAGTACAAGGCTAGCGTCGACTTCCAGAGCATTGCACTATGGGTAGCTATCCCACAGCTATCCCACAGTTCCCGCAGTCTCCGCCGCCCCTTTGAATTCTGGGTTGAGATCCCAATGCCCGGATGATGCAAAACAGTGTCGCGGGCGGTTCTGGGTACATGTCGTCAGGCCCCTCCCTCCCCCGTCACAGCAACGGCAGACAATAGATTCGCGCCTCTTTACCTGGGTTACCTGAGTTACCTGTGCAGACAACATGGAGCCCGCTCAGCTGAGCTCACCGTCACCATATGTCCTCTGGGTGTCGGCAGACGTGGGACTGCATTGCTGCACAGCAGCAGCTGCTAACTGCCTTTTGGCGGTAGACGGTGCAGTAGACTGGTAGCCTTCATCGGCGATCTGGGTGCTGGCAGCCGTGGGGCTTGCCTTTTGGCAGTAAATGGTGTATTACGACTATTAGCCGTCCTATTACAAGTCGGGTCATCGCACATTAGCAGAGTCTTCCCCGAGCAGCCGATTGTGCAATAGGCCTGAAGACCATCGTCATACGCCGCCCCGTATTTGCTGCCAAGCACCCAGAAAGATGCCGAGGGCTATCAGTCACGCTGCACCGTCGTCTTAAGATGTAAAAAATAGATTTGCTCTGTATTCATTTGCTTCCCCCTCCCTCCGTCAAATCAACGGCCTGCTAAGCCCAGGGTTTTCAGTTTAATCTTTGGGGGGAACATTCTGTGTGACAGTTGTTTGTGTTTCTCCCTGATGCACAGCCACCGTTCTTGATTTTAATTCCCTGTGCCTGTACGCCATGTCGTCACTCGGCCCCCCTCCCTCCTTCCCCTAGTCCGTCAGATACTACGTTTGCGCCACAGCTCAGAGAGCCGAGAAGCGGTTCGCGCCTTTTCTTTGAATTCTGGGTTGAGATTCCAATGCCCGGATGATGCAAAACAGTGTCGCGGGCGGTTCTGGGTACATGTCGTCAGGCCCCTCCCCCCTCGTCACAGCAACGCAGACAATAGATTCGCGCCTTTTTACCTGGGTTACCTGTGCAGACAACATATCACGGCAAGCATGGAGCCCGCTCAGCTCAGCTGAGCTCACCGTCACCATATGTCCTCTGGGTGCTGGCAGACGTGGGACTGCATTGCTACACAGCAGCAGCTGCTAACTGCCTTTTGGCGGTAGACGGTGTAGCATGAGTGATAGCCATGGGGCTGGCAGCCGTAGGGCTGCATTGCACCAGCCCCTTGCCAGGCGATGGTATATTATGACTGGTATCCGTCGTCATCGTATTGGTGTGGCTGTCAATCATGGCCACCTGGGCAGACATGCTACTGTTTCGATGATGATGGCTACCAGTCGTAATATACTATTTTCTGCCAATTGCCCAGTATTGTCTGCTAAGCACCCAGAAGAGGCCGAGGGCGATGCTGGGTGCTGGCGGACGTGGGGCTGGCAGACGTGGGGCTGCATTGCTACACAGCAGCAGCCCCTTGCCTTTTGGCAGATGATGGTATTTTATGATTGGTAACCGTCATCGTCGTACTGGTATGGCTGTCACTCATGCTGCACCGTCGGCTGCCAGCTTAAGATGTAAAAAATAGATTTGTTCTGTATTCATATGCTTCCCCTTCCTCCGTGAAATCAATGGCCTGCTAAGCCCAGGGTTTTCATTTTAATCTTTGGGGGGACCATTCTGTGTGACAGTTGTTTGTGTTTCTCCCTGTTCCTGTACCTGTACGCCATGTCGTCACTCGGCCCTCCCTCCCTCCCGCCCTCCCTCCTTCTCCTGGTCCATCAGATACTACTTTCGCGCCTTTTTTCTGACCAGGCGCCATAGCTAGCACTGGGATCATGGAGCCCGCTCAGATCACCGCGGCAATTATGAGCACTATGAACACCACGCGCATTGTCCTGGAGTATATGCAGAGCCAGGACATGCCAAGGCGAAACCCGGACCAGGCGAGGAGGCGATTGCAGCGCGGCGACGAGAGTGATGAGGAAATTGACATGGACATAGACCTCTCACAAGGCACAGGCACCAGCAATGTGGAAATCATGGTGTCACTGGGGCAGGTTGATGCCGTGGAACGCCGATTCTGGGCCCGGGAAACAAGCACAGACTGGTGGGACCGCATCGTGCTGCAGGTATGGGACGATTCCCAGTGGCTGCGAAACTTTCGCATGCGTAAGGGCACTTTCATGGAACTTTGTGACTTGCTGTCCCCTGCCCTGAAACGCCAGGATACCAAGATGAGAGCAGCCCTCACAGTTGAGAAGCGAGTGGCGATAGCCCTGTGGAAGCTTGCAACGCCAGACAGCTACCGGTCAGTCGGGAATCAATTTGGAGTGGGCAAATCTACAGTGGGGGCTGCTGTGATCCAATTTGCCAGGGCAATGAAAGACCTGGTGATAGCAAGGGTAGTGACTCTGGGCAACGTGCAGTCAATAGTGGATGGTTTTGCTGAAATGGGATTCCCAAACTGTGGCGGGGCCATAGACGGAACCCATATCCCTATCTTGTCACCGGAGCACCAAGCCACCGACTACATAAACCGCAAGGGGTACTTTTCAATGCTGCTGCAAGCCCTGGTGGATCACAAGGGACGTTTCACCAACATCAACGTGGGATGGCCGGGAAAGGTACATGATGCTCGCGTCTTCAGGAACTCTGCTCTGTTTCGAAAGCTGGAGGAAGGGACTTTCTTCCCGGACCAGAAAGTGACCATTGGGGATGTTGAAATGCCTATCGTGATCCTTGGGGACCCAGCCTACCCCTTAATGCCATGGCTCATGAAGCCGTACACAGGCAGCCTGGACAGGAGTCAGGACCTGTTCAACTACAGGCTGAGCAAGTGCCGAATGGTGGTGGAATGTGCATTTGGACGTTTAAAAGCGCGCTGGCGCAGCTTACTGACTCGCTCAGACCTCAGCGAAAAGAATATCCCCATTGTTATTGCTACTTGCTGTGCGCTCCACAATATCTGTGAGAGTAAGGGGGAGACCTTTATGGCGGGGTGGGAGGTTGAGGCAACTCGCCTGGCCGCTGATTACGCGCAGCCAGACACCAGGGCGGTTAGAGGAGCACAGCAGGGCGCGGTGCGCATCAGAGAAGCTTTGAAAACGAGTTTTGTGACTGGCCAGGCTACTGTGTGAAACTTCTGTTTGTTTCTCCTTGATGAACCCTCCAAACCCCCCCCACCGACCCGGTTCACTCTACTTCCCTGTAAACCAACCACCCCACCCCACCCTCCCCTCCCGCTTGCAGAGGCAATAAAGTCATTGTTTTTTAACATTCATGCATTCTTTATTAGTTCCTTACAGAGGTAGGGGGATAATTGCCAAGGTAGCCTGGGATGGGTGGGGGAGGAGGGATGGAAAAGGACACACTGCATTTTAAAACTTTAACTCTTATTGAAGGCCAGCCTTCTGATGCTTGGGCGATCATCTGGGGTGGAGTGACTGGGTGGACGGAGGCCCCCCCACCGTGTTCTTGGGCGTCTGGGTGAGGAGGCTATGGAACTTGGGGAGGAGGGCTGTTGGTTACACAGGGGCTGTAGCGGCGGTCTCTGCTCCTGCTGCCTTTCCTGCAACTCAACCATACGCTCGAGCATATCAGTTTGATGCTCCAGCAGACGGAGCATTGCCTCTTGCCGTCTGTCTGCAAGCTGACGCCACCTATCGTCTTCAGCCCGCCACTTGCTCTGTTCTTCCCGCGATTCAGCCCGCCACCTCTCCTCTCGTTCATATTGGGCTTTTCTCATCTCCGTCATTGACTGCCTCCACGCATTCTGCTGTGCTCTATCAGCCTGGGCGGACATCTGCAGCTCCGTGAACATCTCGTCCCTCGTCCTACGTTTTCTCTTTCTAATGTTCACGAGCCTCTGCGAAGGAGAAACATTTGCAGCTGGCGGAGGAGAAGGGAGAGGTGGTTAAAAAAGACACATTTTAGAGAACAATGGGTACACTCTTTCATTACAAGGTCGCATATTTCGGCTTGCAGGCAGCCATCGTAGGCCACAGTGTTTTGGCTTTTTTAACCTTCTTAACATGCGGGAAAGGTTGCAAACAGCAGCGCATTTCCCATATCAAGGATGAATTGGGTTGTCCATTTAAAATGGGGTTTCAATGTAAAAGGAGTGGCTGCGGTTTCCCGGTTAACATGCGGCACAAACACAAGTAAACCCCCCCCCCCCACACACACACACGATTCTCTGGGATGATCACTTCACCCCTCCCCCCACCGCGTGGTTAACAGCGGGGAACATTTCTGGTCAGAAGAGCAGGAACGGGCGCCTCTGAATGTCCCCTTAATAAAATCACCCCATTTCAACCAGGAGAGCTTTCTGGAGATGTCCCTGGAGGATTTCCGCTCCATCCCCATACACGTTAACAGACTTTTCCAGTAGATGTACTGGCCGCGATTGCCAGGGCAAAGTAATCATTAAACACGCTTGCTTTTTTTTTGTAATGTTTACAAATAGTTACAAAGTTACACTCACCAGAGGTCTCCTGTGTGCCCTGAGGGTCTTGGGTGAGTTCGGGGGTTACTGGTTCCAGGTCCAGGGTCACAAACATATCCTGGCTGTTGGGGAAACCGGTTTCTCCGCTTCCTTGCTGCTGTGAGCTACCTACAGTACCTCCATCGTCATCTTCCTCGTTCCCCGAACCGTCTTCCCTGTGTGTTTCTCCAGTGAGAGAGTCATAGCACACGGTTGGGGTAGTGGTGGCTGCACCCCCTAGGATCGCATGCAGCTCCGCGTAGTAGCGGCAAGTTTGCGGCTCTGCCCCGGACCTTCCGTTTGCTTCTCTGGCTTTGTGGTAAGCTTGCCGTAGCTCCTTAATTTTCACGCGGCACTGCTGTGTGTCCCTGTTATGGCCTCGGTCCTTCATGGCCTTGGAGATCTTTTCTAATACTTTTCCATTTCTTTTACTGCTACGGAGTTCAGCTATCACTGCTTCATCTCCCCATATGGCGAGCAGATCTCGTACCTCCCGTTCGGTCCATGCTGGAGCTCTTTTGCGATCCTGGGAGGACTCCATCACGGTTACCTGTGCTGATGAGCTCTGCGGGGTCACCTGTGCTCTCCACGCTGGGCAAACAGGAAATGAAATTCAAACCTTCGCGGGTCTTTTCCTGTCTACGTGGTCAGTGCATCTGAGTTGAGAGTGCTGTCCAGAGCGGTCACAATGAAGCACTGTGGGATAGCTCCCGGAGGCCAATAAGGTCGAATTCCGTCCACACTACCCCAATTCCGACCCGCAAAGACCGGTTTTATCGCTAATCCCCTCGTCAGAGGTGGTGTAAAGAAACCGGTTTAAAGGACCCTTTAAGTCGAAAGAAAGGGCTTCGTTGTGTGGACGTGTCCAGGCTTAATTCGGTTTAACGCCGCTAAAGTCGACCTAAACCCGTAGTGTAGACCAGGCCTAAGACATCTGAATCCAAATGGCAACGGGTCTGCGCCAGGAACAGGTGACAAAGGATTACAGGGAAAGAGCGGCTGAATAATTAGAAATAAAATCAATATTGGAGGACAAATCGTTTTCCCTCTAGCACAACATATGAATGGCTGCAGCAGCAGCTTTGCAGAGAGGCCCGTGTTTCAGATCTGACCCGGGAATGGCTGGCGGAATGGAGAATCGCTCCAGGAAAAGGCAAGCTCTGTCTTTCTTTCTATGTCTGTGTGTGTCCCTGGGGGCGTGTGAGATGATCCGCTATTCTGTGCCCGAAGAGAAGAAAAGCGGGTCACTAGTTACTAATATTGCAAAGGATTTGAAACTGGATGTAGGGAAATTGTCTGGTCACAGTGCTCGGCTGATTTCTAAAAGCACCAAGCAATATTTTGAGTTGAACACAGGCTCCGGGGATGTGATAATAAAGGAGAAAATAGACCGCGAGGATCTGTGCGGACAGAGAGATCCGTGTTTGCTGCAATTCGAAATTGTGTTAGAAAATCCACTGCAGCTTTACAGAATGGAGGTGCAGATAGATGATGTGAATGATAATAACCCTAAATTCTCCAAAAATGAATTTCTTTTAAAAATGCCGGAACAGATCCCCATAAACACCCGCTTCCCCTTGGAAAGGGCCCAAGATTCAGACATAGGAACAAACGGCATCCAGAGTTATGCAATCAGCTCTAATGAGCACTTTAGTCTGGATATACATTCGCCGGGGGCCAGTAGGAGCTGGTATTAGAGAAACAATTAGATCGGGAGGAGCAGGCGCAATTGATGCTGATTCTCAGAGCTGCCGATGGGGGCCTGCCACAGAGAACCGGCACAGCGCAAATACGCGTTAATGTGCTGGACAACAACAATAATTTCCCACAGTTTAGTCATTCGGTGTATAAGGTGCAGGTAATGTAAAATAGTCCGCGAGCCACTTTGGTCACTAAGATTGAAGCCAGTGATTTGGATCAAGGTTCAAATGCAGAAATCACCTATTCATTCAGGCAGGTGCCTGACAAAGTCCTCAAGTTATTTCAGCTAAATCCGTCCACTGGAGAAATCACTGGTTTGAGGATAATTGATTTTGAAGACGCAGCAATGTATGAAATAGAAGTTCAGGCCACGGATGTCGGGGGGTTTTCTTCGCACTGAAAAGTCCTGGTGCAAATCGAGGACATGAATGACAACACCCCGGAAGTGACGCTGACATCCCTCATCGGCACCATACCCGAGGACTCCTCTCCTGAGACAGTGGTGGCCCTGTTCAGTGTGAGAGACCGAGACTCCGGGGACAATGGCAGAACGCTCTGCTCCATTCAGGACAATGTCCCTTTTGCTTTGAAATCGACTCTGAAGGATTATTACGAGCTTGTTACACAAAAGCCCCTGGACTGAGAGAAAGTGCCTGAGTATAACATAACCATCACAGCCACAGACCGGGGGACTCCGAGGCTCACCTCAGTGAGGATCATCCGAGTTCAGCTATCGGATAATAATGACAACCCCACTCTATTTAATGAAAGTTCATACGTCATGTACCTGAAGGAGAGCAACCACCCGAGCCTGCTGATTGGAACTGTCGGTGCTGCTGACCTAAACACAGAGCAGAATGCCAAAGTGACGTATTCGGCATTGCCTGGCAACATCGGTGACCTCCCCTTCTCCTCCTCCATCTCCATAACTCCGAAAACGGAAACGTGTACGCTCTGCAGTCTCTGGATTATGAGCAAACGAGGGATTTCCAGGTTACAGTGAGAGCTGCAGATGGCGGGTCCCCTCCACTGAGCTCTGAAGTCATTGTCCGAGTTGTGATAATTGATGATCGGCGGAGGCGCGTTACCTGGTGACGAAGGTGGTGGCTGTGGATGGAGATTCCGGTCAGAATTCTTGGCTTTCCTACCAGCTGCTCAAGGCCACCGACCCTAATCTCTTCACTGTGGGGCTCCAAACCAGGGAAGTAAAAACCAGCAGGCCTATAACGAGCCCAGACTCTGTTAAACAGAAACTTATCGTCCTGGTTAGAGACAACGGAGAGCCGCCCAGATCCAGCACCTCGACGCTTAATGTGCTTCTGGTGGATGGGTTTTCAGACGCCTATATGCAGTTACTGGATGTACCAGAAGAGGAGGAGCAGCAGAACACATTAACCCTGTATCTAGTCATTTCCTTGTCTTTCATTTCATTCCTTTTTCTGGTTTCTGTGGTAACGATTGTCGCCATCCGGCTGTACAAGACAAGGCAGTGCCGAGAGCAATATGTTGCATCCTCCAGGAACTTTTATTGTGACCCCAACTTCTCCACAAATCCTGCGGAGACGAGCGGCACTGGGACTCTGCCTCAATCTTATTGTTATGAGGTTTGCTTGACAACTGGGTCTGGCCACTGGTACCGTCTCTACCCACTGACCCCAGCGTTGCAGGAGGGTCCATACTTGACTCTCAGATTAACTCTCAGCTAAAGGAGGAGAAAGAATCGGTGAGATAGGTGAGTGCTTATTTCACTCCATTTGCATCAATTCCTTGCTTGAATATGTTTGTTTCTACTGCTATGAAAATTACTTATATTATTTCCATAAATGTGTAGAGATGTTTTTTCCTAGGTAGCCTTTTCAGTAGTTGATTCATTTTTCCCCACTTGTATGATGTTCAGGTTAAAATATTTGTTCTTAATTCCTTTTTATATGTTATGTTCTTTTCCTCTCTAAAAGGCCATTCATCAAAATGTGATATTTGTCTGTGTGCAGACTCTCTGAGCTCTGCAAAGAAAGATTGAAGGTTGTCAAAGGAAAATTAAAAAGTAATTCTTTATGTATTTATCAAGAACTCAATAATTGCAGAATTATGTAACCTAGAATTATGTTCTGCAGGGGGCTCTATGGAAACTGAAATTTTACAGCGAATCTGAGCTTGACCTTGCTTCTTCAGTAGTATTTTCGGAGGTAATCTCTATGAGGTGCGAGTTGTAGGGTTACTGCATGGAGGTGAAATGACAGAGATCAGGGAAACGTTAAAGTAAAATAGAAGTATCTAAGGGAGGGATTTCCCAACCCCTCCCCTGAATTTCCCCATCATCCCCCTCCACAGTGGTCATTATTTACATGTGGTGTTGCCAATTTAGTCCTTGGTTGGAAATTTGAATTTAAACATTAATACACACTTTAAAAGCAGATAAAGCATATGATAAAATACTTGTACCTGAAAAAGCATCAGAGGTTTGAAAAGTGTGAAGAAAGACCAACTTCCTCATACAGATATTGTTTTTTTTATGACAGTTTTGGTGCCTTCGTTTCAGTCATGTTGACCAACCTAATAATTTGAAATTATAATTTGTAAGTAAGGTCTTAATGAGTTCTCCTCTGACAGCTAGTGATGAGCCGGGCTATGGAGGGGGGAAGGCATCAGGGCCAGACTGTATTTACATGAACACACCTATTCTGCCGGTATCCAGCAGACAAGCTGTGTTGCCAAAGTGATCAGATTTGGCTGGTGTTGGGTTACAAATCACTTTTAATGAATGTGGGGCTAATGAAATGTTACCTTTATTGAATGAGTAAAGGACAGCACAAGTGTATTTGACCTGTCTTGAGGAGGGTGACCTAAGTGCTTAATTTGTGCGAGGGCTGAGCCCCGGCACATGTAGTCTTGGCAGGTCATAGCTCTGGGACTTATGGACTTGCTACATCAGTTATAAAAGTAAAAAACTTGCTTGAGCCCTGACACATCTTTCATTACAAATTAAGCACTGGTCACACCCTCAACTGAACTGAACTCGCTAAGAGAGAGTGTGGATGCAAGATCTCGGTGGAGAGAGAAAGGGATGGGGACAGGCATTTTGCTTGAAGGTGTGGGCTCTGCCTAAAAGTCACAGCACTATTTGACCTGCCCCTTCCCCTGTTTAAAGATAGAGCTTTTTAGGCTACATGGAGAGTCTTTGGTGTTAGAAGTCCAGTCTTTGGTGTGTTTTTTTTAAGTGACCACTAGAGCTGAAATCACTGATAGTCTGGTCTAAGTGCTCAAAACTCCTGTGGGAGAGTGTTTCCGTGGAAGAGATAGCTCAGCCTGTACTAGCAGTGAGGTTCCCTTACTGAGAGATGAAATCACTGAGAGCTGGGAGGAATCTCAGGAGACTGATTCGCAGAGGTCACAGTGCCAGGTGGCAGCAGAAGGTGACAGCACAGGGCCATCAGCGACAGAGCAGTGGACTGAATGGTGGCATGAAGCACAACGGTTGCCATACTGAGTGACTTGAGTGAGTGGTGAGTGGCTGAAGGAATGAGTAGGGGGACCAGATGTCCTGATTTTATAGGGACAGTCCTGATATTTGGGGCTTTGTCTTATATAGGCCCCTATTATCCCCCACCCCCTGTCCCGATTTTTCACACTTGCTGTCTGGCAACCCGAGGAATGAGCAAGGTGCCTTCTCTCCCCTACCACCCAGAGTGGGAGGTGAACTCATGCAAAAGCACCTCTGAACTCTGGGTCTCCACTGACCAAGGACAACAACTATGAGTGGGGTTCAATGGAGGGAAAAAGGAGGGGCACGTTAAAAGAACATTTGTTTGTTTTAGAAACTTTGCTCCAGAATGCTAGATGTGTGACTGGGAAATTTACACATTTCATACTAGGCCAAGCTTTTTAAAATGTATTATTTTCTAAGGTTGTTATCTCGCATTGTTGCTACCTCGAGAGGTCCTTATCCTGGGGAGTTTCTGTACTAAACATTTTATTATTATACATTATTTTTTACATAAGAACATAAAAACAGCCATTCTGTGTTGGACCAATGGTCCATCTAGCCCAGTATCCTCTCTTCCAACTGTGGCCAATGCTAGGTGCTTCAGAGGGAATGAACAGAACAGGAAATCGAGTGATTCTTCCCCTGTCGCCCACTCCCAGCTTCTGGCAAACAGAGGGTAAGGACACTCAGAACATGGTATTGCATCCCTGCCCATCCTGGCTAATAGCTATTGGTGGACCTATTCTCCATGAACTTATCTAGTTTTTTTTAACCCTGTTCTAATTTTGGCCTTCACAACATCCCCTGGCAAAAAGTTCCACAGGTTGACACTGCGTTGTGTGAAGTACTTCCTTTTGTTTTAAACCTGCTGCCTATTCATTTCATTGCATGACCCCTAGTTCTTGTATTATGTGAAAGAGTAAATAACATTTCCTTATTCGCTTTCTCCACACCAGTCAAGATTTTATAGACCTCTATTACACTGGTCTACAAGTCGTCTGCTTCAGAGATAAAATGTGCTATTTATTATGTATTTTGATGTGCTGAATTCAAATATGACAATTAAAACAACTGATTGGCTACTGTTTCTAAGATATTTAAGTTTTTACATTTTATGTCTATGTATATTGTGTAGATAGTAGAGTTTTAATCATAAATTGTAAACCTAGGTCTTTTCATGTGTTTATGGTTGCTTTACATGATAATATTTCACCTGTCCTGTTTATGTAACACTTTAATAATCAGCAAAAGGGTTATATAAATAAAATTTATTATGAAACAAAAGGCAAAAAACTATTATGTACATAGTTTAGTCCTATTCAGTGTCTACTCGGCGCTTCTTGGCTTGTCTCTTGTATTCATTAAATGGAGCATCTCTTGTCACTGTCCAGCAATAGTCTGCAAGCATTGATGGGTTCCATTTGCCCTGATAGTGTTTCTCCATTGTTGCAATGTCCTGGTGAAATCGCTCGCCGTGCTCGTCGCTCACTGCTCCGCAGTTTGGTGGAAAAAAAATCTAGATGAGAGTGCAAAAAATGTATCTTTAGTGACATGTTGCAACCAAGGCTTTTGTATGCCTTGAGGAGGTTTTCCACCAACAACCTGTAGTTGTCTGCCTTGCTGTTTCCGAGAAAATTTATTACCACTAACTGGAAGGCTTTCCATGCCGTCTTTTCCTTGCCACGCAGTGCATGGTCAAATGCATCATCTCAAAGAAGTTCACGAATCTGAGGACCAACAAAGACACCTTCCTTTATCTTAGCTTCACTTAACCTTGGAAATTTTCCACGGAGGTACTTGAAAGCTGCTTGTGTTTTGTCAATGGCCTTGACAAAGTTCTTCATCGGACCCAGCTTGATGTGTAAGGGTGGTAACAAAATCTTCCTTGATTCAACAAGTGGTGGATGCTGAACACTTTTCCTCCCAAGCTCCAATGACTGTCGGAGTGGCCAATCTTTCTTCATGTAGTGGGAATCTCTTGTACGACTATCCCATTCGCAGAGAAAACAGCAGTACTTTGTGTATCCAGTCTGCAGACCAAGCAAGAGAGCAACAACCTTCAAATTGCCACAAAGCTGCCACTGATGTTGGTCATAGTTTATGCACCTCAAAAGTTGTTTCATGTTGTCATAGGTTTCCTTCATATGGACTGCATGACCAACTGGAATTGATGGCAAAACATTGCCATTATGCAGTAAAACAGCTTTAAGACTCGTCTTCGATGAATCAATGAACAGTCTCCACTCATCTGGATCGTGAACGATGTTGAGGGCTGCCATCACACCATCGATGTTGTTGCAGGCTACAAGATCACCTTCCATGAAGAAGAATGGGACAAGATCCTTTTGATGGTCATGGAACATGGAAACCCTAACATCACCTGCCAGGAGATTCCACTGCTGTAGTCTGGAGCCCAACAGCTCTGCCTTACTCTTAGGTAGTTCCAAATCCCTGACAAGGTCATTCAGTTCACCTTGTGTTATGAGGTGTGGTTCAGAGGAGGAGGATGGGAGAAAATGTGGGTCCTGTGACATTGATGGTTCAGGACCAGAAGTTTCATCCTCTTCCTCTTCCTCGTCTGACTCAAGTGAGAATGATTCTGGTGCATCAGGAACCGGCAGTCCTTCTCCGTGGGGTACTGGGCGTATAGCTGATGGAATCTTTGGATAATGCACAGTCCACTTTTTCTTCTTTGACACACCTTTCCCAACTGGAGGCACCATGCAGAAGTAACAATTGCTGGTATGATCTGTTGGCTCTCTCCAAATCATTGGCACTGCAAAAGGCATAGATTTCCTTTTCCTGTTCAACCACTGGCGAAGATTTGTTGCACAAGTGTTACAGTATATGTGTGGGGCCCACCTCTTGTCCTGATACCTTTATTTTGGCTGCAAAATAAAGGTGATAGGCTTTCTTAACCATAGTGGTTATACTGAGCTTTTGTGATGCAAAAGTCACTTCACCACAAACATAGCAGAAGTTATCTGCACTGTTCACACAAGTACGAGGCATCTCTGCTCACTTTGGCTAAACAGAAATGTGTCCCTTTGCAAAATCAAACACTGACAAATAAGAGAGCACGACACTGTATGATTTCTAGAGCTGATATAGGGCAATTTGTTCAGCAGAGTGATGTAAGCTTCGTTATGATTGCATCATCCATGACTTCTAGGAATAACATGATGCAATTCATATCATGTATGACTCAACACCAGCTTCAGATTGCATCATTCATTGTTTTGCCTAAAAAGCAAGTACTGTCCAAACCCAGTCATAGATTTATTCATAGATCCAGTCAAAGATGTATTTTAGTCATTTCTGGTTTAGATTGAGATACCTTCCCTTTATAAGTCACTTATCCTCCGCCATTCCCAAGTCAAGGGTTGTATATACTGACCCAATAGCCTATCTTGAAAACTAGAGCCAATCAACAATTTTAAGCATCATTTTCATTCTCAGTGACCCAGAATTAGTAAAGTTTGACTACATTTATTTCAGTAGCATTTTGGCTGTAGAGCAGTGTAATTACAGTTGTAATAATACAAAAGTAAAGGAAAAATATATCTAGTTTAAGATCATCCATAAGAAGTAAAAGCAAGGCCTATACATGTCTGATATATAGGTAACTGGCACAACCAGTATGTTTCTGTTAGTGTATCCTGTCACCAAGGATTATGACTTTGGGAATAAAACGATGAATATAATACTATAATTACAGGATTTTGATGCTTACATTATATCCCCTCTTAGTCATCTCTTTTCCAACCTTAAAAATCCCAGTCTTTTTAATCTCTCCTCAAATAGAATCTGTTCCTTATCTCTAATCATTTTGGTTGCCCTTCTCTGTACCTTTTCCAATTCCAATATATCTTTTTTGAGATGGGGGCAGCCAGAACTGCATGTAGTATTCAAGATGTGGATGTACTATGGATTTATGTAGTGAAAGTATAGCAGCTTCGTTTGCGAGACCAATCAGCAAAGCCAATGCTGACAAAAATATGTGAAAAGGCTGCAAAACACCAAGCCTATGGACTGCATCGACGTGCAGAAAGTCTTATAAGCCAGTCACTGTCAAAGCCAATTTTAGAAGTACTTAATGAGGCTGTTAAGTATGCTGGAGACACAACACAGTATATATGAACAAACAGAGCTGTTGCATCATGCTTTCTATTTAAACAAGAGATACCACACGCTACAAACTGGAGGCCAATGTTAAGTGCATTGTCATTTATTAATCTTGAAGTGGACACTGGATCCAAACAAGACCGGCAAATGCTCACTATCTTTCGCAAGGAACTCAACTGACTGACTAGAAGCATGTGGTGCAACAGCAAAAGACTCAGTCATTGAAAAAGTGAAGAACTCTCACCACATTCAAAAACAGAAAATTAACAGAGCTGCGCAAGATTACAAGAAACCAGGAAGGATGTAGATATGTAGGGCTTCACAGTAGGCTTGAGGAGCCAACTTTAATTTGTATGATTTTAAAACATGAGTAAAATCTAATAAAATGGTCATGAAACATTTTTCAGTTTTTACTGTGGGTCCATACAGCACACCTTTGCCCTCCTGGTAGGCCTTTACCTCCCTGTAAATTTGATTTTCCCCTCCCGCCCTTCAGTTCCTGGGGAAAACATTGATCTAAGGAAAATGTAAACTTCACCTTATTTGTCTATCAAACCCTTTGCAATATGAGCAGCCAGCAGTGGCCGCAGTTTTGATGGGGGGGATACTTATAGAAGGAAGAGGCAATGTTTACTGATATTCTATAAAATGAACATCATTTACAGCTTCTGGAGTCTATGAATCCATAGCAATCAATACAGATATGAAAGACCCCTATTATATGCATACATAACAACGGCCATACTGCATCAGACCAAAGATCCATCTAGCCCAGTATCCTGTCTTCCAACAGTGGCCAATGCCAGTGCTCCAGAGGGAATGAACAGAACAGGTAATCATCCAGTGATCTGTCCCCTGTCACTCATTCCCAGCTTCTGGCAAACAGAGGTTGGGGACACCATCCATGCTCATCCTAGCTAATAGCTATTGATGGACCTATCCTCCATGAACTTATCTGGTTCTTTTTTTTTATGCTGTTCTGTTATTGGCCTTCACAACATCCTCTGGCTAAGAGTTCCACAGGTTGACTGTGCGTTGTGTTAAGAATTTGAAGAAATACTTCCTTTTGCTTGTTAAAACCGGCTGCCTATTCATTTCATTTGGTGCCCGCATTTCTTGTGTTATGAGCAGTAGTAAATAACACCTCCTTATTTGTTTTTTTCACACCATTCATGATATTAAAGACCTCAGTCATATCCCTCCCCCGTTTATTAGTCTCCTTTCCAAGCTGAAAAGTCCCAGTCTTACTATCTCTCCTCTGATCTAGTGATATAGTGCCAGCTGATGGCATCAATAGGATTTTTACAGGCAGCAAGTAATTGTCCAAGTTATTTGATTAAAATGACAATGCCCCTTTCATTTTATGCCTTCTTCAGAACAGCACCTCCCCCATTTAATGACACGGTTCGCAGAGCAAGGAAGGCAAATTGTTGGCTCTTGATTGAGATTCTGGTCTGAATTCTTGTCTTTTCTGCCAACTGCTGAAGGCCGCTGATGCAGATTTATTCACTGTCGGACTCCAAAATGCAGAAGAGAAACCACGATCCCATTTACGGAGCGTGACTCCTTTACGCAAAAGCTAAATATTATTAAAGACAATGGACATTTCCCCAATCCGCTGCTGCGATACTAAATATACTGCTAGTGGAGGATTTTCACATGCACATATGCAATCCAGTGACATAACTACGCAAGAGGAATGTGATGGGACATTAAATATATACATTACTTCTCTATGGCTTCAAGTTCATTTTTCTTGTTTCTCTCATGGCCTGCATTGCCATAAAATATATAAGATAAAAATATCAGGAGAAAGATAGGTTTGCTTCTTCCAATTGCAATGGGAGACCCATTTTGTCGAATAACTGTGTAGCTGCCAAGACGAGATCCTTTCCCCACAATTACCTATATGATGCGTTCTTAATCACTGGGTGGATCCTAGATTTACTCTAGGACACCGTAATAGAAAAGGGAATAATAGATTTAGGGATTCCCAAAATATTGTAACTTTGTAGACGAAAGAGAAGCGATTGGACGTGTGACAGACTTGCAGTAACTTGTTTACTTAGTTAGCTGTGAAGAATAAAAGTATTGTCATATGAGAGAAGAAACTGTGGTGAGGAAGGATCACAATTCAATATACTATTATATTATTTTGCAACTCTCCATCTTCTCTAATCGGTAATAATCTGCCTTAATATTTCACAGTTTTCACTGTGAAATGTTATAACCACAATTTATACTTAATAGAGAAAACTTTGCTATGCAACTGCACATAGTAAGTTTAAAATGTAAACATCATGGGATGTCTTATTTTAGCTGAGCCACAAGGTGGCGATATTAGCAAAGACGGTGCTGAAAACGCAGTCTTTCGGACTCCGTCGGCACTCAGTGGAAGCTGTACTCGGACATCTGGATCCAGACGGCAACGGCTCTGCGCCGGGAACGGGTGGCAAAGGATTACAGGGAAAGGGCAACTGAATAATTATAAATAAAGTCAATATTGGAGGACAAATCGTTTCCCCTCTAGCACAACATATGAATGGCTGCAGCAGCTTTGCAGAGAGGCCTGTGTTTCAGATCTGACCCGGGAATGGCTGGCGGAATGGAGAATCGCTCCAGGAAAAGGCAAGTTCTGTCTTTCTTTCTGTGTTTGTGTGTGTCCCTGGGGGCGTGTGAGACGATCCGCTATTCTGTGCCCGAAGAGAAGAAAAGTGGGTCCCTAGTTGCTAATATTGCAAAGGATTTGAAACTGGATGTAGGGAAATTGTCTGGTCGCAGTGCCCGGCTGATTTCTAAAAGCACCAAGCAATATTTTGATCTGAACACACGCTCCGGGGATGTGATAATAAAGGAGAAAATAGACCGTGAAGATCTGTGCGGACAGAGAGATCCGTGTTTGCTGCAATTCGAAATTGTGTTGGAAAATCCACTGCAGCTGTACAGAATGGAGGTGCAGATATTTGATGTGAATGACAATAACCCTAAATTCTCCAAAAATGAATTCGTTTTAAAAATACCTGAACAGATCCCCATAAACACCCGCTTCCCCTTGGAGAGAGCCCAAGATTCAGACATAGGAACAAACGGCGTCCAGACTTATGCAATCAGCTCCAATGAGCACTTCAGTCTGGATATGCATTCCCGGGGCGACGGCAGTAAATACGCGGAGCTGGTATTAGAGAAACAATTAGATCGGGAGAAGCAGGCGCAGCTGATGCTGATTCTCACAGCTGCCGATGGGGGTCTGCCACAGAGAACCGGCACAGCGCAAATACGCGTTAATGTGCTGGACAACAACGATAATTTCCCGCAGTTTAGTCATTCGGTGTACAAGGTGCAGTTAATGGAAAATAGTCCGCGAGACACTTTGGTCACTAAGGTTGAAGCCAGTGATTTGGATCAAGGTTCAAATGCAGAAATCTCCTATTCATTCGGGCAAGTACCTGACAGAGTTCTCCAGTTATTTCAGCTAAATCCGTCCACTGGCGAAATCACTGTTTTGAGGATAATTGATTTTGAAGACGCAGCAATGTATGAAATAGAAGTTCAGGCCACGGATGGCGGGGGGTTTTCTTCGCACTGCAAAGTCCTGGTGCAAATCGAGGACATGAATGACAACGCTCCGGAAGTGACGCTGACATCCCTCACCGGCACCATACCCGAGGACTCCGCCCCTGAGTCAGTGGTGGCCCTGTTCAGTGTGAGAGACCGAGACTCCGGGGACAATGGCAGAACGCTTTGCTCCATTCAGGACAATGTCCCTTTTGCTTTGAAATCGACTCTGAAGGATTATTACGAGCTTGTTACACAAAAGCCCCTGGACCGGGAGAAAGTGCCTGAGTATAACATAACCATCACAGCCACAGACCGGGGGACTCCGAGGCTCACCTCAGTGAGGATCATCCGAGTTCAGCTATCGGATATTAATGACAACCCCCCTCTATTTAATGAAAGTTCATACGTCATGTACCTGAAGGAGAACAACCACCCGGGCCTGCTGATTGGAACTGTCCGTGCTGCTGACCTAGACACAGAGCAGAATGCCAAAGTGACGTATTCGGCATTGCCTGGCAACATCGGTGACCTCCCCTTCTCCTCCTCCATCTCCATAAACTCCGAAAACGGAAACGTGTACGCTCTGCAGTCTCTGGATTATGAGCAAACGAGGGATTTCCAGGTTACAGTGAGAGCTGCAGATGGCGGATCCCCTCCTCTGAGCTCTGAAGTCATTGTCCGAGTTGTGATAAATGATGAAAATGACAACGCCCCCTTAATTTTATACCCTCTGCAGAACAGCAGCTCCCCAGCTAATGACCTGGTTCCCAGATCGGCGGAGGCGGGTTACCTGGTGACGAAGGTGGTGGCTGTGGATGGAGATTCCGGTCAGAATTCTTGGCTTTCCTACCAGCTGCTCAAGGCCACAGACCCTAGTCTCTTCACTGTGGGGCTCCAAACCGGGGAAGTAAAAACCAGCAGGCCTATAACGAGCCCAGACTCTGTTAAACAGAAACTTATCGTCCTGGTTAGAGACAACGGAGAGCCGCCCAGATCCAGCACCTCGACGCTTAATGTGCTTCTGGTGGATGGGTTTTCAGACGCCTACATGCAATTATTGAATGTACCGGAAGAGGAGCAGCAGGACACATTAACCCTGTATCTAGTAATTTCTTTGTCTTTCATTTCATTCCTTTTTCTGGTTTCTGTGGTAACAATTGTCGCCATCCGGCTATACAAGAGAAAGCAGTGCCGAGAGCAGTATATTGCATCGTCCAGGAACTTTTATTGTGACCCCAACTTCCCCACAAATCCTGCGGAGACGAGCGGCACTGGGACTCTGCCTCAATCTTATTGTTATGAGGTTTGCTTGACAACTGGGTCTGGCACCAGTGAATTTAAATTTCTCAGGCCGCTGGTACCGTCTCTACCCGCTGACCCCAGAGTTGCAGGAGGGTCCATTTTTGACTCTCAACTAAAGGAGGAGAAAGAATCGGTGAGAGAGGTGGGTGCTTATTTCACTCCATTTGCATCAATTCCTTGCTTGAATATCCTGTGGCACCTTTAAGACTAACAGACTATAAGCTTTCGTGGATAAGAACCTCACTTCTTCAAATGCAAGGCATCTGAAGAAGTGAGGTTCTTACCCACGAAAGGTTATGCTCCCAATACTTCTGTTAGTCTTAAAGGTGCCACAGGACCCTCTGTTGCTTTTTACAGATTCAGACTAACACTGCTACCCCTCTGATACTTGCTTGAATATGTTTGTTTCTACTGGTATGAAAATTAGTTGGATGGAACATTTAGAAATGTTCAGAAATATTTCATTGTCTAGGGAGCTTTTCTCTTTATTGTCCAACGTATTGTTCAAATTTTATTATTTGCGGGCTAATATAATTGCACAGTAACGCTCTAAAAGAGAGTTTGCCAAACTGATTCTGATCTTCTTATGTTATGTGTGTTCTCTACCAAGAAAGGTTGAAACTTGTCAGAGTAATCATCTGGATGTTATTTATCAAGGGCTCATTAACATCAGAATTATCTGTCCTTTGTGCAATATTCCTAAGGAGTCTCGATGAAGTCTAAAATTTTAGAAGGAAAATGAGGCTGAACTTTCTTCTTCAGCAGTGTTTTTGCTGAGATGCAGATTTTAGGACTAATGCATCAATATGTAATGAAGGAGATCGGGGAAACAAAGTAAAACAGAAGTATCGAAGGAAAATGTATTCCTCCCTCCCATATGTAAGCTACATCTTAGTTGTCCAACAATCCCTTTTCTATGTGAGCAGCAAGCAATGGCAGAGGTTTCAATGAGGGGGATATTTATTGAAATAATGGGCAATGATTGCTTAAATCCTGTAAAATCACCATCAGTTCGAGCTTCACGAGCTTTGTCGAGCTTCACGAGCTTTTGTACCCATGACAATCAACGTGGATGTTATAGGCCAGTATTATATGCACACTGCTAATATAGTAGTATTAATAGGATTTTTATAAGCAGGCAGCAAGTGTGGGAAATGGGTGAAGAATGGAATAGAGTCCAGAGTCCAGGGAGAGGCAATAATCTAGAGCAACTAAGGAAACTCACTGTTTACAAGTAATTTCCGATTGTTATGGATGTTTATGTGTAGAAACACCGGTGGCTAGTACCTTGTCCAACAGTGCTGAAAATACAGGGTCAGGTCCTCAGCTGTGGAAAAACTCCGATAGGCGCAACTGATGGCAGGGGAGGCGTAATTCAATATAAAGCAGTCGGGCTTGGTACCACTCAGCTCTCTGTTTTTGTTTTGAATGGACAGAAGTTTATAGCCCGTGGGAAGTAATAATAGTGACTGTTTTGCATTATAAGATTGAATGTGTTTAATGATTGTAGGATAACACACAGGAGGCCGTATCCAAACGCATTCTCCTGACGTTACACTTGGTGGTGGATAATATTTATGTCCTCTCTGCGGGGAACTATGGCATTGACTCATATTGTACTGTCCCTGAAGCAAACCCCGCAGGAAGAGAGGGCCCAGGAGATTCCACTTCATGGAGTTTGCTACCGATCTTATCCTCAGGTGGAGGGATGTATTAAGGGAGAAAAGGAAGGTGCACAAAGAATACAAGGAGTTTGGATCGATGGGAGAAATAAATCTGACTCCTCAGAGGGGATGTTCCCCGTGTTCTTCTCTGGCTTCCCACACTCTGTAGCAGCCCCCTCCTCCCCTTTCTCTGTTTTCTCCATGGACAGAGGAAATCCAGAAGCCAAATATGATGGAATCGTCACCTCCCGCTGGTCTTGCTTGAAGAATTTCTGCTGGTTCGGGAGGGGAGCAGGCATTAGAATTAACTGTAAAACTGGGGGGAACGTGATGCGAAACTTAATACCCCCTATTCTACACACAGTGGCCAAATTCCATCATTTTCTGCTCCCTTCCACCAGAACAAAGGTGAAGGAGCATCTAGCCTTTAGTAAATACAGAGAAAGCAGCTCAAGAATAAATGCTACCTTAATTCTGGCTCTTCGTTTTCTAGATAATGGATACAACTAAAATGAGGTTTTATGGGCCCGGTGTTTGCAAAGAGTTTACAGATTTTTTCCCCTCCAAAGAGAGAGAGAGAGTTACAATAATCAAGCAGTATTTCAGATAGAGTTGGTCATTCAAGAATAATTTTGTGACACCAGTCCTAACAAATACCTTGAATCTAAGAACTTGAGGTTGTTGTGACTATTAGTAATGGCTAATTGGTGAATTATTCTTACTATACATGAATATGTGTATAGCTTTTTTTAAAAACCTATAGATTACAGTCTTTTTTTCTCTGTAAAAATGAAATGAAGGTTTTAGATATCTTAATCTATTGCCAAGAATCCTGGATTAATTAAAACAGAGATCTCTATTTGTGAAAGTAAAATGTACTCCCAAAGACATTTTAATATAAATGGTCATTTCTAATTATTACCTAAAGATAACCTGGAATTCAACATAATTAATGAATTCTTTGGTTATAGTAATTTCTTTGGGGAGAATAGTCTGGATTTGGATACCTAAGATAGAATGGCAAAATGCTCCAAAAGAAAACCCGCACTTCCCCTTCAGAAGTAAACAGCAAATACAAAACTGATATTAAAGACATCAGTATGCCAGCTGGTGTAAATCGACATAGCGCCGCTGAAGTAAATGGTGGTTGGGGTGGGAGCCAGTTTACAGCATAAGAGCATCTGAGCATTTGGCACTTTGACAGCCCTGATCATGAAAAAAATCAGAGTTTATGCTGGCACTTTATAGGGGTTACACAGCATTCCTACAGAAAGTATTAACCAACAGTTAATCAGTTGCTATCAAAAGAAGTTATTCTTAACTCTTACAAATCTATTTTTAAAAAATTAAGACCGATCTAGTTGGTTATTGTTACTGCTAATGATCCTGGCCACACATTTTTAAATTGGCTCATGATTTTTGAAGCTTACCTTTTTGATGCCCAGTATTAGACACTCAAGCCCTGATTTTTCAGAGTCATTGAGTACCCATCACTCCCATTGAGTTCTGTGGGAGTTCTGGGTACTGAACAGTTCTGAAAACTAGGCCCAAGATGTCTGGACTTGGACACACACAACCAATGACCACATTTGAACATTTTGGCTTAAACAAACAGCAAGATAATGATCTTTTTGAATCAGCCACCTAAATTACCATAAAGCTTTTCCAGATTTCTAATTGTAAACACCTCACAGGGGATGTAAGATGTTCCAGACAGTTTTTGAAAGACAGAAATACAAATAGAAATACAACAAAGTGGATATGGCTGTATTTGGCTTATCAAATTACATTTACTTCTGAATTTTCACATTGTAAAATTTCCCTTCGAATTATATAGATAATTCGTGCCATCTTTTAGGATATAATTAAACATGAGCATTTATATTATACGATGTAGGTACAGGCCAGATCCTGCTCCCTTTGAAATCAATGACAAAACTTCTGTTGACTTCAAATAGAACGGTATCCCAGCCACAGTTCTGTAAGATGAAGCCCTGATTGCATGTCCCCCAGTGCATACTAATGCCTGCATTCTTCATAACAGCCGATAATGACACCACATCATTCTATATTGTTTGCAGGGCAGAGCTTCTGTCTCTGAAGACTCCATACCCAGATCTTCAGGGACAGGCTGTATTGTTAACAAGGTGATAGGGATAAATGAGAACTGTGGTCAAAACGGTTGGCTTTCCTACCAATAGATGAGAACAACCAACTCTGCTCTGTTCAACTGTCAGACACCATAAAGGAGAAATGAGAATCAAGAGGCTTATCGCCCTTCAAGAAACTTTCAAGAAGGTACAGGCCCTTTCTGTATGAGAGCAAGGATATGTATTTCTACATTGTGTAATTCTTTATTCCTGGTTTTTCACTTAGACCTTTGCATTTGTGGTATGGCTATTGAAGAAGAGCAGGAGCTCCTATAGCATGCTTTCTTTGTAGATTCCACCTAGCCCTTAGTGTATTATTATTAGAGCTTAACAACTTCTACTTTATCTAGATATAAAGGAAACATAATAAGTCAAACCTAAGCTTTAACAGTAAGTTATCATAAACCATCTTCCCTATGATTCTCCCTTACAGAGATGATTATGTAATAGTATGTTGATTTTCTGAAATCTCTTTTCAATGTACAAGTTTAATGTCCAATGAAAATTAAGAATAAATTTCACTTACAAAGTAATTATGTATTAACAAATAGAAGCTGGTTAAATTAAAGCTGCTTAGCCGCAATGTACATTGCGTATTTGGTTGGGAGGTTGAGCTTTGTATATATTGTAAAATGTGTATTTTCAAAATTGTAGTCTTTTTTTCTAACCATATGAAACTGAAACTAATAGTTATAAAGCATTTTGAGATCCTTGCTTAAAAGATACTGTAGAAGTGAAGAGTAATATTGCATTAGTAGTATGTTAGTAAAATAGGTTAAAAGTGATACAATCAACTTTAAACACTTTGTAGTGAGTAATGAGTTAAGATAAATCTCTTTCCTTCTGTCTTCATTTAATTTCATTACCAAATATAATATTTAAGATAAAGGGAACATGGTGTAATTTTCCATGTTGTTTACGAGGTTTTAAAAATCGTGTTATGGTTACCAGAAACGCTAATAAAAACAATTTTTAAAAGGGCGTTAGATTGACTTTTTTATCCGTTGATTCTGAGGATTGGTAGCTGTGCTGCCAGATCAGGTTCTGTGAAAGTCATCAGGGGACATGTTCTTAAAGCACTGATTTCTAATGACCTGTTCTGGGGTCTGGTGGATGGGCTGTCCCTCCAGAATGTGAGGACTTGTGGCCAGTATATGCAGGATGGATGGCTATGAAATCTGATTCCATTGCTGGCAGGTGGAGAGGAAGAGAGTGTGGGAAACTACAGATCTGTAAACATGTCCTCTTTTACATTAATGAGTCACTCCCAGGCAGCAAAGGAAATGCAGCTCCCATTGAAGTCAGGCAAACATTGGTTCCGTCTACAAATCTTCATTAGATGGGAGAAGTCGGGGAAATTTCTTCTAACATTTAACTAAAACATAAAAGGAATGAAAAATGTATCAGACAAAAGTATACCTGGAACAATGTTTTTAAAAACTAGAGTTAAAGGTAGGTTCTTAAATCCCCAAACTGACAACCTAATTTTCCAAAGTGCTGAGCATCCAGCACCTTCCATCAAAGCCAGTGTAATTGCGCCTGTTCAGCACTTTCAAACACTAGACCAATCCTTTGTAGGTGCATAAATATGGTTTAAGAACCTAACTTCAGGCCATCACATCTGAAAAGCTTGAACCCCTGTACAAAACTGGACTGCAGGAGCCCCTCCCCTTTTCCAATGCCGACCTTCAAATGTGAGGGGAGGAGAATTTTTTTTTTTTTGCATCTGCACTCAATAGATCTGTCATATTTTAGGGGGAATTCAGTACCTATAAACTATTAGCTGGGTATTCCCAGGGTCCAAGGACATTTAACCTATTTGGCACTATTTTTACTATTGTGGGGGGCCTCTGGTAGTGTTTTAGTGCAGAATTCCTGTTTGGGCATATAGCAGAAGTTTGTCATCTTAAAATTATTAATTATTATAACAACCGCTTCTAACTGTTAGAGCAGTCAGCAACTTCTCCCAATAACTTGCCAAAGCTCTAGACATAGGATTCCTTCCTTATTGTGCTCCTCCATTCAAACCTAGATGTAATTTTCACCCTTGACATCGTCTACGGTGTTTGCACTCTTTCTGCTTTCCCATTTCTTTCTTGGAACTTGAGCTGCTCAGATGGTTTTAGATTCCTGGTGCCCCTAGTAGTAAATTTCCCAACCTTGTATCTTCGCTGAGCTTAGGTTCTACCTGTCTCATTCAGGGATCCCACTTCTAACTGACGTTCTTCCATATTTTTCTGGATTCTTATTATACTTTCCTGTCCTTTATTTAGGAACGTTCAGTCTTTGGGAAATAGTCATAGCAATTTCCCCATACTTCCTGCTATGACTACGGAATTAGGGTCCGATGTCCCTCCATCGAAGTGAAAGAAATTTCTGACTTCAGTGGGAACAGGAATGTATTTACTCAGACCGCTGGAAAATGCTATCAGGTTAGGGTTTAACATGAGATACACACATGTAAATAACCGTGTATTTTCAACATGCTATCACTGATTAAATAGAGCCTAGAAACACAGGAAATGATCCATCCGAAGACGGTGAAGTCATTGTTAGAGTCTGTCATGACAGAAATATTCTGAAAAGCTGAGCAACTGTAATTGTGACTATCCCAGTATTGAATCATTCTCTGCCTGAGTTCATGGCTGCTTTTTTCCACCATCAGACACTACATATTGGAAGATGGGAGAGAGGATTTTCTCCATTCATTAGCACTTTCCTTTTAAGACAGTTGTTAAATGATTGACATCTGATGGAACAGAAAAAACTATCAAAATATTACGTTTCCAACATATTTCGAAATTCTGTTAATTTTCCTAAAGGTAATGGAAGCTCCTTACTCAGGGGTGCCATTTCAGATTTTGGTTGGCGGGGGAGGGAACTTTAACCGCGATTTTGGCAGATAGGAGCACTGTATCTAATTCCTATATAAAAGAAAGACAATTAAATAAATATTAGACCCACTCAGCTCTAATACGAACATGTTCTTACATCTTGTGGCAAGTCACTTAAGGGACCTGGTTAGGTTTAAAATGTTAATGTATATTTTTATTTTGTTACTAACTTTGTGGAGAGAGAGAGAGGCCTGGTCTACACTGTGGGGCTAGGTCGAATTTAGCCATGTTAGATCGATTTAAAAATGACTGCGTCCACACAGCCAACCCCATTCCATTGACCTAAAGGGCTCTGAAAATCAACTTCTGTACTCCTTCCCGACGAGGGGAGTAGTGCTAAAATTGACCTTGCTGGGTCGAATTTGGGGTAGTGTGGACACAAATCGACGGTATTGGCCTCTGGGAGCTATCCCGGAGTGCTCCATTGTGACCACTCCAGACAGCACTTTGAACTCCGATGCACTAGCCAGGTATACAGGAAAAGCCCCGGGAACTTTTGAATTTCATTTCCTGTTTGGTCAGCATGGTGAACTCAGCAGCACAGGTGACCACGCAGTCCCCCCTGAATCGTAGAGCGTAGAATGTTTCTACGATCCCCCTATCATATCCGTCCCTGAGGTTATCGCAGATTAGAAGGAAAAAAAAAAAAAAAAAACCCTGCACTCGCGATGACATGTTTTCCTCCTGCACTGAGAGGGCACAACTTAATGCATGGAGACATTCAGTGGCAAAGGCCAGGAAATAATTAAGTGAGTGCAAAAAGCGGAGGCAGGATGCAATGCTGAGGCTAATGGGGGAGCAAAGGGACATGAAGAAGTGTCTGTTGGAGCTGCAGGAAAGTCAACAAGAGCACAGACCCCCACTGCTTCCACTGTATAACTGCCTCCCCTCCTCCCCATGTTCCATAGCCTCCTCACCCAGATGCCCAGGTTGAGATAGAAGTAAGAGACAGACTTGTTGAAAGTCTCTGGATAAGGATAAAAGGGGTAAAAAAAACAAGGGTGATGTCTTGGTAGGGATCTACTACAGACCACCAAACCAGAAAGAAGAGGTGGATGAGGCTTTTTTTAAACAACTAACAAAATCATCCAAATCACAGGACTTGGTGGAGATGGGGGACTTTAACTACCCGGACATCTGCTGTGAAAATAACACAGCAGGGCACAGATAATCCAGCAAGTTTTTGGAATGTATTGAAGACAATTTTTTTTTATTTCAGAAGGTGGAGAAAGCTACTGGGGGGAGGCTGTTCTAGATTTGATTTTGACAAATAGGGAGGAACTGGTTGAGAATTTGCAAGTGGAAGGCAACTTTGGTGAAAGTGATCATGAAATGATAGAATTCATGAGTCTAAGGAAAGGTAGGAGGGAGAACAGCACAATAAAGACAATGGATTTAAAGAAGGCAGACTTTAGCAAACTCAGGGAATTGGTAGGTAAAATACTATGGGAAGCAAGTCTAAGGGGAAAAACAATTGAAGACAGTTGGCAGTTTTTCAGAGACATTATTAAGGGCACAAGAGCAAACTATCCTACTGCATAGGAAAGATAGGAAGTATGGCAAGAGACCACCCTGGCTTAACCAGGAGATCTTTAATGATCTAAAACACAAAAAAAGAGTCCTACAAAAAGTGGAAACTCAGTCAAATTACAAAGGATGAATATAAACAAATAACACAAGTATGTAGGGACAAAATTAGAAGACCCGAGGCACAAAATGAGAACAAACTAGCTAGGGACATAAAAGGAAACAATACAACATCCTACAAATAAATTAGAAGCAAGAGGAAGACCAAGGACAGAGTAGGCCCGTTACTCAATGAAGAGGGAAAGACAATAACAGAAAATGTGGAAATGACAGAGGTGCTTAATGACTTCTTTGTTTCGGTTTTCACTAAGAAGGTTTGTGGTGATTGGACATCTAACATAGTGAATGCCAGTGAAAATGAGATAGGATCAGAGTCTAAAATAGGGAAAGAACAAGTCAAAAATTACTTAGACAAGATAGATGTCTTCAAATCATCAGGGTCTGATTAAATGCATCCTAGATTACTCAAGGAGCTGACTGAGGAGATATCTGAGCCATTATCAATTATCTTTGAAAAGTCGTGGAAGATGTGAGGCATTCCAGAAGACTGGAAAAGGGCAAATATAGTGCCCATCTATAAAAAGGGAAATAAGGACAACCCGGGGAATTACAAACCAGTCAGCTTAACTTCTGTACCTGGAAAGATCATGGAGCAAATAATTAAGCAATCAATTTAAGATCAAAATAAGGCGATAAATAACAGTCAGCATCGATTTGTCAAGAACAAATCATGTCAAACCAACCTGATAGCTTTCTTTGACAGGGTAACAAGCCTTGTAGATAGGGGCAGGACTGGCTCTAGGCACCAGCAAAGCAAGCACGTGCTTGGGGTGGCACAATTCCAGGGGCAGCCATTCTTTTTTTTGCTTGGGCAGTTGCGCTCTCGGAGCTTGGGGCAGCACATTTTTTGCTTGAGGTGGCAAAAAACCTAGAGCCAGCCCTGGATAGGGGGAAGCAATAGACATGGTATATCTTGGCTTTAGTAAGGCTTTTGATACTGTCTTGCATGACCTTTTCATAAACAAACTAGGGAAATACAGCCTAGATGGAGCTACTATAAGGTGGGTGCATAACTGGTTGGAAAATCATTCCCAGAGAATAGTTATCAGTGGTTCACAGTCATGCTGGAAGGGCATAATGAGTGGGGCCCCTCAGGGATCAGTTCTGGGTCTGGTTCTGTTCAATATCTTCATCAGTGATTTAGACAATGGCACAGAGAGTACACTTATAAAGTTTAACAAATTTATTAGAGCATTAGCTTTTGTGGGCTACAGCCCACTTCTTCGGATGCACATAGAATGGCCATTCTATATGCATCCGAAGAAGTGGGCTGTAGCCCATGAAAGCTTATACGCTAATAAATTTGTTAGTCTCTAAGGTGCCACAAGTACTCCTGTTCTTTTTGCCGATACAGACTAACATGGCTGCTACTCTGAAACTTATAAAGTTTGTGGACGATACCAAGCTGGGAGGGGTTGCAAGTGCTTTGGAGGATAGGATTAAAATTCAAAATGATCTGGACAAACTGGAGAAATGGTCTAGAGAAACCAGAGAAATGGTAAATATGATTAAATTAAATAAGGACAAATGCAAAGTATTCCACTTAGGAAGGAACAATCAATTGCACACATACAAAATCGGAAATGACGGCTTAGGAAGGAGTACTGGAGAAAGGGATCTGGGTGTCCTAGTGGAACTAAATATGAGTCAACAGTGTAATGCTGTTGTAAAAAAAGCAAACATAATTCTGGGATCTATTAGCAGGAGTATTGTAGGCAAGACACAAGAAGTAATTCTTTCGCTCTACTCCGCAATGATTAGGCCTCAACTGCAGTATTGTATCCAGTTCTGGACACCACATTTCAGGAAAGATTTGGACAAATTGGAGAAAGTCCAGAGAAGAGCAACAAAAATTATTAAAGATCTAGAAAACATGACCTATGAGAGAAAATTGAAAAGACTGGGTTTGTTTAATTTGGAGAAGAGAAGACTGAGAGGGCACATGATAACAGTTTTCAAGTACATAAAAGGTTGTTACAAGGAGGAGGGAGAAAAAATGTTTTTCTTAACCTCTGAGGATAGGACAAGAAGCAATGGGCTTAAATTGCAGCAAGGGAGGTTTAGGTTGGGCATTAGGAAAAACTTCCTAACTGTCAGAGTGATTAAGCACTGGAATAAATTGCCTAGGGAGGTTGTGGAATCTCCATCACTGAGGATTTTTCAGACCAGGTTGGACAAACACCTGTCAGGGATGGTCTAGATAATACTTGGTCCTGCCTCGAGTGCAGAGGACTGGACTAGATGACCTCTCGAGGTCCCTTCCGGTTCTATGATTCTATGATGATAATCTTTAAAATTAGCTTGGATCTGAAAGCAAAGGTGCTGTTTGAGACACTAGGAGGCGCTGTTATCAAAGGTGGCGCTGAAATAGAGCTACGGAGTAATAGGTTTCATCACGGCGGTGTTAGAAGAATCGCCATGACAGGAGCATCCCCGAGATAAAAGACGAACAGTCCTTCTCTGAAGAAAGATAATTAGGTTTCGATCTAAAACCGAATTGTTTTACCCTGCACATATGCTGTTAATCAAACTATTGCTCTGGTACCACAGGAACTATTTTTAGGCATCAGAGCTATGGAAATCGTTGTGTTTTAGATCAGACCGGGAATGGCTGGCGGAATGGGGAACCACATCAGAAAAAGGCAAGTTCTGTCTTTCTTTCTGTATCTTTGCTTGTCCCGAGCGCTGTGTGAGGTGATCCGCTATTCCGTGCCTGAAGAACAGGACATCAGGTCTGTAGTTGCTAACGTTGCAAAGGATTTGGAATTGGATGTAGGGAAACTGCTCGCAGGGCCCGGCTGATTTCACAAAGTAGCAAAAAGTATTTTCAGCTCATCACCGGCTCGGGGGATGTGATAATAAAGAAGAAAATAGACCGTGAGCATCTGTGCGGACAGACTGATTCGTGTTTGCTGTAGTTCGAAATTGTATTGGAAAATCCATTGCAGCTGCATCGCTTTGGGATGAAGATAGAGGATGTGATTGATAGTTCTCCTAGTTTCCGAAAGAAAGAATTTATGTTCGAAATTCCAGAACTGACACAGAAAAACACCCGTTTTCCCCTGGAAAACAAATGCCATCCAGAACTACACGATCAGCCCCAATGAACATTTCCGGATGGATGTGCAAGCTAGGGGAGATAGAAGTAAATATGCTGAACTGGTATTAGAAAAAAACATTAGCTCGGGAGGAGTAGCCAGAATTTAATTTGATTCTCACAGCTTCTGACTGGGGGTAGCGGGGAGAGAGGGCTTCCCCAGAGGACCGGCAGAGCTCACATACGAGTTATTGTTCTGGATATCAATGATAACACCCCATGGCTTTAGTCAGTTCCTGTACAAAGTGCATGTATTTGAAAATGTTCCTAAATATCAAGTAATTTGCAAACTATCTGCTACAGACATGGACGAAGAAACGAACAGCCAGATAACATATTCTTTTAAAGAGATCACAGAAAGAAGTCAACACATTTTTGCAATAGATTCTGTGACTGGAGAAATAAAAGTGATAGGAGAGGTGGATTTCGAAGAGGACTAGACCCATGAGATGAAAATCAGAACTCAGGCTGGAGGGGGTCTGTCTTCACACTGCAGAGTCCTCGTGGAGGTTGTGGCTGTGAATGACAATCACTCAGAAATGACAATAATGTAATGTCTCTGAACAGCCCGATACCCGAAGACTCCCCGCCTGAGACGGTGGTGGCGCTTTTCAGTGTGAGAGACCGAGACTCGGGAGATAATGGAGAACTGCTTGCTCCATAAATCTTCCGTTTGCTGTGAAACCTATCATCCAAAATTATTACGCTCTGGTGAGCGATAAGGCTCCGGACAGAGAGAAGTTATCAGAGTATAAGGTAACCATGACTGCTATGGACGCTGGGTCTCCCAGCCTATTCACTCAGGAGACCATCAAGATGCAAATTTCAGATATCAATGATAACGCACCGGTGTTCAATCAAACATCCTATCTCATGTCTATAAGGGAAAATAACAATCCATCCATAATGATTAGAAATGATAACAGGCCACTGATTTAGATTCAGAGCAAAATAAGAAGTGATCTATTCAATATTACCTGACCAGAAAGGAATCTTCCCTTTATCCTCTTACTTTTCTGTCAATTCTGAAAATGGTAACATCTACATTCTGCGTGGATTATGAATAGATGAGAGGTTTCCGGGTTGCAGTGAGATGGCGGATCCCCTCCACGAAGCTCTGAAGTGAATGTCCGAGTTATGATACTTGATGAAAATGACAGTGCCCCCTTCATTTTATACCTTCTGCAGAACAGCAGCTCCCCCGCCAATGACCTGGTTCCCAGATCCGCAGAGGGGTGTTACCTGGTGTCGAAGGTGGTGGCTGTGGTTGGGGATTCTGGTCAGAATTCTTGGCTTTCCTACCAGCTGCTAAAGGCCACAGACCCAGGCCTGTTCAGTGTGGGATCTCAAAATGGAGAGGTAAAAACCACAAGGATAATAACCGCCCAAAATACGATGAAGCAAAAACTTATTGTGCTTGTCAGAGACAACGGAGAATCGCCACTTTCCTCATCAGTAACACTAAATATACTTCTAGTGGATGGATTTTCAGATGGTTATATGCAATTTGTTGATGCGCAAAGGAAGCGGAAGATGAGCAGGAAAACACGTTGACTATGTATTTAGTAATTTCATTGTCTTTAGTTTCATTTCTTTTTCTAGTTTCAGTAATCATTTTTATAATTATTAAGATATACAAGAGAAGAAATTGTAGAGACAAATATCTCTCTGCTTCTGGTCATTTTTGTGGAGATGGAAATTTCCAGAATAATTTGGTAGATGTAACAGGTAATGGAACTTTGTCCCGAGGTTATGGCTATGAAGTTTGTTTAGCATCTGGATCGGGAACCAGTGGATTCAAATTCCTCAGATCCATTATCCCCAGTCTTCCAGAACAGCAATTTAATGGAGAAACGAATTCGGATTTTCCTATGAACTCTACCAAGGGAAACTAAATGAAGTCATCTAGTCAGGTAAGAATATTATATTCATTTTGAAAGCAAAAATATTGACTTTTCCCCATCAGCTACTTACCTCTTTAATACAGGAAGTGAATTTGAAAATGCTTAAACCTTTTACATAGATATTCTTAATTTTCTATTGCTATGTTATTTATTGATCATTTACAATAAAAAAATCTTCTTTTCCCTGTGTTAATTAACATAGGTGCCTATAAAGAAAATTCCTTGATGTTTTAGTTTTTGTAATTTTGAAGAATATTGGTAAATAATAATGCCTGTATATGATTGTCTTAGAATTTATAAATTTTTATATTTTAATATGTTAATATTGTTAATTATGGACTGTTTGTGTCATCAGCTAGTAAAGCACAAAGCATGATCCCTAAAAAGGGAGAAAGGACTAGAACATATGTAATGTATGGACAGTTTGCGAAAAATTGAAATAGTTTCATCTGTAAATATGGGTACAGCAAAATGTGTGGAAACAAATTCATTCCGACCTGATGTCCATGTAATCATACAAGGTATGAACTTGATCTGTAAGTGATCATCCAGTTACATAATATCTGTCCAGATGTTGCTAAAGGTTCTATGTCTACTTTATGAATAATAGAATTGTATTTAGAAAGAGAAAAGTTTCGGAAGCCAAGTAGATACCCTTCAAAATACATGTTAGCACAAGAAACTGCTAGTACAGGTTTGATTCATAGCCAGCAGGGGTCCAGTTGGCAGAAAAGGTAATGGTATTCCTCCGAGCTTCACCTATAAAATAAACTGCAAGCATGTGGGTCACCAAAATGTGACACGGTAGATTATGCAGTTGTTCGAAATATGGTCGTGCGTGGCCTCTCACCTCCACTGGGCCTTCGGAATTTGGATCCTCCTCAGTTGACATGAATGTGCCCATGGACTGCCACTATGCTATGGTTCTTGCACTTGGCTCCTAGTGACTGCGGGACAAGGAGGAAGGCACTTGTGGCACCAAACTGAGATGTCACTCACAGTAAATTGTGTAGATCTATGATCTTCTCCTTTATTCTCCGAAGAAGGAAATATTTTAAAAGGCCGACATTTGAGTTATCATTGAGTATCTGTGCGCTAACTCTTCACTGAGAGGAATGGGGCAGTTCACAACACTCTCAGATCTATTATTTCAGCTTCTCTGCAGACTCGCATAGGCATCTCTGTATCGGTTATGCTGAGTTCATGTATTTTAGGTTTTCTTTGAAACTGTAACTGCTAGAGATTTGCTTATTCTTAAAGGAAATCTGAGATCCTGAAGAAGATAGCAGCCTGAGAAAAATACCGCTATGCTTTGAAGCTATGTATGGGTCCCATCTCAATTTTGCAATGAATCAGGAAGTGATTATTTGTTCTAGATCCATTTCAAGGGATCTCCCTGATGCATAGACTGCTTCTGCCGTATCAGTCGAGGTATTACAAAACAGACACAAATACTAACCCCCGCAGGTGCAGAGCCATGGGCTTGGTTTAAGAAGTGTATAACTATCTACCCCGAATTGAATTTAGATTCCGGAAAAATATAGAAAATATTTAGATAAAGGAAAACTGTCCACAGGATGAAATAGTGATTTCAGATAAAATCCATAACTAATATATATATATATATTTGGAAATGAGTCGTTCAAATACATTCGGGAACGCATTTGGCATCGTACAGGTCAATATCTGGGAATTGCTAAGGGAAGTTTCTTAGGCGTATTGGACCAAATTTATTCTGGCTGTAATCTCATTGAGGTCAATGGAGTTACACAAGGGATACATTTATAACGAAAACAAAAAGTCTATATTTTATTTCCTTCATTTACCCCTCCCACTTGAAATCAATGTGGCGGAGAAAGTACCTCAGAGAAACGATAAAATTAATCGTTTTTTACAATAAACCATGCTGAAATCAAGAGTCTGTTTAATCTTTTTAATATAATAAGGCTACTCGTATTTATTTGTTTCGAATTGCACATTATTCTATTTCCGTTTTCATTAAATATTTTATTGCGGTTATGTTTGCAAAAGGTTTTGACGATATGAAATGTATAAACCATTTTTACATTGAAAAATATCTCAGTAATTTTTAATACAGACGCTTGGTGGTGCTGATCACCACAAAGGCGAAGAAAGAGAACTGCGGCTGCAGGTGACTCCATTAGTCGCCGAGACTGCGTCTCTCCGCCAGGCAAAGAAGCAGACTATAACAGTGCGTTGTCCAGAATGTGAACTGCACTGTTCCTGAAAGAGCTTCAGATGGAGACGGGTTTTGGCAAATATTCTTGTCCGTAAGCATTACTAAGGGACGCTGAAATATATGTAAAGAGAGAACAGGTATCTGTAGAAGAGGTTCGGTTACAAGGAAACATGGGGATAAGAAATAGTGAGAAAGGCCTGACAAGGCAGGTTCTGTCTCTGATCCTTTTTCTCTGTGTGCCGGAGGTGAGAACTGAAACGCTTCGGTATGCTGTGACTGAAGAAACAGGAAGCGGGTCTTTCGTGACGAATATTGCAAAGGATTTGGGGCTGAAAGCCGAGAAACTGTCCGCTCGGCAGGCCCGGATTATTTCTGAAGGGAAAAAACAGTATTTTCAGCTCGACCGCAGCACCGGGGATTTGTTTATACAAGAAAAAATAGACCGAGAGGAGCTCTGCGGGCAGATCGACCCCTGCCTGGTGCATTTTGAGATATTGCTGCACAGTCCGCTACAGTCCTACCGAGCTGAGGTAAGCGTTTATGATATAAATGATCATTCTCCGGTGTTCTTGAATAATGAATTTATTCTAAAGATCTCGGAAAGTACTATGCCTGGAAACCGGTTTTTACTGGAGAGTGCCCAGGATTTAGATGTTAGCAACCACAGTCTCCAGAATTACAGCATTAGCTCTAATGACTATTTTCAGATTTATACTCGGGATCGCAGTGACGGCAGAAAGTACGCAGAGCTGGTGCTGGATAAACCCCTGGACCGTGAGGAGAAGCCGGAGATCAGTTTCACACTCATAGCTATCGATGGTGGTTCCCCACCGCGGTCGGGTACAGCCCGAATTCGAGTTATGGTTCTGGATATAAACGACAATAATCCGGTATTTTCTCGTCTTCTTTATAAAGTCCAGATTTTGGAAAATACACCTGAAGATTATTTGTTAGCTACAGTCTCTGCTACCGATTTAGACGAAGGAATTAATGGGGAAATATCCTATTCCATTATTCAAAATTCAGAGGAAAATCGCCAAACCTTTAAGATAAATCCTATCACCGGGGAAATTCGACTCAAGCGGCCATTGGATTTTGAAGACAGAGAAAACTATGAGATAGACATACAGGGCATGGACGGCGGGGGTCTGTCTGCACACTGCAAAGTCCTGGTGGAATTGCTGGATATGAATGACAATGCTCCGGAGGTGACCATAACATCCCTCACCAGTCCTATCCCCGAAAACTCCCAGCAGGGGAGAGTGATGGCTCTATTCAGTGTCAGGGACCGGGACTCCGGCGATAATGGGAAAACTGTCTGCTCCATAGAGGACGAGCTGCCTTTTACTGTCAGAAAAGTATCAAAAAATTCCTACTCTCTGGTGACCGAAAGCGCACTGGATCGCGAGAGACTATCGGAGTACAACATAACAATTACTGCTCAGGATTTGGGATCTCCCAGTCTCGCTACTGCAGTGACAATCACCGTGAAAATATCAGATATTAATGACAATTCTCCCGTGTTTAATGAAGCGTCATACACTATGTACATAAGAGAAAACAACGGGCCAGGGATAAAAATTGGCAAAGTCAGTGCTATTGATTCGGACTCAGAGCAGAATGCCAAAGTGACATATTCTCTATTGCCTGCTGAGGTAGGTGGCCTTCTGCTTCTCTCTTATATCTCCATAAACTCGGAAAATGGGAATGTGTACGCTCTGCGATCCATGGATTATGAACAGATAAGAGAGTTCCAGGTCACAGTGAGAGCTGCAGATGGTGGGTCCCCTCCACTAAGTTCTGAAGTCGCTGTCCGAGTTGTGATAATTGATGACAATGACAACTCCCCCTTCATTTTATACCCTCTGCAGAACAGCAGCTCTCCCGCTAATGACCTGGTTCCCAGGTCGGCGGAGGCGGGTTACCTGGTGACGAAGGTGGTAGCTGTGGATAGAGATTCCGGTCAGAATTCTTGGCTTTCCTACCGGCTGCTGAAGGCCACAGACCCAAGTCTCTTCACTGTGGGTTCCCAAAATGGTGAAATAAGGACCAGTAGGCCATTAAATGAACGAGACAGCTTCAAGCAGAAACTTCTTATCCTTACTAAAGATAACGGAGAACCATCCCTATCAACCACAGCGACGCTAAATTTTCTTGTGGTGGATGGATTTTCAGACGCGTATATGCAGATTTTTGAGGTACCCAGCGAAGAAGAGAAGGACAACACACTGACTACGTATTTAGTGATAGCGCTGGCTATGATTTCATTCATTTTTTTATTTTCGATAGTAGTATTTGTAATTATTAAGGGATGTAAAATGCGAAATTTTAGTGAAAAATATAACTCGGCTTGTAGCAATTTTTATGGCGCTAACGGCTTCCCCGGTGATTTAGTAGGTGCCAGTGGACCCGGAATCCTATACGAGCCTTGTCATTATGAAGTCTGTTTGACAAACGGATCGAGTAACAGCGAGTTTAAATTTCTCAGACCAATAAGTTTTCTTGCTCAGAATTCTGAAATAGACAAGGTCAGAGACAATGATTTTCTTAATAGTTCCCATGCGGGTAGTCAGATAGAATCAGTGAGTCAGGACAGAATATCTGCTTATGTTGATTAATATTTAATTTTCCAAACTTGCTTTGATGCTTGTTAGTAAGAGTTTAACAGAATTTTAAACAATTTGAGTGTGCATAGTAATAATTCAGCTATATACATCCCTACTATTCAATCTTCACGCCCTTGCCTTGTGCTTTAATTATGAATATTCCTCTTCTCATAGAAATCCATTGATGATGATGATGATGATGATGATGATGATAGCGATGTCCCTTTGTGTACAGATATTATTTTAGATTAGTGATTTTTGGTTAAATTTTCGAGAGCGACAGAAATTCCTAAATCACTTTTGAAAATGGGACTTCGTTCTAAATCACTTAGTCACTTTTGAAATTTTTAGCCTTTGTTGCGAAACTGTAGTATTGTGTGGGATGAAGAACATGTAACTCTCTCAGCTCCACTGAAGTCTCGATAAAATTATTCCACTTTGAACTCTGCTTGATAAGGTTCATGAGGCCACTTAGGTCCATGAATTAACATGTAATGCAACATACGTATAAAATCTTTTCATGTAGAAAAAGTTGAGGCAAATTCCCGACTGATTTCCTTTAGGACTGGAATGTAGGGATCGCTATTAGCTGGACAGACTTGAAGTGCCATTGCTTAGTTTATCCACCGGCATTGTGGAAGTCATGGAACAACACTGTTCCTAAAGTACCCCAGATATAGAATGTATCATATATGTCTGGATCAAAATTTTCCAGCTGGGGGCCTAAACACAGGCAAGCAAACGCATATTCAGGCCCCCCAATAAAAGTAGGCTTTTTTTTCTGGGCTTCCATTTTCTTCAATGGGAGTTGAAAGAACGCTGTAGCTTGGAAAGTTAGACCACGCCTCTAAGGTGTCTAACTTTAAGCACTGACTTTGCAGACCGTTACCCTCGCCTTTAATTTCTCCATTGACGGTTGAGCTCACAACCACCTATGGAAACTCTTTCAAATTTCTTCATATTATTTCGTTTAAAAAAAATCTGACCTTTAACATATGTTCTTCGATATGGGTCATACCACTAACGTGTCTATATTCACACCAGAGGTATGACCCTTTCCAGGTTTAGCTGTGGCCCTCACAATTATTCACTTTTAACATGGTTCACCAAACCCTGAGGGAGACTTACCCGCCAGATATCTCTGGCTAATATCATGGTCACTGACCACTAGAACTTTTAGCACTGAAATGATGGCATATAATCCCAACAGTCATATCTTGTGTGTGTGTTCATCTCTTGGTTAAACTTTGTAGTTGTTTACATCATTATTCACTCAAATTAAACGTCTCTGTATTAAATTAGCACATATCAGGAATAAGATTAAGCGATTTGAAGTGAAATAACTGGAGTGTATTGTGACTGCATGTTCTGTTCCCTAAACTCAATAAAATCTATATTTCCTTTGCTTCAAGTTAATAATACCACTACTTCTCGCTCGCTGTTTGCTGCTTAATTATGCGGATGCTTCTATATTATATTTTTAGGGAATTACACATAGTTACCACTACTTCCCTGTCTTTTATTTTCTCTGGATCTCTCTTGTTGGGGCTGATTTTCCAACCTGTGTTCATTTTCTGCTCTCTCTTGAACGCTCCAATTGATGTTTTAAAAAAACAAAATAAAAATAAAAAAAACCCACAATGACCAAAAATGGATATCTGAAGTCTAAGCAGGGCTGAAAACCCTTACAGATGTAAATCTAACAGTATGGCACTTGCTCTATGTGTGTTGACATTATAAAGATGTGGACTGAGACTCAAGTTAATTCCTATTCTAACCAGATAGTTTTAGCTACGATGGCTAAGCTCATCCCATTTAATACTCTAATTAGATTGTTCTCCAGTTTATGAAGTTGTACTATGTGCTCCAAAGTAGATACGATTATGCTTAGTTATATATTATTCACACATTTTTATTTAATTTTTATTTATTCTTCACTTGTTCCTCCATCTCTTTCTTGAATATTATCTGAACCAGAATGCACTATGTGCAGCTCACTCAAGACCTACTCCTAGCCGGATAGTGAGCTATAAATAATTCTCTTGTGTATTTGATTATTTAAAGCGAGTCTGACTCTGATGGCCCACAGACCTTTAGTTTATCTATAGGAATATGGAGTGGAACTCTATTAGGCACCAGATTCAATAGAATGACCATAGTGCATTGACCTGATCCTGCTACCCTGACTTCACTCAACCATTCCTTCCGTGGGCTTTAAAGGGCCTGGTGAAGGCTTTGTTGAGGACCCACAGCACATGTGGATGTCATTGCTCAGGAGCACTGCGTCAGTCACACAAGTAAGTGGACAATGCTTCTTCAGTGGTGACAGAGTATCACATTGTTTTCACTGAATATATTAGACGTTCTAATAATAATGCTGTAATCTGATAAATGTATGACAGGAAAAAAATTTAGGCAACAAAAACAAAGGTCCTTTTAATTAAAGCATTTGTTCTGGTCTTTATAGTAGCCCATGGTGACACATTTAGGAAGTGGGGGACAATAAAATGATTACTATAACTTCAGAAACTCATTTATTAAAATCATGTCAAGTGATGCTACTCAGAAAGGTTCAAAGTGTTAATAATAATTGTGAGTCTCCCTTTGTGAAATGTCATACTAGAATCATAGACATATAGGGCTAGAAGGTACCTTGAGAAATCATGAAGTCCAACTCCCTGCACTGTGGCAGGACCAAGTAAACCTGATGAGTGTTTGTCCAACCCAGGGGTCGGCAACCTTTCAGAAGTGGTGTGCCGAGTCATCATTTATTCACTCTAATGTAAGGTTTTGCGTGCCAGTAATACATTTTAATGTTTTTAGAAGGTCTCTTTCTATAAGTCTATAATATATAACTAAACTATTGTTGTATGTAAAGTAAATAAGGTTTTTAAAATGTTTAAGAAGCTTCATTTAAAATTAAATTAAAATGCAGAGCCCCCCGGACTGGTGGCCAGGACCCGGGCAGTGTGAGTGCCACTGAAAATCAGCTTGTTTGCCGCCTTTGGCACATGTGCCATAGGGTGCCTACCCCTGGTCCAACCTGTTCTTAAAAATCTCCAGTGTCAGCATTCTACAACCTCCCTTGGAAGCCTATTCAAGAGCATAACTACCCTTGTAGTTAGAAAGTTTTTCCTAATGTCTAAACTTAATCTCCCTTGCTACAAATTAAGTCCATTACCTCTTGTCCGCTCTTCAATGGATATGGAGAACAATAGATCACAGTCCTCTTTATAAGAGCCAATAACATATTTGAAGACTGTTATCAGGTCCCACCTCAGTCTTCTTTTCTCACCGTGCCCAATTTCTTTAACCTTTCCTCATAGGTCAGGTTTGCTAAACTTTTTATCATATTTGTTTCTCTCCTCTGGACTCTCTCCGACTTGTCCACATCTCCCTTAAAGTGTGAGGCACAGAACTGGATGCAATACTCCAGCTGAGATCTCACCAGTACCAAGCAGAGCAGGACAGTTACCTCCCATGCCTTAGATACAACACTTCTGCTAACACACCCCATAATGATATTAGGTTTTTTTCAGAAAGGCATCACATTGTTGACTCATATTCAATTTGTGATCCACTATAACCCCCAAATCCTTTTCAGCAGTATTACCATCTAGCCGGTTATTCCCATTTTGCAGTTGGGCCAGGGATGGAGCCCCAGTCCAGGGAAGTGAGCTGCAGCCTAACCAAGAATTGACAAAAGCTTCAAAATACATTTTATATAATTTGTATTGATAAATATATACAGATTTAAGGATCATTTGTGATTTTATTTAAATGTAACAACTCACTCTCTCCAGAAGAAAAGTGCAGTGCCAGCAAGTTTGAAGAATGTAATGCAGAACGAGGCTTTTGGTATAGCTAATAGTGCCTCAAGAAGTTGCCTTGTTAACGTGGCATTTTACATCCCTACTTATGTAAGGGCCTTGATGTGGTAACCACTGCTTGGTGAGGCCATGGCAGGATTGTAGCAATTAAACCCAAGCTACACGGAGGTTGCAGGGGGTGGAAATGGGGCAGGCAGCCTGTGCCTCCCCAGCCTTCTCCCCCGTGAGGCAGGCCCCATGCTTGTTGTGCATGAGCAGCTGCCCAGCCCCAAGCCTGCCTGATGCGAGGCCACCAGCCCCGACCCAGGTAGCAGTGGCAGCGGTAGTGGCTCCAGCTCCAAGGTCTGACTGCTGCTTCTTCTTTACTAAAAATAAGGTAAGTTTTTAACAGCTATTAAATTATACATTGTGCAGGAGTAGAAATAACTATTTTGTGATTTGTTCCTCACCTGTCCAAAAAGTCGCCCTGAGTGGTGCATTTGATTTTTCCTTCTTAAAGGGAGGTACTTTGCATTTGTCTTTATTGAATTTAATTTTGTTGATTTCAGACCAATTCTCCAATTTTTCAAGGTCCTTTAGAATTCTAACCCTGTCCTTCAAAGTGCTTGCAATCCCTCGCAGCTTGGTGTCATCCATATTTTTAAGGAAGTTAAGTTTTAGCTGACATCAGAGCTCCAAAAACAGCAACACTGACAGCAGCAACAATACTCCACAGCACTAACAACACTGGGTAGGACAAATTGGCTCAGAAAGCAATTTGCCAGGCATACTATAGAGACTGTTTTATTTTACTGTTTGTTTAATGCCGACAACTGTGCTATATGGAGTACAAGATAACCTCTCCCCCACAGATTTTACAGTCGAAGAAACAGTGACCAGACCGTTAGATATTCTGGGCAGCCTCAACTCACATTAATATCGAGGTGAACTTTGGCTACTTTGCACCTCTGAGTTTTCGGATTAGGTACTATTTGAAAAAAATAGACTAAAATGCACATTAAATATTCAGTATGTCTGTTCTTGCTTTCCGTATTAGTATGTTACCTAAATAGATTTACGTTTTATAAAAAAAAGTTTATTAATTCAGGATATCTAAAAAGAAAGCAATATAATAGCCATTCTGTAAAGGAGATAGAACAGCCATAGAACAGATTTTCCAACCGGTTTTACGGCGAGGAAGACCGCGTTTAGACGCATAGTGGCGCTGTTGGCTAAGAAGGGGAAAGATTACAACAGGCGATTCTGGCGTCACAGGGCTAGACCGTATCAGGACCAGATACATGTATCTGAGATACGGGTGATTTGTCTGGTATCGCAGAGAAAAACAAAATTATAAAGGCGTTGGATTAACTGAATCCGTAGAAAGGAAATATACAGACTAAAGTAAATCTTTCGGAAATCAGAATTCTGCAATGAATTTCCACTAGTGTCATTATTTCTCGATCGATGTCTGTGTGTTCTTTCCTATTAAGAATGGCGGATAAGAAGAGGAGAACAACAATCAAAAGGCAAGTCGCTTCTCTCATTCTATTTCTTTGCATGTGGGCCCTCAGATGCGAGACGGTTCGCTATTCTGTGCCTGAGGAAATGGAAAGTGGGTCCTTTGTGGCTAATGTAGCAAAGGATCTAGGGCTAGACCCGAAGAGACTGTCTGCTCGCAGGGCCCGTGTGGTTTCCGAAGGCAGCCGCCAGCATTTCCAGCTAAACAGCAACACTGGGGACTTGTTTATTAAAGAGAAAGTGGACAGAGAGGAATTATGCGGGGAAACGGACCCCTGTATGGTGCAATTTGAAATAATCCTGCAAAATCCCTTACAAGCCTATCCCGCTGAGATAAGAGTTTATGATATAAATGATTATTCTCCAGTGTTCTCAGAAAAGGAATTTATTTTAAAAATCCTGGAAACGTCTGACCCTGGGTCTCGGTTTCCCTTGGAAAATGCCCAGGATCTAGATGTGGGAAACAACAGCCTCCAGAACTACAGCATTAGCAATAATGACTACTTCCATATTTATACGCGGGTTCGGAGTGACGGCAGGAAATTCGCAGAGCTAGTGCTGGATAAACCACTGGACCGCGAGGAGCAGCCAGAGGTGAGTCTAGTGCTCACGGCCGTGGATGGCGGCTCTCCCCCGAGGTCCGGCACAGCACAAATCCATGTCATTGTCCTCGATGCCAATGACAATCCTCCTGTGTTCTCTCAGACCACTTACAAAAGTCGAGTTCTGGAAAACAGCCCCAAAGATTACCTGGTTGTCACTGTTTCTGCAACTGATTTAGATGAGGGAAATTATGGGGAAATATCCTATTCTTTCAGCCAGAAATCCAAAGAAAACAGTAAAACTTTTAATATAAACCCAGTGACAGGGGAACTTCGACTCACAGGCCAATTGGATTTTGAAACTATTGAAACATATGAGCTAGATGTTCGGGCCACAGATGACGGGGGGCTGTTTTCCCACTCTAAAGTGCTTGTGGAGGTGCTGGATGTGAATGACAATCCCCCGGAAGTTAAAGTAACGTCCCTCACCAGCCCCATACCTGAGGACTCCTCGCCTGTGACAGTGGTGGCGCTTTTCAGTGTCAGAGACCGGGACTCTGGGAACAATGGGAAAACAGTCTGCTCCACAGAAGATGATCTTCCATTTTCTTTGAAAACAACTTTCAAAAATTCCTACTCTCTAGTGACTGAATATGTGCTTGACAGAGAGAAAGTATCTGAGTATAACATCACCATCACAGCCAGGGATTTGGGAACTCCCAGTCTCTCCACTGAGGAGAGAATCGTCGTGAAAATATCCGACATCAATGACAATTCCCCAGAGTTCAGTCAAACATCATACACTATGTATGTCCGAGAAAACAACGGCCCAGCCGTCTTGATAGGGAAGGTCAATGCTTTTGATTCTGACTCAGAGCAGAATGCCAAAGTGACATACTCTCTATTGCCTTCTGAGGTAGGTGGCTTTTCGCTTCTCTCTTATATCTCCATAAACTCGGAAAATGGGAATGTGTACGCTCTGCGATCTATGGATTATGAACAGAGAAAAGAGTTCCAGGTTGCAGTGAGAGCTGCAGATGGCGGGTCCCCTCCACTGAGCTCTGAAGTCATTGTCCGAGTTGTGATAATTGATGAAAATGACAACGCCCCCTTCATTTTATACCCTCTGCAGAACAGCAGCTCCCCCGCTAATGACCTGGTTCCCAGATCGGCGAAGGCGGGTTACCTGGTGACGAAGGTGGTGGCTGTGGATGGAGATTCCGGTCAGAATTCTTGGCTTTCCTATCATTTGTTGAAGGCCACTGACCCAGGTCTATTTACTATCGCTTCCCAAAATGGTGAAATAAGAACCACGAGGCTAATAACAGACCGAGATACGGTGAAGCAAAAACTTATTGTGCTAGTTAGGGACAGCGGAGAATCACCTCTTTCTTCATCTGCAACTCTAAACATAGCTCTAGTGGATGGCTTTTCGGATGCATACATGCAGTTTACAGATGTAGCTGTGGAAGAGGAAGAGAATGACACATTAACGATGTACTTAATAATTTCCTTGTGTTTAGTATCGTTTGTCTTTTTTATTTCAGTGATAATATTTATAATTATCAAGCTTTATAGAAGAAGGAATTATGGAGAAAAATACATGTCTGCTTCTGGCAATTGTTGTGGTAATAGCAACTTCCAAAATAATTTGGCAGATGTAACGGGTAACGGAACTCTGTCTCACAGTTATCGTTATGAAGTCTGTTTAACAACTGGATCAGGAAACAGTGAATTCAGATTCCTCAGACCAATTATCCCCTCTCTCCCACCTCAGCATGGCAATGCTGGAACGGACTCTGGAAAAGAACAGGATCTTCTTACTAACTTTGATCTGACCACGGACATGAAATCAGCGAACCAGGTAAAATTAACTTCTCATTCTCTATAGTTTTTTTATTTCTTATTTTCTTATTATTGATTTAACATATGCCTATATGTAACTATATTTAAAGAAAACATCATAAATATTTCACAATTATTCAGAATGCTACTTTTTTGTTCTATTGGTTCTTGCAAATGAGTTTAGTATTGATCTGTATATATTTAATGTTTCGTAGTTTGTGTTTTGGTTTAGAAATATTTGGAAGATTAGATAGCTTCAGTAGACAAGTATTCGAGAGTATTAATATACTATTGGTCCATTGAGTATGCACGTTATAAGGAAATGATTGGCCTACTGTTTTGGGGAAATATTCTTGAATATTCTAGTCGGGATAACTGATTTTTGTCTTTGACCAAAGTATGCTGGTGTCATTAAAGAAACAAACTTTGCCACAAGCGCGGTTTAACAGGGAATTGTAAATGATAAATTAATGCATCCAGCTATTTCCCCATTGTTATTGTTACAGTCACCCAGGACCGAATTAAGGCAAAGGAGGCCTTAGGTATACTCTATGGGGCCCCATGACACCACTCCCACACTGTGACCCCACCCACATGGGAAGGCCCTACCCTGCTTCTGCTGGGATGATCTAATCTTTCAGGCTAGCTGCTGTGGCAGGGATCAGTTGCACTGGATTTATCTTTATAGAGTTTTCCTTGCATCCATGAGAGCTAGACATATCTTTAAATGAAAGCCTAGAGACTCTGATCTAATCACGTGACTCTGGGAGCTGGGGCCTTAGGAGTCTCTGGTGTTACTCGAATTATGTCATATAGCCAACCTTAACTTTGTCACGTTGCTTTATTCTGTAATGGAAATATCTCGATGCATACTGTTGACTTTATATATTGTATAGTTCATTTGTAGAAAACATATTGAAAGCTGTATAGTCTCAGGCCATATTGAATCATATCAGAATTCTATCTGTTTTTTCATGACGTCATGTGTTAATACAGCAGAAGACTATTTTAATTAATAGAAACTGAGCGACTGATCTACTTGGTGTTGTGAAATTCCTTGATGGTGTTGTGTCCTGTGGTATAGAACTTGCAAATTTGTATTTAAACTATATTTTACAGTGGTTTTTATATTTTTGTAATAAATAATGTAACTTAAGTTAGTATTCAGGATTATTAGAAATAGATTCCTAGAATCGGAAATGGAATTTTAAAATCGTTCATTATGTTGTTATCTTGGCCTTTGCAGGTAGTTTTGCAATTTATTTCTGGTGTGATAACACTAGGTGATGAAAGATTATATGGTAGATGTTTCTAAAATGTGTGTGTGTGTGTGTGTGTGAGAGAGAGAGAGAGAGAGAGAGAGAGAGAGAGAGATGGATTCAATTGACACTCACTTACAACCTTCCTTAACTCTTGCTTTAACATATTTTTTATTTTGGAATTTTCTGCTCTAAAAAGATTTAAAATCAGGTTAGCATATAAAAGTCACAAGAGGGGGCCCTGCTCTGACACATCTTTAGAAATCCACCGAAGTAGGGCTGCTGTCCTAAATATGTTATCAAGTTGATAGGAAGTTTATGTTGTGGGGGGATTTATACATGACACAGAGTAGAGGATGAATGAGTGTGAGGATGAATGGAGAGGGAGACTTTATTCAAAGGGAAATCATTAAACATTTCAGATTATATATCTAGAAAATGTTAAGTGTTTACAGTTTTTAAAACATTGAAAAGACCATTTTTGCCAGTCCCCCGCTATGCTTTCTATGACCCATGGGTGTTTCCCATGACCCAGTCCCATATCTGTCCCAACTCACTGCATTCCCATTTCTTTCATGGTCCCTGTGGCGGGGCTAGCACCGCAGTGCCCCTTTGTGGCAGGGGCAGGAAAGGTGTCAGCGTCTCGCCTCTCTCTAGTCTCAGTGTTTGCCTCTCTAAGGGCTGTCTGTTACTCAGTCGTACGCTCTTCTCTCCCCCGGTAGGTGCAGTAGCGCGACTTGGCAGGCAGAGTCTATATAACCCCTCTTACGAGTGGGTGGCTCGACCTAGTGGCTGGAGTCCATATAATCCCCCTTTGCAGGTGGGGTAGCACGGCCTAGCGGCCAGAGTCCATATAATCCCCCTTTGCAGGTGGGGAAGCACGGCCTAGTGGCCAGAGTCCATATAATCCCCCTTTGCAGGTGGGGTAGCACGGCCTAGCGGCCAGAGTCCATATAATCCCCCTTTGCAGGTGGGGAAGCACGGCCTAGTGGCCAGAGTCCATATAATCCCCCTTTGCAGGTGGGGTAGCACAGCTAGTGGCCAGAGTCCATATAATTCCCCTTTGCAGGTGGGGTAGCACGGCTTAGCGGCCAGAGTCCATCTAATCCCTCATGGTTCAGGGTGAGGGGGTAGGGGGACTCAGGCCTGCCTTTCCACCGAGCCCCGACCCAGGACCCTGGTAGCGGCAAGCTCTACTTGCCACTCGCTCAGCGGGGATCTGCCCGCAACACGCCAAGCAGTAATACAGCTTTAATGCCATTTATCTGTACTTTTCCCCTGGGTCACTTCCTACCAGGAATGACAGTGCATCTGCGGCAAGGGGTCCTCCGGTCTGTTCCTCCCCTGGGTCGTCCTCCGTCAGGGTCTCAGGTAGTGCCTCGGCAGGGCTGACTCCTGGATCCTGGCTCACAGGCCCTCTCTCTGCAGGAGCTAGCAGCGTGCGTCCTTCCCCTCCGGCGGTCAGCCCAGACTGAGCTGAGCTGCAGGCTTTTATATCTGACCTCCAGTTGGAGCATGCCCAGCAGAACTTCCGGGGCAGGGCTTCCTCTGTGAGGAGGAAGGGTTAACCCCTGCTATACCAATGCGGGGCTGCTCTGCCCCGTCACAGTCCCCTACATTCTTTTTCTGTGATTAGAGGAGTTTGAGGCGCAAGTGGTGTTCTCGTCCATCCTCCCTGTGCAAGGAGAAGGCCTGGGTAGAGACTGTCGAATCGTGGAAGTCAACAAATGGCTACGCAGGTGGTGTCGGAGAGAAGGCTTTGGATTCTTCGACCATGGGATGGTGTTCCAAGAAGGAGGAGTGCTAGGCAGAGACGGGCTCCACCTAATGAAGAGAGGGAAGAGCATCTTCGCCAGCAGGCTGGCTAACCTAGTGAGGAGGGCTTTAAACTAGGTTCACGAGGGGAAGGAGACCAAAGCCCTGAGATAAGTGGGGAAATGGAATCCTGGGAGGAAGCACAAGCAGGAGAGCGCAAGAGGGGAGGACTCCTGTCTCATATTGAGAAAGAGGGACAATCGGTGAGTTATCTTAAGTGCCTATACACAAATGCAAGAAGCCTGGGAAACAAACAGGGAGAACTGGAAGTCCTGGCACAGTCAGGGAACTAGGATGCGATTGGAATAACAGAGACTTAGTGGGATAACTCACATGACTGGAGTACTGTCATGGATGGATATAAACTGTTCAGGAAGGACAGGCAGGGCAGAAAAGGTGGGGGAGTTGCGTTGTATGTAAGAGAGGAGTGTGACTGCTCAGAGTTCTGGTATGAAACTGCAGAAAAACCTGAGAGTCTCTGGATAAAGTTGAGAAGTGTGAGCAACAAGGGTGATGTCATGGTCGGAGTCTGCTATAGACCACCAGACCAGGGGGATGAGGTGGACGAGGCTTTCTTCTGGCAACTAGCAGAAGTTGCTAGATCGCAGGCCCTGGTTCTCATGGGAGACTTTAATCACCCTGATATCGGCTGGGAGAGCAATACAGCAGTGCATAGACAATCCAGGAAGTTTTTGGAAAGTGTAGGGGACAATTTCCTGGTGCAAGTGCTGGAGGAACCAACTAGGGGCAGAGCTTTTCTTGACCTGCTGCTCACAAACGGGGAAGAATTAGTAGGGGAAGCAAAAGTGGATGGGAACCTGGGAGGCAGTGACCATGAGATGGTCGAGTTCAGGATCCTGACACAAGGAAGAAAGGAGAGCAGCAGAATACGGACCCTGGACTTCAGAAAAGCAGACTTTGACTCCCTCAGGGAACAGATGGGCAGGATCCCCTGGGAGAATAACATGAAGGGCAAAGGGGTCCAGGAGAGCTGGCTGTATTTTAAAGAATCCTTATTGCGGTTTCAGGAACAAACCATCCCGATGTGTAGAGAGAATAGTAAATATAGCAGGCGACCAGCTTGGCTAAACAATGAAATCCTTGCTGATCTTAAATGCAAAAAAGAAGCTTACAAGAAGTGGAAGATTGGACAAATGACCAGGGAGGAGTATAAAAATATTGCTCAGGCATGCAGGAGTGAAATCAGGAAGGCCAAATCACACTTGGAGTTGCAGCTAGCAAGAGATGTTAAGAGTAACAAGAAGGGTTTCTTCAGGTATGTTAGCAACAAGAAGAAAGTCAAGGAAAGTGTGGGCCCCTTACTGAATGAGGGAGGCAACCTAGTGACTGAGGATGTGGAAAAAGCTAATGTACTCAATGATTTTTTTGCCTCTGTCTTCACGAACAAGGTCAGCTCCCAGACTGCTGCACTGGGCAGCACAATACGGGGAGAAGGTGACCAGCCCTCTGTGGAGAAAGAAGTGGTTCGGGACTATTTAGAAAAACTGGACGTGCACAAGTCCATGGGGCCAGATGCGCTGCATCCGAGGGTGCTAAAGAAGTTGGCGGATGAGATTGCAGAGCCATTAGCCATTATTTTTGAAAACTCATGGCGATCGGGGGAGGTCCCGGATGGCTGGAAAAAGGCTAATGTAGTGCCCATCTTTAAAAAAGGGAAGAAGGAGGATCCGGGGAACTACAGGCCAGTCAGCCTCACCTCAGTCCCTGGAAAAATCATGGGGCACGTCCTCAAGGAAACAATTATGAAACATTTAGAGGAGAGGAAAGTGATCAGGAACAGTCAGCATGGATTCACCAAGGGGAAGTCGTGCCTGACTAACCTAATTGCCTTCTATGATGAGATAACTGGCTCTGTGGATGAGGGGAAAGCAGTGGATGTGTTATTCCTTGACTTTAGCAAAGCTTTTGATACGGTCTCCCACAGTATTCTTGCTGCCAAGTTAAAGAAGTATGGGCTGGATGAGTGGACTGTAAGGTGGATAGAAAGCTGGCTAGATCATCGGGCTCAACGGGTAGTGATCAATGGCTCCATGTCTAGTTGGCAGCCGGTTTCAAGCAGAGTGCTCCAAGGGTCGGTCCTTGGGCCGGTTTTGTTTAATATCTTTATTAATGATCTGGAGGATGGTGTGGACTGCACTCTCAGCAAGTTTGCAGATGACACTAAACTAGGAGGTGTGGTAGATACACTAGAGGGTAGGGATTGGATACAGAGGGACCTAGACAAATTAGAGGATTGGGCCAAAAAAAAACCTGATGAGGTTCAACAAGGACAAGTGCAGAGTCCTGCACTTAGGATGGAAGAATCCCATGCACTGCTACAGACTAGGGACCGAATGGCTAGGTAGCAGTTCTGCAGAAAAGGACCTAGGGGTCACAGTGGACGAGAAGCTGGATATAAGTCAACAGTGTGCTCTTGTTGCCAAGAAGGCTAATGGCATTTTGGGCTGTATAAGTAGGGGCATTGCCAGCAGATCGAGGAACGTGATCGTTCCCCTTTATTCAACATTGGTGAGGCCTCATCTGGAGTACTGTGTCCAGTTTTGGGCCCCACACTACAAGAAGGATGTGGAAAAATTGGAAAGAGTCCAGTGGAGGGCAACAAAAATGATTAGAGGGCTGGAGCACATGACTTATGAGGAGAGGCTGAGGGAACTGGGATTGTTTAGTCTCCAGAAGAGAAGAATAAGCGGGGATTTGATAGCAGCCTTCAACTACCTGAAGGGGGGTTCCAAAGAGGATGGAGCTCGGCTGTTCTCAGTGGTGGCAGATGACAGAACAAGGAGCAATGGTCTCAAGTTGCAGTGGGGGAGGTCCAGGTTGAATATTAGGAAACACTGTTTCACTAGGAGGGTGGTGAAGCACTGGAATGCGTTACCTAGGGAGGTGGTGGAGTCTCCTTCCTTGGAGGTTTTTAAGGCCTGGCTTGACAAAGCCCTGGCTGGGTTGATTTAGTTGGGAATTGGTCCTGTTTTGAGCAGGGGGTTGGACTAGATGACCTCCTGAGGTCCCTTCCAACCCTGATATTCTATGATTCTATGATTACCTTCCTGACCCTACCTCCTATCCCTTGTCCACTTTCCATTCCCCCTACAATGTTTGGGGAAGGTTATGATTTGCTGATTATGATTATGCTATCTGTATGCACATGTATCATGTATCATTTTCATATTTAAAGTTATAAGTATTGGCTCTATACCTGGATTTCAAATGTTTGCTCCTGGGGTAACACCCAGGAAGTAATTGGAAAGCTCCTGAACCACACAAGTGCATGGATTCTGGCTGAAACACCTAACAACTCTCCATGGCTGTTTACTTGAACAATTTAACAAATGTTTGAAGAATGGATGTCAAAAATGGATAGTGACAGTGATACACATCCTCCTACCAAAAAAAAAAAAAAGAAGAAGAAGACTGTAGTGATTCTATGAATTATATATAATATAATAATTATATTACTATCATGTGCTTACCAACTATGCTGAAACTTCTAAAAGCAATTCTGGCAAAGAAGATATAGATGGTGCTAGCTCACAATGGAATGCTGCCTCCTAAGCTGAGCAAGCATGCTGCACAGTAAACATGAAAGGGACAAAACAGGCTGAACAGGAGGATCACAGAATATGTAAAACAGGAAAAAAAAATTTAGAGATGGTGTGGCTAGATTACCCAAAAGCACATGACAACATCTCATATTAATGGATCATTGAGAGACTTACAATTCACAAGGTTCATCCAAAGGTCATTTCCTTTCTGGAGCAATCTATGGTTAACTGGCACACTAGACTGTACCTTGAAGAGATTGTCATTGATGAGGTCCAAATTAGAAGAATCTTTCAAGGGAATTCCTTATCACCAGTGCTGTTTATGGTAGTGATGCTACTGCTTACATGGATACTTGGTGAGATAAATTGTGGTTATTATAACAACAAAGAGCAACAAACAGTAAAGCATTTGTTTCACATGGATAATCTGAAACTATATGAACAGTCACAAAAGGAGATTGTGATGAAGTGTACAAACCCCATAATGAGCAACAAAGGGTTAAGGAAGTACTCTGGGCTCAGCCAGTGCCACCCTGCCCTGCCTGTAGGAAATGTGCCAATTGGAGGAGGGGTTAAAAGTCAGGGGAGCTGCTCATCTTGTGGCAGACCAGGGAGGAGAGCAGACATGCTACTTGCAGCTCCAGGGAGCTGAGGGAAGGCAGAAGAATCTCTCCCTAAACAACTGCCCAAAGATCCCTCCCTGAGGAAAGGGAAGGCCTGCTGCAGGGAAACCCTGAGTGGAAAGCATTCCCCTCTCCCTCTCATATGAACACTGGACTTGATTGAACTACCCCAGCAGGGGAAAACCCTTGGACTGAGCTGGCCCTGGGAGGCTGGGTCATGCCACAGGAGGAAAGGAGAACAACCTCACAACATGCAGCCTCCAGAAGTGGGGTGAGCAGACAACCCTCGCGCTGCCATAGCTCAGATGGCTACGTTGGGACAATCTCAGGGAGGTGGTAGTAAGTGGCCCAGGGAGGGCTGCCTTAAGCATCTCTGTCTGTCAGAGCACTGATAGCTCCCAAAGGGTCCTGGTCGGATTCCAGTGGAGTGGGAGGGCCTGTGCTCCCCTACCAACAACCCCCTGCATGTCACAGGTCTAAGTCATGACAGCTAGGTGGCACTCCCCTACCAACAAACCCAACCAAGGGCTGTCACAGATACACAAAGACAGATGATATGTAGAAAAGATTGATGAAGATATAAAGCTAGAGGTTGGTGTGACTAAATACAGTGTACATATCTGTAAAGGGGGCAAACTGATACAATCAGATGGCATACAAATTAAGAAAGGCTTACTGTGGTGCCAGCAGGCCAGGTGACAGCTCATGCCAAGCTCCCCATGTCTCAACTGGACACTGACAAATACATAGATGGAATCTGTCTGTCTCACTTGTGGGTTAATATTGATAAAATAGGAATTAGAATTATAAAAAAGTGTTTAATGTTTAGACTTTGTTAAATTCTTGTGAGTTGCTGCATGCATTAATCTTACTTGTAATATCTGTGTTCCATACTGTAATGTAATATTTGAGTGGTTGTATAATGAGCCTCTGTGACTGTATGAATTCCCATACAGGAGAGGGACATTAATTAGTGGGAAGAGCTGCTCTTCTACAGAAATTGTTATGCCCCTCCTAAAAGAGGAGACCCTTTCCCTAACTTACACATCTTCATATAGTTCACTATAGGAATGGCTACAAGCTTCATCTTTGGTGTGAGACCTAAAGTGCAATTGACTTGGGGTAAGTGACTGGTCCTTTGGGATGGGGAGAAACCTGAATATTGCTCTGATTCTTCATGTAAGGGACCATCTATCACAGAAATGCACTCAACTGGGTGGCAAGACAGACTGGATTACCCAAGAGGACTGTCTGAGACTCAGTGTTAAGGCTATTAAATTGCCTGAGGTGTTTGTAGTTGGTGTGGTTGGTTGATGAACTCTAAGTTTGGAACTTGCAACAAAATTGGGGGTTTGTGCCCAGGTTTTTAACAGCCTTCCAGGAGGTTGGTACTCAGGTTCTTGTGTCACTGTTGGGAACTTCACAGGTACTATATAAAGTATTTCTCATCATGGGCCCTACAAATACCTTGGAATCAGGGGACTGTTGGAGTTGCAACATAAGGAAAACAAAGAAGAAGGCAGAAAAGATTATTACAGATTAAGAAGAACTACTCTAAGGACAAAACTCAACTCAAAGAATTTGATCCAACACATTCATATATGGGTGATACCAGTAGTAAAGTATACTGCTGGAGTGATCTACTGGAATCAAGAGGAGAAAAAAATTGACATCCAAACAAGAAAGCTCCTGGCTATGCATACAGCAATGAAAGGAAAAGGTCTGCTAGCTATGGAGGAAGCAATTGAGAAGGAAGAATATACATCAAAATATAAGAAGAGTCAACTGAATAGAAGATCATATGGCTGGGATAACAAGTGATGGCCAAGCTTGCATCCCAACCCAAAAAAGCATAAAGGAAAGGAGAAAGCAAATCACCAAAGAAAGATTCAAAAGATTTACACAAAAATCAATGCATGGACAATGATGGAGAGAGATTGAACTCACTTGTGATTGAAGATTAACAAACTCATGGTTTGTAGAAGGATATATCAAAAGAGAGAGAGAGTCTCATTAGGAGTGCACAAGAGCAGTCCTTAAAGTTTAATTATGTTTGAAACAAAATTGACTGACAGAACTGCTCCCCAAATGGAAGAATCTGTTCTGAAAAGGAAAAGATGGTGGACCATGTGTTGAGCATCTTCAAGTGTCTGGCTGGAAGAGAATATATGAACAGATGGTCATCAAGTGTCTGCATTGGTGTCTCTATGGCAAGTATGGATTGAAACCCACCATGTGGTATTATGACCACCAAATTGAAAGTGCTCTAGAAAATGAATAGGTAAAAATTATGGAATATGACAATTGTCACAGACTGAATGGTGAAGGTAAATAGTGTGGCTATAGCTGTTGTAGAGAAGAAGGAAAACAAGACATGTTAATTGATCTGACCTTACCAGCAGACAGAAAAATAAAAAAAGAAACAAGAAGAGAAAATGGCAAAGGATGAAGAACTCTGTCACAAAGTGGAATGATTATGGAAAACTGGAACAAAGACAATCCCAGTGATTATTGGGGCACTTGGGTTCACTAAGGATAATAATGAGCAGCTCAAGAACATGTTGGGTGTGGACATCACTACAATGATGCCTGCACTGCCTCAGGAGTGTGAATCCCAACCTCTGGATAGACTGTCTGTCTTGCCACCCAGATGAGTGTACATTTGTGATAGATGGTCCCTTACACCAAAAATCACAGCAATATTCCAGTTTCTCCCAGTTCTCCAGGTTGATTGCACCTTAGATCTCACACCTAAGACTATGCTTGTAGCCAATCATGTAATATCTATAAAGATTTATTAAAAGAAAGTGAGCGAGTTACTTACAAGGGTAAAGCAGGTAAACCTAGATACACTAATGAGTTACAATCTTAAATTTCAAAAGGTGTAAAAAGGTTCTATGACCAACAAGTTCTATATGTCCTTCATTACTAAACCCTGCTAAACAGGTGGGGATTTCTCACTTATGCCTAGAAACACTTTGCCCCCCTAGAGTCCAAGCAGCATAGAGATACCAAGTTTCTTTTGTTTGGGGTTTTCATCACCCTCCTGCCATGTGCTTTGAACTGCAAACTGAGCTGATGGGAGGAATCCACATACATGACTCATACTCATGGGCAGAAAAGCAGAACAAGAAAAGTCTTTTGTCCTCTTATTGATGCTATGTAGGGAAATTCCAAATGCAATGCCCATAATAGTCCCTCTATGGATGGACCTTTCCTTTTGGGAAAGGCATAACAGTTTCTATTGAAGATCAGCCCTTCACACTAATGTCTCTCTCCTGGCTGGTGATTTACACAGTCAGAGAGGCTCACAAATACAACTGCTTAAATATTACCTTACTATATGGGATACAGATGTTATAAGTGAGATTCATGCATGTAGCAACTCACAAGCATTCAATAAAGACTAAACAGTAAACACATTCTTAGAATTATAATACCTGTTTTAACAATGCTAATACACAGGTAAGCCAGACTGATTCCAGCTATGCATTTGTCAGTGGTCACTTGAAACCTGGGGACCCTGGCATGAGCTGGCACCTGGTCTGTCAACGTCACAATCACAATCAATAATCTCCAGAAGACAGCTCTCTTACGCACTGCAAGAATTTTAAGGAAAGTCAAAGGAGAACAAGTGCCGTTGAGGACCTGAAATGCAGGAATACTGTGAAAAGTCTAAAAAACTCCTGAATACGCAAACCTATGGAGCTGATTAATGGTCAGGATTTATTGGCGACTCATAGGGATAAATTTTAGACAGTAGCTTTCCTCTTTTTATGCTTAAAACTATTGTATATTGTGAAGGCTATAGTTTTTAAAAAATCCCCATAATGTAATACTGAGGGATAATACTACTATTATTAAAAATAATAATTTTCTGCTTTTTACAATAGTTAAATAATACTAAACCTCAGAAATTAGTCCTAGGGGAACATAAATAAAGTTTATAATATGTAATCATATTCATAATGATCTGCAAAATATTAACATACAGAAGGGAATGGTGAAAATAACTGATCATATAGGCTGAAATGTAATTGAACAAAAACACCCCTATGGGTTGAAATTACTAGTCTCATTATTTCATGTAGACTTTCACTATTGCATATTGCATATTTATAAAATAATGGGGTCTAAATTAGCTGTTACCACTCAAGAAAGAGATCTTGGATTTATTGTGGATAGTTCTCTGAAAACAGCCACTCAATGTGCAGCAGCAGTCAAAAAAGTGAACAGAATGTTGGGAATCATTAAGAAAGGGATAGATAATAAGACAGAAAATATCATATTGCCTCTATACAAATCCATGGTATACCCACATCTTGAATACTGCATGCAGATGTGGTTGCTCCATCTTAAAAAAGATATATTGAAATTGGAAAAGGTTCAGAAAAAGGGCAACAAAAATGATTAGCAGTATGGAGCATCTGCCATTTGAGGAGAGATTAAAAAGACTGGGACTTTTCAGCTTGGAAAAAAGACGACTACAGGGAGATATGATAGAGATCTATGAAATCATGACTAGTGTGGAGAAAGTAAATAAGGAAGTGTTATTTACTCCTTCTCATAACACAACCTCTGGTCCCCAAACTCAGCCTGACTCTGACCCCGACTCTTGCTTACTGAACCTGGCTGTTGTGATTCCTCTGACTTCTGCTCAGTGACTATTGTCCCTGATATGCAGACTCAGCCCAGCTGTAACCGTTAGGCCAGACTACCTAGGCCCTGGTTCCTTACACCCAGGTAATTATAGGCTTGTCAGTCTGACATGGCTCCCTGGCAAGATAATGGAGCATGGGCTAAATATTATATAGAAATAAAGGAGGGTAATATAATTATTGTTAATCAACATGGGTTTATGGACAAAAATCCTGTCAAACTAATTTGATATTTTTTGTCAATGAGTTCACAAGTTTGGTTGATAAAGGTAATAGTGTGTATAATATACTTGGACATTTATAAGGCCTTTGATTTGTCACCACATGACATTTTGATTAAAAACCTGGACTGATAAAATTATCATGGCACACGTTAAATGGATTAAAAGCTGGCTAACTGATAGGTCTCAAAATGTAATTGTAAATTGGGAATCATTATCCAAAGAGTGTGTTTCTAGTGCTGTCCCACACTGACCCTATGTTATTTAACATATTTATTAATGGCCTGGAAGAAAACATAAAATCATCACTGTTAAAGTTTGCAGATGAAACAAAAATCTGTGGGGGGTGGGAAGGAGACAGGTCACTGATACAGAGTGATCTGGATCATTTGGTAAGCTGGATGCGAGCAAACAATATGCCTTTTTACTGGGGCTAAATGTAAAGGTAGGTATTTAGAAAGAAAGAGCATAGGCTGTATTTACAGGATGGGGGACTGTGTCCACGGAAACAGTGACTCTGAAAAAGATTTGGAGGTGGTCGGTTATCTGCAGGACAAGAGCTCCCAGTACAATGCTGTGGCCAAAAGGGCTAATATGATTATTGGATGCATAAACAGGGGAATCTTGAGTAGAGTAGAGAGACTATTTTACCTCTGTATTTGGACCTGGTGTGATGGCTACTGGAATATTGGAATACAGTTCTGGTTTTCAGAATTTAAGAGGATGTTGATAAATAAGAGTGGGTACAGAGAAGAGAGGCTAGAATGATTAGAAGATTAGAAAAAATGCCTTATAGTGATAGATGCAAGGAACTAATTCTATTGATCTTAACAAAGTGAAGGTTAAGGGATGATTTGATTATAGTTTATAAGTACTTACAAGGGGAAGATATTTGATAATGTGCTCTTCAATGTAATGGAGAAAGATATAACAGGATCCCATGGCTGGAAGTAGAAGCTAAACAAATTCAGAAGGGAAATAATATGTAAACTTTTAACAGTGTGAATAATTCACCATTGGAACAATTTATCAAGGGTTATGGTGGATTCTTCATCATCTGCAATTTTAAGATCAAGATTGAATGTTTTTCTAAAAGATATTCTCTAGGAATTATATGGGGGAAGTTCTCTGGCCTGTGTCAGACAGGAGATCAGACTAGATGAGTACAAAGCTCCATTCAGCCTTGGAATCTGTGACTCTAGTAATTAAATACAACTTTATGGTTAGCTATGAAAAGAAGTAACTGTTGTGAAACAAATAAGTACAAATTATAGTAACAAGCATACAAAAATAAATAAATCCAGACCAAAAGAAATGAGGGTAAAACAAGAAGACCAGTTATAAATTTTAAAATTACTGTGGTTTGGGGAAGCATCTGCTTCAGTTTAAGATATACTATTTTAACGTGTTTTACTAGCTAAAGCAGAATATTAGGAATTCAAGATTTCACACATCTCCTCATTTCAGATGTCTCTGATAGACATGCGATCTCTAAAAGGAACGTGAATTTTTAGAACTGAAATAATTTGGATAACAGATTAATAAAATACCATAGATATGACAGTTTAATCCTTTCATTTTTCAATCACTATTCATATGTACTTACAAAATATATTAAAATGCTATGAAAAGAATCTCAATTCATGTTATTTTTGTTGATTCTATATAAATTTCGATCAAAACTCAAACAATAAATATTTTATGTGTTTAAGTATGGGTAGGACACTACGCAACATACTATTTTATACATTTGAAAAAAACAGGAAAAAAAAGCAACGAACATAAAGTTCAGACATCTGGTGGCACTGTTGGCTAAGAAGGGCTTACAATTGCAGATTGTAATGCACTCCTGAGCAGGGCCGGCTCTAGGATTTTTGCCGCCCAAAGCAAAAACAATTTTGGCCGCCCCCCCTCCCTTATTTAATTACCCCACTCCCGGCCCTGCCTCAACTCCGCCCCTTCCCCAAATCCCCAGCCCTGCCTCCTCCCCCCAGGCTCTCAAGCCTAGGAGGGAGGGAGGGGGAGAAGCAGCGCCGCGCCGCGGCCACTCGGAGTCTCCCCCTCCCTCCCAGGTTTGAGAGCCTGGGAGGGAGGGGGAGACTCCGAGTGGCCGCAGCGCGGGCGCCGCTTCTCCCCCTCCCTCCCAGGCTCTCAAGTCTGGGAGGGAGGGGGAGCAGCGGCGCGCGAAACGGCCGCTCGGGATCTCCCCCTCCCTCCCAGGTTTGAGAGCCTGGGAGGGAGGGGGAGTAGCGGCGCGCGAATCAGCTGTTTCGCGCGCCGTGGCAGCAGCAGCGGAGGTGAGCTAGGGCGGCCGGGGCACATTTTTAGGGGTGGCATTCTGGCGCCGGCCATGCCGCCCCTAAAAATGTGCCGCCCCAAGCACCAGCTTGTTTTGCTGGTGCCTAGAGCCGGCCCTGGTCTTTCCGTCTGCCTGCCTCTCTCTGTCTCTCTCTAATGCTTCCATTTCGGTATGTTATCTGAGTACCAATTGTGTGTTGTGGGGGGGGGGGGCGCACACACACACATGCAGCGAGAACGATTGTACGTGCTATAATTACTTGTCCGGTTCAATGAAGGACTTGATTTCAAATACAGGAAGTAGCATAAACTGAATGGGTGAAATGCTAGCTAACTAATGTTAATGGTAAAACACCCACTAACTTAAATGGGCCAGGATTTCACCCAATCTCTCTTGTCTGGATAAAACAGAGGATTGAGAGGAGGGAATCCATAGACTGAAGAGTCGGTCCAGAAGTTCAGCCATGTTTTCTATTTGCTGCTCAGTGCAGGAGGTAGATGTAGTTACAACTTCATAGAATAATAGAATCATAGAATATCAGGGTTGGAAGGGACCTCAGGAGGTCATCTAGTCCAACCCCCTGCTCAAAGCATGACCAAGCCCAACTAAATCATCCCAGCCAGGGCTTTGTCAAGCCTGACCTTAAAAACCTCTAAGGAAGGAGCAACAAAGAGTCCTGTGGAACCTTATAGATTAACAGACGTATTGGAGCATAAGGAAAGAGATTCTACCACCTCCCTAGGTAACCCATTCCAGTGCTTCACCACCCTCCTAGTGAAAAAGTTTTTCCTAATATCCAACCTAAACCTCCCCCACTGCAACTTGAGACCATTACTCCTTGTTCTGTCATCTGCTACCACTGAGAACAGTCTAGATCCATCCTCTTTGGAACCCCCTTTCAGGTAGTTGAAAGCAGCTATCAACCCCCCCTCCACCCAATCTTCTCTTCTGCAGACTAAACAATCCCAGTTTCCTCAGCCTTTCCTCGTAAGTCATGTGCTCCAGCCCCTAATAATTTTTGTTGCCCTCCACTGGACTCTTTCCAATTTTTCCGCATCCCTCTTGTAGTGTGGGACCCAAAACTGGACACTGTACTCCAGATGAGGCCTCACCAATGCTGAATAGAGGGGAATGATCACATCCCTCGATCTGCTGAAAATGCCCCTACTTATACAGCCCAAAATGCTGTTAGACTTCTTGGCAACAAGGGCACACTGCTGACTCATATCCAGCTTCTGATCCACTGTAACCTCTAGGTCCTTTTCTGCAGAACTGCTGCCTAGCCATTCGGTCCCTAGTCTGTAGCAGTGCATGGGATTCTTCCATCCTAAGTGCAGGACTCTGCTCTTGTCCTTGTTGAACCTCATCAGATTTCTTTTGGCCCAATCCTCTAATTTGTCTAGGTCCCTCTGTATCCCATTCCTACCCTCTAGTGTATCTACCACTCCTCCCAGTTTAGTGTCATCTGCAAACTTGCTGAGGTTGCAGTCCACGCCATCCTCCATATCATGAATGAAGATATTGAACAAAACTGGCCCCAGGACCGACCCGTGGGGCACTCCACTTGATACCGGCTGCCAACTAGATATGAAGCCATTGATCACTACCCGTTGAGCCCGACGATTTAGCCAGCTTTCTATCCACCTTATAGTCCATTCATTCAGCCCATACTTCTTTAACTTGGCAAGAATACTGTGGAGACTGTATCAAAAGCTTTGCTAAAGTCAAGGAATAACTTAAGTACATTTCATGTTGATTTTTATACTGTTCTTTACCCTCCTGCAATTTACACATTTAAATAGGGACTAATAAACAAAAAATGAAATTGTGTAGATGTTCTGATAAAGCAAGTGGATAATGCCAGGTATTCTAAATAAAGCATAATGGGAAAATTAACTATTTCTGTTGTAACTGTGAACTTCTGGGAGATAGAGCATAATGGCTGGTTTCCATCATATGGCTGTATTTAACAGGTGTCCCATATATTACTCAACCAAGTCTCTTGCGACCCATACAACAAGACTGAAGTTCACTTGCTGTTGGCTGAACCATTTTCAGTTGTAAAGATTGTTTCACTTTCTCATTGTAGCTCTGGAAAATGTGGAGGTCTACTATTGACTTTAGTGAGAATTAAATCTGGCTCTCTGTGGACAAAAAATGTCCTCCTTATTCACCACCTACACTGGGAGCCGGTCACCTAGTCATGCACTGTAGTGTCCACACAAGGGTGTCGAGGATAAGAGAAAATATTGCCAATTAGCTTGGACTGGCTATGAAGTTGCATCCTAGCTGTTGCATTCACCACAGCTGAATTTGCCTCCCACTATACCTATAGTGGACCTGAGATTGAGGCACAGATCCTTGTGATCCCTTAGCAGCACCTCTTCATGATGGACCATAATAGCCTCCATAATAGACCATAATAGTCTGGGGGGCATTCTGTGCCAAAAAGTTAAAAATTATGCACACAATATTTTAAATTCTGCAAAATTCTGCAAATTTTATTTATCAAAATAACACTACATAATTACATCCGTTTCAATTATTTTGGTAATTTATTTCAAAATACCTGTCAGCAAATATGTAACAATACAGACACACACAAAAATTCCCTGAGGAGTAGAATGTTTAAGAAACCCATATGACAACCCAGTTCCTGTTTCTCTGCTCCCTCCACACACACCCCTGAGCCCAGCTGTGACCCCCCCTCCCCCAGAGCCCAGACATCTGCCCCCTTCCTTCCCCAGAGCCCAGGGATCCAGAGGGAGAAACAGCCTGATGCTCGGTCCTAGGCTTGTATGGAGTTTCCTGCACACAGCCCTCGCCTTCTCCCAGGGCATACTGGGAACTGCATCTGCCAGGAACCCTCTGGCTCCCTCTCCCTCTCCCTCTCCCCAGCAGTGTCTTCTATGTACGAGCTGGGCTATGCCAGGTCCAGTAGCCCTAGTGGGGGCTAGCAGCACTGCAGCCCATTTCTGTGGGGGAAAGGAAATTCTGTACACACAATGTTAATTTCTGCAAAATTCTGTATTGCACAGTGGCACAGAATTCTCCCAGAAGTAAATTTAAGACAATATGAACTCTAACTTCTGGAAAATGTACATCTCTCTTTGCTTATATCAAGTTCCCTTCATACAGTAAGTAAATGTTAGTGTGGGGATCATTGCTGGATTTTATAAAAGTAAAGTGTTCTGGTTACTTAGATAGCAACTTCTTCATTGGCAGTAGCTATGCCACCTTCCAAGCTCCCCATGAATAAACCGCGATCTCATGAATTGACTGAGAAGTTCAATCCTTCTTTCTGTTGAGACTGCCAGCAAAAGGATGACAATCAGCTTTATATGATGTTGCTTTTTTCCAATTCAACTCGTCCACTATAAGATCCTAATTCTAACGAACAACTCACTTCACATAAACAGTGAACAGCCACCTGAAAGCCATCAATGTTAAGAAGTTGATAGTAACATTGTGTATAGTTAGTGTCTTTTCTTCCAATCTCCTTATTACACAATTATAAATGATTGTACAGAAATATAACTGATTTGCAACCATTTTATCAAGAATATCTTGGCGGGGTAGCTCTCTCTGTCTCTCCTCACATGTCTGTTGAATACTCGATGCTGTGTGTCGTACTAATTTTTTCTCCACGAGTTTGTGAGTAACAGGAAAGCAAAGAGAACAGGAGTATTTGTGGCACCTTAGAGACTAACAAATTTATTAGAGCATAAGCTTTTGTGGACTACAGCCCACTTCGTGGCTGTAGTACACGAAAGCTTATGCTCTAATAAATTTGTTAGTCTCTAAAGTGCCACAAGTACTCCTATTCTTTTTGCGGATACAGACTAACACGGCTGCTACTCTGAAACCTGTCAGGAAAGCAAAGGCGACATATGTAGATCATCACAAACGAGTGTTCATAAAGCTAACCAATAAATTATGTAGTTTTAAATAACTCAGATGTTATAGGAAAAAGTACTTTAGGGATATTTTAGAAAGCTTTCTAAAAATTGTTATTTGGAGTTTCTCTTGCATCCTTCCAGTGGTAAAGTCAGATACCTTTGTTACTATGAACCGAAAAATGCAGGTCTTAAAAAGAGAGGGAAAATGAAACTTATAAATGTAAAACATCTTAAAATGACCCAGAATTGCTTTCTTTTCATAAAAAATGTTAGGACTTTAAGGGCTGATATATATGGTATTCAGAGGTAGACAGGTTTGCTGGACCCACTGAAATGGGCAGGGATTGTTTAGGAGGGAAATGTAAAATTTGGGGAAGAAGGTATTTTTCAGGCTGACAATTTTTAAAATACAGAGGCTATTGGAAGCTGATTGGGGTTCGAAAAAAATCATAAATTAATCCCAGGACATGGCTCATTGAGAAGGTAATACACTGATAGAATGTCTGTGCAATTTTCAAAAGTTGCTTTGATGTATTACTGCCAGGCCATCTGGAGTACCTCAGGACATTGAGTGCCTACCTCAGTGCAGACACCCCAAACTGGTGATGGGCTCCATGATTAGATTTCACCAAACCAGTAACAGGTGTGAACTCCTGGATTACTATCAGGGCCGGCTCTACCATTTTTTACCAAGCAAAAAAACAAAACAAAACAAAAAATGCTTGGAATGCCGCCCCTTAGTATGTGCCGCCCCAGGCACATACTTCCTCCGCTGATGCCTGGAGCTGGCCCTGATTACTATAATAGTTTTACCATACAGTCCCATTAGACTCTCCAGTCTATCTTCCCACCCAGACAAACTGGACTTTACCATAAATGGTCATTTATACCAAAAATCACAAACACTACAGGTTACTCCCAGTTCCAAGAGACCAGTCACCCAGATTGAGTTGCATTCTAGATCTCACACCAAAGATAACCCTGGTAGTCAAGTATATAGTAAACTAACTATATGTTTATTAGCTAAGAAAAGGAAATGAGATCTGTTGCCAGGCTAAAGCACGTAAAATATACCTACAGGTGAGTCATAGTCTTTAATTCCCAAATGGTGGTAGAAAAGTCTTTTCAGGATAGCCAGATTGTTTCTGGGGATCTCTGCTTTGCTTCTGGTACCCTTCCCTGTAACAGTCCAAACAGTCCAGACATGCAGGATCTTTCCCTGAATCCATAGGTATAGTTTCTTCTCACAGAAAATAGGCTGACAGGCTCACCATCCAGATGGGCTCTTTGGTTGATAGAGAGATAGGAGTACATTTAGCGTCTTCGATCTCTGATCAGCACACACAATGACCACTTGCCTTCAAATAAGCACTTTCCTGTTAAAGTTCTTCATTGCATTACACAAGGCTTCTTTCTCATTTGGTGGGTTATTTAGTTACAGAGGAATATAGAATGTAAATGTTTTATATTATAACAGGATGCATATCAGTGAAAACAATGCATGTAACATCCCATTAGTTTTCATGAAGTTTAAATACCAAATACATTCTTAAACAATTAACAACCACTTTAATCTATATTAATACATATCTGAATTGGTTTGGGGCTTTGGCATGAGCTGACACCTGATATGTCAGCATCACAATTAGATTGATATCACCTCCAAATCTATGCTATATATTAGGGCTGTCAATTAATCAGTTAACTCACACGATTAATTCAAAAACATTAATCACGATTTAAAAAATTAATCATGATTAATCACAGTTTTAATCACACTGTTAAACAATAGAATACCAATTGAAAATTATGAAATATTTTGGATGTTTTTCTACATTTTCATATATATTGTATTGTGTGTTGTAACTGAAATAACAGTGTATACTATTTTTATTATAAATATTTGCACTGTAAAAATGATAAAAGAAATAGTATTTTTCAATTCACCTCATACAAGTACTGTAGTGCAATCTCTTTATCATGAAAGTGCAATTTACAAATGTAGATTATTTTTGTTACATAACTGCACTCAAAAATAAACAATGTAAAACTTCTGTCGTGGAAAAACGACCATGTGTTGTGTTTGGATCAGAATCGCCTGAGGCCCCTTTATTACGAGCATGCAAGGGGAGTACCAGCAAACCGGCAGTCCCCCCGAATACAGATTTTCAGCAGCTTATATAGCATAAAACCACAATTAGCAATATACACTTCCTTGTTAACAATTTTTGCCATAATTGGAATGCACCTTCCATAAAAGAAAGGCAGCACCAGCCAGCTTTCCTGTTATTCACAGTTTGCCCTTTGCGGTTACAAGCTTTTGGAACACTAGCAGTGGGCAGTTACATTTCACAAGCCTGGTGATTACAAATAGTTCTGCTTTTGTATTTTTCCTTTACCCTGTCTCCAATACCTGCCCCCGCCCCTTTTTACGGTTAACTTGACCAAAATTCAGACCCGACAAAGTTCAGGCCTGAGCCAAAGTTTAGGCCTGAGCCAATTTTCTGCTACAATCCCCCATTTGATACCTATTTGGCATCACCTTTGCCTAAACTTCCATATTCATAAGTTGGTAAATCTCCCTCTGCTCTTCCCCTTCTTCCTTTTTATCCATCCAAATATTACTGTAAACATGCATCAACTTTATTACTTTCCGAGGCTGGGCCTGGAGTCTTTCTTGCCTTGGGTTAGGTGGACAGGTACAAGGACAGCACTGTGTTTTACAACAGCAATAGCAAATACAAAGACTTAATCCAAGCAATACCAAAACCGTTAACCCTCCTATTGCAGCGATATGATGGGGTTGGCATATAACCTTAGTTACATTACACATTACATCAGATTCAGTACATAATGTGGATATACGATGGGCTGTATGGAAGGCTTGCTTTTCAATTTGATATATGTTTTCAAGTACCTGAGTAGGTCCTTGCAATTCGGAGAGTTTTTGAACTTCCGGTAGGAGTGAAAGCAGATTGTGAAAGCAGTTGGGTATTAAGGTGGTCCAATTAAAGGAGATTTTGTACTTAAAGACTACCTGACAAACCTTATTAGCAGGCCAATAAACAAGATGGCTGCCTGCAGCCATGGTAAGATTAAAATGTATATCTAACAGAGCAGAGGTCTTCAAGCACACATTGGTGTCATTAGCTTGGAAGAGCAAGTGTCCTGTCAAGTTAGTTCCTAACCCCATGCCTTCCGAGCAGACACTGTCATGAACAGTGATGACATCCCCTGGTTTCAGTTTGCATATACATTGAAGCTGTGGGGGCTCTAAGGGCCAGAGTGTCCACTGATTCCCAAGACCTATCCAAATATCGTGTGTTATTTCAGGAGCACTGTTCGCAAACCAGTTAGGTCCACCAGGCACTTTGATTTCCCAAATGTCTTGGTGGATTACCCATTCTCACATGCATCCTCCCCATGGACCCAGCAGGATTTGGTATGTGGGCGCCCACATCCCTCTAACTGGTCCGTATGGTTGGAAGGAGCACTGTGAATGTTCACACCTCCACCCTGAAAACCTCCAGGTATGCCTCCATGGCCATAGATTAGATGGAATTCCTGAGGCATTTGTAAGGGCAAAGGGCCAGGCCTGATGCATAAGATCACCTCGAATGTCCAATACCTGATCATTCAGGAAATCCTGAATCTCTGAACATGCTAGATCCCACTGCAATGCCTTCCCAGACTTGCTGATACTTAATACCATCTCTGTCAGCAGCTTGCGAGTCATTGGACTAAGGGCGGAAATAACATGTAATTCACCAACACCAGCCTGTACCTGGGTTAGCTGTGCTCCAGTAATAAGACCAGTGGCTTTTTCCAATTGGCCTAATTTTTCCTCATGCTGTTGGCTTTTGTGAACATTCCAAATTTCAGCTGCGCTATTTATACCATCCCATAGGTGTCCAGCCAAGTCTCTTCTCTTTCTAGGGGAAACCCAGATCTTTTGCTGTGCTAGCTGAATAGCAGCTCCTTTAGAGCAATTTGGATATGTAGAGATAATTTGAAAACTGGACAGTGTGAATTGAATGGTCCCTAATGTAACATTATTTACAGTCCATTGGTGTCCTAACACACTAACACATCTGTCCATTGTGAAGTATTATATCACATCTGTTGTCTAAACACCTTCACAAAGGGCAGAGAGGCATCAACATTAATGGCATAGGAAGGGGTATATTGCAATAGGGTACAGGATAAATTATTAGTTACAGGAATAATTTTCAGTACAGGTAAAATCTTCAGTGGCAGAGCAGATTCTTTGGGTATGTTTGATTATTTGCTAGTGAGGCTACTGATTGACTAAGATTTAGAAAAATATTACTTTCCCATCCCCACCCTAAGTTCGTTAAGAAGGAGAGGCTGAGGAACATTAAAAGTTTCATCTTCAGGTTGTTTTGTCTAGCCTCCGCAAGCTATTCTTTGAGATTTTGTAGTCTTAGTTCACTTAGCTGTCCGGCAGTGAGGTAGCAAGGGAGAGGTTACTAGCACAATCACCTTGCTTGGTTGGAGGCTTTATTATGTCTTCAGATGGAGAGGTTGTTTTCTCAGCAAGATTCAAAGGCACAGTGGGTCTATCAGCGGACAAAGGAGAGGTTACCAGCTCTTTACCTTGTTCTTTACTCCTGCTGTCCAGAAGGAGCAACAACACCAGGAGGAAAGATAGACCGATCATCAGTTGGAGAGCCATTCCAGTGAGAAACATGGGCAGGTAGTCAATTGTCGGCACTTCACAGCGGCGTTGATAATTAGCAGGACTTGATAAGAGTGCCTCAGCACGGAGCCAGGATGGTTCCTCGCTGATGGACCCCCATGTAGACCCAGTCTCTTGGTTTCAGTGAGTGGCAGGGCTGCTATATATAAAAAGACCTAACACATTTCATTAATGCCTGGCAATAATTAAGCATTGTGTTATTTATTAAATGACTGTCCATCTGGGCCAGGGCCAGTGGGGCGCAGCTGGTAGTCGCATTGGGCGCCCTGTTAGAATTTCATGAGCGCTGAGTTTGGTCTTTCGATTGGGAGTGGCCTTCAAAGGGCATTTGGCCATACTGGATCTGTAAAGCTGCACATAATTTTTTTATAATCAGTCCAGATATGCCAGATTGTGATACAAAATCCTTAAGCAAAAGTTTCACAACAGTTTTGGCATCTGCCTTTTAACAAGGAAATACATTACTAAAACTAACACATACTTACAATTACAACATTTAAACATTTGAATAAAGTCAATCTGAATATTTACAAAGGGTCCCCAGAGAGGGGAAAGTGCTGCCTGCCTAATCTTGACAGCTTTACCAACATTATGTTGCTGGAAGCAGTGCTGGGCCACAGAGGAAAAGTCTTATTTACTGCAACAATTAACCCCCCCCCTTTGCTCACGCATGCCATCCCGTGATGCATGCGAGCAAATAGGGCCACAGCAACTGAGGCGCAACCAGGTGGCCGTCTGGGCCAAAGGTGCTCAGGGTGTAAGGTGTACTCAGCAATCACTTTGTGATCGGCGTCGGCCCACCTACCCGCTAGGGGGCGGTGGGGAGCTACGAGGTCACTGGTCGGCCTGGGTCACGCCTCCGTCAGCGGGGAATTAGCGGCCGGGCGGCCGCCAGCCAAAGTCTGTAGCGCGCCCCTCAGGCAGGGGAGCGCCGGCAAAGGTCAGTAGCGCGCCCCTCAGGCAGGGGAGCGCCGGCAAAGGTCAGTAGCGCGCCCCTCAGGCAGGGGAGCGCCGGCAAAGGTCAGTAGCGCGCCCCTCAGGCAGGGGAGCGCCGGCAAAGGTCAGTAGCGCGCTCCTCAGGCAGGGGAGCGCCGGCAAAGGTCAGTAGCGCGCTCCTCAGGCAGGGGAGCGCCGGCTAAGGTCCCGGCGTGGCTCTGCCGAGTAGGGGAACGCAGGCCCACCCTACACCACTGCGCTCCAGCCCAGGGCCCTGACAGTGGCAGAACGAGGGTCCCACCACTGGGTCAGCGGGGTCGTCCCGCTACATAGACTCACCACTGTGCAGCTCTGTCCCTGGGCTACTTCCTACCCGATTGCTCGCCTGAATCCCTCTGGTCCCGTGAGTGCGTCGGGGTAGTCCGCTGCTGGCAGCTCCGGCTCCCCCTCAGGCTCAGGCTCCTCCAGCTCCTCTGGGTACTCGGCTGCTGGCAGCTCCCGCTCCCCCTCCGGCTCCTCCAGTTCCTCTGGGTACTCGGCAGCAGGCAGTCCTGGCAGCCCCAGTCCGTCCTCCAGGTGAGGTTTCCACGGGTCCAGGGCCTCCCCTGGTGTGGCAGCAGGCTCTGAAGGGAGCAGCCCACGGTCTGTGTCTGCCTCCCTCCCTGGTGCCGCCCTAACTGAGCTAAGGGCCCCGCCCTTTATACTTCCTGTTCCACCCCTCCCCTTCCGGGGGGTGGAGCGAGCTTGGGCTGGCCCCGCCCACTCAGGCTGAGGGAAAGGCACTTTACCCTCAGGTTCGGAGGGAAGCCACCCTGGCTCCCTACATACCCCACCCCTCAAATCCCGCTCCCGAACCTCGGAGCTGGCGTCCTCAGCCTCCCCCAGACGGGAGAAAAAGTCCGCGTTGGCGTTGTCCCGTCCCGCCCGATGGCGGATCGTGAAGGCGTAGGTTTGTAGTGTAAGATACCACCGCTGCAGGCGGGCATTCGCGTCCTTCATCTTGTTGAGCAACTTCAGGGGTGCATGATCTGTAACCAGTATAAAGGGGCCCCCGAGGAGGTAGTAGCGGAGAGCATCAACCGCCCACTTAACAGCTAGGGCCTCCTTCTCCAGGACGGAGTAGTTCCGCTCCCGGGGGAACAGTTTCCGACTGATGTAAACAATAGGATGCTCCTCCCCGTCCACCTCCTGTGAGAGGACCGCCCCAAGCCCCACGCCGGAGGCATCGGTCTGGACAATGAAGTCCCGATCGAAGTCCGGGCTGAAGAGAACGGGCTCGCTAGACAGGCGGTCTTTGACAGTTTGAAAGGCCCTCTCGCAGTCGTCAGACCAGCACACTCTACGGGGGCTATCTTTGGTCAGGAGTTCTGTCAGAGGGGCCGTAATGGTTGCAAAGTGGGGTACGAACCGCCGGTAATAGCCGGCCAGGCCCAAGAATTGCCGTATCTGCCTCTTCGTGGTTGGCGCCTGACATTCCTGGAGGGCTTGAACCTTCCCGATGAGGGGGCGTACCTGTCCCCGCCCCAGGGTGTACCCCAGATAAGTGGTTTCTTCGCGCCCGATTCGGCATTTCTTAGGATTGGCTGTGAGGCCGGCGGCGCGGAGGTCCCGGAGGACAGCCGCCACTTGGTTGAGATGTTCCTCCCAGTTGCTGCCATAGATGACCACATCATCCAGGTAGGCGGCGGCGTACTTGGTGTGAGGTTGCAAAATCCGATCCATCAAGCGCTGGAAGGTTGCTGGGGCCCCATGGAGGCCGAAAGGCATCCGAGTAAACTGGTACAAGCCTGACGGGGTGGCGAACGCAGTCTTCTCCTTGGATCGGCGTTCCAAGGGGATCTGCCAGTACCCCTTGGTGAGATCTAAGGTGGTGATGTAGCAGGCTTCTCCAAGCCGGTCAAGGAGCTCATCGACGCGGGGCATTGGATACGCATCAAACTTTGAAATGGCATTGACTCTCCGAAAGTCAATACAAAACCGCCGGCTCCCATCTGGCTTCGGAACCAGGACGACAGGGCTCCGCCATTCGCGCTGGGAATGCTCGATAACACCCAATCCCAACATGGCCTGGACTTCCTCCTCCACAGCCTCTCGCATTCGCCTAGGCAATGGCCGGGTCGTCTCTCGGACCACCACCCCGGGGTCGGTCTGGATTGCATGGTAGGCAAGCGTAGTCTGTCCGGGCTTCGTGGTGAAGGTCCTGGGGAATGCCTTCACTAGGCAGAGGGCCTGTTCCCGCTGCTCAGCCGTGAGCGTCTCGGCTAGCTGGGGTTCCCCATTATCAGACTCTTCGGGGGGTTGTGGACCAAGGTCTGGTTCAGGTGGGTATGGGGCAATTAGTAGTCCTTCCCGTTCCCACCAGGGTTTTAAAAGATTCACGTGATAGATCTGCTTTCCCTTCCGGTGATCAGGCTGCCGGATTTCATAATTGACAGGCCCCACTTGGCGAAGGACTTCATACGGGCCCTGCCAGCGGGCAAAAAGCTTTGATTCCTCCGAGGGGAGCAGGAGGAGAACTCGGTCCCCGGGGGCAAATAATCGGACCTGGGTGCCCCGATTATATTGCTGCTCCTGGCCCCTTTGGGCCGTGTTTAAGTTTTCCCTCGCGAGTTCACCCACCCGGGCCAACCGTTCCTGCAGCTGCAAGACGTATTGTAAAAGGCCCTGCGTTGAGGATGGTGTATGTTCCCAAGTTTCTCTCAGGAGATCCATCACTCCGCGGGGCCGTCGCCCATAGAGGAGCTCAAATGGAGAGAACTTCGTGGAAGCCTGTGGAACTTCCCGAACCGCCAGTAGTAAAGGGGGAAGTAGTTGATCCCACTGACGGAGGTCCTGGGTGGGGAAGCGTCGCAACATTCCTTTCAGGGTTCGATTAAAACGTTCGACTAACCCATCCGTCTGGGGATGGTAAACTGAGGCCTGCAGCTTCTTAATCCCCAGCAGGGCACATACCTGACGGAACAACTTAGATGTGAAGTTGGTCCCTTGGTCAGTAAGTAACTCTCGAGGGAGGCCTACCCTGGCGAAGATCTTCACGAGCTCTGCCGCAATAGTGCGGGCAGTGATACTCCTTAAGGGGACAGCCTCAGGGAAGCGGGTGGCGTAGTCCATCAAGACAAGGATGTATTGGTAGCCCGCCTGACTTTTCGGGAAGGGTCCGACCAGGTCCATCGCTACTCGTTCAAATGGAACGCCCACGGTTGGTAATGGAACTAGGGGGGCCTTCCGGATCCCGGCCGGGGCGGCGCGTTGGCAGTCCGGGCATGACCCACAGTAATCCTTCACTTCGCGGTGGATGCCGGGCCAGAAGAACTTGGCCAGGACCCTAGCTGCGGTTTTCTCCGGTCCTAAATGGCCTGCGGCTGGGATGTCATGGGCTAGCTTTAGGACCGCCCGTCGATGAATGCGGGGAACCACGAGTTGGGTCCGGACCTCTTGAGTTTGAGGGTCCCGCTCCACACGGTAGAGACAATCCTGGTCAAGCTCAAATCTAGGCCATTGGGTAGCCCGCTGGGCCTCCACGACCTTCCCCTCTACCCGTGCCAGCTGTTCATAGGCAAACCGGAGCGTAGGGTCCTCCCTTTGGTCTCGGCTAAAGTCCCGAATGTCCACCGGGGGGCCCCCTGTCTCCTGGCCGTCCTGCCTGGGTGAAAGGGATGGGTCACCGTCGGGGTCGGGGCTCCGCCTGGGGCCTGGGTCCGTCGCAGAGGAGGCTCCCTCGAATGCCTCTTCCGGAGATAGGGACCGGAGCAGCTCGACGAATTCTGGCCAGTCCCGGCTCAGGATGATTGGGTAGGCAAGGGACGGGGCCACCGCCACATTCATTACCTGAGTCGCCCCGTCTACCGTGAGAGGGACCTGCACGGTGGGGTACGGTTTCACATCCCCATGTATGCACTGTATCCGTACCTCCCCGATGATCTGCTCGGTGTCCGGGAGGAGGGACTGGCGGACAAGAGTCTGCCCACAGCCCGAATCAATTAGACCCACCACAGGTGTCCCGGCGATGCTCATGGGGGCTGTCAATTTGGCCGCGGATGGTGTGCGGGCCCGGCTCTCCCCGGTGTACACCTGGCCAAAATCGCATTCCATCGCCGTACAGTCTCGTTGCAGGTGGCCGTACTCACCACACCGAAAGCAAGGTCCTACCTCTGTGCGCCCTGGCCGTGCCGGGTCACCCGGGTGGCCGCGGGGTTGGCCGGGGCCCGATGGACGGGCCAAACGTCCAGACGGTGCGCGTTGTGGGGTGGACCCCCTTTCCGGCTTCTGAGCGCCGGGTCCAGAGCTTGGGGGTCGGGCTGTCGGTCCTATTGGGGCCTCGGCCTCTAGAAAGTTCTCCATAAGTGTGACTGCTGCACTTAGAGTTTGAGGTCGGTGCCGCAACACCCACGCCCTCCCTGGAGTCGGAAGGATGTGCACGAATTGCTCGAGGATGATCTGTTCTGTCACCTCAGCCACAGTTCGATGCTCGGGTTGTAGCCATCGGCACGCTGCATCCTTTAATTCCTGTGCCACGGCTCGGGGCCGGGCCCCCGGGGGGTACAGCTTTCCCCGAAACCGTCGCTGAAAAGTCTCCGGGGTGATGTCGAAGGCATCCAGGATAGCCGCTTTTACTCTGGCGTAAACACGGGCTTCATCGTCTGGTAGCCCCCGGTAAGCCTTCTGGGCCGGCCCCGTTAGATAGGGGGCAAGCAGGGTTGCCCATTGGTCCGGCGCCCAACCAGCTACTGCAGCAACCCGCTCGAAGGTCACCAGATAAGCCTCTGGGTCATCCTCAGGCCCCATCTTGGCCAGACGGACTGGTGGAGCAGGAGGGTTGGGGGTGGTCACCCCGCCCGGCTGGGCTCCACCGGGGCTCGGCCACAGGGTGGCAAGTTGCTGGAAACATTGAGTCTGTTGTTCGCGGTGCTGGGCCCCCAAGGTTTGAAGCAACTGCTGCTGGTGGGTACCCAGCTGCTGTATGAGTTGTTGCTGCTGCTGAGTCTCGGCCAGCACCTTGATAAGCCTTTCCATCTCCATCTTCTGTTTAGGGGCTGTCGCTGCCTCCTTGCTCTAATCCCTTCCGGCAGGGATAGGGGGCGCTACCTGCATTCTCCACCACTTGTGATCGGCGTTGGCCCACCTACCCGCTAGGGGGCGGTGGGGAGCTACGAGGTCACTGGCCGGCCTGGGTCACGCCTCCGTCAGCGGGGAATTAGCGGCGGGGCGGCCACCAGCCAGAGTCTGTAGCGCGCCCCTGTGACAATGCGGTTCTGGCGGAACCCAACTGAGAGTGCCAACTCAGGACAAATTGCTCAAATAGGGCAGTTACAGCCCAAGGCTGGGGTTTTTTCCACCTCTAAGGCAAACCAAACCAGCCAGACTAAGAGGACTTCAGTCTCACCCCACTGGCTAACTGCAAGTCTCACAAGCAATCTCCTTAGACACTCCAGTTTCCCAGTATTACCACCAGTACCACTCGTTATGGGGACAAATGGTTATGAAAACCAATACCCCAGTAAAAGAAAAAGGTTCTCCTGATCCCAAAGGACCAAGCCCCAGACCCAGGTCAATATACAAATCAGATCTTACCCACAAATCACGCTGTTGCCAATCCTTTAGAATCTAAAATCTAAAGGTTTATTCATAAAAGGAAAAGATAGAGATGAGAGTTAGAATTGGTTAAATGGAATCAATTACATACAGTAATGGCAAAGTTCTTGGTTCAGGCTTGCAGCAGCGATGGAATAAACTGCAGGTTCAAATCAAGTCTCTGGAATACATCCCCCGCTGGGATGGGTCCTCAGTCCTTTGTTCAAAGCTTCAGCTTGTAGCAAAGTTCCTCCAGAGGTATGAAGCAGGATTGAAGACAAGATGGAGATGAGGCATCAGCCTTATATAGTCTTTTCCAGGTGTAAGATTACCTCTTTGTTCTTACTGTGGAAAGTTACAGCAACATGGAGTCTGGAGTCACATGGGCCAGTCCCTGCATACTTTGCTGAGTTACAAGGCGTATCTGCCTTCTCTCAATGGGTCCATTGTATAGCTGATGGTCCTTAATGGGCCATCAAACAGGCTAGGCAGAGCTAACACCAGTTTGTCTGGGATGTCACCCAGCAGCATAGCCTAAGTTTGAAATACAGACAGTATAGAGCCAATATTCATAACTTCAACTACAAAAGTGATACACACATATAGACAGCATAATCATAACCAGTAAACCATAACCTTGTCTTAGACACCCCATTTGACCCCCTTTATACAAGATTTGCGTGCCACTACAGGACCTTGGTTGCAACAATGATCTATATGGTCCCAGATTATATCAATAACGTCACACCCCCAACGCAAAATTGATGCAGGAAGGGATGACACAAACATCTCTGACTGCATCCCAAGAGCTCCCCATCCTTGGGTTTATCTCACTATGGCTTAGCTGGCTAAAGAACAACCGAAATGGTTTATCAAAATTGTGTTCAACAACATGATTGAACCTCTTTACAAACAAGGTAAAACTTGGTTAGAACAATAGTGGATTGGATCTGCTCTTGCAGCATGGTTCCTGTATGTCTCATGTGACCTTGCCAAGAGCTAAAGAAAACAGCTACTTTATTCATACAAGCTCGGGCAAATGTTTGGAACCCAATTAACATCAAATAAATGCAGATATTAATGATGTTCATAGTACAGGAATCTTGGCATTTAGCCATGAAGGCAATATGGTAGTGTGCCTTAGTTTCCCTTCTCATACAGTACATTAGGTCTGGAATGTCTTTTCTCCTGTGAAAAGTTCCAATACTGTTTACAGGCATCAACTATGAAACATTAGTATAGCAAGGCCTTTTAACATAAAGTGTGTTCTCATGTATTCCTTTTAACATGTTCAAGGGATTTTCCAACAGATTAGGAACATTGTACATTCTTACAGTTCTTGGTAATAGCAACACATCAGTTACAAAATTACCATTAGCATTAACAACAAATCCATTGCAAGTGTCCATCTACAATCATGGTTGTCATGCCACACCTTTGGCTCCATACCATTGGAGTTTATGCATTTTAGGGTTAACCTGTGGCTTTCCTTTGCAAAATTCAGTTTTCTCTTTCCTCCTTGTCCTGCAGGATCACACCCTGATTTTTCTTGCTTAACAGAATCTACTGGCTGATGGGGTGGGCTCTCTGTGCTAACAGCTATTAGCAAGTCCTTCCCCTCCCAGCCAGACAAGTAATTTGCATTACCACAGACAGAAGCCAGTCCACCAGTTTTCATATCCTTAACTGTTATCATTTCCAAGGCTGGACTCTGTCTTAAAGAGATACCACACAAATCCAAAGAGTCTGAGGGTGAGAGTTTGCTTGCTCTCCCCTGCATCCTCAAGCATTTAGCCATAAAACTGTTCTGCTTTGAAACACCAGTAACCAAATCTGTCCTCAGACCCTGAAGCACAGACTGCTCACTTAAAGAATTAGAATGGAGACATTCCTGTTTCAACACCATTGTCTTCCCAACAAGCTGGCCACACACAGCCACTTGGTTATAGGGCTGCTCAACTTTCTTAACAGCTCTTACTCCATCTGAGACCTTCTCAAAGCTACCCACACTGGATCTTTCGAAAGGAAAGTCAGTGGATCCATTCACAACAGAAAATTTCTGGCTGTTAGGAACTGAAACTTCCTTGATTAAATTACTCTCACACCCTTCATTTGCAGGGAACTGCTTGCACAAATTACCATGAGGATTCCTTTCCCCAGGAGCTTTTTTAAGCAGCAAATCACCCCTCACAGAAATTCTGCCCTTACCCTCTTCACCTAGGGCTTGCTTTAAAGGAACACTTTCCTGAGCAACAACAGACTTTTTCTGGGTCTTACTTACATCCAGGATCTCCTTTGGCCCATCAGGCAGATTTCTACACAATCCCCTTTCAGGCAAACCCATAGACTTCCTAGATGAAAGGTTAGAAACATTTTCCTTTCCTTTGCCACACACAAGTTTAGGAATCCTTTCCTTCTTGCTACAAGTTTCCACACCATCAGTAGATAACACAACCAAATCACCTGCATGCTCTCCGTGTGCCCCGGCTAGGGTATTACCCTGATTAGACAGTGTTGCTACACCCTTTACCAACCACACACTAGCAATAGGCAAAATACAAGCACCAGAATTGTCTGGTCTCTGGGATTTTGCTAAGACACTAACTGGATGCAACTTAGTTACAGTGCCATCCTCCCCAGCAGACACAGACTTAGGACCATTCCCTTCCTGGGCTTTAGCTGAATTTAGAACCAACTCTGAGACAACTGCACTAACCTCAACCATCACAGGCTGAAAGGCACCTTCTGTCTGCTCCACAGACAAAGAAGAGCTGGAGACACCTTTTTTACCAGACACACAGCTCGGGATTTCATTTCCCTTGTCCCAGCACACAGGGCTGTTCACAGACAACTGCTTGGAGACTGAGGTAGCTTCCTCCATAGGCAAGTCAATACCCCTGACAGACACAGGCACATTTCCTTCACTGTCACTATTCTCCACACGGGAAACAGGTAAAGTACAGGGACATTCATCTTCCCCTCTCCCTGCCTTCCCAAACTGCTGACTAGACAAAGCCATCAGCTCACAAGGCTGCCCAGGCTCCTCCAAACTTTTCCTGCCTTCCTCTCCTTTGTCCCAGCACACAGGGCTGATTACAGACAAAGACTGGGAGAGTGGGGCAGCTTCCTTACCAGGCACCTTGCCACTCCCAGCAGACAAACTGCTCTTTTTACTACACTGAGCCACTGCCAGCAAATTACAGTTACCCTTTTCAGATTCACTTTTACCAGCTGTACTAGCCACCAAAGCATCACCCATCAAAAATCCACCCTTTCCTTCCTCAGTTAGGGCTTCCACCTGACCATCCTCTTTAGTCTGCTCCAGAGAAACATTTTCCTGCCCAATAAGATTTTGCTGCTCTTGATTTAACTCCAGATTCACTTTTGAGACACTAGACCGACATTCAGAAACTTCATTTACCGACAAATAGCTCTTCTCAGACAAACCTTTGGAGCAACCCTCCCCAGGCAAATCATTGCCCACAATGGACACAGGTTTAAGATCATTCCTGTCCTGTGACTGACCACCTGGACTGAACAAAGCTTTAACATTTTCCCCAATCAAAAGATCCTTAGGCAATAACTTCCTTACACCAGCTATAACCTCATGCTTAGCACCATTCCATTCAAGGTGGATTCTGGCTAAAGGCACACGGACAGTAAACTCATAGAGGACTACAACATTCACACTCTGATTTGGTAAATAATCTTCCTCTTTGACAAGATCTGCTTTAACAAGAGTGATGTTAGAAGCCATAATTTGCCCTACACAGCTTTTACCATTGACTTTTACATTCTCTGTGAATCTTTCATTACCACTCCCATACAGAGCATTGGCACCAGTTATGGAGTCACCCTTTACTGAACACACAGTAAAAGCATTTACATAAAAGGTGGCAGAATTGGGGTACATTTGGTTACACCCAGACAACTGCTCAGAGTTATACAACATACCAACATTGTTATAAACCGGACTTTCAGGAGGATACAATTTCTGCTTTTCTTCCCTTGCTTTTTTGACTTGGAGCTGAAATCTTTGCACTTTTGCCTCAGCTTCTAGTTCCTGCAATCGAATTTCTGCCAGTCTTTGTTCATGCTCAAGTTGAAGTTTACTTGCTGCCTTTTGCTTTTCAATTGCTTCTGCCTTCTGATCACTGGCCATTAACAGATCTCTCAGTTCTTGATTTGTAGCTTTCTTTCTAAAGCTTATCCCCTTTTCTGAACACAAATCTTTCAGGGCTTTTTTGTCAAGGCCCTCATGTGCTCTTTGCTCACCCATTGCAACTGCTCTTTAACCAACCAAACTCTCAATCCCAGAATTCAAATTTGGATAACGTGGGGTTCTGATCCAAAGCTTAATTGACCTGGTTCTGTGGATCCAAGCACGACTACGCCACTGTGACAATGCGGTTCTGGCGGAACCCAACTGAGAGTGCCAACTCAGGACAAATTGCTCAAATAGGGCAGTTACAGCCCAAGGCTGGGGTTTTTTCCACCTCTAAGGCAAACCAAACCAGCCAGACTAAGAGGACTTCAGTCTCACCCCACTGGCTAACTGCAAGTCTCACAAGCAATCTCCTTAGACACTCCAGTTTCCCAGTATTACCACCAGTACCACTCGTTATGGGGACAAATGGTTATGAAAACCAATACCCCAGTAAAAGAAAAAGGTTCTCCTGATCCCAAAGGACCAAGCCCCAGACCCAGGTCAATATACAAATCAGATCTTACCCACAAATCACGCTGTTGCCAATCCTTTAGAATCTAAAATCTAAAGGTTTATTCATAAAAGGAAAAGATAGAGATGAGAGTTAGAATTGGTTAAATGGAATCAATTACATACAGTAATGGCAAAGTTCTTGGTTCAGGCTTGCAGCAGCGATGGAATAAACTGCAGGTTCAAATCAAGTCTCTGGAATACATCCCCCGCTGGGATGGGTCCTCAGTCCTTTGTTCAAAGCTTCAGCTTGTAGCAAAGTTCCTCCAGAGGTATGAAGCAGGATTGAAGACAAGATGGAGATGAGGCATCAGCCTTATATAGTCTTTTCCAGGTGTAAGATTACCTCTTTGTTCTTACTGTGGAAAGTTACAGCAACATGGAGTCTGGAGTCACATGGGCCAGTCCCTGCATACTTTGCTGAGTTACAAGGCGTATCTGCCTTCTCTCAATGGGTCCATTGTATAGCTGATGGTCCTTAATGGGCCATCAAACAGGCTAGGCAGAGCTAACACCAGTTTGTCTGGGATGTCACCCAGCAGCATAGCCTAAGTTTGAAATACAGACAGTATAGAGCCAATATTCATAACTTCAACTACAAAAGTGATACACACATATAGACAGCATAATCATAACCAGTAAACCATAACCTTGTCTTAGACACCCCATTTGACCCCCTTTATACAAGATTTGCGTGCCACTACAGGACCTTGGTTGCAACAATGATCTATATGGTCCCAGATTATATCAATAACGTCACAGCCCCTCAGGCAGGGGAGCGCCGGCAAAGGTCAGTAGCGCGCCCCTCAGGCAGGGGAGCGCCGGCAAAGGTCAGTAGCGCCCCCCTCAGGCAGGGGAGCGCCGGCAAAGGTCAGTAGCGCGCCCCTCAGGCAGGGGAGCGCCGGCAAAGGTCAGTAGCGCGCCCCTCAGGCAGGGGAGCGCCGGCAAAGGTCAGTAGCGCGCCCCTCAGGCAGGGGAGCGCCGGCAAAGGTCAGTAGCGCGCCCCTCAGGCAGGGGAGCGCCAGCTAAGGTCCCGGCGTGGCTCTGCCGGTTAGGGGAACGCAGGCCCACCCTACACCACTGCGCTCCAGCCCAGGGCCCTGACAGTGGCAGAACGAGGGTCCCACCACTGGGTCAGCGGGGTCGTCCCGCTACATAGACTCACCACTGTGCAGCTCTGTCCCTGGGCTACTTCCTACCCGATTGCTCGCCCGAATCCCTCTGGTCCCGTGAGTGCGTCGGGGTAGTCCGCTGCTGGCAGCTCCGGCTCCCCCTCAGGCTCCTCCAGTTCCTCTGGGTACTCAGCAGCAGGCAGTCCTGGCAGCCCCAGTCCGTCCTCCAGGTGAGGTTTCCATGGGTCCAGAGCCTCCCCTGGTGTGGCAGCAGGCTCTGAAGGGAGCAGCCCACGGTCTGTGTCTGCCTCCCTCCCTGGTGCCACCCTAACTGAGCTAAGGGCCCCGCCCTTTATACTTCCTGTTCCACCCCTCCCCTTCCGGGGGGTGGAGCGAGCTTGGGCTGGCCCCGCCCACTCAGGCTGAGGGAAAGGCACTTTACCCTCAGGTTCGGAGGGAAGCCACCCTGGCTCCCTACAGTCCCTTCTCCCTCCGTCCTTCCCTGGCCCTCCCCTGCTGTTGCTTGCTGCTCTCCTTGTTGCTGCCGCTGCCGCTGCTGCTGCGTGCGTGAGTGAGTGAGTGCGGAGGGGGGGGCCTTGCCGGCCTGCCCCCCCCCTCGCCCTCGCCTCCGGAGGGAGAAGCACCGGCCCCCCAACACCAACACCGATACCATCTGGGGGCCCACCTGCCTGCTTGCTTACCTGCCTGGCCAGTTACCCGGCCGGCTGACTGCCGCTCGCTGCTGCTGCTGTTCCTGTGTGGGAGCCGCTGCCTCCGTCGCGGAGTGCGAAGAGACTGCGTCCCTGGTTCGGGAGATTGTGGAGGGGGTTGTTTGAGGACTGTGTTTTGAGTGACTTTGCCATCTTTGCTCCTGGGGTGGTGGTGCCCCCAGTCGCGTTAGGAGTGTGGACGGTACTGAGCCTCTCGTTTGTAATTCCTCGGACTGGAAGCCGTCGCTTGCCAGGAAGCTCCGAGGTCGACTTGGGAGCCTGCTATCCCGTCCCCCGTAGCGGACTGTTGAAGGGGGTGTGGGGGGGGTGCGGTGCCCCCCCCCTTCGTCCATCTGCTCCCCCTCTACCACCACCCCCACCGCCGACAGCTGCCGACAACCCCTCCACCGCCCCGCGTGCCACCTGGACCTGCTTTTCGCCCCTCGGCGGGGCTGTTTGCTCCCCCCGCCATTTCCATCGTCCGGGACTGTTTACTTGCAGCGGTGAACGGCAGAGCCTGCGCTTCGCGAACGCTGTGGGTGCACCTTTTCCCCCGCCCTGGACTTCTCCTGCCCCCCAACTACGTTTCGCTGGTGGGGTCCCCTCCCTGTAGCCCCCTTTGTATTAGTTGGCCCTACTTTACCCCCCTCCTTTTGAGCCCCGTCGGTTTATTTTTTTGGTGCCCATTCCCCCCCCCTCGATTCCTAGCCTGCTGGCTGTGTTCCCGGCCCTGTCCTTGGGCTGCGGCTGGCTGGAGTTTTTCCTCCTACCCCTCCTTGTCCTTGGGCTGCAGCTGGCTGGACATTCCATTCTGTTTTCGAGCCGCTGCTCCGGTGCACCCCCCCCCTTTCGCCCCCCCGCGCGCGTTTGTGCCCCCGTTTTGTTGCCCCCTCCCCTTTTGCACTGTTCACCCCCCCCTTTTACTGTTGTAGTCCCCCCCCCCGCCCCAGTGTAGCCGGGGGAGCCGGATTTCTTTTTTGGCACCTGTGCCCCACCCCTCTCTTTTCGCTCCTGTGTGCCCTCTCCATTGGCACCCTCCTCCCCAGCCTGCAGCCTAGCGGGGGGGAGTGGTTGCCTTTCCCTCGTTTTGTCTTTTGCCTAGAGGGGAGGAGCGGCTGCAGGTTGTAATGGCGGGGGACTCTGCCCCTGCCCCTGCCCCTGCCCCTGAACCCCCGCCCACCCCAGTGGCCGGCCCCTCGGCTGGCCCTGTCCCGGATACTGCCGCTGCCACGGCTGCCCCCTCCACCGGCAGGAAGGGCCAAGGGAGGAAGAAGGGCAAGGGCCCTGCCCGTGGAGCCAGACCTCCTGCGGGCGGGGCTACGGTCCCCGCTGCGGCCCCGACACCGGCCGCGGCCCCTCCCTCTCCTGCCGTCCCTTCCACCAGCTCTGGTGGTGCTCCACCTCCGGCCCCCAGAGCATACGCCCAGGTGGCCGCCGCCTCTTTGCGTGCCGCCGCGTCGTCCGCCCCGACCGCCGCCTCTGGACCTGTCCCTGGTGACCACGGCCCCTTCCCCTCGCTGACTAGGAGGCATGGCGTCCGTTGCCATTTGGTGCCTGCCTCGCCCCACATTGAGACTTATGTGCGGGCGTTGGCGAGGGTGGTGGGGCCTACGGCCATCGTGGCGGCCTCCAAGATGTACGGGAAGGCCGTGTTCTTCCTGGCGTCGGTGGCCGCCGCGCAGGAGGCGGTGGAACAAGGCCTGGCGGTGGGGGGCGTGTTTGTGCCTTTGGAACCCCTGGAGGACCTGGGCGTACGGGTGCTCTTGACCTCTGTCCCGCCCTACCTCCCCAACGCCGCCCTGTTGCCGGCCCTCTCCACCCTGGGGAAGCCCATTTCCATTCTGAGCTCTCTTTCATTGGGCTGTAAGGACCCTGCCCTCCGGCACATCCTGTCTTTCCGCCGGCAGGTCCAGCTTTAGCTGCCACCGGCGGCGGGTGCCGGAGTGGCGCTCGAGGGGTCCTTCCTGGTGCCCTACCGGGGGGCCCATTATCGGGTCCACTATTCGACGGGGGAGGCCCGGTGCTTCCTCTGCCGGGCGCCGGGGCATGTCCGGAGGGACTGTCCCCTGGCCCGGCCTGGAGGGGCGTCCGAGACCCCCGGGGCCCGGGAGGGTGCCGGCCCTGTCATCGCCGGCAACCCTGGCAGTTCGGACACTGCTGCTGCCGCCGCCCCTCCTCCTTCTGCCGCGGTTCCCGCTCTGGCCGCGGAGACGGCCGGGCAGGCGGGCCTTGCCGTCGCCGACCCTGGATCGGCGGGGCATGTGGAGGAGAGGGCGGGGCAGCTTCCGCCGGCCGCGGGGAAGGGCCCGCCCAAAGGGGGAGGTTTCCCTCTCCCCTGCTGTCCCTCCGACCCTGCCGCCCCAAGCCCCGAAGCCATCGCCCTTGCCCTCTGGCCCTGCCCCTGCTGACCGGCCCTCCACCTCCTCTTCCACCTCGGGGGGCTGGGTGACCGTCCGGGGGAAGCGCGGCGCCCGCAGGTCGCGGGCTCTCTCCCTCCCCTCTGATGAGGAGGGAGAGCAGGCCCCCCGAAAGATGCCGCGGGGGGCCGACGTTGTTAGTTCTGTTTCCGCGCCCCCGGACGGTGCCCAGCAGGAGGTGCCGGCCATGGAGACCGTGGATGCCGTGGCAGCGGCTGGGGAAACTTCTGTCCCTTTTGTTGGGCCCACGTCTGAGGAGGCTTCAGCAGCGGTTCTCCCGGCCCTTGCTCCGTCTGTGCCCCCCGCCGCCGCCGCCGATGCCGGGGCGGCCCTTGTCCCTGTGACTGGCGGGGAGGTGGCCGGGGCCGAGGGGACCGCTTTCGCCTCCATTTTCGATGAGATCGAGGCCCTGGGTCTGACCCCGGTTACTCAGGGGGAGGACGACCCTCCGCCAGCGGGCCCCGATCCGGGTGCTGGCTTAGTCCTGCCCCCTTCTCCTGCTCCCGGTTCCTCGCCCCACTCTGCCGCTCCCGACTTAGTCCTGGGAGAACCCTTAGCCCTACCTGCCAGCCCGGCCGCGACTCCCATCTCGTGCACGGCCGCCGAGCCCCTCGGGGCGACAGCCGTTGCTGAGCGGCCGGTTCCTGCCCCCGATCCTGCCCCTTCCATCGTTCCTGCCCCTGAGGCTTCCCCTGTCCCTGCTGCCTCCGTCCCCTCGGATGCTGACCTTGGCCGAGGGGAGCCGCAGTCTAGCGGCTTGGCAGCGGGAGATGAGGAGCCCGTTCCCGCTCCCGTCCCTGATCCTGTCCCCTCTCCTGCCCAAGTCCCTGTTCCCGCCTCGAGCCCCGCCCCTACTCCCGCCCTTGCCCCAGATCCTGTCCCCGAGGTGTCTCTGTCTGCCACCTCTGGTGTTACTGCCGCCCCCGGGGTTGTCGCATTTCGGTTGCCTGCAGACAACCCTCAGGGGGCGGTTTTCGTGTCTCCCCTTCCTGCCACTGTGGGGGCTGTGTTGTTCCCTCAGCCGCCCTCTCCTTTGCCGGGGATGGGGACGGGCTGCCCGGCGCAGCGGCGCCGGAACTCGGCCCCTTGTATGTCCGTCACTGTGGGCTGCGAGGACCCTTCAGGGGCCCCGCCGGAGGATGGCGGCAGCTTGGCCGCTGCCTCCCCCTCCGTGCTGCGGGATGAGCTGCGCCTCTTTCTATCGGATTCCCGTGGTTCCCAGGGTAAGGCTCAGCTCGCCCTTCAGCGCTGGGGGGACTTCCATCTCGTCCTCCGGGCCGTGCAGGCGCTTTTGGGGGAGGGGCGGGGGTCCGGTCGGTGGGACATCGCGGCCTATCGGCGGGCCCGCAGATTCCGCGACTCCCTTTTGACCTTCGGAGTCGAAACCGGGATCTTGCGGGGCCCGCTGGGGGCCGATGGTCCCTCCGCCCGTGAGGATCTGCCCCAGCCCTCCGCATGACAGTTACCACCTTTGCATCGCTGAACACTCGGGGCTGTAGGGTGGGTCTCCGCAGGAGCCAGGTGCTCTCCTTCCTTCGGGAGGGGGGGTACTCTGTGATTTTCCTGCAGGAGACCCACACGGCTCCGGCCGTCGAGGCTAGCTGGCGGCTGGAGTGGGGAGACGGGGTTTATTTTAGCCACCTCAGCGCCCATTCGGCTGGGGTGGCCACCCTGTTCTCCCCGGGGCTGCGGCCTGAGGTGCTGGGGGTCGCCGAGGTCGTGCCGGGCCGCCTGCTGCACGTCCGGGCCCGTGTGGAGGGGCTGGTTCTGAACTTGGTCAACGTTTATGCCCCGAACGCGGGCCTGGAACGAGTGCCTTTCTATCAGCGGGCGGCGGCCTTCCTCGGCACTCTGGATTCTCGCGAGTGCCTGGTCCTGGGCGGGGACTTTAACACCACCCTCGAGGACCGGGACCGCTCCGGGCTTGAAAATTCCCAGGCAGCCGCGGGCATCCTCAGGGAGATCGTAGACCATCACTCCCTGGTGGACGTCTGGCGCGAACACCACCCGGACGACGACACCACCTTCACCTATGTCCGGGTGGAGGACGACCGGTCGCGCCACTCCCGGTTGGACCGGATCTATCTGTCCCGCTTTCATCTGGCGCGGGCCCATGCCTCCAGCGTCCGGCCGGCCCCGTTCTCGGATCACCATCTGGTGACCGTGACGGCTTCTCTCAGTTCCGAGCGGCCGGGGCCGGCCTATTGGCATTTTAATAATAGTTTGCTGGAGGACGTGGGCTTCGTGGCATCCTTCCGGGAGTTCTGGCTGGCCTGGCGGGGGCAGCGGCGCGCCTTTCCCTCGGCGCGGCGGTGGTGGGACGTGGGGAAGGTCCGCGCGCGGCTCTTCTGCCGGAACTACGCCCGGGGCGCCAGCCGGCGGCGAGATGCGCTGATAGGGCAGTTGGAGCGGGAGGTCTTGGAGCTGGAGAGGCGTCTGGCCTCCGGCCCCGAGGATTCACCCCTCTGCGCGGCGTACCGGGAGCAGCGGGAGGAGCTCCGGGCCCTGGAAGATCACCGGGCCCGGGGCGCGTTTGTTCGATCCCGCATCCGTCTCCTTCGGGAGATGGATCGCGGCTCCCGCTTCTTCTACGCCCTGGAGAAACGGAGGGGGGCCAAAAAGCATGTCACCTGCCTCCTGGCGGAGGACGGCGTCCCCCTCACGGATCCGGAGGAGATGCGTGACAGGGCCAGAGCCTTCTACGCCGCTCTTTTCTCCCCGGATCCGACCGACGCCGAGGCCCGCAGGGTGCTCTGGACCGAGCTCCCGACGGTCAGCGCGGGCGACCGAGACCGGCTGGAGCTGCCTCTTTCTCTGGCCGAGTTCTCGGCAGCCCTCCGGCTCATGCCCACTAACAAATCTCCGGGCATGGACGGGCTGACCGTGGAGTTCTATCGCGTGTTCTGGGACGTCCTCGGCCCAGACCTCGTCACCGTCTGGGCCGAGTCCTTGCAGGGCGGGGTCCTCCCTCTCTCGTGCAGGCGAGCCGTGCTCGCCCTGTTGCCGAAGAAGGGGGACCTCCGCGATTTACGAAATTGGCGTCCCGTCTCGCTCCTCAGCACGGACTATAAGGTCGTAGCGAAGGCCATCTCGCTGCGGCTGGGGTCCGTGCTGGCGGACGTGGTCCACCCCGACCAGACCTACACCGTCCCGGGCCGGAGCATCTTTGACAACCTGTACTTGGTCCGGGACCTGTTGGAGCTGGGACGTAGGGATGGTCTGTCGTTCGCCCTCCTGTCTCTGGACCAGGAGAAGGCGTTCGACAGGATGGACCACGGGTATCTCCTGGGCACTCTGCGGGCGTTCGGTTTCGGGCCCCAGTTTGTGGGCTTTCTCCAGGTGCTGTACGCTGAGGCGGAGTGTCTGGTCAAGCTCAACTGGACCCTGACCGAGCCGGTCAGCTTCGGGCGGGGAGTACGGCAAGGGTGCCCCCTCTCGGGCCAGCTGTACGCTCTGGCGATCGAGCCCTTCCTCTGCCTCCTCCGTCGGAGGTTGGCAGGGTTGGTGCTCCGGGAGCCGGAGCTGCGGCTGGTCCTGTCGGCGTACGCCGACGACGTGCTCCTCGTGGTCCAGGACCCTGCGGATCTGGTGCGGGTGGAGGCCTGCCAGGCCGTTTATTCGGCCGCCTCCTCCGCCCGGGTCAACTGGGTCAAGAGCTCTGGCCTGGTGGTCGGGGACGGTTGGCAGGCGGGCTCCCTCCCACCCGCGCTTCAAGCCATTCGGTGGAGCGCGGGTCCGCTGCTCTATCTAGGCGTTTATCTTTCCGCCACGCATCCTTCTCCGTCGGAGAACTGGCTGGATTTGGAGGCCAGGGTGCGTGGGCGGTTGCGGAGATGGACGGGACTACTCCGGTGTCTCTCCCTGCGGGGGAGGGCGCTGGTGCTGAACCAGCTCGTCCTATCCATGCTCTGGCACCGGCTCAACACCCTGAGCCCGGCCCCGGAACTCCTAGCCAGGCTCCAGAGGATAGCCCTGGAGTTCTTCTGGCCTGGACTGCACTGGGTCTCTGCAGGGGTTCTGAGTCTTCCCCTGGAGGAGGGGGGACAGGGCCTGGTCTGCCTTCGTAGCCAGGTCCATGTCTTCCGCCTCCAGGCCCTGCAGAGGCTCCTTTACGGTGCGGGTAGTCCGGCATGGGGCACGTTAGCGCACGCCTTTCTCCGCCGCCTCCGAGGACTCCGATACGACCGGCAGCTCCTTTTTCTTCACCCGAGAGGTCTTCCGCGAGACCTCTCGGAGCTGCCGGTCTTCTACCAGGACCTTCTCCGGACCTGGAAGCTTTTCTCGGCGACCAGGTCCACTGTGGCCACCGAGGGTGTGGATCTCCTCGCGGAGCCCCTGCTGCACAATCCCGATCTCCGTGTGCAGGTGGCGGAGTCACCCTCGGTGAGCCGGAGGTTGGTCCTGGCGGAAACCACCAGGGTCGGAGACCTCCTGGACTACACCAGAGGGGACTGGGTGGATCCCCGCGCGCTTGGTCGGCGCATGGGGCTCTCCACCCTCGTGACCCCTCTGCGTGTACTCCAGGAGGTGGGCGCTGCATTGTCACCTCTTGCTCTCGGCTTCCTGTGGCGGGCCCTGCGGGAGGGCGCTCCCCGCCCACCCCTCACCCCGGGCCCTCCGGACCTTTTTCTCGGGCCCTTGTTCCGTGAGCCCCCCCGGCTCCCCCGTTCCCATAATCCGAGCCGGCTGCACACTTTGCAGCCGGTTCGGTTTCGGACCGCGTCCAGAGACCACCTGTACACGCTCGTGCTCCACACGTTGCATCACCTCACCCTCGTGTCCCGCCCCGACACCAAGTGGAGGGACTATCTGCTACCTGTGGAGGGTGAGGAGCCCCGGTGGGCCAGCCTTTATTCCACCTTAGTTCCGAGGCCCGCCGGGGACATTGGTTGGCGGCTCCTTCATGGGGCCGTGAGCACGGGCGTGTACTTGGCGCGGTTCACCCCTATTCCAGAGGCCTGCCCATTTTGCGGCATTAGGGAGACCCTGGCGCACACTTACCTTGAGTGCGCCAGGCTGCAGCCCCTTTTCCGGCTTCTCCAGAACCTCTTGTTGAGGTTCTGGCTACACTTTTCCCCGCACTTGTTTATTTATGCGCACCCTGTCCGTGGCCCCACTAAGTCGCGGGACCTCCTCGTCAACCTCTTCCTGGCCCTGGCCAAACTCACCATCTATAATACCAGGGAGAAGATGTTGGACGAGGGGGTGCTCTGCGACTGTGGGGCCTACTTCCGTACCTCTTTGGTCTCACGTCTCCGGGCGGAGTTCCACTGGGCAGCGTCCGCTGGCTCCCTTGCCACTTTCGAGGAGCAGTGGGCGCTGTCCGGGGTTCTCTGCTCGGTGTCCCCATCTGGTTCCCTGATTTTAAACCTATGACCGTCACCTCGCTCCCTGTTTTTTTATTAGTTGTCCCACGTAATCATTTGGTACTGGGTCCAGTGGTCCCTCCCGCTGGGCTGGGGGAGGGGCCTTTCGTAGTGGGCGGCTGAGCCCGCCCACTTCCCGGTTCGCCAATACGGCTCCCTACACACTTCAAAAACAATTTGCAGCTTTTCAGTTGGTATCAGATTTTCCTATTATTTTTTCTGAAAGACAAAGAGCATGTTTCTACCCTCTTGGGGTTGGCAGATTATTGCTTAAAATATTTCTTCTTTTTTTTATAAATACCCTTGCTGCTTACAGGCAAAACTGAGGAATTACTCAAATTGCTCCCCATATTTTCCAGTATTTGTTTTATAGGCAGGTCAGGTTTTAATGGCTTCTATTTTTTAACTTCTGCTTTCAAATACACATTGATTTGAAAAGGAAAACACAATCCACTTTGGCTTCCCTTTGGCAAAGTGACTGTTGATTACACAGAGACACCTTAAGGCTTAGTGTGGGGTACTGACTACAGCTTCTATCTGCTATTTGTTACCAAAACAGATTTAAAATCTTTTACCATTCTCCTGGCCTTGACTGCCCTGCTGCAGCCACAATGTTTTTTTTTTATTATTAAAAAACAACAATTTAAATCTTGTAACACATTAAGTTACTTTAAGGATTAAATGCTAAATACCAAAATTAAACAATACTATTTTTTTTGTTTGTTTGTTTCGCAAAAGTATTTTCAGTTTTACAACCTTAAAACAACACCAATTTATTTTAAACTTATAAAACAAAGATTTTACACATCAGGAGTGTTCTTTAGCAAATTTGACCAACTTTTTTATAGTCAAATGATTTCACTTAAATAACCTGTTGCCTGGATTATCTACAGACATTCCCAAAGGAATGGCTGCAAAGAAACCAAATTTTTTTCTTTCATAACACTTTCTTTTAACATTTATACAAAGTTTTACTGCTTAATTCCTTCCAGTAACTACAGAGTTAACTTCTCATTTTTTTTTCTTTCAACTTCTCAAACTGTGGTTGCCTGCTTGTTTGGGCCTGATCCTTTTCCCCTTGTTGCATTATTTCTTTCCATGGGCACAGGCATTGTTTCACTACCAATTTGGCAAGGGGGGTGGGCTTTTGACTAACCTCCTTTTATTTATTTATACACACCTATTTACATACACACATTACATGTAGATACATCTTATTTAATAATAACCTTAATTCTTTATGTCCAGACTTAATACAATCTTTCCTTGAGGCGGTAACAACCCCTCAGCACCGGTGCATTGTAAGAAAGGATAGTAGCAGGGCTAGGGACAACGGGAAAGATGGGGAGAACAGCCACATTAACAGCACTGTAAAATAGGGGAGTTACACTCACTGACTATAGGAATAATGACTCCTTACTGAATGCAGGAGATAATAACAGGTTGGATTTTTTCTTGGCCTGTTTTGATAGAGGGTACTGCTGCACCTTAGGAAGGGGTCTTGCTGGGTTTAGGCGAATCTTAACAGGTTGGGCAGACCCAATGCACCCAACCTGGTTGGCATGATCGGCTCACAAGGCTCACAGGGAGAGACCTTAGCCAGCAGTTCCTGTTGCAATGAGGAAGGACTGGGGTCGGTCTCCTCCTTTGGAGCGTCCATGTACAATTTAATTTACATAGCAAGTCTCTTCCCAAAAGGTTAACCACCAAACAAGGACTGAGGAGGAAAACATGATGGTCAGACAGAGGACCAATAGAAACAGTCAGAGGTGAAGAGATGGGGTGGGGAATAGGTGTATTTCCCACCCCTACTGCATTTACTATCTCAGAAGTTAAAGGGAAAGAATGGAAGTCAATGGCACGAAGAGTAGATCGTGATGTGCCAGTATCTAGCAGACAAGTGGTGGGCTTGCCATCAATAATACAGGTTACATATGGCCCAGCCTGATTCAAGGGAATAAGCGGAGCGATGACTTAAAGGGTAGAGAGATATCTGCTGGCCAGCAGGGGCTTGTAAAAAACCCAATTTCTCCTTTGTCTCCTTTGTGTTTTAAGTTTCTCCTGGGAGTCCTTGAGACTCCTCCTTTGAGATTCACGGCGCTGTTTTTCTCTTTCTCCATACCAATCGAAATATGCATCAAACTTTGGCCAGAAGTGTGCCTCTGAGGTGTAGGAGCAGAGCCAGGGTTTTTGCCGCCCTAGGCAGCAGTGCTTCTCCTCTGAGCATTCAGTGGCGGGGGTCCTTCCGCTCCGCGTCTTCAGGGCACTTCGGCAGCGGGTCCCGGAGTGAGTGAAGGACCTGCTGCTGAATTTCCACGAAGACCCGGAGCGGAAGGACCCCCCTGCCACTGAATTTCCCCCGAGGGCGGCAAAATGCCACCCCCCAAATCCTGCTGCTGTAGGCGACTGCCTAGGGTCGCCTAGTGGAAGTGCCGGCCCTGCTGAGGTGCACAATCTTGTCAAGGTCAAAACTTTCCCTCTATGGGAGACCATAATTTTGAATCATCCCTGGTATACCAATTCCATTTTTTCCAGAAACTTGCAAGTAAAAGGACTAAAATTTGTGTACATATAAAACGCTGGTGTGCCTTTTGGCAGGATGGCAGTTCCTTTGGACTTACCGACCCCTATCTTCCTTGAGTCTACCCAATTATGGGACTCGAACCCGCGATCTCTAGGTTTCCGACTGTGTGATCCAATCTCACAATCCCTAGCTTTCTGACCGCGTGACCCGAGCCCACAATCCCTGGCTCCCACAATCCTCAGCTTTCCGGCCACCGAGGCAAGGTCTACAACCGAGGCCTACTTTGGTGGGGACTCCAACTCACACCTACTTACCCGTGGCTCTTCCCGGGGAAACCAGAACCAAAAGGGTGTCAGGCGTGTCTGGCAGCAAAAGGTCCAGATCCAGTGTGCTACTCACCCCAACCCAGGGCCTACGGGCAGTCCTCCACCGGGAGCCCAAATAGAGATTTAAAAGGTCTCTCACCTTTCAGATGCTGGCTGGGTCCGGTGGGGAACGGTCCACGGTTCCCTGGTCCAGTGGGTAGTCTGTGGCCCCGAGTCATGGCACCAAGATTGTCATGGAAAAACGACCACATGTTGTGTTTGGATCAAAATTGCCTGAGGCCCCTTTATTACAAGCATGCAAGGGGGGTACCAGCGAACCGGCAGTCCCCCCTAATACAGATTTTCAGCAGCTTATATAGAGTAAAAACACAATTAGCAATACACACTTCCTTGTTAACAATTTTTGCCATAATTGGAATGCACCTTCCATAAAAGGAATGCAGCACCAGCCAGCCTTCCTGTTATTCAGTTTGCCCTTTGCGGTTACAAGCTTTTGGAACACTAGCAGTGGGCAGTTACATTTTGCAAGCCTGGTGATTACAAATAGTTCTGCTTTTGTATTTTTCCTTTATCCTGTCTCCAATACCTGCCCCCGCCCCTTTTTACGGTTAACTTGACCAAAGTTCAGGCCCAACAAAGTTCAGGCCTGAGCCAAAGTTTAGGCCTGAGCCAATTTTCTACTACACTTCAGAGCCTACAAGTCCACTCAGTCCTACTACTTGTTCAGCCAATCGCAAAGAGAAACAAGTTTGTTTACATTTACAGGAGATAGTTGTTCATTTTAAGAACACTTTCACTGCAGATTTCAGAAAAAGCAAAGAAGGTACCAATGTGAGATTTCTAAAGATAGCTACAGCACTGGACCCAAAGTTTAAGAATCTGAAGTGCCTTCCAAAATCTGAGAGGGAGGAGCTGTGGAGCATGCTTTCAAAAGTCTTAAAAGAGCAACACTTCCGTGTGGAAATTACAGAACCTGAACCACCAAAAAAGAAAATCAACCTTCTGCGGGTGGCATCTGATTCAGATAATGAAAATGAACATATGTTGGTCTGCACTGCTTTGGATTGCTATCGAGCAGAACCCGTCATCAGCATGGATAGATGTCCCCTGGAATTGTGGTTGAAGCATGAAGGGACATATGAGTCTTTAGTACATCTGGCACATACAGTGCTATGTGAATGCCTGTTCTCACTTTCAGGTGACATTATAAACAAGAAGAGGGCAGCATTATCTCCTGCAAATGTAAACAAACTTGTTTGTCTGAGCGACTGGCTGAACAAGAAGTAGGACTGAGTGGACTTGCAGGCTCTAAAATTTTACATTGTTTTATTTTTGAATGCAGGATTTTTTGTACATAATTCTACATTTGTAAGTTCAACGTTCATGATAAAGAAATCGCACTATAGTACTTGTATTAGGTTAATTGAAAAATACTATTTCTTTTGTTTTTTACAGTGCAAATACTTGTAGTCAAAAATAAATATAAAGTGTGCACTGTAAACTTTGTATTCTGTGTTGTAATTGAAATCAATGTATTTGAAAATGTAGAAAGCATCCAAAAATATTTAAATAAATGGTATTCTATTATTGTTTAAAAGTGGATTAATCATGATTAATTTTTAATCACTTGACAGTCCTAGTATATATGAATGTACACACATAGTATAAGACAGACATAGGTATGTAAAATTGGCAAGCATTAGAAAATATTATGTACGTCCTTTGACATTCCAGCTAAAGAAATAACCTTGATCCTTTCCAAGAAAGAATCATCTCTCCCACCCCCCTTCAATCCAAACTAACAGAGGAAATGCTAACCTTGTCAACTGAAGTAAAAAGGATGGACTTTTGACGTGACTGTTTCTCTTAAAGACTCCTAAGGAATTATCCCCTAGAAAGAGACTTCTAGGGGTTTTTTGTTTCAATATGCTAATTTCTGGAATAGAACTAGCACTATAATTCAGCAGTGCTCCAACCAGCTCGATCAGGAGAACTGTTATAAAAGGAATACAGAGAAAGCTGTGAAAACAAGGATTGTTAGTTTTGCTTGAAAATAACATTCCGTGTTATAGCCAGATTCGTTGAATATTAACACACACGGACATATGAATCTAGGACAAAATAGACTGGTCTGACAGAAGAAAGTAACAAGAAAAACACCAGCCCCAAACCCAGACTCGTTTGGGTATTAACTGCTCATAAGGGGCATGTTATTACGGGGTGGAGTCAATGAGAAGTCCCACTTAAAATTCACGGGCAGGATGTGGCTCAGTATTTGAAATACCTAGGGATATATCGCTAGCTAATGAAATAACTCTATCCTGACCGATGTTCAAAAAAATTACAAGTTTATATCAAACATTCCATATTATTTTTCCAGTCAGTGCTTTCTAAAGATGCAGTGGATTCAAAAATCTACTGTAATAGCTGGATACTATTTTCACGAATTTAGTAACTGAAGGCGGCTGTAAGGAACTGAAAGATCCGACAACTCGCCCCCAAAGTGAAGTCTTTGTGTTGTAAAAGAAACTTCCAGAGGCGGAAAAGGATTTTCAGAATAATTAGAATTCTCAAATTATAAATATTCATATAAAAGATATCTGAAGCTCTGCCTTTTACATTCCCTTTACATTCATTTCTGTTTTACACTAAACAGACTTAAATACTTTGCAAATGAGAGTGTTCCATTTACATGCGAGACTGGTAGCTGATGGCAAATATACAACAACATTTCTGATCTTTGTAAATCGATTCAAAATCCAATCAGTATCAGCTGAGACGCTTGGTGGCAGTATTGGCTAAGGAGAACAGAGATCGACAACCTGAAACATTCGCGCGAGACTGGAGTAGTTTATGTACGCAGGAGCAGGGATGCGTGCAGCTCTGGAACTGCAGAAGAGACTACAGCAAGTGACATTATTTCACCACAGAGCTCTTTATATTTTCGCATTAAAATGGCGGATAAGCAGAGGAGAACAACAATCATTAGGCAAGTAGTGTTTCTTCTTTTATTTCTTTGCGTGTGGGCCCTCGGATCCGGAACAGTTCGCTATGCTGTGCCTGAAGAAATGGAAAGCGGGTCCTTTGTGGCTAATGTAGCAAAGGATCTAGGGCTAGACCCGAAGAGACTGTCTGCTCGCAGGGCCCGTGTGGTTTCCGAAGGCAGCCGCCAGCATTTCCAGCTAAACAGCAACACCGGGAACTTGTTTATTAACGAGAAACTGGACAGAGAGGAACTGTGTGGGCAAACTGACCCCTGCATTCTGCATTTTGAAATAATCCTGGAAAATCCCTTGCAGTCCTATAGGGCTCAGGTAAGGGTTTATGATGTAAATGATCATTCTCCGGAGTTCTCAGATAATGAGCTGCTTCTAAAGATGCCCGAAAGCACTCCGCCTGGGTCCCGATTCCCTCTGGCAAACGCCCAGGATTTAGATGTCAGGAACAACAGCTTGCAGAGCTACGCCATCAGTTCAACGGACCATTTCCGCGTATACACTCGCCATCGCAGCGACGGCAGGAAGTACGCGGAGCTAGTGTTGGAGACACCTTTGGATCGAGAGGAGCAGGCAGAAATTAGCTTCATGCTGACTGCGATAGACGGAGGCTCCCCAGCGCGGTCCGGTGCAGCGCAGGTACGAATAACTGTTCTGGATATCAATGATAATGTTCCCGAGTTTTCCCAGACTCTTTATAGAGCTCGGGTTTTGGAAAATTCCGAACAAGATTACGTGGTTCTGACAGTTTCCGCAACTGATTCAGACGAAGGAATTAATGGAGCAATATCATATACATTTAGCCAAAAATCCAAAAAGAATGTCAGCTCATTCAGTATAAACCCGGTAACTGGGGAGATTCGACTTTTGGGACCACTCGATTTTGAGGAAACAGAAACCTATGAAATAGACGTTCAAGCTACAGATGGCGGGGGGCTGTCAGCGCACAGCAAAGTCCTGGTGGAGGTGGTGGATGTCAATGACAATGCCCCAGAGGTGAAAGTAACATCTCTTGTTAGTCCGATACCGGAAGATTCCTCTCCCGAGACCGTGGTGGCCCTCTTCAATGTCAGAGACCGGGACTCTGGGGACAACGGGAGAACAGTCTGTTCCATAGAAAACGATCTGCCGTTTTCTGCAAAACCAACTTCAAAAAATTCCTATTCTTTAGTGACCGAAAATACATTTGACCGAGAAAAAGTATCGGAGTATAACATAACCATCACAGCCAGGGATTTAGGAACTCCCAGTCTTTCTACTGAAGAGAGAATCATTGTGAAAATATCCGACATTAATGACAATTCCCCAGAGTTCAGTCAATCATCATACACTATGTACGTCCGAGAAAACAACGGCCCAGCTGTATTGATAGGGAAAGTCAATGCTTTTGATTCAGACTTAGAGCAGAATGCCAAAGTGACATACTCTCTATGGCCTGCTGAGGTAAGTGGCCTTCCTCTGCTCTCCTATATCTCCATAAACTCGGAAAATGGGAATATGTACGCTCTGCGATCCATGGATTATGAACAGATAGGAAGTTTCCAGGTTGCAGTGAGAGCTGCAGATGGCGGGTCCCCTCCACTAAGCTCTGAAGTCATTGTTCGAGTTGTGATAATTGATGAAAATGACAACGCCCCCTTCATTTTATACCCTCTGCAGAACAGCAGCTCCCCCGCTAATGACCTGGTTCCCAGGTCGGCGAAGGCGGGTTACCTGGTGACGAAGGTGGTGGCTGTGGATGGAGATTCCGGTCAGAATTCTTGGCTTTCCTATCACTTGTTGAAGGCCACTGACCCAGGTCTATTTACTATCGCTTCCCAAAATGGTGAAATAAGAACCACGAGGCTAATAACGGACCGAGATACGATGAAGCAAATACTCATTGTGCTTGTTAGAGACAGCGGAGAATCGCCCCTTTCGTCATCTGCAGCTTTAAACATCGCTCTAGTGGATGGGTTTTCAGACTTACACATGCGGTTTACAGATGCTGCTGTGGAAGAGGAAGAGAATGGCACATTAACTCTGTACTTAATAATTTCCTTGTGCTTAGTATCATTTGCTTTTTTAATTTCAATAATAGTATTTATAACTATCAAGCTTTATAGAAGAAGACATTATAGAGAAAGATTCATGTCTGCTTCTGGTAATTTTTATGGTAATAGCAACTTCCAAAATAATTTGGTAGATGTAGCGGGTAACGGAACTCTGTCTCACAGTTATCGTTATGAAGTCTGTTTAACAACTGGATCAGAAAACAGCGAATTCAGATTCCTCAGACCCATTATCTCCTCTCTCCCACCTCAGCATGGCATTGCTGAAACGGACTCTGGAAAAGAACAGGATCTTCTTACTAACCTCCAGCTGAACACGGACCTAGAATCAGCGAACGAGGTTAGATTAACTTCTGATCTTCTCGAGTGTTTTTATTTCATTTTCGTTAATTATTTATTTAAAGTGTACCCATTATTAAAAGATAATTTAGAAGTTTTTATTTTCAAAATTATTCAGAAAGCGATTCCTTTCTTTCTCTAACGTACATATAAATATTGCCTTTACAATTTGAAGTTAGTATTTATCTGTGTACATTTAATGTTTTGTAGTTTATGTATTTTGGTTTAAAGATATTTGGGTTATTAGATATCTTAAGCAATGAACAGATGTGAAAAGAGTTGGAAAATATTAAAATACTAATGGTGCATTGTATATGCATGTTATAAGGACATTATTAGTCTACCTTTTTGGAAATACTCTTGAATGTCCTAGTAGGGTGTACTGATTTGTGCTTTTGTTAAGGAGAGCTGGTGTTATTAAAAATCAGACTTTGCCATAAGTGTGGGTTAACGGGGAATTGGAGATGGTAAATTAATGGACCTAACCAGTTACACACTGTTATGTTGACTCACTGTTACCCAATTAAATTAATCGAAGCTCTAGGTATGCTCCCTATAGGGCCTCATAACCCCACTGCGACAGTGTAGCCCCACCCACTTGTATTGGCCCTGTCCCTCCTCCAGCTGGGATGAGCTCTTCTTTTAGGCTAGCTGCTCTCTCAGACATTATATTGTTTACGGTATTTCCCTTGCCTCCATACAGCTGGATACATTTTAAATAATTTTTTAGAATCCATACAAATGGCAACGCCCCCTTCCTTTATACCTTCTTCAAAACAACACCTCCCCTGCTATTGAACTGGTTCCTAGAACAGCAGAGGCGGCCTACCTTGTGAGTCAGTAGTGGAAATTCTGGTCAGAAATCTGGCTTTCCTGCCAAACGCTGAAGGTCACTGAACCAGATTATTGTGGTCATTTCCATAATGGGGAAATAAGAACCATTAGGATAATAACAGATGGGAACAGTATAGACTGAAGGCTGGTTATTATGGGTATGTGCGCATTATCCCCAATACATTATTCTCCGTTCCTAAATCTATATTTCAATGTTGATACGCAAGTTTGGAATAACCCAGATTTTCAAAAGAACTCTGCGAAACGAATTGTTATCGATGTCCGGGTGAACTATTAGCTTATACAATTCTGGTTTTGCTGTTCTCGTTTTATCGAGAAAACACGTTCTTCGTGATTTTTCAGTGTTAATGTTACACTTGACATCCGTTTTATTATGTACTGCCAATCGATTCTATTGTTGTACTTTCCCAATATGTGACTATATGATATTTAATACATTACTTATAGAAGCGTGTGTATATGTTTAATAGATATAGGTAAGCTATTTTAATAGACTTGTTTTCAAATTTTAGATATTTGATTTATGTAACTCTTTTTGTCATGAAATTGTAAACATTTTTACTCTATGATTAAGCTATTTTGCCCTTTATTATTTTGATTTAATCCAGGAATTCATTTAATTCAGTTGTTAAAATGCCACTTTATGGTTGTCTGGAGAGAGGAAAAAGCATTGCTCAATTTTCTTATTAGATTCAGAAGGACGTGAGGAGACATAAAGCTTGGCTTTATCCATGTATTGGAAGCATTTTGAGCCTATGAACTCTCTGGACCTGTTTAAAGAGATTTCATATATAGATTGAAAAGGAAAAGAGACAGAGTCCTTATTTATTAATTTACTCTTGTGTTGACTACCTGTTGAGGCTTTTCAAACACTTAAAAAGACATTCCCTGCTATGAGGAACCCACAATCTAAGGGATCCTCTGAAAGTCTTGTAAGGAGACCTTTAAGGGAGGAGAAGTAATTGACCTTCTTGGCTCTCTGGACTCTATAGAATGGGAACCATAGAATGATAGAATCATAGAATATCAGAGTTGGAAGGGACCTCAGGAGGTCATCTAGTCCAACCCCCTGCTCAAAGCAGGACCAATCTCTAACTAAATCATCCCTGCCAGGGCTTTGTCAAGCCTGACCTTAAAATCCTCTAAGGAAGGATATTCCACCACCTCCCTAGGTAACCCATTCCAGTGCTTCACCACCCCCCTAGTGAAAAAGTTTTCCCTAATATACAACCTAAACCTCCCCCACTGCAACTTGAGACCATTACTCCTTGTTCTGTCCTCGGCTACCACTGAGAACAGTCTAGATCCATCCTCTTTGGAACCCTCTTTCAGGTAGTTGAAAGCAGCTATCAAATCCCCCCCTCGTTCTTCTCTTCTGCAGACTAAACAATCCCAGTTCCCCCAGCCTCTCCTCATAAATCATGTGCTCCAGCCCCTAATAATTTTTGTTGCCCTCCGCTGGACTCTTTCCAATTTTTCTACATCCTTCTTGTAGTGTGGGGCCCAAAACTGGACACTCTACTCCAGATGAGGTCTCACCAGTGCCGAATAGAGGGGAATGATCACGGCCCTCGATCTGCTGGCAATGCCCCTACTTATACATCCCAAAATGCCATTAGCCTTCTTGGCAACAAGGGCACACTGTCGACTCATATCCAGCTTCTCGTCCACTGTAACCCCTAGGTCCTTTTCTGCAGAACTGCTGCCTAGCCATTCGGTCCCTGGTCTGTAGCAATGCATGGGATTCTTCCTTCCTAAGTGCAAGACTCTGCACTTGTCCTTGTTGAACCTCATCATATTTCTTTTGGCCCAATCCTCTAATTTGTCTAGGTCCCTCTGTATCCTATCCCTACCTTCCAGCGTATCTACACTCCTCCCAGTTTAGTGTCATCTGCAAACTTACTGAGGGTGTCATCTGCAAACTTGCTGAGAGTGCTGTCAACGCCATCCTCCAGATCATTAATGAAGACATTGAACATTAATCCTTGACTTTCTTCTTGTTCCCTCTCTAGTCATGCTCGGTTTTGAAGCGTGACAGCACTTTGTTTTGATCATTGATCACCAGAGGAGCTGATAGTTCTGGAAATCTAAGACTTGAATGTTTGTCTGTTGTCATTCCTGAGGTGGTTTCCCATCATCAGCAGCATAGCTGTGTGCACTGAGTTCGGACTGGGAAAAGTCCAGCAGGTCAGCTAATTATAGGTTGGTTATACCCAATGAAGTTCGGATAAAGAAAAATGGGAAAGGTTATTGGCATCCAGTGGTGATTTCCTGAGAGCCAGACTGATTAGGGCCCATTTCAGAGTGTTTGGGAGAGTGCCTTCCCTGAAGGATACATTGATTATTTCCTTCCGTGGGGGACCTATGTGCTGTTCGCAGGTTTTCAACAGCACACGGGCACAGATCCATTTCACACATGGTGGACTTCCCACATGACATGTGTGGATACTGTGGATTCACAGAAGACAATTGCTGAGGCCTGTTTTCGAGAAGTCCTTGTCCTTGTGCTGCCGTGGATCTGAAAAAGTGTGTCTTGAGCCACCAGCATTCTTACCTTCTGCTATCCTGCATCATCTGGCACAGCTCATCCATGAATCATAGTCACCTGTGTTGCGGTGAGAGCAGAATATCAGGGACATAGGACATCAGATGACTACGTTGTTCCTAAAGCTGTCAGAACTCTGTGTCTGTGTCTGGTTCCTCGTATCCTTTAGGACAATTTGGAAGTTCAGTGGAATCATTAACTTTTATGAGTGTGCGAGGAAGATAGGGAGGGCAATTTGTTTTTCAGACTATTTATTGAATCAAAGGCAAAAGCAATGCTCTCTATCCAGAAGAAGTGGTGATTGGATCAGGAAAGCGAGTATTATTTATTTCTTCCATGTTTACTCCCAGTCCAAAGATTAGGTCCGGTATGTGGCCAGCTTTGGGTGTAGTTTCAGTGACCACTTCGGAAAATTATCTTGCTGCTTTGGTGAATATAAGGGTTTGAACCAGGTTTTTTTGTGCTGTTGTCTACGTGGGTATTTAAAACCACGATTAATCTATTTTGATTTATAGATGTATGGTTTCAAATGGTTTTATTCTCTTCTACACGTGAGACTGGATGAATGCAGTGTGGCTCCGCATCCTTATTCCTTGACTCTGATTTCCGGTTGAAATGCGCATTTGGCAGGAATGAGCTGTGTCATCAAAATCCCGGCAGTGCTTTCCAGCCACTTCTCCTTGCTGCAGGAAAGTCTGGAGCCTCATCCGTTATTAGTCATGCCTGGTGATGGCCGAAATGGGGACATAACAACAGAATGAACTAGTGCCATGTTATGTATTTGTAAAACGGGTGAGGACAAGAGAAATTCAGTGTTCTTTTACTCCTCTTGCTAAGTACAGCTAATAAATGTGATATCTCTGAGATAAGGGAACGGAAGGGCAGGATTTTCACATAACATAAGAACATAAGAATGGCCATACTAGGTCAGACCAAAGGTCCATCCAGCTCAGTATCCTATCTACCGACAGTGACCTATGCCAGGTGTCCCAGAGGGAGTGAACCTAACAGATAATGATCCAGTGATCTCTCTCCTGCCATCCATCTCCACCCTCTGATAAACAGAGGCTAGGGACACCATTCCTTACCAATCCTGGCTAATAGCCATTAAAGGACTTAACTTCCAAGAATTTATCTCTCTCTCTTTTCAACCCTATTATAGTCCTAGCTTTCACAACCTCCTCAGGCAGGGAGTTCCACATACACTCATAAACAGGCGTTAGTAAAACAGCACAAATACTGTTATTTGTGGAAAATATACTCCTAGTTTTATTCTTTCTTACTTTTAAAAGATCAGCGGTAACTGAAGTGTGCAAAGACATTTTGCAATGACAATTTATCTTTTCTGTTTTATATTATATTATATTATATTATATTATATTATATTATATTATATTATATTATATTATATTATATTATATTGATATCTATGCATTTTTCATTCCTGAAAGAAAGCTTTTTTCTCCATCCAGAATTTATACAAGGATTGTATCCATTTAATTACTTTTATTAATTGCGTTATTACTTTTTCTGAACCTCAAAGGAGGAAAATAATTTGGAAGAATGTTTTGAAACGGGAAGAATCCCTTTTTAAAGCCGCTTGGTAGTGCTATTGGCCAAGGCGACGCGAAACAGAACTGTGTGTCCTGTAAACCCAGCCGTTCAGCCAGACAGTATCAGTCAGAGACGCCGGAGAGCAGACACCGGGGCATTACTTTGTGAGGAATGACGGACTGAACAATGTTTAGCGCGTTTTGAAAGGGCATTATAGCTTTACGTGTAAAGGGATATACAATAAAATCTATTTTCCCGCATTCTGCAATATTTTCGTCTGGGAAATAAGGGGACTTCCTGACAGGAGTTTTGTGAGACGAATGGCGACTACAAACCTGAAAATCGCATTAATAAGGCAAGTTCTGTGTTTCTGTGTTTTTATCTCTGCACCTTATGTTCTCTCTGAAACGATTCGCTATTCTGTACCTGAAGAGATTGAAAATGGGTCCATTGTAGCTAATATTGCAAAAGATCTGGGGCTGGATTTGAGAAAACTGTCTGCTCGTGGGGCCGGATTGTTTCAGAAGACAGCAAGCAGCGCTTTCAATTTGAACGCAGTACAGGGGCTTTGTTAATTTAAGACCGAATAGATCGCGAGGAGATTTGTAGGAAAATTGTCATGTACACTGTACATTTTCAATTATTACTGGAAAATCCATTGCAATTATTTCGATCTGAAGTGGAAATTTATGATATCAATGACCATTCTCCAGTTTTCTCTGAGGACAAATTAATTTTCAAGATCCCGGAAACAATTGATTCTGGATCTCGTTTTCCACTAGAGGGCGCTGAGGATTTTGATCTGGGAAGTAACAACCTTCAGAATTATACTATCATTCCTCCTAATGAATATATTAACGTATATTTTCGGGATGAAAATGACGGTGATAAATACTTAGAGCGAGTATTGGAAAAATCATTGGACAGAGAGGGGCCGCCTGAGATCAGTTTTATTCTCACTGGTATAGATGATGGAACTCCCCCCAGATCCGGTACAACACAAATTCACATCATGGTTCTGAATGTAAATTATAATGCTCCTATCTTTACTCGGGAGTTGTACAAACTTAAGATTTTGGAAAACAACCCAGAAGACTCTATGTTTGTCACGGTCATTGCAACTGATTTAGATAAAGGACTTAATGGGGAGATTCATTCAGTCAAAATGCGGGGAAGAGCCATTCAGCATTCAAAATAATCCCTCTGAGTGGTGAAATACTAATAGTAAAACCTCTGGATTTTGAATGTATTGAGAAATACGAGATTGGCGTTCGAGCCACAGATGGCGGAGGTCTGTCTGCACTCTGCAAAGTTCTTGTAGAAGTTTTGGATGTGAATGACAATCCCCCTGAAGTGACAATAAATTCGCTCATGAGCCTCATACCAGAAAACTCATCTCCTGAGACAGTGGTGGCCCTTTTCAGCATTAAGGATCTCGACTCCGGGGGAAATGGAAGATCATCTTGTTCTATTAAAGATCAACTGCCTTTTGCTCTAAAACCAGCTTTTAAGAATTATCATGAACCGGTGACAGAAAAACCTCTGGACAGAGAGAAAGATTCTCAGTATGTTATAACCATCACTGCTACAGACTCAGGGTCCGCCTCGCTTACTACCACTGAAGCCATTACGGTGCAAATATTGGACATCAATGACAATGCCCCTCTGTTTAATCAGGTATTTTACACCGTGTATGTGCATGAGCATAATAATCCAACTGCATTAATTGGCACCGTAACTGCTGTTGATCGGGATTTAGGACAGAATGCCAACGTGAAATATTCTATATTGCCTGCTCGGAAAGCTGATCAGTCCTTAAATTCCTACATATCTATTAATTCTGAAAACGGAAATATATATGTTCTACGGCCATTGGCCTACGAGCTTATAACAAATATCGATGTCCTAGTACAAGCTTCAGACTTTGGCTCTCCTCCATTAAGCACAAATGTCACAGTTCATGTAATCATTATTGACGAAAATGACAATTCTCCAGCTCTTCTGCCTCAGTTGACTTGGCTCCCAGAACAGCGGAGGCAGGCTATCTTGTAACTAAGGTGGTGGCTGTAGATGGAGATTCTGGTCAGAATTCTTGGCTTTCCTACCAACTCTTCAGGTCAACTGATCCTGGTCTATTCATGGTGGGGCTTCAAAATGGGGAAATAAGATCCATCAAGCCAATAACTGAGCGAGACTCCTTCAGGCAGAAACTCATCATCCTTGTTAGCGACAATGGACGACCGCCTCTTTCCACTACGCCGATGTTGAATATCCTTCTGGACCGGTGGAGGGATTCTCTGCCGCACATATGCCACTCACTGACTCGGCTCAGGAGGAGGAAAACGGCAGTATATTAACTATGTATTTAGCAATTTCATTGGCTTTAATTTCATTTCTCTTCCTGGTTGCGCTAATGATACTCATAGTTAAGTTACGTAACAAAAACAATTTGAGGAGAATTACATGTCAACCTCTGGTATGATTTATGGAGGTTGTAACCTTCTGAGTAACTTGGTTGATGTAAATGTTACGGGAACTCTGTCCCACGCTTATCGTTATGAAGTCTGTTTAACAACTGGTTCGGGTAACAGCGAATTCAAGTTTCTGAAACCGCTCATTCCCAGCTCAGCACTGTAATATAGAAGGAACTGTTGAGAGAAGCGGATTTTAAGAATATTCTTAACCCCAATAAGGAGGTGGGCTCAGAAAACCAGATAAACATTCGTTGATATTATTTTTCATTATTTTTCTTTAGATCTTGCTATATGTGTTTATGAAATGGGTTGATGTTTTTCACACAAAATGATACTGAATGATACAGGAATGTAGTCTCATTTGACACTGTATAAGAGGTTAAAGGAACTACATGCCTGACTAAGAGAAACAGAATTTGGTCCGTAAGGATGATTAAGATGACTTGTTGGGTTTTTGTTTGTTTGTTTGAAACTTCTGGAAAGTGTATATGCCACGTAACACAATATTTATCTTTTATGCTTAGCAAAGCCAAGGGTTAATTACAAAGCAAGGTGTACTGGATGTTTATTTGGATAAATACTTTTCTGATTCCTTTATAACATTTCTGAATATCTTTGTAGAATTAACAGGGTTCCACAACCCTTCTCCTTCATAAACTTCGCTTAGTTAAATTTAGCAATCACATCGAACTTAATAAAATTTAGTTGTACACAATGTGACAGTCCTATACCTTCAGACAATGGTGATATACTAAATTAAACGTAGTTTTCAGACTGCTTCCAGATGCTAAAGGGAAGAGATTCCCACTTCTTTTGATAGAGTGATTCACATTGTTTTACTAATTCAGTAACAACTTCAGTGTGATATTTTGTTGTCACAGAAAATAAATGTTAGAAAAAATAGTTTTAATACAACCAGTGTAGTACTATATGAATATTCCACCATCATCATACAATTTAGTGAACCATGAACTACTTTTTCAGATTTTTTTCGATACATACACTATAATCTTTTATACTTGTGCATGCAGATAGTGGCGCTGCTTGCTGTCGCATGTTTTGTCTTGTTAGCAATTTATCGGATGATCCGATGACATATATGTTCTATATCTGTATACGTTGCTTTAACAATTTTAAAGAAAAAAGTGTGACACGGTAATGGGCAAATCCGTGACAGCCGTATACTACAGTACGGTATTTCAACTCATAATTGGAAGCGGCAATTGTCTTTGAGCAATAAACAAAACGAGAATTAAATTTTACACAGGAAAAGTGTTGTTGGGATGAGATTTCTCTGATGAGGAGATTAAGAAATTAGAACAAGAACTCTACCTCTTGTGTATTATCTTCCGAGTGTCTCCTTGAGTAATAAAGAAATCTTCCCTCAAATTATTTAACCGTTTGTAATGCTGCCTCCATTGACTCTAGAGCCTGAGTACCAACCTCAAGGACGATTGTTAGGAACCAGGGCACAAACCTCAAATTGGATGTGAGTTCAGATTTCACCAACAAATCATCAAGTGTAAACGCCTCAGGCACTATAAACTGGTCATCAGGAAGTTTAGACTTGAAATTAGACCAAGGTTTCTAACCATCAGAGGAGTGAAGTTCTGGAATAGCCTTCCAAGGGGAGCAGAGGAGGCAGAAGACATATCTGGCTTCAAGACTAAGCTTGATAAGTTTATGGAAGGGATGGTATGATGGGATAGCCTAATTTTGGCAATTAATTGATATTTGACCTATTAGCGGTAAATATGCCCAATATCCTGTGATGGGATGTTAGATGGGGTGGGATCTGAGTTACTACAGAGAATTCTTTCCTGGGTGTCTGGCTGGTGAGTCTTGCCCACATGCTGATTGCCATATTTGGGGTCAGGAAGGAATTTTCCTCCAGGGCAGATTGGCAGAGGCCCTGGCTTTTTTTTTGCCTTCTTCTGCAATATGGGGCACGGGTCACTTGCTGAAGGATTCTCTGCACCTTGAAGTCTTTAAACCACAAGTTGAGGACTTCAATAGCTCAGACATAGTTCAGGGTTCTACTGAAGTGGCGTGGATACTTAGGTGCAGATTGTATGCTCCCTCCATCCCCTGAGTGCCACCCTAGTGGAAGCCGAAGCTGAGAGGCGGGGAGTCTGCCTCCGGCAGAAAGGAAGTGACCCAAATCCAATTAATTCTGGCTATCTCCAACTATTCTATGGTCTCCAGCAGACGAAGATTAAAGTAAGAGGGAGGGCAGGAGAGGGTGAACAGTGTCCCTGGCTTGGGTAAGCAGCTCTCCCCTACAACTGTCCCTCGTTCTTGGCTGGTGATAGGAACCTGATTCGATCTATGTGATTAATTGCTAGGGTACCATGCTTAGCTTGCACAAGTTTAATATTCCCAAGTAGCTCTATCCTGAGCCTGGATTGCTCTAGAGAAGAGAATCAGATAGCCATAACAGGCCCCTTGACTGATCACGGCTCTGCTGCTCCCAGCGGAAGCTGGATAGCAGAGAATCTGCCCCTTAAAACGGTGAAAGCTACTTAAAACATATGATAAAACATAATCTGTTATACGACAACATTTTAATTTGTTTCCAAGGCTGGGACATTAGCATTTCTCTAAAAGAGAGAGAGATCTGGAAGAGTATTCTGGGAATGTGCATCAAAATAAGCAACATTTAAACGTTCTGCTTCTATAATTTACTTACCGATTAAGATGGAGCATTTCAAACTTGATTAGGATAAATCTAGAAATCTGAGTTCATATTTGCCAGTAATACGTAAATAAATCTGTTTTTCCTTTCTACATAAAATAATAATAATAATCAGGGAAAACCCGCTCCTTTTATACAATATTTCTATTTTTTCGGTGTGGTGCCTTCAAATCAGTAGGTTCATTCGAGTACTGAAAAGGGGGAATGGGGCTGAAGGGAAAAGAAGCTGCTATGAGGGGAAATGGAGAGCCAAATCCTGTTCCTAATGAAACAAGTCTTTGTGTACTATTGCCAAATTCTAGTCGCATTCCAAATATCTGGAATTTGTTAATCCTTGAATATCTGTATTTCTCTTCAGCAAAGTGTCAGTAGGGAGGGATCCTCACAATATAATTAAAATTGCATTTTGGTCGCTGTACGTATGCTGTCAAAGAGATAAAACTGTATTACATGATTTATAGATATTGGCACAAATACTAAAAATATTAATACAACGCACTTATTCAATTGTAATCAGTTCTTTTTCAAGGAAAATGCGATTGGATTTAATGGAATTTAATTGAACCGAGGACTGAGCAACATTTAGCAAAAATGGAGTGAGAACCTCTGGATTTGGCCCAGTTATTACATTTAATGAGTTTTCTGTTTTTACCATAAAGATGGCACTTTGAGACTATATACTTCTGCACACGACGAAAATGTCCATATTTTCTCTTTTCATTTTCATCTATTTATTTATTTAAATACCATTTTGTGTCACTTTTCAAGACTTCCTCCCATGAGTTCATAATTAAAGAGCGGTATTTCTAAATATTTCAGAATATTTGTTGTACAGATATTTCCATTGCACTCCTAATTACATTATTCTGCGAAAATCCATCTAAAGTATTATGTAATAACTTTTAGCTTTATTGAAAACAAATTAATATAAATCACGAAAAATATATAAAAATGAACACTCTCCTTAAAAATAATTGCAGCTTCCAGTACTTCGCAATTGATGCTCTGTGCGGCGCTGTTCTCCCGTTAAGGAGACAAATGAAAATCCAGTTCAAGCAACTCTTTCCCCTTATACACACCGCACAAGCAGAGATGGATCAACCACACATAAGTGTTTGGTTATGAAAAGGGAATGTTGGGACTGTATTTTGCCTTTGAGCTATTTTTACATTTTTCCAAACTTCTTGTGAGGTATGCATTAAATAATAAACATAATCTCGATTACTACAGTATTCGCCTAAACAGAAGTCAGAGGCATCTTCACTCCTATGGCAGACAAAGTGTCTGGAATTGCAAAGGGCGAGTTCTGCTTTATTTTCTTATTATTACAATTCTGGAGACAGTTTCTGGGAAGATTCGCTGTTAGATTCTTGAAGAAATTCAGAAAGACTCTTTCGTGGGAAATATTGAAAAGGATCTGGCGTTGGATATAAAGGCTGAGGACACGGTGAAGTGAACAATGAGCTGAAGGTTATTAGTGATCTAGGTTATTAGTGATAAAGAGTCCAGCTTCCAGAGAGACAAATGTTGTTAGGAATCAATGAGCTCAGGACTCCGGGGACGCGCTTTTTTCTACACAATGCGCAGGATCGGGAGGTGGGATCCAACTCCCTACAGAGCTGCAATATACATTTCAATCTGGATGTAAGGACACACGCTGGTGGCGCGAAGTATTCCGAACCAGTTTTGGAGAAATCTCTGGACCAAGACGAGGAGCAAAGTCTTCACCATCTCACAGTTGCAGGTCAGGTACAGCTCTGATCTAGGTTATTGTTCTAGATGCAAACGACAATCAGCCTGTGTTTAATCAGTCCGTATATAAAACATATGTGATGGAAAACATGCAAGAAGGAACCTTGGTAATTAGACTTTTGGAGACTCACAAAGACGAGGGAGCGAATAGTGTGTTTAAACTACTTCTTCGGGGAAGTATCTGAGGGAATGCATAGGATTTTATACTGTATTTCCACCACGGGAGAAGTAAGAAATATTGGAATATGGATTATGAGGAAGCTCCGCTGTATAAAACAGAGGTAGAAGCTAAGGCAAGTCGCGGGCGAGGAATTATTGCAAAGTAATTATATATGCTATTGAGGAAAATTATGTCACTGCAACGTCTGAAGCGTTCTCTCTCTTTACCTCTGTCTCAGAAGATATTTCAACAGATTCAGTAATCGCTATTTTTAATATAAACAATAAAGATTCAGGGAGAAATGGACTAGAAGGAGAATGCCAGTCACTCCTAAATTGTTGATAGTGGCTTTCATGAAATTCCTAATACGTCTACCTCTCCATTAACTCAGAAACTCTGTTTCTACACTCTGCGCTCCTTCAATTACGAACACTTCTGGAAGATTCGGTTCCAGTGCAGGCTCAATATGGAGGTACCCCATCTCTCAGCAGTAATGTCTCCGTCACTGTTTCTATATTGGGCAATACCGCGGGAACTGTGTACCCTTCCATTTCCACTGTTGGCTCCACCTGATTAGAATTGGCCCCTCTTTTCTCCGAGCCGGGTTACCTGGTCACTAAGGTGGTGGCGGTGGATGCAGACTCCGGGCAGAACGCCTGGCTCTTCTACCAGCTGCTAAAGGCTACAGAGCCGGGGCTCTTCTCTGTGGGACTCCACAGCCGCGAGATCAGGACGGCGCGCTTAAGCAAAGTCTACGGTGGTTTTAGTGAAGGACAAGGGGCAGCCCGCTCTTTCTGCCACGGCCACTGTCACGGTGGCAGTCATAGATTCATAGAGTTTAAGGCTAGACGGGACCATCAGATCACCTAGTCTGAACTCCCATACATAAAATCATAGAATCATAGAAGATTAGGGTTGGAAGAGACCTCAGGAGGTCATCTAGTCCCATCCCCTGCTCAAAGCAGGACCAACACCAACTAAATCATCCAGCCAGTGCTTTGTCAAGCCAGGCCTTAAAAACCTCTAAGGAAGGATATTCCACCACCTCCATAGGTAACCCATTCCAGTGCTTCACTACCCTCCTACCTAAACCTCCCCCACTGCAACTTGAGACCATTACTCCTTGTTCTGTCATCTGGTACCACTGAGAACAGCCAAGCTCCATCCTCTTTGGAACCTCCCTTCAGGTAGTTGAAGGCTGCTATCAAATCCCCCCCATTCTTCTCTTCTGCAGACTAAATAACCCCAGTTCCCTCAGCCTCTCCTCCTAAGTCATGTGCGCCAGCCCCCTCATTCTTTTAGTTGTCCTTCGCTGGACTCTCTCCAATTTGTCCACATCCCTTCTGTAGTGGGGGGGTGGGGCGGGGAGGAGAGACCAAAACTGGAGGCAATACTCCAGGTGTGGCCTCACCACTGCTGAATAGAATGGAATAATCACTTCCCTCGATCTGCTGGCAATGCTCCTACTGATACAGCCCAATATGCCATTGGCCTTCTTGGCAACAAGGGCACAAGGCTGACTCATATCCAGCTTCTCATCCACTGTAATCCCCTGGTCCTTTTCTGCAGAACTGCTGCTTAGCCAGTTGGTCCCCAGCCTGTAGCAGTGCATGGGATTCTTCCTTCCCAAGTGCAAGACTCTGCACTTGTCCTTGTTGAACCTCATCAGATTTCTTTGGGCCCAATCCTCTAATTTGTCTACCTCACCGCCACCCACACCACTCCATACCCACACTCTAAATCCAACTGAAAGTAAACTGAAGCTCACTAGAGACAAGACTATTATGTGCCACAGGCAGAGACTAGGAGGGACTGAGGTGCACCAGTGCCTGAGGCCCTGCAGTGGTGGAGAAATGATTCTGGCAGGAGACCTGAACCCACATGCTGCAGAGGAAGGAAAACAAAAACCAAAAGAAACCAACCACCAAGGTCACTGCCACTCTGACCTGTGGGAGATCAGTTAAACCTCGAGTACATATTTCAGCAAGAACCAGCTAACCAAGGACCTAAGGGTACATCTACACTACAGGGGGGAGTCGATTTAAGATACGCAAATTCAGCTACGTGAATAGCGTAGCTGAATTCGACGTATCGCAGCCGACTTACCCCGTTGTGAGGACGGCGGCAAAATCGACTTCTGCGGCTTTCTGTCGGCGGCGCTTACTACCACCTCCGCTGGTGGAGTAAGAGCGCCGATTCGGGGATCGATTGTCGCGTCCCGATTCAGGCGGGTAGTATAGACCTAGCCTAAGAGAGAGTAAATGCTTGGTGACATCTCAGAGCCCTGGCCCTCCTCCTCTAATGTCCCATCTCCAGCTGTGACCATCTCTGATGCTTTAAAGGAAGGAGAGAGAGAGAGCGCGCAGGCCTGTGTGTGTGTGTGTGGGGGGGGAAAGATCCCTCCCTGACCCCTGCAGTTGGTGGTCTGAAACCCTGAATCGTGAGCTTTTAGGAACATAAGACATAAACAGAAAGTGAGTCCCTCGGATGTTGAGCCCTGTCCACTACCATCACAAGCAATACCATCATACAGCTGCACTTATAAATTTGCTTAGCTCTTAAAACTAATTTAAGTTGTTTACCCTCACTGATAACATCCTCAAAATCCTCCCCGATTTAAGCAGCTTTTCAGCTCCTGCAGACACCTAGTCCAATGTCACCTCCTATTTGGAGATGTGATGGCGTCTGTTTCCTGCTTTTTCTTTATCTTTATAATAGTGCTACTGGTCCTCAGACTCTGCAGGTGGAGGAACTCTCGTCTATTTGACTCCTCCAGTGTAACTTTTAGTGGAGTTCCCGTGTCCCAGTACATGGTATAGAGGGAGTCAGAGCTTTTCTTCACACTAATTACGATCCTGATGAGTGGCGAATTTAAAATGGCTCGGTTTGGTTTGGCCGAAGCAAGTAGCTCAAACGATTCCCTAAAAAAACTCCAAGAAAATGATCAAACGGATTCAAACAAGTCTGAGAAAAGTTTGAAGAAATCTAACGAAGAACATTTAATTAATCGGATTAGTCCCTCGCTTGTGTATATTTTGTGCTAATGACGATTTAGAGTGTATTTTGTTATTTATGTTTACGTATTATATGGAAATTAAATATGAAAATTTTAGACCTATGCACATACATTTACATCTTGTAACATTAGTAATTTTAAATGTTTTGTGATTAGCCAATGTTTTCTTTCTACTTTCAGATGAGTTTGGGTTTATTTCTGTACATCATGCAATCTAGTTTTAAGCAATTGAGGTTAATTAAAAAGTGTATTTATTGATTAACAAACTCTTCGTTTGACCTTTTTTTAATTTCTTGGTGACACCTCTCCCATTATCTAATTTATTCAAATTAATTTATTAATCTGTAGGCACATTTTAAGAAGTGAAATACTTCTACTACTTCAAAATGTTACTGTCAAACATTGTGAAGTATGATAAATGACAGTATTTAAAGAATAATAATGCCAAATATAATGCTGAAGTGCATTTGTAAGATCTATATTCAAAAGACGGTAATGGAAGTAATGCTTTTACAAATGTATGTAATTATAACGAAGCATCTTTTCCATTCTAAAACACAAGAGTGTTTCCACTGTATTGAAAAATCTGTATTCCCTCAAAATATGGGCTCATATGTGAAATGACATTACAGAGACAAATTCATTCACCGAGGCAATTTATTTTAGCTCAAGAGTTCTAAGAGATTAATTAAATTGTCATTGGTATGGCCTAGTAAATAGAGCACTGGACTTGTACTGGGGTTTACTCTCAGCTCTGCCCCGGGCCAGCTGGGTGACCTTGGGCAAATAACTTCATCTCTGTGTGCCTCAATATCCTCTTCTGTTAAGTGGGAATAATTATACTAAACCCATCTGTAAAGTGCTCTGAAATCTACTTATTATATATATTATATATGTATATTATGTATATTTTAATATTGTGTCTGTTGTTGTTTTTTTGATGTGTAGTATCCCAACAATCTCATGCTTCAAAATATGTCCACATTAGTCTATGTAATTTATGGAAGAAATCCTCTTTTCTTATTTCTGGCTATTAATATGTGAACTTCTGTACGCATTCTATTGTTGGAAGGGTTTTTAACACAAAATTCAATTTAAGGGATTTATACTTCACATTTTAATAGATATCATGTAGATGGTAATTTTATTAAGAAGTGACATATATGTCAGCAAAAGGCATTATGTATATCATATTTCATTATACACGTTCCCCTCTCACACTGAGATTTGATGTCTTTCTAAAAGATATATCCTGATTCAGTCATAATCAGACTGCAGAGTGTTCCATTATATTGTAGAGAATTATATATATATATATATGCATAACAGTTCATATAGCATAATATAATAATACGTTTAATTACATATCTAGCGCTTTAAAATGACTGAACAATTGAAATGTCAGTATTAAAAAACAAAACAAACCGTTCACAATGGAGTATTCTGCAGTCATTGATATAGACTCTGAGTGTCGCTGTTCGCTAACGATGCACAGACGGTCTAATACGAGATCGAGCAAACCCATTTAACAGCAAACAAAGACAGAGAAGCCGCAGAATTCAAGGTCTGAATAGAAACAGAGGACCTTGTTATTGAATCTAGCCTTTACATAGGATGCCGTAATGAAGATTTGGTCCGAGACAACAGCATACAAATTCCTGATTCCTAATCACTGCAGACATCGGTAAGAGAACTGGAAGGCAGCCCTTCATCCTCTTTGAAATGGCGGACACACAGAGCAGACAGGATTGCAAAAGGCGGGTCTTGTGTTGCTGTATCTTGGTCACCGTTTGGGAGACAGTTTCGGGACAGATTCGCTATTCGATTCCTGAGGAAATGGAGATAGGAGCCTTCGTAGGGAACATCGTAAAGGACCTGGGACTGGATCTAAAGGAGCTCTCAGACCGCGGAGTCAGCCTTGTTGCCAGAGGTAGGACACAATATTTTGGTTTGAATTTGAAAAACGGCCATTTATTTGTCAACGAAAGGATGGACAGAGAGCAGATCTGTGGTCATATTGAAAAATGTGTGTTAAATGTTGAGGTTCTTGCGGAAAATCCAGTGAAGCTTTACAGAGGGGAAGTGGAAATAAAGGATATAAATGATAACTCACCCAGTTTCCCAGAAAATGAAAGCGTGTTAGAAATCAGTGAGAATACTGTAAGAGGTACACGTTTCCCATTAGAAAAAGCTCATGACCCTGATGTAGGACTGAATTCTGTACAAAATTACAAATGTAGCCAAGACAGCTATTTTATCCTGAATGTAGAAACCGGAGATGACGGTGTAAAATACCCGGAATTAATATTGGAGACATCTTTGGATCGAGAACATCAAGCAGTTCATAATTTGATCCTCACCGCCACTGACGGTGGGGATCCTGTAAAATCAGGATCATCAATAATCCGTATTATAGTGCTGGATGGAAACGACAATGCCCCAGAATTTACGCAATCGGTGTATAAAGTGAGTGTAAAGGAAGACATTCCTGTGGGGAGTGTGGTGCTCAGGGTAACAGCCTCGGACAGGGATGAAGGCATAAACGCACAGATCAAATATTCGTTTCTCAAAATCTCAGAAAGGTTTGACAAAAAATTTAAATTGGATTCTGAAACTGGGGACATCCAAGTAACAGCAAAGCTTGATTTTGAAGAGTTAGCATTTTATGAACTCGACATACAAGCGAGGGACGAAGGCGGGCTATCAGCCCACTGCAAAGTTCTGATAGAGATTGCTGACATTAATAATCATATCCCTGGGATCACCGTCACATCTCCTTTCAGCCCCATTGCCGAAGATTCCCTCTTAGGTGCAGTAATTGCTATTCTTAATGTGCATGATCGAGATTCTGGGGAGAATGGTGAGGTCACGTGTACTATAATTCCAGAAAGCCTCCCATTCAAACTAGAGAGGTCATTTGATAATTTTTACACTGTGGTGACTGATAGAACTTTGGACAGGGAGCAAGTCTCCGAATACAATATCACTGTTATAGCCACAGACCGAGGGATTCCTCCTCTCAGCTCAAACAAAACTGTCTTTATAGAAGTTTTGGATAAAAATGACAACCGGCCTGTCTTCGATCAAAAATATTACACGGCTTATATCCCAGAAAATAGCACCCCAGGTGTTTCTGTATTTCATATGAAGGCAAATGATGTGGACTGGAAGGAGAACGCCAGAGTCACTTACTCCATTATTGAAGGAGACAGAAGCGAAGTTCCTTTGTCCTCCTACATCTCCATTAACTCCGAGACTGGGGCTCTCTACGCTCTACGCTCCTTCGATTACGAACAGTTCCGGGAGATTCGATTCCAAGTGCAGGCTCAGGATGGGGGTTCCCCACCTCTCAGCAGTAATGTCTCCGTCACTCTCTTTATACTGGATCAGAATGACAATACCCCGCAAATCTTACACCCCTCCTTTCCCACCGATGGCTCCACGGGACTGGAGTTGGCCCCTCGCTCCTCCGAGCCGGGTTACCTGGTCACTAAGGTGGTGGCGGTGGATGCAGACTCCGGGCAGAACGCCTGGCTCTCCTACCAGCTGCTGAAGGCTACAGAGCCGGGGCTCTTCTCTGTGGGACTCCACAGCGGAGAGATCAGGACAGCGCGCTACTTTGTAGACAAAGATGCGCTCAAGCAAAGTCTGGTGGTTTTAGTGAAGGACAACGGGCAGCCCTCTCTCTCTACCACGGCCACTGTCACGGTGGTGGTGGCTGACAGCATCCCCGACATCCTCTCCGATTTAAGCAGCCTCTCAACGCCTGCAGACCCCCAGTCCAACCTCACCTTGTATTTGGTGATCGCTGTGGCTTCCGTTTCCTGCTTGTTCTTTACCTTTATCATAGTGTTACTGGCCCTGAGGCTCCGCCGGTGGAGAAACTCGCAACTGTTTGACTCCTCGAGTGTGACTTTCAGTGGAGTTCCCGTCTCGCAGTTTGTGGGGATCGATGGAGTCAGAGCTTTTCTTCACACTTCTGCTCAGGAGGCTGTCCTATCTAAGGACTGTGGATTCTTCTTTCAAGAGGGAAGTGCTTCAAACACTCTTACGGGTATTAATCCTGCTGTTAACAAGGAGATTGAATCGTTTGATGAAGAAACAAGTACCAGAAATGCTCTCGACATCTTCTTGGAGGTGAGTGTACTCGGCTGAATTCGATATTTCTTTGATCTCTGAGTAAAACACTTCAATTGATATATTTCCATTATTTCTTGTAGTATTTTTGTCTAATCGTATTTGTAATGATATTTTAAAAGGAAGAAAGAGCGTTTTATTGAGTACACATGTTAAAAATAAGTTTATGAAAACAAAGATGTCAAATCAAATTCTGTTTACAGAAAAATGTGGCTTAATATTTAAAAATGGAGGAGGGTTGGATTGATTGACTCTCAGAGAAAAAATGATAAAACAATTAGTGGCCATTTCTTCCATTTGACATATTTTCTGTTAAGGAGTTCAGAATTTCCATTCTTAATTTCTCCACAAATACCTCACATACACATTCTTTGATTTCTATATTATTATATCCTAGCTGTGTTGTTAAACGGCCAATCACAGTAGCCTTATCACTAAATTAGTCCATATCAAAAATTTAAGAAATTGGTGCCTTAAATTGGGATTCTATATCTGTAGGAAATGCCTAAGCTCGTGCCCATTTATTGTTTAGAATCAGGTTACTTGTGAAGATACCTAAATTTGGATGTAAGAGACAAACTGTGGGCACCCATTTTTAAAATCCTTGCCAACGACAATTAAACAGCATCTAGGGATTTCTTTCCTCATAGGTTCTTCATCTAGAGCTTAAATCCTAAACCTGTTCCTGATAAGCAGTTTCTAATCGGAAGGAAGACCTATGAAGAGTTTAAGGAGCTCTCTAAGTCTTTACTTTGATCATGAAAAATCGTCAGTGATCGGTGCAGAAGATATCTTCTTTTCAAAAATGAAATGTACATGAATAGTTTACACTGAGAGCCCTCAATAAAATAAATGGCCCTTATTACCATTACAATCTGTAACGAAAATGTTATTCTAGTATATTATAAATCTAATTTACATTGACCATTGCTAGAGGTTTGCAATCGTAAACGCTTATTCCCCAAATAGCCTAGATATAATACGTACCCCACATCTAATGTCATTTTAGCAAGTCACATTTTGAAAGCAGACTGCCTTATAAATATGATGGCATTATTCCCTATTTGATGTCTGGCTAGCCTAGAATAAAAATCTTTTATGAGATTACTAATTTAGTTGATAAAAGTAACTGTGTTGACCTAGTATATTTACATTAATACCAGGCATTTAACTTAATACCACTTGATATTCATATTGAAATCTAATACTATAAAATAAATAAGTTACATATTAACTTGAGTAAAACTATTTCAGACATGAAAATCTTTTTGCTATGTCAAGATAATCAAATGATGGTGTTTCTAACGAGGCTCAGCAAAGTTGGAGTCAAAGCCCAACTTTATTCAGTATTATTATCTATGATCTGGAAGAAACTATAATCATTAACATTTGCAGATGCCATAAATATCGATGGGGTAGTTAATAACAGAGATCCAGTCAACGATACAGAGAGGTCTGTAGTCTGGGAGCAGTCAAAACATACATTTTAATATAGTCAAATACAAGGTCATGCATTTAGGAGCCATACATTCAGGATGGGAGGCTGTACCTGGGAAAGGATATAGGGGCTGTAGTAGATAATTCACTGAGTATGAACTCCCAGTGCAGTGCTACGGCTTTATTCTTTCAACCTGATTCTTTGGTGTATTAAAGGGCGATATGAAGTAGGAGTAATGGAGTCACAGAGCCACCAGTTTGAATGACAGAAGGGACCACTAGATCATCTAGTCTGATCTCCTGTATATCACAGGCCTCCAACACCCTCCAGCACCAGCACACTAAACCCAACAAACAAAGTGAAACCAAAGTATTACAGCACACAGGAAACTAGTCTATTATGTACCACAGGCAGAGTACAGGAGGGACTGAGATGCACTGTACTCAGGCTCCCTGCAATGGCAGGGAAATGATTAAGTGAGAAATACCCAGATAATCCTGGCAAGTGACCAGCACCCACACACTTGCAAAGTAAGGCAAAAAACCTCCAAGGTCATTGCCTATCTGATCTGGGGGATAATTTCTTCCTGAGGCCACATATGACATCAGAGAATCATAGAATTGTAGGACTGGAAGGGACTTTGAAAGGTCATCTAGACCAGTCCCCTGCACTCATGGCAAGATTAAATATTATCTAGAGTATCCCTGACAGGTGTTTGTCTAACCTACTCTTAAAAATCTCCAGTGATGGAGATTCCATAACCTCCCTAGGCAATTTATTTCAGTGCTTAACCACACTGACAGTTAGGAAGTTTATCCTAATGTCCAATCTAAACTGCCCTTGCTGCAATTTAAGCCCATTGCTTCTTGTCCTATCCTCAGATGTTAAGGAGAAATAATTTTCTCCCTCCTCCTTGCAACAGCCTTTTATGTACTTGGAAACTGGTGTCATGTCCCTTCCCAGTCTTCTCTTCTCCAGACTAAACAAACCCAATTTTTTCAATCTTCCCTCATAAGTCATGTTTCCTAGACCTTTAATCATGTTTGTTGCTCTTCTCTGGATGTTCTTCAATTTGTCCACATCTTTCCTGAAATGTGGCACCCAGAACTGGACACAATACTCCAGTTGAGGTCTAATCAGCACACAGTAGATTGGAAGAATTACTTCTTGTGTTTTCCTTACAGCACTCCTGCTAATACATTCCAGAATGATGTTTGCTTTTTTTGCAACAGTGTTGCACTGTTGACTCATATTTAGCTTCCTATCCACTATGACCCCCAGTACTCTTCTGCAGTACTCTTTCCTAGGCACTTATTTCCCATTTTGTATGTGCAAAATATTATGTGCAAAATTCAGTTAGACACTGAACATATGAGCAAGAACCAGCCAGCCAAGCACCTGAGAGAGGGAATGCTTGGTTCCTACTCAGAGTCCTGGCCCTCCCCACCCAATGTACCATCTCCAGCCATGGCTATCCCTCACTTCATCAAAGGAAGGAGGTTAAAAAAAACCTTCCAGAATACCTAGGTGGGGAATCTCTTTCTGTCTCCCTGCTAGTGACTGGCTGAAAGACTGAAGCATGAGCTTTAGGAACATAAGCCATAAACTGGAAATGAGCCCCAGGGCTGTTAAGCCCTGACATCTAACTCGCCCCCCTCCATCACAAGCAAACCCATCAGACAATTGCACTCATTAATTTGTCCAGCTCTGTCTCTTAAAACTAATTAAATTATTTGCCCCCAAAACTCCTATAAGGAGACTGTTCTAGAACCTCTCCCCTCTCATGGTTGGAAACCTTCTTCCAGTTTCCAGCCTGAATTTGTTCATGGCCAGTTTTTATCCATTTGTTCCTGTGCCAACGGTGCTTTAGCTTCATAAGAGCATAAGAACGGCCATACTGGGTCAGACCAATGTTCCATCTAGCCCAGTGTCCTGTCTTCCGACAGTGGCCAATGCCAGGTGCCCTGAGGGAACGAGCAGAACAGGTAATCATCAAGTGATCCATTCCCTGTCACCCATTCTAAAGCTCTCTAACTTTACTGTCATTTCCCCAGAAGCCATGTTTTTATAGAGAGCAATCATATCCCCTCTCAGACTTATTTTGCTAGACTAAACTAGGCAGGAGCTTCCAGACTCCTCTCGTAAGTCCCTCCCCCTTTCCCATAAACATCCTAGTAGCTCTTCTCTACACTTGTTCCAGTTTAAATTCAGCTTTCTTGAACCTGGGTGATCAGAATTGTACATGGTATTTTATAGGAGGTCTTTCCAGTGCCTTGTACAAAGGATAATACTTCTCTACCTAGGGGTAGACAAGAAGATGAATATGAATCAACAGTGTGCCCTTGTTGCTAAGAAGGCTAATGACATTTGGGCTGTATAAGTAGGGGCATTGCCAGCAGATCAGGGGACATGATCATTCCCCTCTATTTGGCATTGGTGAGGCCTCATCTCGAGTACTGTGTCCAGTTTTGGGCCCCACACTACAAGAAGGATGTGGAAAAATTGGAAAGAGTCCAGCGGAGGGCAACAAAAATGATTAGGGGCCTGGAGAGGAGAGGCTGAGGGAACTGGGATTGTTTAGTCTGCAGAAGAGAAGAATGCCGGGGGATTTGATAGCTGCATTCAACTACCTGGATGGATCTAGACTGTTCTCAGTGGTACCAGATGACAGAACAAGGAGTAAGGGTCTCAAGTTGCAGTGGGGGAGGTTTAGGTTGGATATTAAGGGAAAAAAATTCATTAGGAGGGTGGTGAAGCCCTGGAATGGGTTACCTAGGGAAGTGGTGGAATCGCCTTCCTTAGAGGTTTTTAAGGTTAGGCTTGACAAAGCCCTGGCTGGGATGATTTAGTTGGGGATTGGTCCTGCTTTAAGCAGGGGATTGGACTAGATGACCTCCTGAGGTCCCTTCCAACCCTGATATTCTATGATTCCATATTAGCTCTGTATATGGCACTGGTGATATCAGTCATGGAATGGCGAGTCTAGTTTTGTGTAAACAAATTAAAATAGATGTTGAAGAAACTCTGGAGTGCTTCAGGAAAGACCTACAAGAGTTTCCTGAACTAGAAAACATGAGAGACTTAAGGAGCTGTGTCTATTTATGTCATGGAAGATAAGGTTAGTAAGCAACTTGGTCAAGGTCTTTAAGTACCTACATAGGGAGAAGATATATAATACTAGATGGTTCTTTTAGCTAGCAGACAAATTCTTAACAAGATCCAGTGCCTGGAAGTTGAAGTTAGACGCATTCAAACTGGAAATAAGGTGCACATTTTAAATAGTGAGTGTAATTTATTATTAGAACAGTTTACCAAAGAAAGTGATAGATTATCCATCATTTGGCATCTTTAAATAGAAATAGGATATTTTTCTAAAATATTTTCTCTAGTTCAACCACAAATTGTTGAGTGTTGTCCAGGGATTAATGGTTGAAATTCTGGAGGTCAGAGTATGTGACCCTTTGATCTTATAGTCTATGAATTTATGAAAATGTCTAACTACGGAAGAATATGCATGGATCCTTTAGTTAGAATCTATGTTCCTTGTCCTCATGGCTGTACGTTTGTGTTTCTGTTTGCTTTGTTTTTGTTCAGATAGTAATTCCTCAGAATTTTAGAATGCCTGCTGATTTTTTAAACGATCCAACACAATTAGATATTTTAAAAGTCTTAAATAGCATATGTTATTGAAATTGTTCAGCCAAAACAGTATGAGCGCTGTGAGCAAATGCTTTTCCTGCATCCCTTTGAAAAAGTATTGGCAATTTTTTCCCAGATCATTTTTAGCAATTGTCTACATCTGGAGAGAAAGAAAGAAAGAAAGAAAGAAAGAAAGAAAGAAAGAAAGAAAGAAAGAAAGAAAGAAAGAAAGAAAGAAGCCTGTTCCACATTTGCCAGCTCTTTGTGTGCTTTATTTATTTATTTATAAGATAGCTTTATCTCTCCATAATATTTTGGTATGCTAAGGCCTACTCTGGCCTTTTCTTATATTCATAATTTTATATTCAAAACTTACATTTTTTTCATACTCAAGAGTTTTCATCTTGAATTTTTTCACTTGTCCGGTGTGTACTTTGGGAGTAGAGGCATCGGAAGGCTCCACGTTCATTTTTCTACATTAGTGAAACAAAAAATGCGACATTAAAACTCTGAATGTGACAAAAGACCAGTGTGATAAATCTCATAGTTAAAGTGAAGTGTCACTCACAGATTAAACCCATTTATAATTTTGTTTCAGAACATGTTGTAAATTAATTAGAGAGGAATACGACAATGCAAAAATAATAACGTTATCCAACAACGTTCCGGAAGGAATCAACCGTTTCAAGTTTATTGTTGATTTTCATTAAAATTCATTTTCCGTCTCTTTTATATCTGGTAATAATCATCTCAGTTATTAAAAATACGAGGAAGCTTCTATTTTTCTCGGTGCACTGAGTGACCACTGTGTCTCGGGTGCTCCTTGGGTTTTCTTGCGTTCGCTGTGATATTTTCCAATTTTTTCAGATAACTTTTGTCCAATCTGAAAGCTTCCTCAGCTCCTTCTCTCGGAAAATATGAAAGTCCTCATCCCTTGTCTGAAGAAGTGAAGTATTTTAAGGATGAATCTAGAACTTGATATGGATTTTATATTACGAAGGCAGAACACATTTTGTTAAAAACTAAATATAAGCCAGTATACTGCGGCTTATGATTGAAAATATGAGAGTCGCTGTTTACCAGTGTGGATCAGAAGTTCTGGAACAGAATCGGCAGATTTCCTTGGCAATTTACGTAGCACAAAACACAAAACAATTGCTCTGAATGACTTGGGTATAAAAGAGATCTCTTGCGCTGGCAATTTATGGCCCACTCCAGGCTGCCTTAGCGTATTTCTCAGTTTAAATAACTCTTATTCTTGCTTATGATATCACTGCATAAGAGTCTTGAATAAGAATCGGAGATAATTCCTCAGATAGATGAGCATTTAATCCCATTATGGAGGATGGGGATTTATATGAGTTGAGATGCTATATAGAGAATAACGCCTATATATATTACTTTTTAATGTCTAGATTGAGAATGGAAAGTCTGAGCTCAAGTTTTGCTTTGGTATTTTGTGTGTTCTTTTGAAAAACATTTTTACAACCATGGGCGGATTTAGCGATAAAAGCACAAAGTTAAAATAAACTGTAAAGTGGTCCTAGTAACAGGGAGATATTAGACAGTTAAAAGTTAGCGACGGGTTCTAACTACAGTTCTTCACCCTGGAAATATTCTCTGTAGAAAAGGATTTTTTTATAAGAAGCGTGCTGACCCAGGGGCTGATTGCATAGTGAGAAGCTCGTGCGGATGGACATAAATCAAAGGCGGTTAGTGAAGTTTCTCATCTAAACGTTCATGTCCAGATTTGGAAGCGTTGTATGATTAGGCATTTAGGTACTTTCAGAGACACGCGCGGAGTCATCTGGAGTGGTGGTGGCACACACGAAGGAAAATTAGTGAAAAATGAAACCGGTTTCGCTCTTCATATATTTTAAGATTCATTTGATATGACTGTGTAAAGGCTTGCTCTACAATCGGAAAATTACTTGCATAGTTATGCAGATATAATTGTAATATAGTATATATAAGGTTATATATATTCTTGTATAATATTATGTGTGGTGTACTATTGTTAATTATAACGTTATAATTATACCAGCATAGCTATGATGGTAAAATCATCTTATGGACACACTTATCCCGGAACAACAACAACAACAACAACAACAATAATTAATAATAAATAATAAATACATTAATTATGAGATTGTAGCCATCTAGAAAAGAGATTTAAAATTGAAAGTGACTGCAGAAGGATTGAAAATAAAATCCAGGGCTGAACTAAACATTTTGATTGAAGAAATACCTTAATGAATATAAGAATCGTGACAAATCACGAGTAGAAATAATTGTCCACTCTCACTGATAAGGAAGACTCTGGTGTTGATTTTTAAGAACAGGAAGAAATGTGAGGGGTTATATCAACTGCCTTGACTGGGGAGTGTTCCCGTTATATATAAGTCAAATTCACACTTGGGATCATGCTGAGTGCTCAGTATTGCTGTACGTACAAGTATCAACAATGGACGGGGAGGAGGGGGGTTGCTTGTTTGCACGTGGCAAGACGTTTGGAGGGTTTTTTTTTCATTTGAATATCTCACCAGAGTTAGATATACTTTTATCAACTCCACATTTCATTATTTCAATGCACTGTGTCCATGGGGCTATCCTTGAGGACCACAGGGACACTTCAATGAGTGCAGAATGCAGATATACATATATTTCCTGACACTTCTGGTACGGAACAGATTGAAATTGTGCTCATTACTCTGCATTGGAATAGAGGTGGTTTCTAGATGAAGTTTAAAGTCTTGGTTTTGGCCTATAAAAGCTATGAGTTACTTTGAGTGTGGTTATGTCCCCCGGCGTGCTACTGTGACAGTTGGGATAAGTGGAGTCACTTCAGCTAAAGTGTAACAGGATAGTTTATATAACAAATTAAAACAAGAGGGACAAATTTGAGGGCATTTTGAAGGGTTCTGGATTCTGAACCTTATTCTTCTTCTTAGTTTGGCAGAGTCTGGATTTACCAGAAGTTGCATGACCTATCTATGTTATGAGGCTTCCTCTAGGAGGGTAGGTCGGATGGACACTTGAATGCGATGAAGAGCGAGAATGTTAGTGTGGTGAGCTGGAAGGGTCTATTTTTGGTTATTGAACCACAAGAACTCTCTTGTATGAGCTTTTAAAAAATGTGTGTAAATGCCTAGAGTTTAGACAAGTTATTTTGGATAAATATAAATAAATAAGGCCAAATCCTGAAGTCTTTAACAAAATTCCTAATGACTCCAAGTGATACTTTCCATTGGAAAAAATCTGCAAACTCGGGAATTAATTATTCACTATAGACTGTATATTTATATGTTCCGGGTACTATACTTTAATGTAGTTTTCCCTTTTGGGCACTATACAGAGAGTTGCAAATTTAGCTTTATAGTTATATTTCCTTATGAAATATAAACACGAAAAGTTGTTCACTTCCATCTTATGAGCTGCAGCCGTTAAATGTCTGATGAATATGTTAATTTTTACTGAGAATCCGATGCAGTTTTACAGAGTGGAAGAGGAAATTCTGGATATAAATGATAACGCTCCCAGGTTCCCCAAATTAAAAAAAAAGTGTTAAAAATAAGTGAGATTTCATCATCTGGAGTGCGGTTTCCTCTAGATGACGCGCAGGATCCTTATGCAGGAATTAAGCTTTCTCCAGAGCTTTGATCTCAGTGACAATAAACGCTTAATTCTGGATGTGCAGATTATCTGAGGCTCGGTATGCAGAACTGGTGTTGGAGAAAGCTCTGAACCAGAAGGACCAGATTGTTCATTATTTAGCCCTCACAGCCACTGACTGTGGGGATCCGGTCACAGAATCTATGCAGATAGATCCGTGCCAAATGACAAGGAGCCAACTTTTAGTCAACTTGAATATAAAATGGCAGAGATGCTTAATTACTTCTTTGTTTTGGTTTTCACCAAGAAGGTTGGTGGTGATTGGACGTCTAACATGGTGAATACCAGTGAAAATGAGGTAGGATCAGAAGAGGCAAAAATAGGGAAAGAACAAGTTAAAAATTACTTGGACAAATTAGATGTCTTCAAGTCAACAGGGCCTGATGAAATGCATTCTAAAATACTCAAGGAGCTGACTGAGGAGATATCTGAGCCATTAGCGATTATCTCTGAGAAGTCATGGAAGATGGGAGAGATTCCAGAAGACTGGAAAAGGGCAAATATAGTGCCCATCTATAAAAAGAGAAATAAGGAGAACCCAAGAAATTACAGACCAGTCAGCTTAACTTCTGTAGCTGGAAAGATAATGGAGTAAATAATTAAGCAACCAATTTGCAAACATCTAGAGGATAATAAGGTGATAAGTAACAATCAGCATAGATTTGTCAAAAACAAATCATGTCAAACCAACCTGATAGCTTTCTTTGACAGGGTAACAAGCCTTGTGGATGGGGGGAAGTTGGAGACTGGTATATCTTGACTTTAGTAAAGCTTTTGATACTGTCTCGCATGACCGTCTCATAAACAAACTAGGGAAATGAAACCTAGATGGAGCTACTATAAGATGGGTGCAAAACTGGTTGGAAAACCATTCTTAGAGAGTAGTTATCAGTGGTTCACAGTCATGCTGGAAGGCCATAATGAGTGGGGCCCCCAGGGATCGGTTCTGGGTCTGGTTCTTTTCAATATCTTCATCAGTGATTTAGATAATGGCATAGAGAGTACACTCATAAAGTTCGTGGACGATACCAAGTTGGGACAGGTTGCAAGTGCTTTGGAGGATAGGATTAAAATTCAAAATGATCTGGACAAACTGGAGAAATGGTCTGAAGTAAATAGGATGAAATTCAATAAGGACAAATGCAAAGTACTCCATTTAGGAAGGAACAATCAGTTGCACACATACAAAATGGGAAATGACTGCCTAGGAAGGAGTACTGCGGAAAGGGATCTGGGGGTCATAGTGGACCAGAAGCTAAATATGAGTTAACAGTGTAGTGCTGTTGCAAAAAAAGCAAACATAATTCTGGGATGTATTAGCAGGAGTGTTGTAAGCAAGACATGAAAAGTAATTCTTCTGCTCTACTCCACTTTGATTAGGCCTCAACTGGAGTATTGTGTCCAGTTCTGGGTGCCACATTTCAGGAAGGATGTGGACAAATTGGAGAGAGTCCAGATAAGAGCAACAAAAATCATTAAAGGTCTAGGAAATATGACCTATGAGGGAAGATTGAAAAAATTGGGTTTGTTTAGTCTGGAAAAGAGAAGACTGAGAGGGTACATGATACCATTTTTCAAGTATGAGTCATAGAATCATAGAATATCAGGGTTGGAAGGGACCTCAGGAGGTCATCTAGTCCAACTCCCTGCTCAAAGCAGGACCAATCCCCAACTAAATCATCCCAGCCAGGGCTTTGTCAAGCCTGACCTTAAAAACCTCTAAGGAAGGTGTCATAAACATACAGCTAAGGGTAGCATAAAATTCCTCCTTTACCTGTAAGGGGTTAAGAAGCTCAAATAACCTGGTTGGCACCTGACCAAAAGGACCAATAAGGGAAGACGATACTTTCAAATCTGTGGGGGGGAGGTTTTGTTTGTGCTCTCGTTGTTGTTATCTCCGGGACAGAGAGGGACCAGGGCAGGAAAAACCATCTCCTAAAACCCTGCCTGAAATAAGCATCCAAGATTACAAAAATTGTAAGTAATCACAAGGAAATGCGTTAGCTTATCTTTTGTTTTAGCTTGTGAATTTTCCCTATGCTAAGAGGGAGGTTTATTCCTGTTTTTTGTAACTTTGAAGTTTTGCCTAGAGGGGAATCCTCTGTGTTTTAAATCTTATTACCCTGTAGAATTACCTTCCATCCTGATTTTACAGAGGTGCTTCTTTTACTTTGTTTCTTTATAATAAAGTTCTGCTTTTAAGAACCTGATTGTTTTTTAGTGTCCTAAAAACCCAAGGGTCTGGTCTGTGCTCACCTTGTTTACCTATTTGGTTGGTATATTATTCTCAAGCCTCCCCAGGAAAGGGGGTGAAGGGGTTTGGGGGGATATTTTGGGGAAACAGGAACTTTTCCTGAATCTTTGTCTAACTCACTTGGTGGTGGCAGTGATACCATCCAAAGACAAGGAAGAATGTGTGCCTTGGGGAAGTTTTTAACCTAAGCTGGTAGAAATAAGCTTAGGGGGTCTTTCAAGTGAATCCCCACATCTGTACCCCAGAGTTCAGAGTGGGGAGGGAACCTAGACAGACGGAGATTCCACCACCTCCCTAGGTAACCCATTCCAGTGCTTCACCACCCTCCTAGTGAAAAAGTTTTTCCTAATATCCAACCTAAATCTCCCCCATAAAAGAAGACCCAAGCCAGGCAGGAGTTGAACATACAATCTTCTGATTGTACAATCTTATGTAAAAGGTTGTTAGAAGGAGGAGGAAGAAAAAATGTTTTTCTTAACCTCTGAGGATAGGACAAGAAGCAATGGGCTTAAATTGCAGCAAGGGAGGTTTAGGCTGGTGTGATGGGGCGGCTGCCCCTCACTGGTAGATAAGGGGTTAAAACCATCCTGGGGAGGCTATGCAGGAGGCAGCCAATGAGGAAAAGTCTTATAGTGCCAACCAATCAGGAGAAGTTTTATTGGAACAGCCAATCATGGCCAGGCTGGCCCATATAAGAAGGGGCTGCTGAGCAGGGGAGGAGGCAGTCACTCCCTGAAGTGGGAGAGAGGAGGACTGGCTGCTTAGAAGGCTAAAGCACCATGGACAGAGCAGAGCTGGGCAGGGTCAGCAGAGTAGGAGAAAGCTCCAGGCTGACGGCTGCCAGACTGAGGCCCTGATACAAGAGCGGAGAAGGTGCTAGGGCTGCAGGGAAGCGGCCCAGAGAAGGAGATATCAGAGTTGGAGGAGGGGCAGTACATGGCTGCGTCGGGACAGAGTAGCAGGCGGGGCCATGTCCTGTCCACCCTTACCCCCACTAGCCACTGAGGGGAGTGGCCAGTGAATGGACTTCAGTTTGCCACTGAGACAAGCGGCTAGAATCGGGACTGCAGTTTGCCACTGTGGCAAGTGGTTGGACTAAGGACTGTTGGTCCCCCGGAAGGGGGGAAAGAACTGAGTGGGGCACAGCCAGAGGCCTGTGTCCAGAAGAGGACGATATGGTCCGGGGAGCGATGTGGGTCCTGGATGTGGAGACAGGAGTGATGACGGGCGAGACACTAGACAAGGGCACTCCAGTGAAATGAGAGCTAATTCCCAGGACAGCCAGCAGGAGGCACTGTGGTGGTGAGTCATGCCCTGTTACAGTTGGACATTAGGAAAAACTTCCTAACTGTCAGGGTGGTTAAGCACTGGAATAAATTGCTTAGGGAGGTTGTGGAATCTCCATCATTGGAGATTTTTAAGAACAGGTTAGACTAACCCCTGTCAACAATAGTCTAGATAATTAGCCCTGCCATGAGTGCAGGGGACTGGACTAGATGACCTCTCAAGGTCGCTTCCAGTTCTATGATTCTATGAAAAATGAGAGTGGTGGGAAACCTGCCAGAAGGTACAGTAGTAGTTTCAGTAAATGCCACAGACCCTGATGAGAATTTGCATTCAGAGGTAATATACTCACTTATTAAAATATGTCAGAAAGCTTCCCAAATATGAATTGTTAATTCTATAACATGAGAGATTAAAACTAAAGGACAATACCGAATTCGATTAAATAAAAGTCCAAGCACAAGCCAGTGGAGGCTAGTTCAGTCAGTGCAGAATTTTGTTACAAATTACTGATGTTATTAATAACACACCAGAAGTTACCTATCTACCTACCCCTTGCTCCAATGGCTCATGAAGCCATACACCAGTCACCTTGACAGCACCAAGGAGCATTTCAACTACAGAAGGGATTGGCAACCTTTGGCCTGCGGCCCGCCAGGGTAAGCACCCTGGCGGGCCGGGCCAGTTTGTTTACCTGCTGCATCTGCAGGTTCAGCCAATCGCAGCTCCCACTGGCTGCAGTTCGCTGCTCCAGGCCAATGGGGGCTGCACAAAGTGGTACGGGCTGAGGGAGCTGCGATTGGCCGAACCTGTGGACGTGGCAGGTAAACAAACAGGCCTGACCCGCCAGGGTGCCAAAGGTTGCTGATCCCTGAACTACAGGCTCAGCAGATGAGAATGACAGTTAAATATGCCTATGGTCATTTGAAGGGTCGCTGGTGTTGTCTACTTATGATAGTGGACCTCATTGGAAAAAATATTTCAATGGTTATGGCTTCCTGCTGTGTCCTACCATAATATCTATGAAGAAAAGAGGGGGGAAGTTTTCACTGCAGTGGACCGTGGAGGTGGAGCAGCTGTCTGCTGAACAGCCAAATATAAGGGCTATAAGAACAGCTCAGTGTGGAGCTATGTAGCTCAGGGAGGTTTTGAAAGACCATTTAAATAGTGAGTCACAATAGTGTGTATTGCTGTAGTGTGCTCTACCCGGGCTTGCCCTTTTGCAGCCCACTATGAATTCTGAAGTGAGTGTTGTATGCATAGGAATATAACATTATCAACGAACCTATTAATATTGTCTGATAAACATGCTATGGTTATTGACAAAATGAATTAACAGGAAATTTTGGGATGTCAGACATGATCATCACCAGCCTGCATATGTTGTTAACTAATAAAGACAAATTATGTTCCAAAAATTAGAATTTTATTCTGTGACATTAACCAGGCAAATTAAAAATCATTTAAAACATTATAAAACTCAATAAATTAAGGGAACTCAACTTATAAAGGGAAAAGAGCAGTCACTTCCTTTTCCTTCCATGTCTTTCAAAGGTCAGTGTATTTGCAGCTATGATTTTCTTTAATGTCTCCCGAGGTGGAGTGGTAGAGGTAGTGCAGCAGCCCCTGACGTCATGTGGAATGTTGAAGAGGGATGTAGAAAGGGCCCAACATTGAGTTGTCTATGGGCTGCAGAGGGAGGCAAACATGGGATTCTTGGAGCTGCAGGTCTACCAGTGTCCACAGCATCTCTGTTTGCTGCCTGAGAAACCCCATTGTGTCCACGTGCATCCCCCTCTCCTTTTCCTGTTTGGAATCCCGGGCCTTTTTCCTCTCCACTCTTTCTTTCTCCATGCTGTCTGCAAGGGTCATCCTCCAGGCCCTGGTCATGTTTTCTGATGCAGCACAGGCTTGCAGCATCTCCTGGAACATGTCATCCCAAGTCCTCTTGGCTGCTGGCCAGGCTCCAAGCTCCAGCAGCAACAGAGAAGTAAGCCTGGATGGGAGGCTAGGGGGCCAGAGAGCAGCCACTGGCCTATGTCCCCGCCTGCTGGGGTGCTCTGCCCATGGCAAGTGAAGGGTCTTCGGCTCTCCACAGTGGCCTGGACTGATCCACTCTGGCCTGGGCTCCCAGGCCCTGCCCCCTGCCCTCACTGCTCCCTAAGGGCTCTGCTGGCCCAGTGCCGGGTCCCCCAAGTTTTGCTAATAGTTAAAATGATCTTCATAATGGTTACTTAACATTTTTCATGCTGAATTTGTCAAAGTATCATGGATTTAAAATTCATGATACGTGATACCCGCGGCCCCCTACCCCGGCCAGAGCGCGGCAATCCGAAGTGCTGCCGAAGCCTCGGAGGCCGCCCGGTGAGTACAAGCCCCATGAATCGGGCACCGCACTTGCTAAAGCCGGCCCTGGGTGTGTTCTATATCAGTGAGAAACAATCAAATACAACAACAACAAGAAAATACGCTCTTAGCAACGTTGTGAAAAAAATCTAATAGTGAAATGTTTTGGAAGTTCTTGTACCTTTTTATGATCTTTTTCATACCTATTTAAAATTCTCTACTTTGTATAGAAAACCTCTGACTCCTAAGGGCAACACCATCTCTGGTGAAATTTCAATGAATTTAAAGAGAGAGATTTAAATAGACTCAAAGAATCATAGAATTTGATACTACATTTTTATATTTTTAGTATTAGTTTTTAAAACATTTAATAATGAATTTCGCATAGAATTAGATTTCGTTTAGAAGAAGACATATCTTTACATATCCATCGCTCCTACATCCACGTCATGTTTAGTCAGAGATATGATTTTGAATACTAAATAATGATAGAATGTTGTTTAGGTTTTGGTATTGGAAATGCATATTTTATTTTATTTTATATTTTTTAAAATAAGTGTACACAAAAGAGAATGAGTTTCCGTTTATTAATTCTGCACGCTGCAGTTACTCGGCAAAGACTCAGCGTGTCGCCGTTGGCCGACGCGAAGAGGCGGCTGCCGATCCATTGGAGCCTCCTGCAGTGCTATGAAAATAACAGAAACAGCAGCAAGACATTCCTGCCCGGTCGCTGATAAAATACGTAATTCTTCAGGATTATTGCAGACAATTGGGTGGCAACTGTGATTTTATATGTTTGTCATTTCTGCGGATTCTTTGAGCCGAACGATAAATTAACATAACGGAACTGTCCAGAATAAAACGAACTGGACATTCAGTAAAGATGGGAGAGGAAACCAGAGACAGAGAGCCGGACTGGGCAGTCACACGGCAAGTAGTGTTCTTTCCCTTCTTATTGTCTTTGTTCGGCCGGGCGGTCTCGGAGCAGATTTTTTATTCGATTCCTGAAGAAATGGCCAAAGGTTCCCTTGTGGGGCACCTCGTCAAGGATTTGGGACTGAATGTGAGAGAACTTCCTCAGCGAAAGCTTAGTGTTGTCTCTGGTTTAGAAAAGCAATACTTCTCTACTAACACAGAAAATGGAAATCTGATTGTAAATGAAAGGATAGATCGAGAGGGAATATGCGGGGAAGCATCTCTTTGTGTCCTCAGTTTTCAGTTGGTTGTGCAAAATCCTTTTAATATTTTTCACATGAATGTTGAAATCCAGGATATTAATGACAACGCACCGCGGTTCAATACTGAATACAATGATTTAGAAATTATTGAATCCACACTGCCGGGTGCGCGATTTCCTCTAGGAACGGGAAGAGATCCAGATGTCGGCACCAATTCACTACAAAATTACCAGCTCAGCCTCAATCAGTATTTTACCCTGGCGGTGAAAGAAAGCCCGGATGGCAGTAAACAGGCAGAACTGCTACTGGAGAAACCTTTGGACCGGGAAAAGCAGAGATACCATCACTTAGTTCTGACGGCTGTGGATGGCGGAGATCCAGTCAGAACCGGTACAGCTCAGGTTAGAGTTAATGTCACTGACGCCAATGACAATCCCCCAGTGTTCACTGAAGAGATCTACAAAATCAGCCTGAGGGAAAACCTACCAAAGGGCTCCTTAGTGCTTCAGGTGAGAGCTACTGATACCGACGAGGGTTTAAATGCAGAAATCATGTACTCTTTCAGCAATGTCCCTGACAATGCTCGCAAACTATTCAGTCTGGATCCTCGAACGGGTGGGATTACAGTGACGGGTCCTTTGGATTTCGAAGAGGTGAAATTTTATCAAGCGAACGTGGAAGCAAAGGATGGGGGCGGTCTGACAGCTCATTCTAAGGTGCAAATACAGATCCTTGACGAGAACGATAACGTCCCTGTGATTGACTTCACAATAATCTCCAATCCGGTTCCCGAAGACTCTGCTCCCGGGACTGTCCTAGCTCTCCTTAATGTCCGTGACCGAGATTCCGGAAAAAACGGAGAGGTTACCTGTAGTGTGGAAGGTAATTTACCTGTAACACTAACATTTTCTTCTAGTAATTCTTATAAACTCGTAACCGAAAATATTCTGGACAGAGAGATAATTTCTGATTATTCTATCACAATCACAGCCACAGACAAAGGCTCTCCCCCTCTCACCACCCAGAAAACCATCCTGTTGCAGATCTCGGATATCAATGACAACGCCCCTGTCTTTGAGAAACTTTCCTACACCGCCTATGTGCCAGAGAACAATCCCTCGGGGGCCTCTATTTGCAGTGTAAAAGCCTCAGACCGGGATCTGGACCAGAACGCCCGACTCACTTACTCCATCCTGAGCAGCAACCTCCAGGAGCTGCCTCTCTCCTCCTACATCTCCATTAACTCCCAGACCGGAGCGATCTATGCGCAGCGCTCCTTCGACTACGAGCAATTCCGGGAGTTTGAAGTGCAAGTGAAGGCCCAAGACGGCGGGTCCCCGCCTCTCAGCAGCAATGTCACCGTCAGGGTGTTTATTCTGGATCAGAATGATAACGCCCCTCGCATACTGTACCCTTCCCTGGGAGCCGATGACTCCGCCTTGTTCGAGATGGTCCCTCGCTCGGCCGAGGCAGGTTATCTGGTGACTAAGGTGGTGGCGGTGGATGGTGACTCAGGACACAATGCCTGGCTCTCCTACCATCTGCTCCAGGCCACGGAACCGACGCTCTTCAGCATGGGGCTGCACAGCGGGGAGATCCGGACAGCCCGCGCCTTTGCGGACAGAGATGCTGTGAAGCACAGACTGGTCACCCTGGTGAAGGATAACGGGCAGTCGCCTCTGTCAGCCACAGTGACTCTCAACCTGGTGTTTGCTGAGAACTTCCAAGAGGCTCTTCCGGAAATGAGCGACCAATCTGGTGACTCGGCACCTCAGTCTGATTTACAGTTCTACTTGGTGCTGGCTTTAGCCCTGATCTCGTTTTTGTTCCTTTTAACAATTGTAGCAGTTCTTATGATGAAATTTCGAAGATCAGTGAATCCCACCGTTCTCCAGTGTTTCTCTCCTAGTTTGTATTCCAAATCTAGTGCCAGATGCCCACCAAACTGTGGCGACGGGACTTTACCATATTCTTTTAAGCGATGTTTAGCCGGAAAAAACGATCTTAAATTTCTAAAACCAAACGACCAGACTGTAATAGCAGAGAATATCCTTTCGAGTGACAACTGTGGAATACTATTTTTGAGCAATGACTGCGGCGACCCCAAATCTGAGATTAGTGTTCCTGATAAGGTGAGTTTTGCATTAGATGCCTGTTTGTTATTTGGGGTATGAAATTACTGTAAACTAAAACTAGATTTTTTTTCTTTTAAAATGAACACCGTGGTTAAATGGGGAATATAACAATACTCCGAGGAAAAGAACGTTTAATATATTTATTATTTCTCTTATTTGACAAGTATTATTGCAGAGAGGATTTGTGAATTACTGGTTAAATATGCAAGTTAAAATTCTTATGAAATAATGGTTATATTAAAATACCCAGAAAATAGGTTTCCCACATCCATTTTTGTCTGTACTTTGGCGAATAACTCCAAACCCTTATCGGTGATCTCTACGGTAGTCCTTTAAATTTATTGTTAATGAATTAATTACTTTCAGTGTAGTTGGGAGCTTTTATCTGCATTGTTGTTTTAGGAGCTAGTCCAGTGAGGTCATTTTGACAAGAAGAGATTTCGTTTTTCTTCGGTTTCTTAACCTCTTCCTTCTTTCATAGCATCTGTATAGGGTGTTATTTCACTCAAGGAAACTCTAAGTTGTTTGTATAACCGGTTGCTTTTTCTTGCTATTTTTAATGTTGCGGAGAGAGCTCTTTGGGGTAGGGATCTTCTCTACCTGTATATTTGCATAGTGATCAGCCCCAATGGGGCCCTGACCCTGAATGAAGCCACTAAGCTACTGCTACTAAGTATATTTTGCACTATGCTTTTTGATGGAATTACGTTTTTACTTATTTTTTACTTAAGAAATAAGGTATCGTTTACAAATGTTATTGAAGATTCATTTAGGATACAATGTCACACCGATAACGTGCATATGGAGGAATTTATGTGTTTTTAGAGTGTACTTGATGTTTACTTTCAGATGTATGGAACTGAATATAATGCTGTGACACTGGATCCCTTAAAGATTGACTGGTTGATGCACTGGGTCTTGAGTCCACTCTTCTGCCAATTTTAAAGAAGGTCTTTTAGATGGTCATGTGTCCGCTATGTATATAATCCATCTCCTGTTAATTTGTTACATCTTTGCACTATTGTTGTTAAAAGGCAAACACAGGTTCAGGAACGCTTTTCACAAAGCGATCACTCCATATTTGATCTTTCAATACTTATCCTCAAAGGAAACCTGCACAACACCTCTCAGTTTCCTACTTGACTGTAACCATACTCCCTTTCTAGCCACACCTGCTGCAATGGAATCACCATTCCAGAGTTGTCAGGGATACATAACCACTGCAGAATGTAACGTTAAGAGACAGGGTGCATAATACTAGCATTTGTACATATTTACGTCCACTATAATAACCTTTGATTTTCCTACACATCAGAATTACCTCCCTTCTTATGTGTTGTCATCTAATCTGAGATTCTGGACTGCACCCCCATTTACTAGTATCACTTTGCCTCCAGGAAGGATTTACATAAGATGCCAGCATTTAGGGAGGTGGTCGGATGATGTCATGTGTGGTATCAAAAGCTCATCCTGGCACATTTTATTTGCACATGAATGAGCCAGTCCATTGTTTGCAGGGCAAGTCACAGTTTTGGCAGGGATTCTGTGATCCGTAGATATCCTATTTCTTTCTTCAAAATTAATCGTGATATTGTCTCCTGTGGTTCTTCCTAATCATTGTGCCTCTGTGTATCTGCTACTGATATTCCATAAGCCGGTGTTCGTTTGTTTCCTTTGTTGCTGTAACTCTAGTTGCCACAGAGTTGTACATGGTGCGATTTAACTCTCTCACACCTATTTCATTCAGAGGCAATTAGATAGAACATAGGGCACAGGAGTATGCTTTCTGGACACATACCCTTTTCTCGGAGCCATTCTAACTTTTGCTGTGCCATGGAGTTCAGCAGGTATGGAGCAATTCCAGTACCCATGGAATTAAGGGGAAATATTCCAAAGTGTCAGATTTTTGTTTTCTTTTTTATTTTCTTTTGTTATTTGAGAAGATTTGCCTCAGAATCAGATTTTGCACCATTTCTTGTCATTTGGGCACGCTGAGGATGGAGTAATAATCTCCATTGTATACAAACTAAGAATTCTGAAGCAATTCACCAGGCGTCAGAGATTTCAGAGAAAAACTTTCTTTCAATTTGTAGACTGATACGACATTAGGGCAAGTCGTTACGTCATCAAAATGATTGTACATCAGAAGTATGGTTCCAGTTTACATCATGATGTATTATATATTATTTAAATACCTTTAACAAAATAACTATTTATCCTGTAGGAAAGATCTTCCATTTCTATCTTTCCAAATGATAAAAGATATCATGTTTATTCTCACATACTGATGAAAGTTAGGATTTATTAGAAAGTGGGTGGATATACAACATCACGCTCAAACTTGGTATTCTTCAGCGTTGAAAATAACTTGTTTATGTTTTTCTTTTCAATAAAAAGAGCTGTATCTCTCAAGGAGAATAGAAAAAATATTTTGCGTGCTGAATTTCGAGTGAGCATTCAGAAAGGTTTTCTATTATTTTGTATTCTTTCCTAATTCTCTAAGAGGAATAATTTTGTTTCATTAAACAGTTTGAGACTCTAAACTTCATCCTGAAATCATGAAAATATTTTCCTTCATTTACATTACTATATATTCTACATTTCAAACATAATTATTTCATCTTGATTTCAGTGCATGTGTCAATGGGCATTTGGGTATACAACTAAGGCATACAGAGTGAAAGGAAATTATTAGCACACGCAGAAAGCCTCAAAATCTTTCGCAATTACTCCAAGTATGTGCAGTTATTGGTTGACACTGAATGCTTTATCAGAGAAAGAAAGGCAAAGAGAGATACATCATCCTTTCCTCGGCAAGTAGGTAAATAGAAAGACAACTTCAATGGAAGAACTGAGCCCATCATTTCTTTAAATTAAGTATTTGCGATTTCTGAATAATTCCTATGCACAGAGTTCTATATAAAGCAAATGTAGAGAAAAAACGAGTAGGAATATCTGGGAGTTCCACTATTCTATTCCTGGAAAATCACCTTTCTCTCTTTTGTAGAAAATATTGCAAAGAACCTGGCCGAGGATAAATGAGAATTATGAATCCCAGGGATCGTGTTTTCTCCAGACAGCAAACTAGATATTTTGTTTTGGTCTTATAAGTATCACAGGAGGAGTAGATCGAGAGCAGTTCTGTGGCAGAATACCGAAGCGCCTGTTCAGTTGTGAAGTGCTTGTGCAGAATAAAATGAAACTTTATGCACTTGAAGTTGCTATAACATATTAATGACAGTTCTCCCATCTACTATATAATTTTAAAATAAAAACAAAATTACAGCCCAGGAGTATGGTTTATTCTGCTGGGCTGGTAGGAGTTAACGCTCTTACCGGCTATTCCTTCAGCATTTAACGTTTCACTTCAAGTGTGAAAAACAGAGCAGATCATGCAAAATATTCAGAAATGGTACTTGAATAAAGTCCGGTTAGAGGAAAAATAGCGTATTCTCAAAGTATTCTTCCAGTCAGGTCTGGCTTGGAAAATATCCTCCTTACTTTGCTGGAAGCAAAGGCTCCCTTTTAAAAATAAATCTTTCTACAAAATTAATGCTTGTGAAAATGAGCGCAATGGGTCCCTGTTGGTCAGAGCAAGCACCGCTTATATGGATGAACATTAAATAGAGATATCATATTCATACAGTAAATCACCAAGGCTTCATAAATCTTCCATATGAAAACAAGAAGGGAAGAAATATGAAATAGAGGGAATCTGTATTTTGGGGAATCCAAATTACATGAAATGAAAATGCAACCCAGAGAGAATTATCTGCTCTGGGCAAGGTGACTGAAGAACAAGATAACGGATCGCAAGATCGTTGCGATCACGTTTCTCTTGTTCCATCGCCGACGACTCTTCTTTGGCGACAGTAATCCCTCTGTTAAAAATACGAGAGCAACTGAGAGAGAATGGTGAGGTCACGCGCTATGTCTCAGGCAATCTCCTATTTGGTTACCGAAGTAATTGGAAAATTATGACAGTTTGGTGACGGACAGAGCCCTGAAGAGGGAGCAGGTCTCGGATTATAATGTAACTATCACAAACGTACACTTGAAATGAGTTGATAGAAATAAATCTGACCTGTACTAATTTTATATATGTAAAATTAATAAAAATGATCATCTAAGCTATCAAATAATATATTTATAAAACTAAAAAAATGTGTAAGGTAAAGGCACTCTAGAAAAACGATAATCGGAAAAAATGATTTAACATATATATGTCCAGAATAGCAATTCTGTAACAACCCACATAACTTGAAATTATTGTTATTAAATATCCACTGTGTCTCCAATACTCTGTGGAGATGAAAGCATAAGTCTACATTTACAGACAAACATCTAAGATGTATTTAATATAACTTTATATGATTAAACTTCGAAATAATATTTTATAAATGTAATTGTATTATACTTTGCTCACAAAACAATATTCCCCTTTAAGGGAAAGTAAATGTTACTCCCTTTCCACAATCTCTCACGGAAATTAATTCCTCAGATTGTTGGTTGGTTGATTGGTTTTCATTAGTGCTGTAAAATAAACACAATGTTGTAGTTAATAAGGCCTTATGATAATTTATTGCCAGGTAGAAAGGGGCAGCAGAAATTCTGAGCCTGTATCTGATCTCATTTACTACACCAGCAGTCAATGGAGTAACATGAGTATAAAGCTGCCTTAAATTAAATCAGATTGAAATCTTCTCACTTTTCATTGCCAACGATTTTTTTTAATCTTCTGGACTGTTTATACTAACTACATTTAGAAAAACGTGAATATTTTTTGAAATGTTAGACATTTCTGGAGCCCGAACACACACACACACACACTTTTTTTTTTTCAAATGGAGACTTTTGAGTCAATTCTTGAATCGGGAAAATTAAAAGAATTACCTCGGGGCAGTGTACGTTTTCCATCTTCTGCCTTCAAATAATCATCGAATCATGAAAGTGTAGGGCTGAAAGGTACTTCGCGGGGCCATCTAGTCTAGCCCCCTGAGCTGAGGGTTTTCACTTTTCGCAGTTCACTTTTTGGAACCTCTTAGGTCTGTCACTTGGAGCTCCCGAGTATGATACCTTTAAAACTGTAATGGAAATTAGGATACACAGTGAGTGAGACAAAGATTAAATTAGCACACAAATAGATATCCAGTTAATGTAGCATCTGAGTTGGTGCAGTTATTGGTTGAGACTCTGAGCGCCGCTGTTAGCCCAATAAGACAGAGAACTATAATGAGAGATCCAGCCAGCCCAGCCCCGCTGTTACAAAGCACAGCAAAAGAGATCAGATCCACACTGATTGCTTTTGGGTAGAAAAGAGGAAGATAGGTGAGTGCTTCTAGTTCTTCGCTGATTTGGACCGATTTGGTTTTTATGCTTCTAGCTTCCGAACCATCCCTGTATATCTGGGGAAATATATATAACACTGGTCTACAATTTTTGAGAAGTCGTCTGCTTCAGAGATAAAATGTGCTATTTATTATGTATTTTGATGTGCTGAATTCAAATATGACAATTAAAACAACTGATTGGCTACTGTTTCTAAGATATTTAAGTTTTTACATTTTATGTCTATGTATATTAGTGTAGATAGTAGAGTTTTAATCATAAATTGTAAACCTAGGTCTTTTCATGTGTTTATGTTTGCTTTACATGATAATATTTCACCTGTCCTGTTTATGTAACACTTTAAAAATCAGCAAAAGGGTTATATAAATAAAATTTATTATGAAACAAAAGGCAAAAACTATTATGTACATAGTTTAGTCCTATTCAGTGTCTACTCGGCACTTCTTGGCTTGTCTCTTGTATTCATTAAATGGAGCATCTCTTGTCACTGTCCAGCAATAGTCTGCAAGCATTGATGGGCTCCATTTGCCCTGATAGCGTTTCTCCATTGTTGCAATGTCCTGGTGAAATCGCTCGTCGTGCTCGTCGCTCACTGCTCCGCAGTTCGGTGGAAAAAAATCTAGATGAGAGTGCAAAAAATGTATCTTTAGTGACATGTTGCAACCAAGGCTTTTGTATGCCTTGAGGAGGTTTTCCACCAACAACCTGTAGTTGTCTGCTTTGTTGTTTCCGAGAAAATTTATTGCCACTATCTGGAAGGCTTTCCATGCTGTCTTTTTCTTTCCACGCAGTGCATGGTCAAATGCATCATCTCGAAGAAGTTCACGAATCTGAGGACCAACCAAGACACCTTCCTTTATCTTAGCTTCACTTAACCTTGGAATTTTTCCACGGAGGTACTTGAAAGCTGCTTGTGTTTTGTCAATGGTCTTGACAAAGTTCTTCATCAGATCCAGCTTGATGCGTAAGGGTGGTAACAAAATCTTCCTTGATTCAACAAGTGGTGGATGCTGAACACTTTTCCTCCCAGGCTCCAATGACTGTCGGAGCAGCCAATCTTTCTTGATGTAGCAGGAATCTCTTGCACGACTATCCCATTCACAGAGAAAACAGCAGTACTTTGTGTATCCAGTCTGCAGACCAAGAAAGAGAGCAACAACCTTCAAATCGCCACAAAGCTCCCACTGATGTTGGTCATAGTTTATGCACCTCAAAAGTTGTTTCACATTGTCATAGGTTTCCTTCATATGAACTGCATGACCAACTGGAATTGATGACAAAACATTGCCATTATGCAGTAAAACAGCTTTAAGACTCGACTTTGATGAATCAATGAACAGTCTCCACTCATCTGGATTGTGAATGATGTTGAGGGCTGCCATCACACCATCGATGTTGTTGCAGGCTACAAGATCACCTTCCATGAAGAAGAATGGGACAAGATCCTTTTGACGGTCACGGAACATGGAAACCCTAACATCACCTGTCAGGAGATTCCACTGCTGTAGTCTGGAGCCCAACAGCTCTGCCTTACTCTTGGATAGTTCCAAATCTCTGACAAGGTCATTCAGTTCACCTTGTGTTATGAGGTGTGGTTCAGAGGAGGAGGATGGGAGAAAATGTGGGTCCTGTAACATTGATGGTTCAGGACCAGAAGTTTCATCCTCTTCCTCGTCTGACTCAAGTGAGAATGATTCTGGTGCATCAGGAACCGGCAGTCCTTCTCCGTGGGGTACTGGGCGTATAGCTGATGGAATCTTTGGATAATGCACAGTCCACTTTTTCTTCTTTGACACACCTTTCCCAACTGGAGGCACCATGCAGAAGTAACAATTGCTGGAATGATCTGTTGGCTCTCTCCAAATCATTGGCACTGCAAAAGGCATAGATTTCCTTTTCCTGTTCAACCACTGGCAAAGATTTGTTGCACAAGTGTTGCAGCATATGTGTGGGGCCCACCTCTTGTCCTAATCTCCAATTTTGCAGCCAAAATAAAGGTGATAGGCTTTCTTAACCATAGTGATTATAGTGCACTTTTGTGATGCAAAAGTCACTTCACCACAAACATAGCAGAAGTTATCTGCACTGTTCACACAAGTACGAGGCATCTCTGCTCAATTTGGCTAAACAGAAATGTGTCCCTTTGCAAAATCAAACACTGACAAATAAGAGAGCACGACACTGTATGATTTCTAGAGTTGATATAGAGCAATTTGTTCAGCAGAGTGATGCAAGCTTCGTTATGATTGCATCATCCATGACTTCTAGGAATAACATGATGCAATTCATATCATGTATGACTCAATACCAGCTTCAGATTGCATCATTCATTGTTTTGCCTAAAAAGCAAGTACTGTCCAAACCCAGTCATAGATTTATTCATAGATCCAGTCAAAGATGTATTTTAGTCATTTCTGGTTTAAATTGAGATCCCTTCCCTTTATAACTCACTTATCCTCCGCCATTCCCAAGTCAAGGGTCGTATATACCGACCCAATAGCATATATTGAAAACTAGAGCCAATCAACAATTTTAAGCATCATTTTCGTTCTCAGTGACCCAGAATTAGTAAAATTTGACTACATTTATTTCAGAAGCATTTTGTCTGTAGAGCAGTGTAATCAATAGGATGGGAAAATATCCCAGTGATTTGGAAATGGCGGATAAAGAAAGAAGCTGGGATTGCAAAATAAGAGTCCCGCTTTTCTTCATAATTGTGACATTCTGGGGTACAATTTCTGGACAGATTCGTTATTCAATTCCTGAAGAAATGCAGAAAGGCTCTTTCGTGGGGGATACAGCAAAGGACCTGGGACTGGATCTAAAGGAGCTCTCAGACCGCGGAGTCAGGATAATTTCCAGAGGTATGAAGTAATATTTTGCTCTCAGTTTAAACAATGGACATTTATATATTAGCGAAAGAATAGACAGAGAACAGATCTATGGCCGGATAGAGAAGTGTTTATTAAATTTTGAGATTCTTGTTCAGGATAAAGTGAAGCTTTTTGCGGTTGAAGTCGAAATAACGGATATTAATGATAATGCGCCGAGTTTCCCAGTGGAGGAACTGGAATTAAAAATAACTGAAACCACGGGAAAGGGGGAGCATTTTCTTTTGCCCGAGGCTCGGGATCCAGATAAGGGACTCAATTCCCGCCAAAGCTACCAAATTAGTAAAAATAAACACTTCTTTCTGGATGTGCAAACGGGAGTTGATGGTGGCAAATATGCAGAGCTGGTTCTTGAAAAATTATTGGACAGGGAAGAAGAGAAAATTCATCAGTTAATCCTTACAGCTGCAGACGGCGGAGATCCAGTCAAATCTGGCACTGTGAAAATCAGAGTTATTGTTATGGATGTAAATGACAATGCGCCAGTTTTCAGCCAGTCTGTCTATAAAGTGGCTATTATGGAAAATGCCCCTGACGGTTTCCTGGTGCTTACAATAAACGCCACTGACCAAGATGAAGGAATTAATTCAGAGGTAACATACTCATTCAGAAAAATAGAGGACAAAGCTGCCCATATATTCCAGTTAGATTCTGGGACGGGAGAAATATTAGTTGTAGGGAATCTGGACTTCGAGGACTCTGAAATACATGAAATGGAAGTACAAGCTCAGGACGGGAGTGGATTATCGTCTCGAGCCAAAATCTTGTTAAGAGTCATTGATGCAAATGATAATGCCCCGCAGATTACTGTAACATCTCTTCGCAGAGGAATCATTGAAGACTCTCCTCCTGAAACGGTAATTGCCCTTATAAATGTACAAGACCGAGATTCCGGCGTTAATGGTGAGATCACGTGCTCTATCCCAGATAATCTCCCATTTCGATTACAGAAGTAATTTGATAATTATTACAGTTTGGAGACTTCCAGAGCCCCGGATAGGGAGCAGGTCTCGGATTACAATATAACTATCACAGCCACTGATCAAGGCACTCCTCCCATCGCTACAACCACCTTCCTCCTACTGAAGATATTAGACAAAAACGACAACCCGCCCATTTTCAGCCAAACAACCTATGCCTCTTATATTCTGGAAAATAATCCAAAAGGCGCTTCCATAATCGTGGTAAAGGCAAATGAGCCCGACTGGGGGGAGAATGCCAGAGTCACTTACTCTACCCACGGTCAGAGCCAGGAAGCTCCGCTCTCCTCCTACATCTCCATTAACTCCGAGACTGGGGCTCTCTACGCTCTTCGCTCCTTCGATTACGAACAGTTCCGGGAGATTCGGTTCCAAGTGCAGGCTCAAGATGGGGGTTCCCCACCTCTCAGCAGTAATGTCTCCGTCACTCTCTTTATACTGGATCAGAATGACACATTTTACACCCCTCCTTTCCCACCGATGGTTCCACGGGAGTGGAGTTGGCCCCTCGCTCCTCCGAGCCGGGTTACCTGGTCACTAAGGTGGTGGCGGTGGATGCAGACTCCGGGAAGAACGCCTGGCTCTCCTACCAGCTGCTGAAGGCTACAGAGCCGGGGCTCTTCTCTGTGGGACTCCACAGCGACGAGATCAGGACAGCGCGCTATTTTCTCGACAAAGATGCGCTCAAGCAAAGTCTGGTGGTTTTAGTGAAGGACAACGGGCAGCCCCCTCTCTCTGCCACGGCCACTGTCACGGTGATGATGGCTGACAGCATCCCCGACATCCTCTCCGATTTAAGCAGCCTCTCAGCTCCTGTAGACCCCCAGTCCAGCCTCACCTTGTATCTGGTGATCGCTGTGGCTTCCGTTTCCTGCTTGTTCTTTACCTTTATCATAGTGTCAAGTATCAGAGGGGTAGCCGTGTTAGTCTGAATCTGTAAAAAGCAACAGAGGGTCCTGTGGCACCTTTGAGACTAACAGAAGTCTTCTTGCATCTGAAGAAGTGAGGTTCTTACCCACGAAAGCTTATGCTTCCAATACTTCTGTTAGTCTCAAAGATGACACAGGACCCTCTGTTGCTTTATCATAGTGTTACTGGCCCGGAGGCTCTGCAGGTGGAGAAACTCGCCGCTGTTTGACTCCTCGAGTATGACTTTCAGTGGAGTTCCCGTCTCGCAGTTTGTGGGGATCGATGGAGTCAGAGCTTTTCTTCACTCCTACTCACATGAGGTTTCTCTAACCACGGACTCCAGAAAGAGACAGTGGAAATTTCCTAGTGGAAGTTGTTCCAATACTCTGATAGGTCAGCATCCTTCTGAGAAATCAGGGCCTCTTTTAATTGCAGAAGATTCAAATATTAATAAAGAAGGTCAAGTCATCAGCCAGGTAGGTTTCATGGTTTTGTTTTTAATTTTGACTTCCGTTTAAATCTTAGCTTTCAATGTACTAAAAAAACCTACATGTTTGTGTGTGTAAATCTCAACTGTGCTTCCCAAAATACTGGCTGGCATTCTAGGAAGTTGTGTCAAGCATTAATTTTTAGATTTAAAAATGTAATCGGACATAAATCATATTTTTCATTGAACAATTTTTCACAATCTCTCTCTACTCCTTAAGAAAAATCAATCAATTAATTAGTTAATGTATTAATTAATTTCCTTAGAATGAGTCTGCTCTTGACATCCCATTGTATACATTTCCTTCCTTCCTTCCTCCTCATAATTTTCCTGTTATTGTGGGTATGCATTTGCAAAAATCTTTGATTTACACCATAATCTAGGGCCCCATTTCCGGAGAGAATTTAATCACGTGTTTAAACATATTCGTAAATCCCATTAATATAAAATTAACAGGTGCTTTCCTGAATTCTGGAATAGAAAAGTAAAACAAAGAGTGTTTCTGATCTCTCCTTGTGGTATCTTCCATAGTCTCTTACCTAGCACAGAAATTGCTTTGCCTCTAACTTCTGAAAACTTCTCCCTAATTATCCTTTGGGTCATAGATGAGTAGATGGGCTCTGATGTGAGGCTGTGAGGTGACTCAGAAAGGTATGTAAACATATGCCTACTTTTTAGTATGTTCAGATGCTTCAAGTAGGCACCCTTAGGTATGGTGCTGAATTTGGGCCTGAGAGTCTTATAGATTAGGGGCTAGAGTCACAAAATTATTTAGGCACCTAACTTCCACTCTAGTTGCCTACATCCCAGAATCAGGCCACACTGGGATTCACGAAGTCCCCACTCAACTGCCCCCGAACCTTGTAGGTGCTTAAAATTGTTGGGCATCTAAATGTTTTCAGTAAAATCTCCCCAGGTGCCTATATTTCTGCTTCTAACTATGCGCACTTCAGCCCCACAAGAGATGTCTGGGCGCCTAAGCCTCAGAGCACTGGAAAAAGATAGGTATTATTCTGCTTAACTTGCCTGCAGGGCACAATTCGGTAGGCAGGCTCCGAGAGCACCTACCAGACCAGGCTCTCGTAGAAAAGCTTACACACGGGGGGGAGAACTTCTCTGAATGCTTTAAGCCCAGTAGTTGAAGTACTCAACTAGAATGGAGGAGATCCCTGGTTCACGTCCCCTCTCTGGCTGATAGGGAGAAAAGATAGTTGTGTGCTACCTCTGTGATGAGTGCCTTAGCCACTGGGCTGTAGGCCATTCTGATTTGGGGTTCCTTCAGTCTCCCTTGTTGGAGCTGTTCCACTGTGGATTAAATAATGAAAGAATTGCTGGACCAGAGCAAGCATGCAAATGGGGCTGTAGCCTGGTGGTTAAAGCACTCATCTGTGAAGAGGACGACCCAGGAGCTAGTCCCCTTACTCCGATGACTTTTTAAAATTATTTGCCCACAGTGGCACAGCTTCACCAGGAGAGACCCACCTCTGAATGTCCTATAGCTCAATGGCTAGGGCACTTACCTGAAAGGTAGTAGATCTCAATTCAAATCCATTCTACCCCTCCGCTGGAAGGAGAACTTGAACTGAGCGTCTCAGATATCCCAGCTGAATACCCTAATCACTAGGATAGAAGTTATGAGAGATGTTCAGGTTCTTCTCCTCATTCCCTCTTCCTTCCCCTCCACACAGGTTCTTGCTGTGGTAAAGGCACCTAACTCCAGAGGGTTTGCAGCTAAGAATCCCAAGCAGAGGAAGGAAGCAGAGATTTAGGGCCTATCTCCTCCTCTTGGCATCCCCCATCGGCTATTTTAGGCTAGGAGCCACCTGCATGCTGGCTTTTGTGAATCCCATTCTGAGGTGCCTATCTCTCACCATTCATTGTAGAGGGAGTTAGGCATCAAACTCAGACTTCCTGAATCCCAGTGATTTTCTAGGTGCCTAAAAGTTAGGTGTGCTAATGCTCAGATGTCTATGCTTAAATTGTAAAAGCTCAATGGAACTGACTATCTTTTATTTGCTCTGTAAAATGCATGTCACTCTTTACTACTACTACTATTGTTACTACCAATATGTAGGATAATAATGATGGTGATTGAGTGTGTCGGAGAAAAACGAGTCCTCACTCTGAGTTTGAAGCAACAAGCCAGAGGCAGCTTTATTTTTGAGCAATTGCAAATGCACAGGAGAGTACACAGGGGCAGGTCTCCTTAGATAAACAATTAAGCAAGCTTTTAAACCTTTCCTTACCTACAATAATGAGCAACAGCTGCATTTTGTTATATATATTTCTTCCTGATATCTCACTTTTCTCCTTAATTTCTGCTACAGTCTACATTCCATTCTTATCTAACACAAGGTCAAAACAGTATCTCTTACTGTCTGTTCCCATTCGCTTTCTCGCTTTCTACCTGCCTAGACCCTACTTTCAAGTCTCGCTATTGGAGTCAGTGTCAGCCCGACTTTGTTAGCCTGACTCTTGCTCTATTCCTAGAGACAAAACTAAGATCTCTATGTTCAATTCCCTTTATCTCTTTCTCCATTTCCACAAGTGGAAGGACCAAAAATTTGCAAGCGATTTTGGAAGATAAGAGTCCCAAGTGGAGACAATATTTAGCCCAGATCTGCAAGACTATTGGCAGTTTTAGGATGACTGTGATTTTCCTACTGTTTAATGCTGAGACTTTGAAATTGTTGTGAATTATCCATGAATTTTAAGAAAAGATTTTAAATTGTGCATAGGAACTAAAAAGGATGGTAATTGGCTTGGTGTAAATCTTCAGTCTTTACTTTTTATCAGAAATGATATCCTATTTTGATTTATACATTAAAGATTGCATTATATTTTTCTTGATTGGGTACATTTAGGATTATGCCTTTCTTTCTGTTAGAGAGACAAGGTAGGTGAGGCAATATATTTTATTAGACCAAAGAAGAGCTCTGTGTAAGATCGAATGTTTGCCTCTCTTACCAACAAAAGTTTGTTCAATAAAAGATATTACCTCACTCACCTTGTCTTGCTAATATCCTGGGACCAACAGGGCTACAACAACCTTTACTTTCTGTTAGTAAATAGCGATTGGTTTCAAGCTTAATCATGGGAAAGGATTTACAAAAAAGTGGTACCATAATAGGACTAATTACAACTTTCCCAGTGTGCCTCATTGTACTGATGTTAACAAAAGAAGCTCTGTCACATCTAGGATCTGGAAGAATGGAGAATGGATAGGGGCTATGGTCTGATCTGATAAAGATGTCTCTCTCTGTCTCTCTCTTTTTCTCTCGCATTACTTTTTAACACTTTTCCACAGAATTCTAGAATACATAAATAACTATAGGATAAGGGACACAGTAACATAGATAAACCTCAAATTAAACACGTGAAGTACAAATTTAAGCCACCTATTTACAACATTTATCTGGCTTCTGAGTAAGATATTATTTTACCAGGGAATGGAAAGATTCATTTGACTAAAGTTTTACATTTTAAATGTACATGGAGAAAGACATTTTTATTCTGCACAGTCTATGATATTCACGAACTTTTTTATTAGACCAGTCTAGCTGCAATTCTAAGGCCGAGACTCAGAGTGCCGCTGTTGGCCAGTGCCATGACAGAGCTGCTGCTGAAGATCATTTGGAGCTTCCTGCAGTGTGATTGCCAGACACACAGCGCAGATCGGAGAAGAGACACGGCCGGGAGAAATTTCACTCAGTATTGCTTAACGGAGAAATCACCCCTCTGGAAAATGATATGAAAACAGAAAGATAATTTGATTTTCAGTACTCCTCATTAACGCGGAATTTTCGTTCTCACGGAAATATACAAAATACAATATTGGATTCTCTTCAGAATACATCCGATTAGAAATTCAGCAGAGCTGTGGTGAGCAGGATGGAATTACAGTGCAGAGAGAAGCCTTGCGGATTCAGATGGCAGGTACTGTTCCCCTTGTTATTCTTTTTGTTGTGCGGTGCGGTCTCAGAGCAGGTCTATTATTCAATTCTTGAAGAAATGGGAAAGGGGTCTCTTGTGGGGAATCTTGCTAAGGATCTGGGACTGAATATCAAAGAACTGCAACACAGGAAACTGCGAGTTGTCTCTACGGCAAAAAAACAGTATTTTAGAGTCAGTACAGAAAATGGTAATGTGTACGTAAACGATAGAATAGACAGAGAGGAAATGTGTGGGAAAACATTGCTTTGTGTCCTAAATTTAGAAGCCGTGGTTGAAAATCCATTAAATATTTTTCATGTGAATGTCGCAATCAAGGATATAAATGATAATGCACCCGGCTTCGGCAAAAATTCAGTTGATTTAGAAATAAGTGAGTCCACCTTGCCAGGAGCAACATTCCCCCTAGGAAATGCTCTGGATTCGGATGTTGGGAATAATTCGCTACAGAATTACGAGCTCAGCTCCAACCAGTATTTTATCTTGACAGTGAAAGAGAACAAGGATGGAAATAAATACGCTGAGTTAGAGTTGGAGAAACTTTTAGATCGTGAAAAGCAAAGTTCCCACCTCTTGATCCTGACAGCTGTGGACGGGGGAGATCCAGTAAGAACTGGGACGGTTCAGATTAGGATTAATGTTACTGACGCCAATGACAATCCTCCCACATTCACTGAAAAAGTGTACAAAATCCGACTGCGGGAAAATCTACCAAAGGGCTCGTTAGTTCTTCAGGTGAAAGCCACTGATATGGATGCAGGTTTCAATGCACAAATCACATATTCTTTCAGCAATATACTAGACAGTGTTCGTCAGTTATTCTCACTGGATCCCGGAAACGGAAGCATTACAACTAGAGGTATTATTGATTATGAAGAGGCAAATAGTTATGTACTTAGTGTGGAAGCCAAAGATGGAGGCGGACTGGTTGGTCATAGCAAAATTGAAGTAGATATTACAGATGAAAATGACAATTCCCCCAAACTGACACTTACATCTGTGTACAGTCCCATTCCCGAAGATTCTCTGCCTGGGACAGTGATAGCTCTGATGAATGTATACGATAAGGATGCTGGAGAAAATGGCAAGCTCAACTGTCGCATTAAAGAGGAATCTCCTTTTAAAATAATCTCGTCTTCTAAAAATTACTACAAACTCCTCACAGACAGCACCCTGGACAGAGAAAGGACCCCGGAGTACAATATCACAATCACAGCCACAGACAAAGGCTCTCCCTCCCTCTCCACCCAGAAAACCATCCTGTTGCAGATCTCGGATATCAATGACAACGCCCCTGTCTTTGAGAAACTTTCCTACACCGCCTATGTGCCAGAGAACAATCCCTCGGGGGCCTCTATTTGCAGTGTAAAAGCCTCAGACCGGGATCTGGACCGGAACGCCCGACTCACGTACTCCATCCTGAGCAGCAACCTCCAGGAGCTGCCTCTCTCCTCCTACATCTCCATTAACTCCCAGACCGGAGCGATCTATGCGCAGCGCTCCTTCGACTACGAGCAATTCCGGGAGTTTGAAGTGCAAGTGAAGGCCCAAGACGGCGGGTCCCCGCCTCTCAGCAGCAATGTCACCGTCAGGGTGTTTATTCTGGATCAGAATGATAACGCCCCTCGCATACTGTACCCTTCCCTGGGAGCCGATGACTCCGCCTTGTTCGAGATGGTCCCTCGCTCGGCCGAGGCAGGTTATCTGGTGACTAAGGTGGTGGCGGTGGATGGTGACTCAGGACACAATGCCTGGCTCTCCTACCATCTGCTCCAGGCCTCGGAACCGACGCTCTTCAGCATGGGGCTGCACAGCGGGGAGATCCGGACAGCCCGCGCCTTTGCGGAGAGAGATGCTGTGAAGCACAGGCTGGTCACCCTTGTGAAGGATAACGGGCAGCCGCCTCTGTCAGCCACAGTGACTCTCAACCTGGTGTTTGCTGAGAACTTCCAAGAGGCTCTTCCGGAAATGAGCGACCAATCCGGTGACTCGGCACCTCAGTCTGGTTTACAATTTTACTTGGTGTTGGCTTTAGCCTCGATCTCATTTTTATTCCTTCTGACAGTTACACTGGCCATTGTGATGAAATTGCGAAGATCAAGGAATCTACCAGTTTTGCAATGTTTCGGTTCTGATCATTATTCCAAGGCGGGACCTGGATTCCCACCAAACTACTGCGATGGGACTTTACCATATAGCTATAACCTGTGTTTAGCTGCAGATTCCGGAAGAAATTACTCTAACTTTCTAAATCCCAGTCGTCAGAGTAATGTGAGAGACACCACCCTTTCTGTTGAGAACTCTGTGATGATATTTAAGAAAAATAATGATCCAACGTCTGAGAAGGACAACATTCCTCCGGTGAGTTTGTGCATTGATGTTAAATTTTTTACAACAGTATAATCTGGTTAAATTTAAAACAAACACTTTTCTATTAATAAGAACGATTTAGGGAGGAAGCAGGGTAGTGTACGCTGTTGAAAATACTAGTTAAGAAATTTTGTTTTTCTTTATCAACGTTTTTCTCATCATCTTTTACATTCATCAACTGTAGAGGGCTTTATGGTACGACGTTGTGAATTTGTTTCTCTTGGTATTGTAATGTCTGTTTGTGGCTGGATATGAGTAGTAGGGTTAGCAAAAAGAGCAAAAGGGGTCCTCTCGAAACTTGGTACCGTGTCTTGTAGTTCGCCCTAACGTGTACACTCCCGGTGTTACTAACTCACATTGGATCAGACTTTCCAAGGAACTCAAATAGTGGCAAATCTTTTCCTCTTAATTTTTTTAGTTGGTAGATTTCTCCCCGCTCCACTTCCTGTGTTCCCAATGTATTTACCACCTGGATAAATACTCATTAGCTGTCACATCCATTTTATTGTTCCTAGGTGCAAAGGGTATCCATGGCCATTCTGTGAGGACTCTGGCGCAAGAGTTTTCTCCTTCTCTCTGTCAGAGGACTGCTGCTTTCCCACCATTTGAGTGGATTAATTCATTAAGTTACCAAAACCATTCTCATTTGCTGGAATGAATTACATCCCAGCAGGTGTATGCATGCATCTGTAAGCACTTTCGATTTCACCAGTGGCATTCCCCCTTGCGAAACCCTCGGTGTGAATTAGAACCTGTGTAGAAGAGAGCAAAACTGTTGCAGGACTACAAGAATATCTTATTTCACCAAAGTTGGTTTGTTTTCCCCTTTGATAGTAATTCATGAAACTGTTGGGTATAATCAGACTGAATATTGTAGGTAGAAATGTGACCTGTCTCTTTCCAGATCACAAGCCTCTAAGGTACCTGTTTTGTCTCGGGAAGCATTTCTGGTGGGACAAAATTTCTACTGTCTGAGGGGTTTACATAGAATATTCACACAATTCTGAGCAGAGCAGAAGATCTTTCCATGTTATCTTCACGACGCTGACTACTTTCTCTATTTAAGTGACATGAGTGATTCCAGTATACCTCTCACGAGGATTGTCTTGGTGGGAGCCAAAATTCTCCCCACCCCCTTTCACTAACCCACCAGTCAGGATGAATCCTTCTTATTGTGAGATTCAGAAATCAAAATGAGTGTCTGGTTACAGCTTCTAAGGCAATCTTCTCAGTCAGTCAACTCCAGTAAAGTCAGGAATCACAACGGTCTATTTTATTAGGTGTCATTAACCAATGTGCATGATGATCGGTCAAGGTGCTGTTGACCTAGTATATGACGTGATATGTTTAATGGCAACTTGATCTCCTGCAATCAGTGAGTGGTGTCAAAGCACTCCGGGGCATTCAAGAAGATATGTGCGCAAATGGTGTCACCCTACCTCTGAGAAAAAGTCCGTACAAAGTCATATATACAGTCCTCTAATGAGTCAAGAACCAGTGTTGGTAGAAACAGTGAGAACTTCTAGTTAAAAGGCACTGAAGAGAAAAGTTTATTGGGTGAAAGGGATAGAAAAGAGAAACGGTAATAGTTTATAAAGAAACAGAAAATCAGTCAGTTCTCAAATCAACGCCTTCCTCTCCCCTACCCGCCATTTTAGCATGGCACGCAGGCCACAGAATATGAACCTAGTTATCTCAGCATCGGGTAAGGTTCAGAGGAACCGGCTGCAAAGGTTTCACTTTTAGTGAACTCTCTTTGCTGATGCAGAATACTTCACTCATTAGATGAGCACACGTGATGAAACGCCTCTCGCAAGACTAAGCCTACTTGGGATGTCTCTTACAATTATGAAAATGAAATCAAGCCATTGGGATATATATAAGTTTACTATGGATGTTAATGAACTGTTCATTTCCATATCTCCATGTGTGTTTATGTATATGGATTACGGTGTTCGTATTTTAAAAATGCAGAACATGAGAATATTCCAGGCATATCTACACTGGGGAAACCCCATGCCTCACACAAGCTAGTTAATGTTTTATCTGGGTTGGTGCAATTATTGGTAGACACCCTGAGCTCCACAGTTCACCAATCGGGAAAAGAAATTTACTGAGAGATACAGCCAGCTCCGCCCCGCTGTTACATATCACATCCAAATGGAGAGATCAGACTCATACCTACCGAATCTGGATACACAGAGGAACAGCACCAAAGAACTCAGTCATTTACCGATTAAAGGTTATTTTTGGAACAGTTCTGTTCTTCAGAAAAAAGTAAGCATTAACTATCAGGCTAATTAAGAAGCACAGAAGCGCCGGTACTGCAAAAGAAGTGCCTGCCTGTCAAGGCTGGATCCCCACTTTGAACTTTAGGGTACAAATGTAGGGGAAAACTTCTAAGCTTAACTACCAGCTTAGCTCTGGTTCCGCTGCCACCATTTCCCAATTCTAGATTCCCACCCTGGGAATCACTGAGAAAAACCTTTCACCAATTCCCTGGTGAATACAGATCCAAACCCCTTGGATCTTAAAACAAGGAGAAATTAACCATCCCCCCTCCTTCCTCCCACCAACTCCTGGTGAACACAGATCCAATCCCCTTGGATCTAAAACAAGGAGAAATTAACCTTTCCCCCTCCTTCCTTTCACCAACTCCTGGTGAATACAGATCCAAACCCCTTGGATCTTAAAACAAGGAGAAATTAACCATCCCCCCTCCTTCCTCCCACCAACTCCTGGTGAACACAGATCCAATCCCCTTGGATCTAAAACAAGGAGAAATTAACCTTTCCCCCTCCTTCCTTTCACCAACTCCTGGTGAATACAGATCCAACCCCCTTGGATCTAAAAACAAGGAAAAATCAATCAGGTTCTTAAAAAGAAGGCTTTTAATTAAAGAAAAAGGTAAAAATCATCTCTGTAAAGTCAGTATGGAAATTAACCTTACAGGGTAATCAAACTTAAAGAGCTCAGAGGACTCCCCTCTAGTCTTAGGTTCAAAGTACAGCAAACAAAGATAAACACTCTGGTAAAAGGTACATTTACAAGTTGAGAAAACAAAGGAAAACTAACACACCTTGCCTGGCTATTTACTTACAAGTTTGAAATAGGAGAGACTTGTTTAGAAAGCTGTGGAGAACCTGGATTGATGTCTGGTCCCTCTCAGTCCCGAGAACGAACACACTCCCAAAACAAAGAACAGAAACAAAAGCCTTCCCCCCCCCCAAGATTTGAAAGTATCTTGTCCCCTTATTGGTCCTTTAGGTCAGATGCCAGCCAGGTTACCTGAGCTTCTTAACCCTTTACAGGGAAAAGGATTTTGGAGTCTCTGGCCAGGAAGGATTTTATAGTACTGTACACAGGACAGCTGTTACCCTTCCCTTTATAGTTATGACACTGCCCTTCTTTGATTTATAATGATTGCCGTTCGGAAGGCAGTTTCTGGGCAGATTCTCTGTTCCATTCCCGAGGAAATGCAGAAATACTCTTTCTTGGGGAATATCGCAAAGGATGTGAGATTGGGTATAACGGAGCTCTGATTCTGCGAAGTCCCCATTGTTTCCCGAGGTAGGATTTAGTATGTTACCCTCAATTTTTAAAACTACCATTTATATGGGAGATTACAGAGGCTACAACAACCCCATATTGACTGGGTACAAGTCACTTCAGGAAGGGATGCAAAGATAAAATTTGTAGACAACATCAGAGGGTCCTGTGGCACCTTTGAGACTAACAAAAGTACTGGGAGCATAAGCTTTCGTGGGTAAGAACCTCACTTCTTCAGATGCAAGTAATGGAAATCTCCAGAGGCAGGTATATATCAGTGTGGAGATAACGAGGTTAGTTCAATCAGGGAGGGTGAGGTGCTCTGCTAGCAGTTGAGGTGTGAACACCAAGGGAGGAGAAACTGTTTCTGTAGTTGGATAGCCATTCACAGTCTTTGTTTAATCCTGATCTGATGGTGTCAAATTTACAAATGAACTGGAGCTCAGCAGTTTCTCTTTGGAGTCTGGTCCTGAAGTTTTTTTGCTGTAAGATGGCTACCTTTACATCTGCTATTGTGTGGCCAGGGAGGTTGAAGTGTTCTTCTACAGGTTTTTGTATATTGCCATTCTTGATATCTGACTTGTGTCCATTTATCCTCTTGCGTAGTGACTGTCCAGTTTGGCCAATGTACATAGCAGAGGGGCATTGCTGGCATATGATGGCATATATAACATTGGTGGAAGTGCAGGTGAATGAGCCGGTGATGTTGTAGCTGATCTGGTTAGGTCCAGTGATGGTGTTGCTGGTGTAGATATGTGGGCAGAGTTGGCATCGAGGTTTGTTGCATGGGTTAGTTCCTGAGTTAGAGTTGTTATGGTGCGGTGCGTGGTTGCTGGTGAGAATATGCTTAAGGTTGGCAGGTTGTCTGTGGGCGAGGACTGGCCTGCCTCCCAAGGTCTGTGAAAGTGAGGGATCATTGCCCAGGATGGGTTGTAGATCACTGATGATGCGTTGGAGGGGTTTAAGCTGAGGACTGTAGGTGATGGCCAGTGGAGTTCTGTTGTTTTCTCTTCTGGGCCTGTCTTGTAGCAGGAGGCTTCTGGGTACACGTCTGGCTCTGTTGATTTGTTTCTTTACACTTCAGCCTCCCTGGCCACACAATAGCAGATGTAAAGGTAGCCATCTTACAGCAAAAAAACTTCAGGACCAGACTCCAAAGAGAAACTGCTGAGCTCCAGTTCATTTGTAAATTTGACACCATCAGATCAGGATTAAACAAAGACTGTGAATGGCTATCCAACTACAGAAACAGTTTCTCCTCCCTTGGTGTTCACACCTCAACTGCTAGCAGAGCACCTCACCCTCCCTGATTGAACTAACCTCGTTATCTCCACACTGATATATACCTGCCTCTGGAGATTTCCATTACTTGCATCTGAAGAAGTGAGGTTCTTACCCACGAAAGCTTATGCTCCCAGTACTTTTGTTAGTCTCAAAGGTGCCACAGGACCCTCTGTTGCTTTTTACAGATTCAGACTAACACGGCTACCCCTCTGATACTAGACAACATCAGTGATTGATTCTTGGAGCAGATAGTCCTGGAACCCAGAAAGGGAAAGGCAATTCTTGATTTAGTCTAAGTGTAGTACAGGATCTGGTCCCAGAGGTGAATACATCTGAACCGCTTGGTAATAGCAACCATCACGTAATTATATTTAACATCCTTGTAGGAGGGAAAATAACAAAGAAACGCACCATATTAGCATATAATTTCGAAAGAGGAAGCTAGTTAAATAGAAATGAAAAGGAACAGCCGCGAGAGTGATATGTCTGGAAGAAGCATGGAAAATATTTATAAATACTGTAATACAGGCTCAAACTAAACGTATATCCCCCCCAAAAATAAACCCCAGAGGACCAAAAAATACCACCATGGTTAAAGAGCAGAGAAGAGGAGGCTGTTAGCGACAAAAAGGCATCCTTTAAAAACTGGAAATCTAATCCTACTGAGAAAAATAGAAAGGATCATAAATTCTAGCAAGTCAAATGTAAAAATATAATTAGTCAGGCCAAAAAAAAGTTTGAAAAGCAACTAGAAAAAGACACAACTAATAGCAAAATAAATAAATAAAATAAAATTAAGTCAGAAGCAGGAAGCCTGCCAAACAATCAGTGTGGCCATTGGATGATCATAGTGCTAAAAGAGCATAAGATAAGGCCACTGTGGAGAAACTAAGTGAATTCTTTGCATTAATCTTCATTGCAGAGGATGAGAAGGAGATTCCCACACCTTTCTTTTTAGGTGATACATCTGGGAAACTGTCCCAGATTGAGGTGTCAGTACAGGAGGTTTTGGAACAATTTGATTAATTAAATGTTAATAAGTCACCAAGACCAGACCATATTCACCCAAGAAGTCTGAAGGAACTCAAATATGAAATTGCAGAACTACTAACTGTGGTATGTAACTTATCCCTTAAATGAGCCTGTGTGCCAGGTGACTGGAAGGTAGCTAATGTAAGAACAATTTTTTAAAAAGGCACTAGAGGTGATCCCGGCAATTGCAGGCTATAAGCCTAACTTCAGTACCAGACAAATTGGTTAAAACACTAGTAACAAACAGAATTATCAGATACACAGATGCATGATATGTTGGGGAAGAGTCAACATGGCTTTTGTAAAGGAAAATCATATCTCACCAATCTATTAGAATTCTTGAGGATGTCAACAAGCATATGGATAAGTGTGATCCAGTTGATATAGTGTACTTGGACTTTCAGAAAGCCTTTGTCAAGGTCTCTCACCAAAGACTCGTAAGCTAAATTGGCAGTCAAGGGGTAAGAGGGAAGGTCCTCTTCTGGATCAGTAACTGGTTAAAAGATAGGAAACAAAGGGTAGGAATAAAAGATAAATTTTCACAGTGGAGAGAGTTAAATAGAGGGATCCCCCAAAGATACGTTCTGGGACCAGTGCTGTTCAACATATTCATAAATGATCTGGAAAAGGGATAAACAGTAAGATGGCAAAGTTTGCAGACAATATAAAATTACTCAAGATAGTTAAGTCCAGTGCTGACTGTGCAGAGTTACAAAGGGATCTCACAAGACTGGGTGACTGGGCAACAAAATGGCAGATAAATGTCAATGCTTATAAATGCAAAGTAATGTACATTGAAAAACATAATCCAGATTATACATACAAAACGATGGGATCTAAATTAGCTCAAGGAAGAGATTTTGGAATCATGATGGATAGTTCCCTGAAAACATCTGCACAATGTGCAGCAGCAGTCAAAAAAGCTAACACAATGTTAGGAACGATTAGAAAAGGGATAGATAATAAGACAAAAAAATCATAATGCAATCATATAAATCCATAGTATGCCCATGCCTTGAATACCGTGTGCAGTTCTGGTGACCCCATTTCAAAAAAGATATATTAGCATTTGAAAAAGTACAGAAAAAGTCAATAATAATAATATATATGGAGAAACTGAAGAAGGATGTGTCACCCAATGAAATTAATAGACATCAGGTTTAAAACAAAGATAAAGAAGTATTTACTCACACAATGCACAGTTAACCCATTAAAATTTATCCCAGGGGATGTGATCATAGAATCATAGAATATCAGGGTTGGAAGCCAGGTCATCCAGTCCAACCCTCTGCTCAAAGCAGGACCAATCCCCAACTAAATCATCCCAGCCAGGGCTTTGTTAAGCCTGACCTTAAAAACCTCTAAGGAAGGAGATTCCACCATCTCCCTAGGTAACCCATTCCAGTGCTTCTCCACCCTCCTAGTGAAAAAGTTTTTCCTAATATCCAACCTAAACCCACCCCCCTGCAGCTTGAGACCATTACTCCCTGTTCTGTCACCTGGTACCACTGAGAACAGTCTAGATCCATCCTCTTTGGAACCCCCTTTCAGGTAGTTGAAAGCAGCTATCAAATCCCCCCTCTTTCTTCTCTTCTGCAGACTAAATAATCCCAGTTCTCTCAGCCTCTCCTCATAAATCATGTCCTCCAGCCCCCTAATCATTTTTGTTGCCCTCCACTGGACTCTTTCCAATTTTTCCACATCCTTCTTGTAATGTGGGGCCCAAAACTGGACACAGAACTCCAGATGAGACCTCACCAATGCCAAATAGAGGGGAATGATCACGTTTCTCGATCTGCTGGCAATGCCCTTACTTATACAGCCCAAAATGCTGTTAGCCTTCTTGGCAACAAGGGCACACTGTTGACTCATATCCATCTTCTTGCCCACTGTAACCCCTAGGGTCCCTTTCTGCAGAACTGCTGCCTAGCAGCTCGGTACCTAGTCTGTAGCAGTGCATGGGATTCTTCCTTCCTAAGTGCAGGACTCTGCACTTGTCCTTGTTGAACCTCATCAGATTTCTTTTGGCACAACCCCCTAATTTGTCTAGGTCCCTCTGTATCCTATCCCTACCCTCCAGCATATCTACCACTCCTCCCAGTTTTGTGTCATCTGCAAACTTGCTGAGGGTGCAATCCATGCCATCCTCCAGATCATTAATGAAGATATTGAACAAAACCAGCCCTTGGGGCCCTCCTCTTGATACCGGCTGACAACTAGACATGGAGCCATTGATCACTACCCACTGAGCCCAATGATCTAGCCAGATTTCTATCCACCTTATAGTCCAAAAGTGTGAAGGCCAAAAGTATAATTGGGTTCAACAAAGAATTAGATAAATTCATGGAGGATATGTCCATCAGTAACTATTATCCAAGCTAATTAGAGATGCAACCCTGTGCTCTGGGTGTCCCTAAACCTAAAACTATGAGACACACGGAGTACATGAGAGGGAATGGATCACTTGATAAATTGCCCTGTTCTGTTCATTCCCTCTGAAGCATTTGGCACCTGCCACTGTTTGAAGACCATTGTTATGACTCAGTGTGGCCATTCTTATGTTTTAATGAATTTACCCTGTGTGGTAAATCATATATGATCATACCATTAAACAGTGAATTGACAGATAGGTAAATAGATAGATTAGACAGATAAACACAAGTGGCAAAGTTAAGGTTGAATGGACAATTTAAAAAATTCTAGATATTTAAGTATTTTGGTTTGTAATTTTAATTACCTTTTAGCCTCGTTTATTGTGGAATTTATAAAATTGTATATTTAGGAAAGAAAATTTGCTGCTTTTCAAGTTTCTTAGGTTCTTATAATTTCTGCAATATACAAGTTATATACAAGTCTTTACAAGACTTTGTTTTCAGAGGCTCACAAACTTTTAAATCTTTAAAATTTTGTGCTGAAAATTGGAAGGCTTTGCTTCTAGCTGAGACTGAATCTTTCTAAAAAGTTGGGGCAAAAACACTTGAGCCACTTTTGAGGCTTAGGATGACAAAAAAAGATGGAAACGTTTAAAGAAAAGTAAGATACTTTAAACCACAATCTGAACTTTGGAATCAGAGAAAGAAAGAGAAATTTTACGATGATCTGCACAGGATTGTTGATGAATACTGAATGACTTTAAAGGTTTCCTCTTGTTGGCTGGCGCATCAGAGGAAGATATAGGACATATTTATTATTAATTAATTTATTATTTATTTTATTATTGTGGTAGTGATTGTGGTGAAAAAGGTGCAGAACTTTTATCAAAGTTTTCCTTTATTCAAAATGTTAACTAGCCATTGCTAACATAAAAGGCAAAGATATATACAGTTTAATTGAAAAATCCTTTCCCCCCTTGACGAGTCAACTTTCACTTTCTTTCCTCTCGTGATGTCATTCTTTACAGTAGCTCTCCTGCGTCTTACAGTGTAAGAAGGAACTGAGTTCCTAATGTAAAACAACAACAAAATATTACATCTCTCTTCTTCATACATAGAATCATAGACTTTAAGGTCAGAAGGGACCATTATGATCATCTAGCCTGACCTCCTGCACAACGCAGGCTCAGAATCTCACCCATCCACTTCTGTATCAAACCTGTGTCTGAGCCATTGAAGTCCTCAAATCATGGTTTAAAGACTTCAAGGTGCAGAGAATCTTCCAGCAAGTGACCCGTGCCCCACCCTGCAGAGGAAGGCGAAAAACCCTCAGGGCCTCTGCCAATGTCCCCTGGAGGAAAATTCTTTCCCGACCCCAAATATGGTGATCAGCTAAACCCTGAGCATGTGGGCAAGACTCACCAGCTATACACCCAGGAAAGAATTTTCGGTATTAACTCATATCCCACCCCATCTAACATCCCATCACAAGCGATTGAGCATATTTACCACTAATAGTCAAAGACCAATCTCATTATACCATCCCCTCCATGAGCTTATCAAGCTTAGTCTTGAAGCCAGATATATCTTTTGCCCCCACTACTCCCCTTGGAAGGCTGTTCCAGAACTTCACTCCTCTGATGGTTAGAAACCTTCGTCTAATTTCAAGTCTAAACTTCTTGATGGCCAGTTTATATCCATTTGTTCTTGTGTCCACATTGGTACTGAGCTTAAATAATTCCTCTCCCTCCCTGGTATTTATTCCTCTGATATATTTCTAGAGAACAATCATATCTCCCCTCAGCCTTCTTTTGGTTAGGCTAAACAAGCCAAGCTCTTTGAGTCTCCTTTCATAAGACTGGTTTTCCATTCCTTGGATCATCCTAGTAGCCCTTCTCTGTACCTGTTCCAGTTTGAATTCATCCTTCTTAAACATGGGAGACCAGAACTGCACACAGTATTCCAGAAGAGGCCTCACCAGTGCCTTGTATAATGGTACTAACACCTCCTTATCTCTACTGGAAATACCTCACCTGATGCATCCTAAAACCGGATTAGCTTTTTTCACGGCCATATCACATTGGTGGCTCATAGTCATCCTGTGATCAACCAATACTCCGAGGTCCTTCTCCTCCTGTTACTTCCAACTGATGCGTCCCCAGCTTATAAAAATATTTCTTGTTATTATCCCTAAATGCATGACCTTGCACTTTTTACTATTAAATTTCATCCTATTACTATTACTCCAGTTTACGAGGTCATCCAGATCTTCCTGTATGTTATCCCAGTCCTTCTCTGTATTAAAGATTAAATAAGATTGGTCCCAAAACCAATCCCTGGGAACTCCACTAGTAACCTCCCTCCAGCCTGACAGTTCACCTTTCAGTATGACTCATTGTAGTCTCCCCTTTAACCAGTTCCTTATCCACCTTTCAATTTTCATATTGATCCCCATCTTTTCCAATTTAGCTAATAATTCCCCATGTGGAACCGTATCGAATGCCTTACTGAAATTGAGGTAAATTAGATCCACTGCGTTTCCTTTGTCTAAAAAATCTGTTACCTTCTCAAAGAAGGAGATCAGATTGGTTTGGCACAATCTACCTTTTGTAAAACCATGTTGTAATTTGTCCCAATTGCCATTGACCTCAATGTCCTTAACTACTTTCTCCTTAAATTTTTTCCTCAAGACCTTGCATACTACAGATGTCAAACTAACAGGCCTGTAGTTGCCTGGATCACTTTTTTTCTCTTTCTTAAAAATAGGAATTATGTTAGCAATTCTCCACTCTTATGGTACAACCCCTGAGTTTACAGATTCATTAAAAATTCTTGCTAATGGGCTTGCAATTTCATGTGCCAGTTCCTTTAATATTTTTGGATGAAGATTATCTGGGCCCCCCGATTTAGTCCCATTAAGCTGTTCAAGTTTGGCTTCTACCTCGGATGTGGTAATATCTACCTCCATATCCTCATTCCCATTTGTCATCCTACCATTATCCCTAAGCTCCTCATTAGCCTCATTAAAGACTGAGGCAAAGTATTTGTTTAGATATTGGGCCATGCCTAGATTATCCTTAACCTCCACTCCATCCTCAGTGTTTAGCGGTCCCACTTCTTCTTTCTTTGTTTTCTTCTTATTTATATGGCTATAGAACCTTTTCCTATTGATTTTAATTCCTTTTGCAAGGTCCAACTCTACATGGCTTTTGGCCTTTCTCACTTTATCCATACATGTTCTGACCTCAATAAGGTAGCTTTCCTTGCTGATCACTCCCATCTTCCACTCCTTGTAGGCTTTCTGCTTTTTCTTAATCACCTCTCTGACAAGCGGCATGGGCTGAGGGATGTGCTGGCCGCTGCTTCCCATAGCCCCCATTGGCCTGGAATGGCGAACCGCGGCCACTGGGAGCCGTGATAGGCTGAACCTGTGGATGTGGCAGGTAAACAAACTGGCCCGGCCCGCCAGGGTGCTTACCGTAGCGGGCCACATGCCAAAGGTTGCCAATCCCTGATCTAGACTTAAAGAACTAAACTCAGCAGCAGCTGTTTCTTGCGCCTCCACCACACTCTTCTCTGATCCACACTTTTCTTCAGGAATGTCTTATTATCTTATTATCAAATGGTTACATCCATTTGATAATAAGATATGGATGCTGCAGTAGCTGCCAGATCACCAGGGTCGGCTCCAGGGTTTTTGCCACCCCGCTCATTCTTCTGCGGCAATTTGGTGGTAGGTCCTTCCCTCCGAGAAGGACTGAGGGACCCGCCGCCGAATTGCCGCCAAAGAGCCGGAAGTGCCGCCCCTTTCCTTTGGCCACCCAAGCACCTGCTTGCTGGGCTGGTGCCTGGAGGTGGCCCTGCAGGTCACCTGCACTCCGACTAACTGGAAGATCAGGCATCTCCTCACCACTCACATCCTCACTGGGGCTGGAAGGCTCACCGTGAACATTTCTCTCTATGTATCTCAAGAGAGCTCTTTCCTGCTTAGCTAGAAAAGCTTCCTTTGCTTTCTTACTTTTTCTGAATGCTGCCCCCAGAGGGGTGTTTTCTTCTTTCACTCATGACTGCTATTCCGTGCCAGCTATAGTGGCTCTCAACACTCAGTTGAAGGGGACAAATAAGCAGGTTGGTAGCAGGGCCTGAGTGAGGGAAGATATCAGTGTCTTAAGGGCCTAACTGGCTCCTACTACTTCAGTTGACTGCCTGTTCTCTTCAAGCGGATTCAGGGAAGCAGCAGGAAACAGGAAGCTCCCGTAGAAGCTGGTGTTAATCAGCCCAGGCTCCTGGGGGTGCTAGAGAGGTACATAAGAGGCTCCTCCTCCTCTCTCTCCCTGCAGCTCCTGCTGCTTTCTGTTATTCCCTCTCACCTTTTCTCCTGCCTGCCTGTTATGTCTCTTGTGCCCTCCTTCCTCCAGCACAGCACTCCACCATCTCTGTGGATCTAGAGCAGAGAGAATACATATGTACCAGCAGCAGATACAATTTTCTACACTCTGGGTCCTAGTGGCACCTCCCCCCCACAGTCTGGCACCTCAGGTGGTGGCCTCAGTTTGCCTCATGGTAAGGCCAGTCCTGCTTCTGCATGTGGCAATAACATTTTTACGATATAATGATTCTTTGGAAATGGAGAAGCAAAAAGTCTTTGTCCACAATGAATAGCCACATTTCTCTTATAACTTTATTTCAAATATATTTTTTCTCGAATCTTCAGGTCATTACAGCAACTCAAAATCAGGGGAAACGATTATTTTCCATTTCAAGATGATGTTTTGAGTATTGTGGGTGAATAATTAATGGATTTTAAGAAAAAAAGTTCCCGAATTTAATTAATTCAATTAAATGTCTAGCTCTGTTTGTTTTTGTGGAGTATTCATTAAAAAAATAGAGGGAGGAGCACACCTAAAAGATTAAAACAAATAGGCAAAATAAACTCAGGGAAAACAAGAGGGATATTTATCTGAGCTGGTGCAGTTATTGGTTGAGGCTCTGAGAGTCGCTGTTCACCGATCAGAGAGCGAAATGCAATGAGAGACTCAGACAGCCCATAACCGCTTACACAACGCATAACACAGAGATCAGATTCACGATCAGTCAGAGAGATTCTAAAGAGAACTTTGCGAGTGGAATAATCTCTGAAACAGTCTCGATGCAAACATCAGTTGCTGCGGAGACAAAGGACTGGCTATAATGCCACAATAGTCACATCGGTGACGGGGAATCAGAGTAATACTATTGCTAGGGAAGGAAATGGCCGATAAACAAAGACTCCGGGATTGTAGAGGGTTGCTGTGTTGCTTTACGTTGCTTTTCCTTTGGGAGGCAGTTGCTGGGCAGATTCACTATTCGATTCCTGAGGAAATGCAGAAAGGCTTTTTCGTGGGGAATATCGCAAAGGATCTGGGGCTCGATACAAAAAAAATCTCAGACGGTGGAGTCCGAATTATTGCAGAAGGTAGGACGAAATATTTTGCTCTCAATTTGCAGAACGGCTATTTGTATCTTAGTGAAAAAGTGGATAGAGAAGAAATATGTGGCCGGATCTCAAAATGTCTGTTACAATTGGAGATTTTTGTTCAGGAACAGGTTAAACTTTATACAGTTGAAATTGAAATCTCCGACATTAATGATAACGCGCCAAGCTTCCAAGTAGAGGAATTGGAGTTAAAGATCAGTGAGATCACAAGCACTGGGTCGCGCTTTCTTCTGCCAGACGCCCAGGACCCAGATGTAGGAAGTAATTCTATTCAGAGCTTCCAATTCAGCAGCAATAGGCATTTCTCCCTGGACGTGCAAACGGGAACTGATGGCGCAAAATACGCTGAACTGGTGCTAGAAAAAATTCTAGACAGAGAAGAACAAGCCGTTTACAATCTAGTCCTCACAGCCATTGATGGAGGAGACCCAGTCAGATCTGGCACTGCGAGAATCCGCGTTATTGTTGAGGATGCAAATGACAATGCGCCAGTTTTCACACAATCTGTTTATAAGGTGAAGGTTTTGGAAAACGTGTCTATAGGTTCCCTTTTGGTTACAGTGAACGCCACTGACCTGGATGAAGGAATGAACTCCGAGATAACATACTCCATCCGGAAAATATCAGAGAAAGCTTCAGACATATTTCAGCTGGATCCTAAAACCGGGAAAGTGACATTGACGGGGCACTTAGACTTCGAAGAAAGTGAATTATATGAAATAGAGGTTCAAGCCCGCGACGGGAGAGGACTATCTGCTCGCACAAGGGTTTCGTTAGTTCTTATGGATGTAAATGATAACGCTCCGGAAATTACAATCACAACTCTCATCAGCTCGATCCCCGAAGACTCCTCAGAGGGAACTGTGATCGCCTTTTTAAAAGTACGAGACGCAGATTCAAGAGAGAATGGTGAGGTCACGTGCTCCATCCCAGTCAATCTCCCCTGTCGGTTACAGAAATTATTTGACAATTACTACAGTTTGGTAACAGACAGAGCACTGGACAGGGAGCACGTCTCGGATTACAATGTAACGATCACAGCCACAGACCAAGGGATTCCTGCTCTTTCCACAACCACGTTCTTCCTGTTGAAGGTTTTAGACAAAAACGACAATCCGCCTGTCTTCAGCCAGACACTCTACACCTCTTATATCACAGAGAATAATCCTAAAGGGGCTTCTATTTTCACATTAAAGGCAAACGATGATGATTGGGAAGAAAACGCCAGAGTGACGTATTCAGTTACTGAAGGTCAAATTCAAGGAACTCCGCTCTCCTCCTCCATCTCCATTAACTCTGAGACTGGGGCTCTCTACGCTCTGCGCTCCTTCGATTACGAACAGTTCCGGGAGATTCGGTTCCAAGTGCAGGCTCAGGATGGGGGTTCCCCGCCTCTCAGCAGTAATGTCTCCGTCACTCTCTTTATACAGGATCAGAATGACAACAGCCCGCACATCTTACACCCCTCCTTTCCCACCGATGGCTCCACGGGAGTGGAGTTGGCCCCTCGCTCCTCCGAGCCGGGTTACCTGGTCACTAAGGTGGTGGCGGTGGATGCAGACTCCGGACAGAACGCCTGGCTCTCCTACCAGCTGCTGAAGGCTACAGAGCCGGGGCTCTTCTCTGTAGGACTCCACAGCGGAGAGATCAGGACAGCGCGCTATTTTCTCGACAAAGATGCGCTCAAGCAAAGTCTGGTGGTTTTAGTGAAGGACAACGGGCAGCCCCCTCTCTCTGCCACGGCCACTGTCACGGTGGTGGTGGCTGACAGCATCCCCGACATCCTCTCCGATTTAAGCAGCCTCTCAGCGCCTGCAGACCCCCAGTCCAACCTCACCTTGTATTTGGTGATCGCTGTGGCTTCCGTTTCCTGCTTGTTCTTTACCTTTATCATAGTGTTACTGGCCCTGAGGCTCCGCAGGTGGAGAAACTCGCAGCTGTTTGACTCCTCAAGTGTGACTTTCAGTGGAGTTCCCGTCTCGCAGTTTGTGGGGATCGATGGAGTCAGAGCTTTTCTTCACTCCTACTCACATGAGGTTTCTCTAACCATGGACTCCAGAAAGAGTCAACTGGCCTTTCCTAATGGCAGTTGTTCAAATAGCCTTACAGGTCAGCATCCTTCTGAGAAATCAGGTCCTCTTTTAGTCGTAGAAGTTTCAAATATCAATATTGACGATCAAGTCTCCCTTCAGGTGAGTTTCTTAAACCACAACTTTCTCTTTCACGTGGAAAGGCTTATTTCCTGGTGTGTTTTATATGTAATAGTTCCTGTAGAGCAACAGTTCATCGGCGTATCCTATAAATTAATGAAGTTTTACTTACTACACTATGCAATTATAAATAATTTTCCGATAATTTATTTGTAATGTAATGTAAATACCTTTAATTTTTCTGTACAGTATTACTTTTCAAAACTTCAATGAGCACTTACATGCAGGTGAAAACCAATATACTATTATATCTATACTTATTTGACTTCTACTTTATAATATTTTACTTATGGCGGTATCTGAGGTCCAACCATCAGCTTGAGAAATATTTATTTTCATACCAATGTGAATTGTAAAAAGCTCAACTCAAATAATATATCAAAATATTTCCCCAAACTCAGAATAATCTGAAAAAAAATTAAATGTCTTCTTACAATAAAATCTGGATTAAACACTGTAATCTTGCCTTTGTGGGTCACAACAGAATACCAAATTCAGGACAAACTGCTGAGAAATAGGGAGGACACACCCCAAACTAGTGATTATTCTCCCATGAGATATACCAAACCAGCAACAAAAGTAAACTTCTGTTTCACCACACTGGCTAACAAGAAGTCATAAAAGCAGTTTCCTTAGGCATTCCAGTCCTTGTATCACCACCAAAAACACTAGACTTAAAGATGAGTGGTTCTTTAAAACCAGTTTCATCAAGCAAAGGGTTCTTCTGATCCCAAAGGACCAGCCACACACCCAGGTCAATATACAACTCAGATATTACCCAAAAATCAGGCTGTTGCCAATCCTTTAATATCTACAATCTATAAAATTTATAAAAAGAAAGGTGAGAGTTAAAGCTAAATTAACTAATTAGATAAAATTAGATATTAGATCAAATTTACATTTGCCTTTATGAATAACTCCATCTAGAAAACACTGTCATAATCCAAGCAGAATATGAGGAAGGGATGGATAATTGTGAGGTCTGTGTCGGAAACAAACATGCCCAGGGCTGGCTCCAGGGTTTTGGCCGCCCCAAGCAGCCAAACAAAACAAAACAAAAAAAGCCGCGATCACGATCTGCGGCGGCAATTCGGCAGGAGGTTCGGCACGAGGTCCTTTGCTCCGAGCAGGAGTGAGGGACCCTCCCTGAATTGCCGCCGAACAGCTGAACATGCTGCCCCTCTCCGACGTGGCCGCCCCAAGCACCTGCTTGGTAAGCTGGTGCCTGGAGCTGGCCCTGAACATGCCTCACTTCCTTGCCATACAGACATGGCAGGAAAGGCATTTTCTTCGCCTTCTCTATAACCTGAGTGTCTGAGGATCCCTTCGAGATGATCTCTGAACTGCCAAATGTATTAATAAATCTGGGGTTAAGTATACAAGTAAAATTCTTAGTAATAGTTATCAAACCGCTTGGGTGAGAGTTTCTGCTAACTTTCTTTTCATAAGCAAATGAGAAAAAGAGGTGTGTGTTTAAATGAAGGAGAGAAGTATCTACTGATACAGTTAGGTGAATTTTCCACTAACAATTAATAAGCTATAACTTAACACTTCGCTATATGTTCTCTTATCCCCAAGTAGTAATAAGATAATTTTGTATTTATATCTATATCTATTGGGGAAAGGGCGGGGGGAGGGGCTAAAGGGCTCCTTGTGAGAACACCATGACATGCATTCTAAGGATGTCAACTGAATTTTAAACATTTCTTTCTAAAACTAGTTTCCGGTGGATTATGCCTTAGTTTTTAATTGACTGCCACTTCCGATGTATAATTTCATTTTAATTACTTTTAAACTTGCTCTTTTCTCTGAGTGATCTGCTTAGAAAACAGTATAAAGAGTTTGTTAGTTATTTAAAATGAATGTCATAGTTCCATATTAAAGCCAGGAATTAAGTTCTGAGTAAGGGTTTGGTTATAATAATGAAGAGTATTAATGTATCTGTATTAGCTATAATGTTTGGAGTGTATTTTCTTCGATATCCAGAAATAGATTATCTTACCTCCGAGAAAATATTTAATAGGCATAGACAAGATCTCAAAGAAATATGGGTAAACGGGGTCTTATTCCTGAATGGGAACTTCTTGAAATATTCAGAAAGCGAGAACATTTGTTTTCAGAAGCTCCGTTTTTCTACGTTGAAGCAAACTGTCCAGTTATGCCCCAAATGAAAATACGATGAGTAAGTTTATCGGTATAAATTTGCCTGTATTTCGAGCACTGTTGTATCGGTTGGTTTGACAAAGACATTTTTGTTTTAAGTAATTCTTTACATTATTTTACCTTCGATATTTATTCAAATAAGTTGGAGGTCAGAGTTAGTCTCTATTCAGCGCCATATAGTTGCATTATCGAGATGCGCCTAGCTGCAGATCTCCGGCTGAGACGCAGGGTGTCGCTGTTGGCAAGTGCGATGAGGGAGCGGCAGCTGGGGATCCATTGCAGATTCCGGCAGTATCGCAGTCAGCCTGTGCAGAGCGGAGAGGAGACATAGCAGAGATATATCCACACAGACTCGCTGAAAACATCAGTCTCTGACTGGCGTTTCCATGAAATATTGAGAAGAGAAATAATTTTATTTATTCAACCTTATCGCAGAAGGTTTCAATTTACTTGGAATCTAAAACTCCCGGTCCGTTCGGAATGGACGAGGAGAACAATGCAGTGAAATTAAGAAGGACATGGATAAAAACATGCGACAGAACCAGGGGCCGGAGATACGAATGGCAAGTACTGTTTTTTCACTTCTTATTCTCGTTGTTCTGCCCGACGCTTTCTGAGCAGCTTCGCTATGCGATTCCTGAGGAAATGGCCAAAGGTTCCCTTGTGGGGAACTTTGCCAAGGATTTGGGGATAAATGTAAGAGGACTGTCATTTCGGAGCCTCCGTATTGTCTCTAGTTCAAAAAGGCAGTATTTCGCCATTGGTGCAGAAACTGGAAACCTAAATGTAAATGACAGAATAGACCGAGAAGAAATATGTGGAAAATCTCCTCTTTGTGTTCTAAATCTCGAAACGGTAATTGAAAACCCTTTCAACGTTTTTCATGTGATTGTAGAAATCCAAGATGTTAACGATAATCCGCCGTATTTCACCAGAAGCAATGCTGATTTTAAAATAAGTGAGTCCGCGCTACCCGGGGCTCGGTTTCCATTAGAAATGGCGCAAGATCCCGATGTTGGGATCAACGCAGTACAGAATTACCAGCTCAGCCAGAATCAGTACTTTGTCTTGTCAGTGAAGATGAGCACAAATGGCAATAAATACGCAGAATTAGTTCTGGGTAAGCATTTGGATCGGGAGAAGCAAAGTTACCATCACTTGATGTTTACGGCTGTGGATGGGGGGGACCCAGTCAGAACTGGGACTGTTCAGATAAGGATTAATGTCACTGACGCCAATGACAATCCCCCCGTATTTACTGAAGAGATCTACAAAGTCAGCCTGAGTGAAAATCTACCACAGGACTTCTTAGTGCTTCAGGTGAAAGCCACGGATAAAGATGAAGGGTTATATGCAAAGATTGTCTACTCTTTTAGTAACATACCCGACAGTATTTCTAAACTATTCAAGATGGATCCTGATAACGGAGAAATTATAACTAAATGGAATCTGGATTATGAAATAGCCAACAACTTCTTATTGGATGTGGAAGCGACCGACGGCGGAGGTCTGACTGCTCACTGTAAACTTCAAATAGAAATTCTTGACGAGAATGACAATGCCCCAGAGATAACGCTGACATCTGTGTCCAGTCTAGCCCCCGAAGACTCTTTGGCGGGGACAGTGATAGCTTTGATCAATGTCATTGATCAAGATTCTGCTGAAAACGGAAAGGTCATTTGTCATTTAGACGAAAAATTGCCTTTTAAAATATTATCCTCTTCTAATAATTACTACAAACTCGTCACAGACAGCATCCTGGACAGAGAAAGGACCCCGGAGTACAATATCACAATCACCGCCACAGACAACGGCTCTCCCCCCCTCTCCACCCAGAAAACCATCCTGTTGCAGATCTCGGATATCAATGACAACTCCCCTATCTTTGAGAAACCTTCCTACATCGCCTATGTGCCAGAGAACAATCCCTCGGGGGCCTCTGTTTTCAGTGTAAAAGCCTCAGACCGGGATCTGGACCGGAACGCCCGACTCACTTACTCCATCCTGAGCAGCAACCTCCAGGAGCTGCCTCTCTCCTCCTACATCTCCATTAACTCCCAGACCGGAGCTATCTATGCGCAGCGCTCCTTCGACTATGAGCAATTCCGGGAGTTTGAAGTGCAAGTGAAGGCCCAAGACGGCGGGTCCCCGCCTCTCAGCAGCAACGTCACCGTCAGGGTGTTTATTCTGGATCAGAATGATAACGCCCCTCGCATCCTGTACCCTTCCCTTGGAGCCGATGGCTCCGCCTTGTTCGAGATGGTCCCTCGCTCGGCCGAGGCAGGTTATCTGGTGACTAAGGTGGTGGCGGTGGATGGTGACTCAGGACACAATGCCTGGCTCTCCTACCATCTGCTCCAGGCCACGGAACCGACGCTCTTCAGCATGGGGCTGCATACCGGGGAGATCCGGACAACCCGCGCCTTTACGGACAGAGATGCTGTGAAGCACAGGCTGGTCACCCTGGTGAAGGATAACGGGCAGCCGCCTCTGTCAGCCACAGTGACTCTCAACCTGGTGTTTGCTGAGAACTTCCAAGAGGCTCTTCCGGAAATGAGCGACCAATCTGGTGACTCGGCACCTCAGTCTGATTTACAGTTTTACTTGGTGTTGGCTTTAGCCTCGATCTCATTTTTGTTCCTCCTGACAGTTACACTGGCCATTGTGATGAAATTGCGAAGGTCAGGAAAACCCACTGTTCTTCGATGTCTGAATTCTGACATTTACTCCAAGGCCCATCCCAGTTATGCACCGAACTACTGCGATGGTACTTTACCTTATTCCTACAATCTCTGTTTAGCCACAACTACCAGTGATAGTGGCTTTAAGTTCTTGAAAACCGATGGTCAGAATGATGCACCAGGTAGTAATCTTTGCAGTAATAACTCTGGAATGTTGTATCTGAACAGCAACAGTAACGACCCAAATTCTCAGTCCGAAACTCTACCGAAGGTGAGTGAATAAACTGATCCATTAGTGTTCTTCTTAATATTGGCCATGTCTCGGTATTTTTAAAGGAAACCTGATTATTAATTATCTTAATTAAAATGTTTAGTATCTAAAAGATCGTGTGTTAATCCCGAAGAAGTATTTTTAGTTTTGTGTTTTTGATTTATGTTGACGTAGCATTTAGTTAGAGGTTGTGATTTTTTGAGAAGTGTATTTTGATATGATTGTGATATTGGCATGCCAAGTTCCAGCTCATGCCAAGGTTCCATGTTTTAACTGAGACCTGACAGATACAGAGCTGGAATCTGTGGGTTAATATTGATAAAGTAGGTATTAGAATTAAAAGAAAGTGTTTAGACTGTATTGACTGCTTGTGAGTTGTTGTCTGCATTAATCTTACTTGTTATATCTATGTTCCATATTATATGGTAATATTTGAGCCGTTGTATTGTGAGCCTCTGTTACGGTATGAATTGTCACGTGGAAGAGGGACATCAGTTAGTGTGAAGAGGGTCTCTTGTACAGTAATTATGCCCATCTTTAAAGAGGAGACCCAGGGATATCAGACATTCTAAGGGGTCATTTTAAGGAGCTCTGTTACTGTGTGAAACCTTCGCCTTTTGGACTTACATGTTCCTATTTATTCTTTAATTAGTACTTTTTTAAAGTTTAAGCTAAAGTGTTTTATCGTTTTTATAGAAAAATAGATCTTTTAAAAATGTACTTTTGGCCTTTATACAATTGTGTCCTTTATTTGTTAGTATCCTAGTATCTCAGCAAGAGGTGACATAATATAGAAATGTGCTGGACTGTGGCTTTAAGTAGTCTAGTGGATATATGTTTTGTTCTAAAGGTTTATTACTTAACGCATTTGCACTGGTGTTTGTTGCATGATAACAGATGATTATTCATGATGTACCAGTGTTCCAGTGGCTCTGCACATGTACGCACATAACCTGATATTCGCTTTCAATGTTCCCTAGCAGCATTTGATTAGCTATCAGAATGCATGGAATATCATCTTATATGTACTTACATGAGGAATACTATCTATAAAGTTATTCATTAATTGTAGCAGATGTTTCATTCCATGGTAAGTGCTGTTACATATGGAACTGGCATGTTTGTGGATGAGGTGTTCCTCGTTCCATATCATATGTAAATATGATTATGGAGTGAAACTTGGCTCCAGAGGAGCCCTGGCTCATTCTATTTGATCTATCTTTTTGCACTTTGTGTGATATGGACAGTACATTAAATGGGAGAAAATATATTTATAAGACCATTCCCTCAATTATGTCACAGTATTTTCTGGGCAGAGCATTCCACTTCTCCCTCAGAAATAGCTCTAATTTCTTTGTTCTCTCATAAAAAAGGAAATTCAAAAATCTGTTTTGTCATACAAAAGAATATATTAAAAATAAATTAGGTTGCCAAGTGACACATTTTATAGTGTGGAAATGTCAAAGTTAAAGTTGCCAAAGCAACCCTGTTGTGAAAATATAGTATGGTACAGCATTTTATTTCATGGTCATATGCTACATTTTATTAAGAGACCATGCCTCAGTCAGAACCTGTAAATTGAACAGTGAATGAGTCCGAATTCTGCAGTGAACTAAGCAAGGACTCACTGAGTGCAGAAGTTGAACAATGTGCAGTGAAGGTGGCAATGATATGGTGGGATCATGCAGGAACAGGGGAGGCCTCCTAATTCATACTGAGAAAGTAGGGCAATCAAGGTGAGCAGCCCTCAGTCATGAAAGAACAGGTTAAAGACTATTTAGAAAAACTGGACATGCACAAGTCCATGGGGCCAGATGGAATGCATCCGAGGGTGCTGAGGGAGTTGGCTCATATGATTGCAGAGCCATTGGCCATTATCTTTGAAAACTTGTGGTGAATGGGGGAGGTCCCGGATGATTGGAAAAAGGCAAATATAGTGACTATCTTTTTAAAAGGAAAGAAGGAGAATCCGGGGAACTACAGACCAGTCAGCCTCACCTCTGTCCCCAGAAAAATCATGGAGCAGGTCCTCAAGGAATCCATTTTGAAGCACTTGGAGGAGAGGAAGGTGATCAGGAACAGTCAACATGGCTTCACCAAGGGCAAGTCATGCCTCACCAACCTGATTACCTTCTATGATGAGATAACTGGCTCTGTAGGTATGGGGAAAGTGGTGGACATGGTATATCTAGACTTTATCAGAGCTTTTGAGACAGTCTCCCAGAGTATTCTTGCCAGCTAGTTAAAGAAGTGTGGATTGGATGAATGGACTATAAGGTGGATAGAAAGCTGGCTAGACCATCGGGCTCAATGGGTAGTGATCAACGGCTCCATGTCTAGCTGGCAACCGGTATCAAGGGGAGTGCCCCAGGGGTTGGTCCTGGGGCCAGTTTTGTTCAACATCTTTATTAATGATCTGGATGATGGGATGGATTGCACCCTCAACAAGTTTGTGGATGACACTGAGCTGGGGGAAGAGGTAGATTTGCTGGAGGGTAGGGATAGGGTCCAGAGTGACCTATACAAATTGGAGGATTGGGCCAAAAGAAATCTGATGAGGTTCAACAAGGACAAGTGCAAAGTCCTGCACTTAAGATGGAAGACTTCCATGCACTGCTACAGGCTGGGGACTGACTGGCTAAGTGGCAGTTCTGCAGAAAGAAACCTGGGGATTACAGTGGATGAGAAGCTAGATATGAGCCAACAGTGTGCCCTTGTTGCCAAGAAGGCTAACAGCATATTGGGCTGCATTAGTAGGAACATTGCCAGCAGATTGAGGGAAGTGATTATTCCCCTCTATTTGGCACTGGTGAGACCACATCTGGGGTATTGCATCCAGTTTTGCCCCTCCCCCCCAGAGAGTCCAACAGAGGACAACAAAAATGATTAGGGGTCTGGGGCACATGACTTATGAGGAGAGCCTAAGGGAACTGGTCTTACCTAGTCTGCAGAAGAGAAGAGTGAGGGGGGATTTGATAGCAGCCTTCAACTACCTGAAGGAGGGTTCCAAAGAGGATGGATCTAGGCTGCTGTCAGTGGTGGCAGATGACAGAACAAGGAACAATGGTCTCAAGTTGCATTGGGGGAGGTCTTCTGAATGCTTGATTTCACAACTTTAACATTCCTTTAATGTAGGGTTCAGCTTTTGGTGTTTCCATTTCTCAGTGTATATTCCTAGGTTTTTAAAAAACTAATTTTGGGGGGAAATCAGAAATTCTGTTGTGTGGAACCATATTACCCTGCCACATGGGTCATCAGCAGGGTTGGGACCTTCAAAGCCACAATGTTATCCTCTCTGTGGACCAACCACTAAAGAGGGAAGAAACAAACATTTCCCCAGTGGGTTTCACAGCTATTTGCTAGACAGCAGAGGACTGCTGAGACTCAGAAATTCTGTGTTTGGGGTTCAAACTTTTGAAGAAAAGTATGCTGTAGTGATTACAGACCCTTCCTCCCTGTTCTTCCCCAAGCAAACCCTTTCTGAGCTTTTCGCCTCCAGCCTGTACTTCTCCCAGTCATTCTCAAAGCACTGTTCTCATCTCAGTCTCCCACAATCCCTGTGTATTCAAGTGAGGCTATCCCTTCTTCAATCTGTGTGGGTGCTTGTAAGAGGGGCCATAAGATTACAACAGAGACAGTCTCCTTTCTCTCAGTTCTAGTGCAAGGTTCCAAACATCCCCTAACTAACAGGAGGAAGGAAAGGTCTGATGAGCACTAGCAGCCCTGCAGAGAAGCATGCTTAGTCACTGTAACAGGGCCTCCTCAGTCCCACTTCTATCTCCATCTGCACAGCAGAGACCCTTGTGCTGGTCCAACACCTTGTGCAGTTTATTTATATATGAGTCCCACCACCTTCACATACATGGCACCTTTCCAAGCATAGGGGAGAGCAATATCTCTTTCCTTCTCACTGCCTGCTTTCCCCCTTTTCATTTCCTTCCTGTGCCTATTCGTGGGCTCTGTCTAATGGCTTTATTAGCCTTTCTGCCCTGTCCCAACCATAAATGAAGCACAGGTCTGTCTCCTCAACTCCAATCTGCTATGCCTGATTGGAGCTTCTGTGAACAGAGTGATGACTCAGGGTTTCATACCTAGCACTCTATCATAGTCAAGCTGTGGTGGTGGCACATGTGCAGTCCCATTGCATGTAGAATCTCTGTGGGGATAGATTGTTCTCCATTCAAACAGAATCTTTAGAGAATAGAGCCACCTGATTCTAAACCTCTACTGAGAATGTGCCAACTCTGATTTTTCATAAGTTTATAACTCAGCTAAATGCTTGCAAATCTTCACAGGAACCGCAAAAGGCACAATCCTAATACTACGGTGCCTACCCAGTAAATTTTCATATACCTGATCAAAAGCATCGGGTCAGGAGAGCTTCTCAATTAAATGGTTCTAAGAATTTTTTCAATATGAAAAAAACAATATGTTTTCCCCTAATTCCATACTCAGAAATGGATGAACTGTTTTAGCTGAAAGTTGAAAAACATTCAGCCTGAGGCAGCATAGAAAATTTGAGTCCAAAGAATTAAATTTGACAAAGTTTAAGCAACTGAAAAGAGAGTTTTATAATGGCAAAAGTTAAGCACTCCCAAATAGGCATTGCTACCAACTCTAATTTCATGGAGCTAATTACATTATTGTGTAGACACAATATTTAGCCTTCTTCCTTTTTGCTTAATAAGTTGTTTAAAGGTAAGTTTCATACCCTTTATATGTTCACCGAACATTAGCCAATTTCTGAATGAGTGAGTGAATGAATGAAGGAATGAATACTAGTTTCACCCATATGAATGTCTCCACTGACTAAACCGGCTGTTGAATCAGCCCCAGAATGAGAGAGAATTCCCGTAGAAACACCAGTAGCTGAACATGTTATTTAAAACTGTATTATCATGTGTAACCACAAAGAGGCGTAATTAAAATTGTATGCACAATCTTATTTTGGGGATTTACTGAAAGGTGAGTGCTTAGCTTTGCAACCTTAACATTCTGTTAAAATAGATTTTGTATGGATTTTGACTATCAAAGATAATAAATATATTGTAATAAAAGAATATAGCAAAACTGATTACTAATTTAACTGCCAATGTGTTTGCAGAACATATGAATCTAAATCCTAAACAGCAATGGCTCTGGCCATTAGATCACTTATGCTTGTGTTTATAAAGTCACTGAGATTATTGAGATGTATGAACTTCTCACATGGCCAAGTTTACTGGGCTGGTACTCAAGAGTATTATTATTAAATTATACAAAAAAGTCAAAGAGCAGTAAGCCAAAGAACAATAATTCTTTAATTTGCATCATGAAGAAAAACGTTATAGTTGAGACTTGAATGATAGATAAACAGAGAGTAAGAGAGAAACAGACAAGCAGAAAGACAGAACTCGACATTTTAAGCATTTCCGACTTATAATGACTGGATTATAAGGGTATGTCTACCCTACGGGATAACTCCGAATTTACAGAATTCAATTTTTGGCAACCGATTGTATAAAGTCGAGTGCATGCGGCCATACTAAGCACATTAATTCGGTGGTGTGCATACATGTATCGAGGCTAGCGTCGACTTCCGAAGCGTTGCACTGTGGGTAGCTATCCCATAGCTATCCCATAGTTCCCGCAGTCTTCCCCACCCATTGGAATTCTGGGTTGAGATCCCAATGCCTGATGGGGCCAAAAATTTGTCGCGGGTGGTTATGGGTAAATGTCGTCAGTCAATCCTCCCTCCGTGAAAACAACGGCAGACAATCATTTCGTGCCCTTTTCCCTGGATTGCCCAGGAAGACCCCATAGCATGGCAACCATGGAGCCGGTTCAGCCTTTTTTCATTGTCACCGTATGTCTACTGGATGCTGCTGACAGATGCGGTACTGCAACACTACACAGCAGCATCCCTTTGCCTTTGCAAGTTAGCAAAGACGGTTACCAGTCATACTGTACCGTCTGCTGCTGTCATCGGTGCTCCTGGCCAGCCTCGGACAAAAATGGGAATGAATCCCCAGGTCATTCTGTTCTTTAAGTTTTGTCTAATGGAGAGTCAGTCCTGCCTAGAATATCAGACAAACCTACTAAAGAACCAGAGAGGCAAACGGATGCTCCGGGTCAGAGCCCCAGACATCCCGCAGAAATGATGAGCTGCATGCCATTCTAGGGGGTGCCCCTACAACAACCCCACCCATTGCTTCCCTTCTCCCCCATCCCTCTCGGGCTACCTTGGCAGTTATCCCTCCCATTTGTGTGATGAAGTAATAAAAAATGCATGAATTTGAAACAACACTGACTTTATTTCCTCTGCAAGCAGAGATCAAAGGGGGGCGGGGAGGGCGGTTGGCTTACAGCGAAGTAGAGTGAACCACCATTCTGCACTTGCTCAGCCTATAGCTGAAAATGGGAATCTGTGATAAGCACTAGGATAGAAGCACTTGCAGGGCTGAATCTCCATTTGTGTGTGTGGGCCTTTGGTTGACACTGGTAAAATACAAAATGTCCCAGGATATGTATGTTGGGGGACAGTTCTAAACAGCAGCTTTATTTTTTTATTTGCAGCAAAATGTAGAGGTCTAAGTATCTGATTGTGAGCCATGGGAGCAAGGAGTAGGCTGGGGTAGGTGCGACCGTGTGGTGCTGCCGACTGGGAGAGCAGCCTGAGGCAGAAGCCTCCGGCTGGCATGATATTCCAGGCAGGACTGAATCTCCATTACACAAAACTTAAAGAAGAGAATGACCTGGAGTCATTCCCTTTTTGGTCCAGGCGCCCCCAACCAACCTCACCAAGGCCAGCCAGGAGCACCCACTGGACGACGATGACAGTTACCAGTCATACTGCACCATCTGCCATCCGCAAGGCAAGGCAAGGCAAGGGGATGCTGCTGTGTAGCGCTGCAGCACCGCGTCTGCCAGCATCATCAGACATACTGTGACAGTGAAAAAAGGCGAGAAACTATTTTTTCCCCCTTGCTTTCATGGGGGAGGGGGGGTGCCTGATGAAATATAGCCTGAACCACCTGCGACAATGTTTTTGACCCTTCAGGCATTGGGAGCTCAACCCAGAATTCAAATGGTTTTCGGAGAGTGCGGAAACTGTGGGATAGCTACGGTTGTCAGTCACCCCTCCCTCCATGAGCATCCATTTGATTCTTTGGCTTTCTGGTATGCTTGTCTCAGCTCCTTAAGTTTCACGCAGCACTGTGTTGAGTCCCTGTTGTGGCCTCTGTCCATCATGGCCGTGGAGATTTTTTCAAATGTTTTGGCATTTCGTCTTTTGGAACGGAGTTCTGATAGAACAGATTCATCTCCCCATACAGAGATCAGATTCAGTATCTCCCGTACGGTCCATGCTGGAGCTCTTTTTTGATTCTGGGACTGCATGGTCACCTGTGCTGATTAGCTCTGCATGGTCACCTGTGCTGATCAGCGCTCCACGCTGGGCAAACAGGAAATGAAATTCAAAAGTTCGCAGGGCTTTTCCTGTCTACCTGGCCAGTGCATCTGAGTTCAGATTGCTGTCCAGAGCGGTCACAATGGTGCACTGTAGGATAGCTCCCGGAGGCCAATACCGTCGAATTGTATCCACACTAACCCTAATTTGAACTGGCAATGTCGATTTCAGCGCTACTCCCCTCATCGGGGAGGAGTTCAGAAATCGATTTTAAGAGCCCTTTATGTCAACAAAAATGGCTTTGTTGTGTAGATGGGTGCAGGGTTAATTTGATTTAACGCTGCTAAATTTGACCTAAACTCATAGTGTAGACCAGGCCTAAGAAACAGTTCCAGAGTTACATTGAAAGTCTATCTGTGTTTATCTTTGTCCGTGTGTTAATTAAAAAATTAGACAGATGAGAACATCTAAAGAATTAAAACAATTTGAAAAAATGAACTCAGGGGAAGCTGATTTTTTCTGAGATGCTGCGGTTATTGGTTGAGACTCTGAGTGCCGCTGTTCACCAATCAGAGGGAGAAATGCAATGAGAGATCCAGGCAGCCCTGCTGTTACACAGCACAGAACACAAAGAGATCAGACTCACATTCATCCGGTCTGGAGACCAAAGGGAGCATCGTGATTGAACTCAATCTCTCCTCCACCCAGGCTTGGAAGAAGTATTTTGGAAACACTCCTCTAAAGAGTTATATCTATAATAGCTGTACAGAAATCTCATGAATAGCAATCTGAGGCAATTATTCGCTTGCTGGAAATGGCTGATCCACAAAGACACCGGAACTGGTTACCATTTGGGAAGTAGTTTCTCAGCAGAATCGTTATTTGATTCCCGAGGCAATTAAGAAAGGGTCTTTTGTGGGGATATTGCAAAGGATCTGGGCGGTGTAAAAAGAGGCTCTCAGACCACGGAATCCGGATCATATCGAAAGGTGGGACGCAGTGTTTCTTCTAAACAGCGGCCATTTATATTTGTCAGACAAAATAGAGAAGAGATCTAAGGCTGAATACCAAGGTCTCTGTTACTTCTTTGAAGTTTTAGTAGAAGACATATTAAATGTTTTGCAACAGAAATGGAAATCACAGACATTAATGATAACGCGCCAAGTTTCCAAGCTACATGGAAACTTTTTAAAGACACTATAATAGAGGCTCAACTTAAATGGATACCCCAAATTTAAAAAAATAGTAAGAGAACCAAAAAGTGCCACCGTGGCTAAACAACAATGTAAAATAAGCAGGGAGAGGCAAAAAGGCATCCTTTAAAAAGTGGAAGTAAAATCCTAGTGAGGAAAATAGAAAGGAGCATAAAATCTGGCAAGTGAAGTGTAAAAATATAATTAGGAAGGCCAAAAAAGAATTTGAAGAACAGCTAGCTAAAGAATCAAAAAGGAATAGCAACAACAACAAAAAAAAATTAAGTAAATCAGAAGCAGGAAGCCTGCTAAACAGCCAGAGAGGCCACTGGACAATCGAGATGCTTAAGGAGCACTCAAGGACAATAAGGCCATTGCGGAGAAACTAAATGCAGGAGTGAAAGGAACTTAAATTTCCTACTGGTATGGTTGTATCGCAACCCCTCTTCCCACCTCCACTCCTACACACTTAACTTCATGGATCTCTTTGCATTACTTTGATACAGTAGCTGTCTACTAGTTTTATTCTAGAGTATTGGTAGTAGCTTTAAGGGTATGTCTATACAGCCAACGTTAAAGTGTTGCCCTGGCAGTGCTGCCACAGCAGCGCTTTAACATGGCTGTGTAGTCATGGCTCCAGCGCTGGGAGAGAGCTCTCCCAGCTCTGTAATAAAACCACCTCTCTCCCAGCGCTATGCCACAACTACACAAGCCATGTTAAAGTGCTGCTGCCGCAGCGCTGCCAAGGCAACACTTTAATGTTGCTAATGAAGACTTGCCCTTAAAACTAGCCTATTTTACCCACTTGTGCTGAATGCTTCGGCCACTTTCTTAGGCCTGGTCTACACTGGGGGGAAAGAGGGCAGATTGATCTAAGTTACGCAAATTTAGCTACGTGAATAATATAGCTGAAGTCGATGTACTTAGCTCAACCTACCATGGTGCCTTCACTGTGGTGAGTCGACTGCTGCCGCTCCCCCGTCGACTCCGTTTGCACCTCTCGCGACGGTGGAGTACAGGAGTCGACAGGAGAGCGCTCAGGGATCAATTCATTGCAGCTAGACTAGACACAATAAATCGACCCCTGCTGGATCGATCGCTGCCCGTCGATCCGGCGGGTAGCGTAGACATACCCTTGCTGGCCCCTACCAGCTTACTTTCACCTCTGACTAAATGAATTCCTCACATAGGTCTTTACGGCTGAGGATGTGAGGGAGATTCCCAAACCTGAGCCATTCTTTTTAGGTGACAAATCTGAGTAACTGTCCCAGATGGAGGTGTCATTAGAGGAGGTTTTGGAACAAGTTGATAACTACTAACTGCAGTCTGTAACCTATCATTTAAATCAGCTTCTGTACCAAATGACCGGAGGATAGCTAATGTGACGCCAATTTTTAAAAAGGGCTCCAGAGGTGATCCTGGCAATTTTAGGCTGGTAAGCCTGACTTCAGTACCGGGCAAACTGATTGAAACTATAGTAAAGAACAAAATTGTCAGACACACAGATTAACATAACTTGTTGGAAAAGAGTCAACATGGTTTTTGTAAAGGGAAATCATGCGTCTCCAATCTACTAGAATTCTTTGAGGGGGTCAACAAGCATGTGGACAAAGGGGATCCAGTGGATATAGTGTACTTAGATTTTCAGAAAGCCTTTGACAAGGTCCCTCACCAAAGGCTCTTAAGCAAAGTAAGCTATTATGGGATAAGAGGGAAGGTCCTCTCATGGATCGCTAGTTGGTTAAAAGATAGGAAACAAAGGGTAGGAATAAATGGTAAGTTTTCAGAATGGAGAGAGGTAAATAGTGATTCCCCCAGGGGTCTGCACTGGGACCAGTCCTATTCAATATTCATAAATGATCTGGAAAAAGGGGTAAACAGTGAGGTGTTTGCAAATTTGCAAATGCTACAAAACCACTCAAGATAGTTAAATCCCAAGCAGACTGCGAAGAGATACAAAAGGATCTCATAAAACTAGGTGACTGGACAACAAAATGGCAGATGACATTCAATGTTGATAAATGCAAAGTAATGCACATTGGAAAACATAATACCAACTATATAAATAAAATGATGGGTTCTAAATTAGCTGTTACCACTCAAGAAAGAGATCTTAAAGTCATTGTGGATAGTTCTCTGAAAATATCCATTCAACGTGCAGTGGCGGTCAAAAAAGCGAACAGAATTTTGGGAATCATTAAGAAAGAGATAGATAATAAGACATATTGCCACTATATAAATCCATGGTACACCCATATCTTGAATACTGGGTGCAGATGTGGTCACCCTATCTCAAAAAAGATATATTGGAATTGGAAAAGGTCCAGAAATGGGCAACAGAAATGATTAGGGGTATGAAATGGCTTCTGTATGAGGAGAGATTAATAAGACTGGGACTTTTCAGCTTGGAAAAGAGGCAATTAAGGGAGGATATGACTGAGGTCTATAAAATCATGACTGGTGTAGAGAAAGTAAATAAGGAAGTGATATTTACTTCTTCTCGTAACACAAGAACTAGAGGTCACCAAATGAAATTAATAGGCAGCAGGTTTAAAACAAACAAAATGGGGTATTTTTTCACACAATGTACAGTCAGTCTGTGGAACTCTTTGCCAGAGTATGTTGTGAAGGCCAAGATTATAACAGGGTTCAAAAAAGAACTAGATAAATTCATGGAGGATAGGTTCATCAATGGCTATTAGCCAGGATGGGCAGGGATGGTGTCCCTAGCCTCTGTTTGCCAGAAGCTGGGAATGGGTGACAGGGAATGGATCACTTGATGATTACTTGTTCTGTTCATTCCCTCTGGGGCACCTGGCATTGGCCACTATTGGAAGACAGGATACTGGGCTATCTAGAGATTACAGACAGAATGGGGAGGTCTGGTGCTCCATCACAGACAGCCTTCTATTTATACTAAAGAAATCATTTGACAATTACTATAGTTTGGTGACTGACAGAGCCCTGGAAAGGGAGTAGGTCTCGAGTCAGATTACAATGTAAATAACACAGGCACGGACCGAGGGACTCCTCTCTGCAACCACCTTCCTTCCACTGATTATGTTGGACAAAAAATACAACCTGACGGTCCTCAACCAATCATCCTATACTTCCTGTATCACAGAGAACAATCGCAAAGGGGCTTCCATTGTCACTTTAAAAGCAAATGATCCTGACTGGGAAGAGAACGCTAAAGTCACATATTCTACTCAGAGTGCAGATCAGAGAGGAAACAGAGCAGAGGAACAAGCACACGCATTCACTACCATAAATCCTCATTACAGGAGAAAATGGATCATTAAGGAGCAAGTTCTTCAGTGTTTTGGCTGTGATATTTCTAACTGTGTGGGAGATTCAGCAGTTGAATATACTAGACAGGGCTTGTCTACACTACAAAATTAAGTTGACTTTATCTAATTTGACCTCGAACCTCCAAATTAATTAAATTGATTGTGGGTGGCCACACCATGCCTATTGTCTTGATGGAGTGCATCCTCACTAACAGTGCCTGCATCAATATGCACAAAGCAGTGCTTTGTGGGTAGCTATCCCAAAGTGCAACTTGCTGCAGTGTGTTTTGAGACATTTGTGCAATGCCTCATGGGATCAAAACATTGTCGCAGGGGAGAATGGGGGCATTGCATCGACATCCCATGATGCACTGTGCTCCCTCCCTCATATCAATGGCAAACAACCCAGTGGTTTTCACGCCTTAAAACTGCCATGCATACATCATAACCACAGAAGCATGGCGCCTGCTCAGTTGTGCACTCTTGCTGTGAGCATCTCAAACACCTCACGCCTTCTCCTGCAGTATTTCCAGAGCCGAAGTTAGGTTCGCTGTGTGGAACATAGCGATGTCCTGCAAGCAGCCCTGCTGCAAGCCATTGAAAAAAACAATTCACAGTTGCTGCTGGCAGTCACAGAGCAACTGCATGCTATTGAGTGCCGTTTTTGGTCTCGTGACTGGTGGGACCGCATCGTTTTGCAGGTATAGGATGACAAGCACTGCCTGCAGAACTTTCAAATGTGGAAAGCCACCCTCCAGGAACTTTGTGCAGAGCTTTCCCCTGCCCTGCAGTTCAGCAACACAAAAATGAGAGCTGCTCTGACAGTGGAGAAGCGAGTGGCGATCACTCTTTGTAAGCTTGCAATGCCAGTCAGTTACCAGTCATTGTGGAATCAATTTGGAGTAGGTAAATCAACCATGGAAGCTGCTGTGTTCTAAGTGTACAGGGCTATTAATTGACTTCTACTACGAAGGGTAGTGAGTCTAGGAAATGTGCAGGACATAGTGAATGGTTTTGCCACAATGGGGTTCCCTAAGTGCAGTGGGGCGATAGATGGCACGCATATCCCCATCTTGGCACCAGACGACCTTTCCAAAGAGTACATAAACCAAAAGGGATACTTTTCAATGGTGTTGCAAGTGCTGGTGAATCACAGAGGGTGGTTCACCGACATCAGTGTAGGATGATTGGGAAAGGTTCATGACATGCACATCTTTAGGAACTTGGATCTGTTCAAAAAGCTGCAATCAGGGACTTTCTTTCCAGACCACAAAATGAACATTGACGATGTTTAGATGCCTATAGTTATCCTGGGGGATCCAGCCTAACCTTTGCTCCCATGGCTCATGAAGCCATACACCGTTCGTCTGGACAGCAGTAAGGAGCCATTCAGCTGTAGGCTCAACAAGTTCAGAATGGTGGTTGAATGTGCCTTTGGTCATTTAAAAAGGCGCTGGAGAAGTTTACTAACAGGGTGGGACCTTAGTGAAGAGAACATCCCCATGGTTATAGCTACCTGCTGTGTGCTCCATTATATCTGTGAAAAAAGGGGGAAATTTTTCTGCAGGTGTGGGCAGTTGAGACAGATCACATGACAGCCATTTTTGAGCAGCCAGACACCAGGGCAATAAGAAGAGCACAACAAGAGGCACTGCATATCTGCGAGGCTTTGAAAAGCCATTTCACTAATGTGTCACAGTAATGTGAGCTGCTTGTCTGCATTGTGATTTCCCAAACCTTCATCTGGCTTGTATCACTGTCCCTGTAAAGCCAACCCCCTGCCCAAGCCCACTGCTTTTACTCAATAAAGAACATTTATTTCTCCAATCCATTTATTTTATTTAACAAACATAAGTAAAGAGGGAGAACAGAAAAAAAAAGATAACCATGGGGAAAGGAGGTTGGAAAGTTAGAACGGGAGAAATATTTTCAGCTGTGTAACATAACACCGCATTCTAAACCATCAAAGGTCTGTGAATGGGAGCCTTCTGTTCCTTGTACCCTCCCCCTGAGTTAAGTGAAAGGGATAATGGACTTTTCATCCACGCCTCATGGAACTCTTGAGGGAGGGTGATTCTGTACCAGGCAATGCTGGCTGGCTGTCCACCGGGGTCTTCAAAGGAACTCTATCCTCCTGCTTCTGTTCCTGCAGTTCAACCAGATGCCTCAACATGTCTGCTTGGTCCCTCATAATCCAAAGCATTGCATCCTGCACTGCACACTCTTGCTCATGGGAGGCTTTCCTGCTATCCATGTCCATGTCTAACTTCTCAGACAGTGAAATCCTCCATGCTCTCAGCTCTGTGTCAGCTGTCCCGGAGGCGTTCATTATCTCAGTGAACATGTCCTCCCGTGTTCTCTTTCTCCTCCTTCTAATCAGCGAAAGTCTGCTTTCAGGTGTTGATGATACTCTGAAGGACACATTTCCAGCTGTCAGTCATGGGAAAAAATAAAGGAGCCATTGTACATGAATAAAATGTTTTCATAGCAAGGCTGTTTTCATTAAAAAAAAACTTATTACACTACATGCAAGCCATAACATAATCAGAATCTGTAACCGTTCACTGCACCATTTTGCTGCTCCAACCATGGTGGGTAGGCCCACTTTTAATGATGTTTATGGCAGGCTTATGTCGGGAGCAGAGATAGCTAGTTGAACAATGGCCCTCCCCCATAGCACCAGAGGAAGCAGTTTACAAACAGGGCGGGCGTGAGGGGAACGTTTTCACTCCCAAAGTGCAGAATCTCACATGTGGGGCCCCAGTCCCCTATCAGCCACTTAAACTAGTTGCCGACCCATGCCAAGCACAGTAAAGGCACATTAGCGGTCACGTGGATTGGCAATCTGGAATGTGGGAGGGTGGGGTGGGTCTACATGCTCTTTTTTTTCTTGTAAGAGCACTTTTAATGAGAACTTCCCCATTTCCCCTAGGCGACCCTATGTGATATCAGTCTCCTGAGAGTAACTGAGGTGGAAAGGAAGGAGATGCTGCAAGCATCTGGGTATAGACCTGGTCCTTATGCTGCTATGCCGTGTACCACAATGATGACAACAGAATTAATTCAGGAGTTGTGTGGGAAAGTGCCCTACCATGGTGGAGAAAATAAGACTGCCCTGCCCAGAAACCTTCTGCAAAGGCTTGCAGAGTACCTCCATGAAAGTTTCCTAGAGATATCCATGGAGGATTCCTGGGCTATCCCAGTCCATGTAAACATTCTTTTCCAGGGGTCTCCATCTGCATAGGTGGAGTGGCCTTTTGTAAGCAGAGAACCACAGCACCTCGCTTTTTCTTCACAATAAACATGCAATATCACTGAATGTGTGTGCCCGCTAAAGTTTAACTGGACTTTGATTGTAACTGTACACTCACCAGAGGTGCCTTCCCCAGCATCACAGTCAGCCACTACGATGTCCTGCAACCCATAGGGCTCCAGGGTTAAACATATTTCCTGGCTCTCAGGGAAACTGGATCTACCACTCTCCTGTCTCCCATTCTCCTCCTCTTCCTCATCCACTATATCATCCTCCTTGTTGTCCCTAGACTCACACACCTGTGAGATGTCCACATTGCTTCGGGGGTACTGGTAGGGTCACCCCAGAGAATCGCATGCAGCTCATTGTAGAACCGGCATGTGTGGGGTTCAGCACCAGAATGACTGTTCTCCTCCCTTGCCTTCTGGTATGCTTGGCAATGGTTTTTTATTTTCATATGGCACTGCTGTGTGTCCCTTGTGTAGCCCTTCTCCACCATTCCACAAGTGATCTTTGCATAGATGTCAGCATTTCTTCTGCTGGGTCAGAGTTCTGCCTGCACAGACTTTTCTCCCCACACAGCAATGAGATCCATCACCTCCTGTGCAGACCAGGCTGGAGCACATTTGGGGCGTGTAGTCTCCTTGATCAGCTGTGCTCAAGCTGACATGCTCCCAATGCTTATCAAACAGGAAATGGGAAATCAAGAATTCCCAGGGCTTTAGCAGGGGAGGGGCTGTTTCCGTTGTACCTGGCTACACTGCAGCAGAGTTGAGAATGATCTCCAGAGCTGTCACAGATGAGCATTGTGGGACGCTACTGGAGGCCAATTAAGTTGAATTACACAATGCTGCATCTGCACTACCTTGCAGTCGACCCAGGAAAATCAAATTAAGTGCTACGCCTCTCGCAGAGGTGGATTACAGAAATTGACATTAGAGGTTACTTAGGTCGGCATAAAGGACCCGGTAGTGTAGACACATACATTAACAGGTCAACTTAAGGCGGCTTCCTTCAATCCAACTCTGTAGTGTAGACAAGGCCTCAGCTAAAATGAAAGCAAAAGGGATGGGACTCAAACACAGTGGGACAGGCACAGGCTGGGGACTCAGACCGCAAGTACTGTTTTCCAAATACTTTGTTCTCTTTGCTTTGCCGAGTGCTCTCTGAGCAGATTCGATTCCTAGGGAAATGGCAAAAGGCTCCTTGAGATTGAATGTCAGAGAGCTGCCTCAGAGAAAGCTCTTTGTTCTTGCTCTGGCTAAAAAGCAATATTTCGTTATCAGTATAGAAAATGGAAACTTGTATGTAAATGACAGAATAGACGGGGAGAGAACATGCAGGAAATCTCCAGTCTGTCTTATAAAACTGGAAACTGTAGTTGAAAACCCTTTGAAAGTTCCTCATGTGAATGTTGAAATCCAGGACTTAAATGGTAATGCACCGCAGTTCAAAGGAAATAACACTGATCTAGAAATGATTGATGAACATTGTCGGGTGCCGAATTTCCACTGGATTCGGCTCAAGATACTGATGTTGGGATGAATTCATTACAAAATTACCAGTTCAGCCCGAACCAACGTTTCTCTCTAGCCGTGAAGGGTAGACAGGATGGCAATAAATACTCAGAACTATTTCTAGCGAAACACTTGGATGGGGAATGGCAAGTAACTCATCACTTGATCCAGTCAGAACCTGGACCGCTCAAATTAGGATTAATTTGACGCCAATGAGAATCCCCCTGTATTCACTGAACAGATCTACAAAGTCAGCCGGAGATAAAATCTACCAAAATAATTATTTGTACTGCAGGTGAAAGCCAGGAATAATGAGAAAGGTCTTAACGAACAATTCACATTGAGCATCATACATTCAGCATCATACCAGAAAATGATCTGCAAATGTTTACGCGGGTTCCCGAAAACGGTAAAATTACAACTAAAGGAATTTTGGACTTTGAAGAGCAGATAAATACATCTTCGGAGCGGAAGCCAAAGATGGAGGGAAATAGCTGCCTACAGCAAGGTAGTAGTGGATATTGTTGATCAGAAGGACAACGCCCCCTAGCAGTGTCTAGACCAATTCTCGAAGACTGTCTCCCTTGAACAGTGACAGCTCTGATCTGTGTATCCGTCTGAGATGCAGGAGAAAATGGCAAGGCCAAATATCATATAATGGGTAGCTTTCTGTTTCAGATAATATCCTTTCCTAATAATTATTATAAGCTGGTCACTGAGAACACTCAGGACAGAGAAAGGACACCGGAGTATAATATTACAGTTATAGCCAGAGACAAAGACATCCTCATCTCCACCCAGAAAACCATCCTGTGTTTTGATAATTACTTCAAAAATATATAGTTTTGCTTTGTGTGTTCAGTTTTAAAACATACCTTAATTAGGACATCACGATTATATACAGTGCTGAAAAAGTAAGCTGTCACACAGAAAAACAGATACCGCTTTATTTATCTGAGCAGTTGTAATTATTAGTTGAGACTCTGAGTGCCGCTGTTCACCACTCGGGGAGAGAGATGCAATGAGAAATGGAGCAGACGGACCAGTGTCTCACAGCACAGAACAGAGATCAAATCCTCTTCAAACGGCAGCATCGCTGAATAAATCCTCTGCACTCGGCTTGGATTATAAACCCAATAGAAGAAAGCCTGTCTCCGAACTCTGTGTGCTGGTTCCATCTCAGATGTCTCTTTAGAGAGCTGGAAATGGCGAATGCACACATGCTGATGGGAAACGAAGGACAAGCCCTGTTCTGCCTCATATTGGTTAATGTTTGGGAGGCAGTTTCTGGGCAGATTCGCTATTCGATCCCTGAGGAAATGCAGAAAGGCTCTTATGTGGGGAATATTGCAAAGGATCTGGGGCTGGATATAAAGGATCTCTCAGACCGCGGAGTCCGCATTGTTGGCAGAGGTAGGACTCAGTATTTTACTTTGAATATTAAAAGCGGCCATTTATACCCCACGGAAAGAGTAGACAGAGAGCAAATCTGTGGCCAGCTAGAGACGTGTCTGTTAAATTTTGAAATTATAGTAGAGGACAAAATGAAGGTTTTCGGAGTTGAAGTTGAAATCACAGATATTAATGACAATGCGCCCCGCTTCCAGGAAGATGAATTGGAATTTAGAATCAGTGAGTTAGCCGCTGTGGGAACCCGATATTCCCTTGAGGGGGCGCAGGATGCAGATGTGGGAACCAATTCTGTGCAGGGCTATTATCTCAGCAGTAACAAACACTTCTCTCTGGATGTGCAAACGGGAGCTGACGGGGACAAATATGTCGAACTGGTGCTGGAAAAGTCTCTAGACCGGGAAGAACAAGCTGTTCACGATCTAATCCTCACAGCCACTGACGGGGGAGATCCAGTCAGGTCCGGCACTGCGCAGATCCGCGTTATCGTCCTTGACGCAAATGACAATGCACCAGTTTTCAGTCAGGCTGTCTATAAAGTGAGTGTTTTGGAAAATGTGCCCATCGGGTCTCTGCTGCTGACAGTAAACGCCACAGATCCCGATGAAGCGATAAATTCGGAGGTCACATATTCACTCAGGAAAATGAAAGACAAAGCGTCTCAGATATTCCAGGTGGATTCTAAAACGGGGAAAATATCAACTGTGGGAAACCTGGACTATGAGGAAGCTGCATTATATGAAATGGAGGTTCAAGCAAAGGACGTTGGAGACCTCTCGGCCAGGTCTAAAGTTCTGATAGCTGTTATTGATGTCAATGATAATGCTCCTGAAATTACAGTCACGTCTGCAATCAAATCGGTGAGTGAAGACAGCCCTCCAGGGACTGTGATCGCTCTAATAAATTTACACGATCGAGATTCAGCGGAGAATGGAGAGGTCACGTGCTCCATCCCCAGAAACATCCCATTTTGGTTACAGAAATCATTCGATAATTATTACAGTTTGGTGACTGACAAACCCCTAGACAGGGAGCAGGTCTTGGATTACAATGTAACTGTCACAGCCACAGACCGAGGGACTCCTCCTTTATCCTCTACAGCAACAATTTTAGTACAGCTTTTAGACATAAACGACAACGCTCCCATCTTCAACCAGACATCCTACACTTTGTACAGCACAGAGAACAATCCCAGAGGAGCTTCCCTTTGTTCCCTGAAAGCGAATGATCCTGACTGGAGGGAGAACGCCCGAGTCACTTACTCAATTATTGAAGAAGACAGAAGCGAAGTGTCCTTGTCCTCCTCCATCTCCATTAACTCCGAGACTGGGGCTCTCTACGCTTTGCGCTCCTTCGATTACGAACAGTTCCGGGAGATTCGGTTCCAAGTGCAGGCTCAGGATGGGGGTTCCCCACCTCTCAGCAGTAATGTCTCCGTCACTCTCATTATACTGGATCAGAATGACAACACTCCGCACATTTTACACCCCTCCTTTCCCACCGATGATTCCACGGGAGTGGAGTTGGCCCCTCGCTCCTCCGAGCCGGGTTACCTGGTCACTAAGGTGGTGGCGGTGGATGCAGACTCCGGTCAGAACGCCTGGCTCTCCTACCAGCTGCTGAAGGCTACAGAGCCGGGGCTCTTCTCTGTGGGACTCCACAGCGGCGAGATCAGGACAGCGCGCTACTTTCTCGACAAAGATGCGCTCAAGCAAAGTCTGGTGGTTTTAGTGAAGGACAACGGGCAGCCCCCTCTCTCTGCCACGGCCACTGTCACGGTGGTGATGGCTGACAGCATCCCCGAAATCCTCTCCGATTTAAGCAGCCTCTCAGCTCCTACAGACCCCCAGTCCAGCCTCACCTTGTATTTGGTGATCGCTGTGGCTTCCGTTTCCTGCTTGTTCTTTACCTTTATCATAGTGTTACTGGCCCTGAGGCTCCGCCGGTGGAGAAACTCGCCGCTGTTTGACTCCTCGAGTGTGACTTTCAGTGGAGTTCCGGCCTCGCAGTTTGTGGGGCTCGATGGAGTCAGAGCTTTTCTTCACTCCTACTCACATGAGGTTTCTCTAACCACGGACTCCAGAAAGAGCCAATTCAACTTTCCCAAATCAAACTATTCAAATACTCTCACTAATGAGCCGATTGAAAACTCGAAAAATAATGACGGGAATGATGTGTTTGGTCAGGTAAGTTTTCTTTAGTTCCTTTTTAAAAATATTTTGACGTGTAATTATATAGTTTTATTCACTGAATATTGGAAGCAGCTCTTGTGCAGAGCAAACATTTTCAGTGAGGGCTACCCCAGGCACACCAGGTCACAAGCACAACTCTATTTCTTGAAATAATGAATGCAAAACCCATCTTCTCTCTCCATAATATATAAACTTCACAAAATCTAAGAATAAGTATTTTATTTTCAAAATGATACCTGAATTAAAGCATAAACAGAATCCCCATGTCTTCCATGAGGGCTCTGGCTCTTAGGAGGAAAATGCAATAATAATATAAAAAATACAATTACACTTTATTTTGAAGCAAACAACTTTGATAAAGGATAAAGAAAGTGCTACTGTAAACTATAGAGATGTCCGTGGGTGTTTGGAGGAACCCTTTAAAATTTAATTAAGGCTAGAACAGACTGGATTGAGAATAATTTAAAAACATTTATATTAAATGTATTAGAATACCTTTCCTCGTGTCTAGATCTCTATCGGTGACTTCATTAGTTTTGTGTGCTGCAGTTCTCCGTCTGAGCTCAGAGTGCCGCTGTTGGCCAATGCGGTGCGGAGCTACAGCCAGAGATCCATTACAGCCGACTGCAGCCTGATTTCTCAATCACACAGTGCAGATCGCAGAGAAAACAACCCGAGAAACGCGCACACAGCCTTGCTGCTCAGAGAAAGCCTCCCTCTGGACTCTGATGTTCAATTAGCCTGAGCAATTGAATCCATTTTCTCTTCATTACCTGGGATATTTACCATATATCTGGATTTATAAGCACTTTTTGTACAGAATAAAGAAAAGAGCGTACGTGAAAATGCATGGGATGGAAACCAGGCACAGACTGAGCGGCCGGGCAGTCAGACAGCAGGTACTGTTGTTTCCCTTCTTATTCTCTTTGTTCTGCCGGGTGGTCTCGGAGCAGATTCGTTATTCGATTCCGGAGGAAATGGCCAAAGGTTCCCTTGTGGGGAAGCTCGCCAACGATTTGGGGTTGAGTATCCGAGAGCTTCCGCAGCGAAAGCTCCGTGTCAATTCGGAAAAGCAATACTTCAGTGTGAATGGGGGAAATGGCAACCTGTATGTGAATGGCAGGATAGACCGGGAGGAGATATGCGGGGAAACACCCCTTTGTGTCCTGACACTCGAAACGGTGGTGGAAAATCCTTTGAATGTTTTCCATGTGAATGTAGCAATCCAGGACATTAATGATAACGCCCCGCGGTTCAAGACAAACAACATTGATTTAGCAATTATTGAATCCGCACTGCCTGGTGTGCGATTTCCACTAGAATCTGCTCAAGATCCAGACGTTGGGGTCAACTCACTGAAGAGTTACCAACTCAGCAAGAACCCGCATTTTATCCTGTCAGTAAACGAGAGTCCAGATGAAAACAAATATGCTGAGTTAATTTTGGAAAAATCTTTGGATCGGGAAAAGCAAAACTCTCATCACTTGATCCTGACGGCTGTGGATGGGGGAGATCCAGTCAGAACTGGGACGGTTCAGATTAGGATTAATGTCACTGATACCAATGACAATCGCCCCGAATTTACTGAAGAGATCTACAAAGTAAGCCTGAGAGAAAATCTACCAAATGGCTCCTTAGTGGTTCAGGTGAAAGCCACGGATCAGGATGAAGGGTTAAATGGCCAAATCACATACATTTTTAGCAACATTAAAGAAAATGCTCGTAAATTATTTCATTTAGATCCTGTGAATGGAAGAATTACAAATACGGGGATTCTGGATTTTGAGAAAACAAATACATACACAATACGTATAGAGGCCAGAGATGGGGGAGGACAATCTGCTCATTGCAAAGTTCAAATAGAAATTCTTGATGAGAACGACAACGTCCCGGAAGTGACGTTTACATCTATATCCAGTCCCATTCCAGAAGACTCAGTAGCCGGCACAGTGGCGGCTCTGATCAAAGCCTATGACCGAGATGCCGGTGAAAATGGAGACGTCACCTGTCATCTTCAACACAACTTGCCTTTTAAAATAGTGTCGTCCTCTAATAATTATTACAAAATTCTCACAGACAGCACCCTGGACAGGGAAAGGACCCCGGAGTACAATATCACAATCACAGTCACCGACAAAGGCTCTCCCCCCCTCTCCACCCAGAAAACCATCTTGTTACAAATCTCGGATATCAATGACAACGCCCCTGTCTTTGAGAAACCTTCCTACACCGCCTATGTGCCAGAGAACAATCCCTCGGGGGCCTCTATTTTCAGTGTAAAAGCCTCAGACCGGGATCTGGACCGGAACGCCCGACTCACTTACTCCATCCTGAGCAGCAACCTCCAGGAGCTGCCTCTCTCCTCCTACATCTCCATTAACTCCCAGACCGGAGCTATCTATGCGCAGCGCTCCTTCGACTACGAACAATTCCGGGAGTTTGAAGTGCAAGTGAAGGCCCAAGACGGCGGGTCCCCGCCACTCAGCAGCAATGTCACCGTCAGGGTGTTTATTCTGGATCAGAATGATAACGCCCCTCGCATCCTGTACCCTTCCCTGGGAGCCGATGGCACCGCCTTGTTCGAGATGGTCCCTCGCTCGGCCGAGGCAGGTTATCTGGTGACTAAGGTGGTGGCGGTGGATGCTGACTCAGGACACAATGCCTGGCTCTCCTACCATCTGCTCCGGGCCACGGAACCGGCGCTCTTCAGCATGGGGCTGCACAGCGGGGAGATCCGGACAGCCCGCGCCTTTGCGGACAGAGATGCTGTGAAGCACAGGCTGGTCACCCTGGTGAAGGATAACGGGCAGCCGCCTCTCTCCGCCACAGTGACTCTCAACCTGGTGTTTGCTGAGAACTTCCAAGAGACTCTTCCGGAAATGAGCGACCAATCGGGTGACTCGGCATCTCAGTCTGATTTACAGTTCTACTTGGTGCTGGCTTTAGTCTTGATCTCATTTTTGTTCCTCCTGACAGTTGCACTGGCCATTGTGATGAAATGTGGAAGGTCGATGAATCTCCCAGTTTTGCGATGTTTTGGTTCTGATCGTTTTTCCAAGTCGGGTCCAGGATTGCCCCCAAGCTACTGCGATGGGACTTTATCGTATAGCTATAATCTGTGTTTAACCGCAGACTCTGGTAAAACGGCGTTTAGTCTCCTAAAATCAAATGGTCAGAACTTCATAGAAGAGAACATTCTTTGCAGGGATAACTCTGGAATGCTACCTATGAGCAGTAAATTTGCTCCTGGAGACCCAAAGTCTGAAGCTGAAGCACTTGGAGAGGTGAGTCTTTGTATAGATTCGCTCGTATATCAGGGCTTTTTAAAATCCATTTCCTTTAACTCAAAATTAGAGTTCTTAATAGTTAAAAATATTGTTATTTGGATTAGTTATTTCTAGTATCATCAACTTTTATCGCTTTAGGATAGGGGGGGTCTAATACATAGATTTTTTTTTCAGTAGAGTGTCTGAATTTTCTTCGGCGTGTCAAAGTAAAATGAATCAGCGTTTTGTTTTGTTTTAAATTATGAGATACATTGTGAAACATAATTTTCTTTAGGAGTAGCTTCCTTGTAGCATTTGAAAATGAGCATATATTGTCAGTTTGTGTGTATACATATAAAATTTATGCTCACACATATTATATAGGTATACTTAATTTTATAATAATTTAGGTATAAAACAAAATTATACATTTATATATATGAAAACAGCTAAAACTCAAATACATGCTTGCATCTACAATGCATATACTGCCTTGAGAGTTTTCTCTATTCCTAGTCTGTTCTATGCTATGTAGGTTTTTATACCTCGTTCTTCACCATAATGTCTGAGTTCCTCCCAGTAGTGCATTAAGAAATGTGAGTACACATCTGCCATCTAGATTAGAGAAGCCAAGGTCAAATAAGTGTGCTTTGCATTTGGAACAGAAAGTGGTGATGTTTGTGATGGTCCTTAGTTCCTGAGAGAGTTCATTCCACAGTCTCTGCTCCCAGAGAGAGTTCTTTCCCCAAACAAATGGTTTTAATCTTATTGTTCAGAATTCCATTTTGCCAAAGGAGCAAAGTGGTTGACCACGGTCTTTGTCCCAAAGCATTACAGTCGTTTTGGTGTTCTGGGCCCAAGGAAGTGAGCACTTGGACAATAAGGACCATCACCTTGAACAAAATTCGAAATTGTATTGGAAGCCAGTGTAGACAGTAGAGGACAGGCAACCTATGTTGTTGAGGAGATGAGCTGCAGCATTTTGTACTAGTTGGAATTTTCAAAGTGCTGAAGGTTTCATGACAAAATATATTGCATTGCTGTAATCCATTCAAGAGGTGATACAAGCATGAATAACTGAGGCCAGGTCTTCATTACCAGGATGGGATGGAGTGTCATAGACTGGTGGAAGTGAAAGAAAACATTAAGCACAGCTGTTGTTTGTAAGACCTCAGCATCAGCAAGAAATCCAATAGTACACCTAGACTACAGATTGAATTTATCAAGTGTAGATGTGAAATTTCAGGTAAAGGAGACTTCACTGTGACTACAAACTCCTCAAAATACTTTCCACTTCCCACCAGCATCACCTCTGTTTTGTTCAGTTCCAGCTTCAGCGAGCTATTCTTCGTCCAGGAGCTGATTTCATCTAAGCACTGCCATGTTGGTGGTAGTGGTGTGGTCTTATGTAGTGAAGGATAGGTGAGCCAGGAGCACCTGGGCCACAATATAGATTTTAATAGAGCTGCATGAGTTTAAAATCATGTCCGAATTTGGTCCTTTTGTATAAGTAGACAAATTCGCATGCTTATAGTTAATGTTTAACTTAACTTTTTGATATCTTATGTACTGAAGGTGATTGAAGTGTCATGAGATTAAACTGGGAGTGACTCTGTATGTGTATGCGTGCGTGTATGTGCATGTGTGCACCCGTGTGTGCAGGAAGTAACGAAATTTACTTCAATTTTTGTAAAAAATTATAAAATAGATTGATTTGCATATGTTGAATTCTTATGTAGAAAGTATATTTGGAGGAATTTGTCCATGGTCCTGTGAGATGCTTTTCATTTTCAACACCTAATAATTGTTCAAGAGATCTTTTATCACTGATCAATAGTAAGAATCCTAGGAGGGAACCTCATGTGGTTTTTACACATTGGTTTTTCAAAATAAAAAAGGACATTCTTAAATATGTTAAGCATTTTCTAGTCTCTGTCGGAAGACTTCATTTAAGAAAGAAAGAAAGAAAGAAAGAAAGAAAGAAAGAAAGAAAGAAAGAAAGAAAGAAAGAAAGATTGATTCCCATCACCCTGTGAAACCTTACTGAAAGAGACATTTTATAGTGTAAATGGGAATGACCCAGGAAATTAGTCAGTTAGCCTGACATAAATCCAAGAAAAAACTGTCGTAGTACCTGATACAGGACTTTATCAATAACATTTATAGGTCCAGTTGCTAGTATCAATCAATATGTTTTTATGGAAAACAACTGTTATTAAATGGCTTTGACATCTTTTTTTATATGATTACAAGTTTGACTCACCAATGACTGTGTGATTATTTTGGAATCTCACGGGGATCAGATCTCATTCTGGTGCTGTTCCATATTTTTGACATTGATGTGGAAGAAAATACAAAATAGGTTCTGATAAAAAATTGCAGATGACAGAGAGATTGATGGAAAGGTAAATAATTGTAAATGCGGGTCATTGACACCGAGTAATCTGGATCGCTATATAATCTGAGACCAATCAAAGGCCATGTGTTTTAATAAGACAACTGCAATGTCATACCTTTACAGACAAACATTATCGGCCATACTTTTGTTTTGGGGGAGTGTGGGACTGTAATCTTGGCAGCAGTGAATCTGAAAAAAGATTTAAGGATTGTTATATCATCAGCAGCAGCATCCCTGAGTATTACATCATGAGAATTAAAACAAACAAACAAACAAACAAACAAACAAACAAACAAAAACAGTTAGCCTTCACAACGTACAAAATCTTTAAGCATAAAAAGGGGGAAACTACTTTCTAAAATTTATCCCCGTGAGTCACCAATAAATCCTGACCATGAACGGATTCCATAGGTTTATGCAGTGTAGCCCTGTCGTAGCCACGTTAGTGCAAGGATATTAGAGTGACAAGGTGGCTGAAGTAATAAGAACCAACTTCAAGAAGTTGGTCCAATAGAAGATATTACCTCGCCCACCTTGTCACCATAGGTTTGGTTGAAACCTCACCAGAATTCCTGCATTTTAGGTGCTCAAATGCACTTGTTCTTCGACTTTCCTTAAAATTCTCATAGTGCCTAAGAGCGCTGTTTTCTGGAGGTTATGACGTCTTGCATGCTTTATGCGTTATTGAATTACTCATGCATATCCTTAGGGATCGCTCCAAATATCTGTGACATTGTCTTTGTTCTAGTCGTCCATTATTATTCCACGACATGGCAGAGTTCTTCATACTTCATTATCTTCTCTTGTTTCTTTCTAATGTTTCTGTCTGCTGGTATGGTAATATCAATTAGCATTCTTATTGGTCTTCTTTTCTACAGCTATGTTCAGCCTGTTTGCCTGCACCATTCGGTCTGTGACAATTGCCAGATCCTATAAAATCTTAACCTCTCCATTCTGTAGAGTGTTTTCAATTTGGTAGTCATAACACAACATGGTTAGCTGAAATCCGTACTTGAGATAGGGGCTCCAGTTCATACACTTGGTGACCTAATTGTGTGTGTTCATATATTCTTTCCCAGCTAGGCTCCTAGAGGTGCTCAACACATGCTGCACCACCTCTCTCTCTTCTCAGAAAACATGCTGCAGTTTGGGGAACAGTTCTGTTGGTCACTTTTGTTTAGAACATAATAAAACCTTAAGGACTGCTCTTGTGCACTGCTGAGTCTCTCTCTCTCTCTCTCTCTCTCTCTCTCTCTCTCTCTCTCGCTCTCTTGAGGTATCCTTCTGCAAACCATGAGTTTGTTAATCCTCAAACAGTTGTGGGTTTTATCTCTCTCCACCACTGTCTGCGCAGATTTCTGTGTAAATCTTTTGAATATTTCTTTGACAATTTGTTTTCTCCTTTCATTTTTACTTTCTTGGGCTGGGATGCATGCTCAGCCATCACGTGTTATAACGACCAGATGATATTTTACTCTGGTTGCCTCCTCTTATATTTTCATGTTATATTCTTCATTGTTAATTGCTTCTTCCACAGATAGCGAACCTTTTCCTCCATCGCATCATCAGATGTACATCCCGTCCACATCTTGATTGATATTCATACTCTATGCATCTCCAGAGCTTTCTTGTTTGGATGTCGATTTCTTTCTTCTCTCTTGATTCCACTTGGGCAAACTGGCGGTGTACCGTATTACAGGCATTACTCACATAGTAATGGTTTGCATCAAATTATTGGAGTTTTCTCATTAGAGTAGCTCTTATTCATTTGTAATATTATTTCCGCACTCTTCATTAACTTTATTAGGTTGCAACACAGACAGTTCTCTTATTCCAAGGTATTTGCAGGGGCCATGGTGAGAGATATGTTGGATAGCATTTTTGTTAACTTGTATGCACTCTGAGTGTACCAGTTAGCCTCTCTTTACAGATGCCAAGCTAACCCATAACTTTATATCTTCACCAGACTTTTCTACATGTAATCAATCTCAGTATTGCCTTTTGTGACTGTCCACATAGCTTCAGCTCATCCATGTGTAACAATGGTTAACTGGTTGCTGCTCTTATGATAACCACTCACGAAGCATCTATGACACTGGAACCATTGCTACCATGAACAACATTGGTGAAAAGGAATCTGCTTGAAAGATTCCTCTTCTAATTTAGATCTCATCAGTGAGAGTCCATTCCAGGTAGAGTTGAATGTTCCAGTTAATCAGAGATTGCCACAAAAAGAAAATAATCTTTGGATAAACCTTGTGCATTTTCATTGTCCTAGTGGTCCACACATGTGGGATGATGTTACATGCTTTCTGATTGTCTGTCCACACCATCTCTCATTTTCTCTCTCTTTTTGTGTTTTGAATCTTCTTTGATCCTTTTGTTCATCCAGAGACGGTCCTTTGTCCCTTTTCATGTTTATTGTGCAGTCTTCTTGCACAGGAGGAAGCATTCCATTGTGAGCTAGCACTATTTGGATCTTCTTTGCCAGAATTGCCGTTAGAAGTTCCCACATAGCTGGCAAAAGTGATCAGCCATAATTCATAAGATCACTGTGGCCTTCTTTCTTTCTTTCTTTCTTTTCTTTTTTCTTTTTTTTTTTTTTTTTGCACGAGGATGGTCCTTCCTGTCACTGTCCATCTTGAACACCCTTTCTTCAAACATGTATTTAGTTTTTCAAGTAAACAGCGGAGAGAGGTGTTTCGGTCAGAATCCGCACACCCCATCTAGACCAGGGGCTTTCCTATTTTTCATTCCTGTCAGTATCTCACCTGTTTCTTTCTTTGATATTCCTGTGTATTTGTGATTTCTAAATTTCTCTCACACATTATTAATCCAGTCTCTTGTTGGTTATGTTGGTTATTCTCAGACCACAATGTCTTTCCACTAGCACTAGAACTATTCCACATTATTTATTGGCTCTAATTTTTTCCCCTATTCTGCTTTTACTCTCAGTCTGGTCAAATAATCTTTTAGAAAATGAATATTAGCAGGACAAGATTTCATTTGCCAAAGCCAGAGAAAAAGATGTTGCAGTACTCAGCACATGAGACAATGAGAGCCTGGATGAGAGTTATACCTGTTTGGATGGTTAGCAAATACCGTATGTTAGAGATATTATGCAGCAAGAATCAGCAAAATTTAGTCATAACCTGGAAGTGAGGACCTAGAGAGTGGTGTGAATTAAAGATGACACCCAGATTATGGGTGTGAGCTACAGGCAGGATGGTGGTATTGTCCACAATGATAAAAAGTAGTCAGAAAGCACAGGTTGGAAGGAAGATGAAAAGACAAGCTCAGATTTTAGTTTAGACAGATGAAGACAGGTTTGGAGTAGAGAGGTAGATCTGTGAGTCACCAGCACAGAGATAATAGTTTAATTTTTATTTATGGGTGAGATTACCCAGAGATAAGCTGGGAAGGGTGAAGAGAAGAGGACAAACGACAAAACCATGTGGAATCCCAACTGAAAGATGGAAGGTGGATGAGAAGGGGTCTCTGAAGGATACTCTGAAGGAACCATTAGAGAGGTGGGAGGAAAATCATGAGAGGATAGAGTCATAGAATGCAAGGTAGGATAATGTTGTAAGAAGGAGAGTATGGCTGACAGTTTCAAATGCGGTTGACAAGCTGAGGACTGAATATTGATTCTAACATTTGACTAGCAAAATTCATTAGAGGCTTTGGTGGGAATACTTTCAGTGGAGTCCATGGGAAGGAACTCATATCGGAGAGGGTCTAGGGTAGAATTGGAGGAGAGAGGCTCCATACAGTGCTTTTAAATGGTCCATTCAACAAGCTTAGGCCTTGTCTACACTACGAGAGTAGTTCGATTTTACTTGCATCGAATTTTTGTAATCGATATTGCAAAGTCGAACGTGTGTGTCCACACTAAGGACAGTAATTCGACTTTGTGCGTCCACACTAACGGTGATAGCGTCGACATTCGAAGCGGTGCACTGTGGTCAGCTATCCCACAGTTCCCGCAGTCCCCTCTGCCCATTGGAATTCTGGGTGTAGCCGGCAATGCCTTCTGGGTAACAAAATGAGTCGAGGGTGCTTTTGGGAAACTGTCGTCATCCGTCCATCACTCCCGCCCTCCCTCCCTGAAAGCGCCGGCGGGAAAACAGTTCGCGCGCTTTTCCAGTCATTGACAGCGCGGACGCCACTGTACTCCGAGCATGGAGCCCGCTGCGACCATCGCTGCAGTTGTGGCCGCTCTCAACGTCTCGCAGCTTATCATAAAGGTTTCCCTGAGGCAGATGCAGAAAAGTCAGGCAAGGAGGCTACGGCACCGCGGTGATGTCCTGAAGTCTGAGAGTAGCACAGACCTGTCAGAAAGCAGGCGACCCAGCGCCGAGGACATCACAGTGGCAATGGGTCATGTTGATGCCGTGGAACGGCGATTCTGGGCACGGGAGACAAGCACTGAGTGGTGGGACCGCATAGTGCTGCAGGTCTGGGATGAATCCCAGTGGCTGCGAAACTTTCGCATGCGGAAGGGAACTTTCCTGGAACTTTGTGAGTTGCTGTCCCCTGCCCTGAAGCGCAGTGACACCCGGTTGCGAGCTGCACTGAGTGTACAGAAGCGAGTGGCCATAGCCCTGTGGAAGCTTGCAACGCCAGACAGCTACCGGTCAGTCGCGAACCAGTTTGGGGTGGGCAAATCTACCGTGGGGGTTGTTGTGATGCAAGTAGCGAAGGCAATCGTTGATGTACTGCTGCCAAAGGTAGTGACCCTGGGAAACGTGGAGGCGATCATAGATGGCTTCGCAGCGATGGGATTCCCAAACTGCGGTGGGGCCATAGATGGAACTCACATCCCTATCCTGGCACCGGACCACCAGGCCACCCAGTACATTAACCGAAAGGGATACTTTTCCATGGTGCTGCAAGCACTGGTGGACCACAGGGGACGTTTTACCAACATCTACGTGGGATGGCCGGGCAAGGTTCATGACGCTCGTGTTTTCAGGAACTCTGGTCTGTTTAGACGGCTGCAACAAGGTATTTACTTCCCGGACCACAAAATAACTGTTGGGGATGTGGAGATGCCTATAGTCATCCTCGGGGACCCAGCCTACCCGCTAATGCCCTGGCTCATGAAGCCCTATACTGGCGCCCTGGACACTGAAAAAGAACTCTTCAACTACCGGCTGAGCAAGTGCAGAATGGTGGTGGAGTGTGCTTTTGGCCGTCTCAAGGGGAGATGGAGAAGCTTACTGACTCGCTGTGATCTCAGCGAAACCAATATCCCCATTGTTATAGCAGCTTGCTGTGTGCTCCACAATCTCTGTGAGAGCAAGGGGGAGACCTTTATGGCGGGGTGGGAGGTTGAGGAAAATAGCCTGGCTGGTGATTACTCACAGCCAGACAGCCGGGCGATTAGAAGAGACCAGCGGGAAGCGCTGTGCATCCGGGAGGCTTTGAAAGCAAAGTTCCTGAGTGAGCAGGGTAACCTGTGATTTTATAGTTTGTGTACTGAGAAGCTAAACCTGCCCCCGTTTCTTTACCCAGGTAATGTTGACTATCCTATCCAGTTACATACCCCCTTCACCCCCCCTCCAACACACGTGTCGAAATAAAAATAGTTCTACTTTGTTAAAGCACACCGTTTTCTTTAATACTGTTTTAGCGGGAATTTTTTAAAACTGGGACGCAGACTGTGGTGCGGGGCGGGTCTAGTGTTGTGATGCGAATGCAGCTTCTAAACTCAAGGATTGACAGGCTCCGCTGCGGTGGGATGCTTGTTTCAACGGAGCCTGTCACCCCTCCTGATCGGGACTGTGTGTATGGGAGGTCTATTTGACTTTGTGGCAGGGGGAGGACGGTTACAGATCCCATGCTGTGTGGCTCTGTGATCCTGTCTAAGGACCGGCGCTTAAGATCTGTAACTGCCCTCCCCCGCCACAAAGTCACAGAGCAACCCACCCCCCCCAACATTACATCAAAACAACCTCCCAGACTAACCGGGGCAACTAGTCACTGCATCACTGCACTGTGTATGTGCCCTGCTGCTGTGCCTGCCCCCGACTATGTACCCTGCCAAAGGAGACTGTCCTGTCCAATTTCCAACCCCCTTTCCCCTCCTCCTCCAAAAGAACATGATTGAAACAGTAGTTAACAGAAACGATTTTTTTATTATCAACTACACATGGCATTGGGAGGTGAAACTTGGACGTGGGCTTGTGTCAGGCGGGAAGGAAAGAACTTTTCAAATTTTGGGAAATGAGAGCCTTCTGCTACTAGAGCTCTCTGCAGGGGTGGAGTGAGAGTTAGCAGGGACTCTGCCGCCTCTCCTTCTTTGCACTTTGGGTGAGGTGGGTATGGGACTTGGTGGCGGGGGAGGGCGGTTAGAGATGGACTGCAGCGGGGCTCTGTCCTCCTGCCTCCGTTCCTGCAGAACATCCACAAGGCGCCGGAGCGTGTCCGTTTGCTCCCTCAGTAGTCCAAGCAGCGTTTGAGTCGCCTGCTGGTCTTCCTGCCGCCACCTCTCCTCCCGATCCATGTTGGCTTGGTGCATTCGGGTCAAGTTCTCCCGCCACTGGGTCTGCTGTGCTGCCTGGGCTTGGGAAGAGGCCATAAGCTCAGAGAACATGTCCTCCCGTGTCCTCTTCTTCCTACGCCTAATCCGCGCTAGCCTCTGGGAGTGTGATTCCAGGCTAGGTTGTGAGACAGTCGCAGACGGGGCTGTGGAAATGGGAAAAAGGGAGTGAATTCCTCTGAAAGATAAATGTAGTTGTGAACAAAGAACATAGTCTTTCTCTGTGAACAAGACCATGCACAGCACCTTTCACATGCGCACTCAGCACAAGGTCGAATTCTCGGCCTTCGCATTCTGTGCCTGGGGTCTTGAACAGCACATTTGAGAAGCGAGGCAGCACAACGGAATTTCTGTTGCAGGCAGACATGGTAAGCCGTACACTTGTGGCAGTTTAAAACTTTTATATTACCACTGGCCTCATTTCACATTTAAATCAATGTCAGTCCCTGCTGCCAGCAATCCGGCAAGCGGGAACTCTGCCCCTGTCCCACCCCCTCGCGGCTGTCCCCGGGAATGATCCCTTTCGGCTGCCCCTCTCCCGCCTCCACCGCGTGGCTGCAAACCAGCGGTGACAGTTCTGTAAAGGAACGGGAAAGCAGTCCCAACACTAACATTCCCCTACCTAATTAAAAGCAGGTCACCATGGCCGACATCACCCTGATGAGGATCTCCGAGAGCGACAAAGAGAGAATGCTCCGGGAAAGCCTCCAAAGACCAGGGCCGTATGCCGCCCTGCTGTGCAGAGCAATGATCCCCGAGTACCTGATAATCTCGTGGCGCGGCAACGTGTCGTACTTCGGAGGACCCAATAAGGCCGCTCTCCCCAAGAACCTCATGCAACGGCTTTCAAGTTACCTCCAGGAGAGCTTCATCGAGATGTCCCAGGAGGATTACTGCTCTATCCCCGCACATATAGACCGCATTTTACTGTAGCTGCAGTAGCAGGGAATACACAGTAGAGCGGCTTGTGCAGGACAATCACTGAAAACCGGACATTGCTAGATTTCTTTTCAAAACTTGCACTGCCCCTTACTAAACCGTTAAGCGCCTAGGGCACACTAATCATGAACAACCCATTCTTTTAATTGTTAATATTCCTGTTTTGTTAAAAATAAATGTTTAGATGTTTACAACACTTACTGGCTGATCCTTCACCAGATTCTGTGTCCGGGGTAATGGCTGGGGACGCTTCGTAGGGGATCTCTGTAAGGGTGATGAAGAGATCCTGGCTGTCGGGGAAATCAGCGTTGTGAGAGCTGCCAACTGCCTCGCCCTCCTCATCTCCTTCCTCATCTTCCCCGTCCCCTAACATGTCTGAGGAACCGGCCGTGGACAGTATCCCATCCTCAGAGTCCACGGTCACTGGTGGGGTAGTGGTGGCGGCAGCACCGAGGATGGAATGCAGTGCCTCGTAGAAACGGGATGTCTGGGGATGGGATCCGGAGCGTCCGTTTGCCTCTTTGGTCTTCTGGTAGCCTTGTCTCAGCTCCTTGATTTTCACGCGGCACTGCGTTGCATCCCGGCTGTATCCTCTCTCTGCCATGTCTTTAGAGATCTTCTCGTAGATCTTTGCATTCCTTCTTTTGGATCGCAGCTCGGAAAGCACGGACTCATCGCCCCACACAGCGATGAGATCCAAGACTTCACGATCAGTCCATGCTGGGGCTCTCTTTCTATTCCCAGACTGCACGGCCATCACTGCTGGAGAGCTCTGCATCGTTGCCAGTGCTGCTGTGCTCGCCACGATGTCCAGACAGGAAATGAGATTCAAACTGGCCAGACAGGAAAAGGAATTCAAATTCAAATTTTCCCGGGGCTTTTCCTGTGTGGCTGGTCAGAGCATCCGAGCTCGCACTGCTGTCCAGAGCGTCAACAGAGTGGTGCACTGTGGGATAGCTCCCGGAGCTATTAGCGTCGATTTCCATCCACACCTAGCCTAATTCGACATGGCCATGTCGAATTTAGCGCTACTCCCCTCGTCGGGGAGGAGTACAGAAGTCGAATTAAAGAGACCTCTATGTCGAACTAAATAGCATCGCAGTGTGGACGGGTGCAGGGTTAATTCGATTTAACGGCGCTAACTTCGACATAAACGCCTAGTGTAGACCAGGCCTTAGAGATTAAAGGGGGACGTGAAATGGGGTGGTGATTGGAGAGGCAAGTAGGGACAAGGATGGAGTGGTTTGTTTGTTTATTTAATGGTAGAGAGTAAAACATGCTTGTGTGAGGGGAAAGAGCCAGAGGAGAGGGAGGGAGAGGATGAGAGTGGACACAAGGGCTATCAGGAGATGGGGTCACTGGGACATATGGAGGGGTTACTGTGGAACTCTTTGCCAGAGGATTGTGTGAAGACCAGGACTATAACAGGTTTAAAAAAAAGAACTAGATAAATTCATAGAGGATAGGTCCATCAATGGCTATAAGCCAGGATGGTGTCCCTAGCCTGTTTGCCAGAAGATGGGAATGAATGACAGGGAATGGATCACTTGATCATACCTGTTCTGTTCATTCCCTCTGGGGCACCTGGCATTGGCCACTGTTGGAAGACAGGATACTGGTCTAGATGGACCTTTGGTCTGACCCATTATGGCCGTTCTTATGTTCCTATGTTAGAGGAGGAGAAACTATGAGAAACTTTTGTGTATTTGACAGGGGAAGAGAGAGTTGTACCGTCAGGGTGTATAAACATTTGAATGAGCTCTCGGTGTGATGTTGCTGCAAAAGGGATAGCAGCATCACTGGATGTATAATATGGGGAATATGGAACAGGCGTGGGTATTGGCACTGGAACAATTTGTATATAGCCATTGAACCAAACTGTAAACACTGTATATGATGAAAACCACTTCAAGACAGGAAGTGTAGCAGCACCCTCAGCACAGCTATTTTCAGCACCTATGGGGATATGGAATAGGAGTAGAGAGATGGTATTATCTCAGCATACTATACTGGTGAGATTGTTCCTGGAATAGTGTGTCCATTTGTGGTGTCCACACTTTGAAAGAGATGTTCAAAATGGAAAGGGTTCAGAGAAGAGCTACAAAAATGATTAGAAGACGGGACAACATACCTTATAGTGAGAGACTTAGTGAGCTCAATTTATCCAGTTTATTAAAGAGCAGATTAACATGCAACTTGATCATGGAATATAAGTAGCTACACTGGGAAAACATACCTGATTTAAGAGAACTTTAATATAGCAGACAGATATGAGGAGGCAATAACTGGATCCTAAAGTTAGAAAAACTCAAATTGGAAATTAGGCAACTTTTTGACAGTGATAGTAATTAACTACTAGAAAAGCTTTGATAAGAGAAGTAGCTAATTCATCGTCACTTGGAGTCTTTAAAAAACGTTTGGCTGTCTTTCTAAAAAATATGATTGAACCACCACTTGTAATGCTCTAATAATGCCACTTACACATTAGGGGGAAATCGTTTCCCCACTGCAGGCATTATTGGGTGAAATTATCTGTCCTGTGTGGTGTGGTAGGTCGGACTAAATGCTATTAGAAGTTCTTGACGGCCTTAAAAATTGTAAATCTGTGACTGATTGGTCATATACATTAAACATAACTTACAGTTGCTTATTTAATTTCAGTTCCAACACATTCAATTGTTGACATTTTGCATTTTGTACATAAAAAATAATGTTCTTTGGGTCAAAATCTGCTCTTATTTATACAGATACGAATTTAGAGTAATAATACTTATAATTTAAATAGCACTTTTTATTCAGACATTTCAAATAGTTTGCAAAGGTAACATTGCCAATATTATCTACCACTTTCCAAAATGAAAAACTGAAACACAGAGGGCTTAAGTGACTGGACAAAGACTGGAGCAAATCAACGGCGAGGTGGAATATAATCGCTGTTTAATGATTCTCGCTACCGTGTTTTACTGGATCAAGCTGTGTCCAGATTTACATTGCAGTAACGAGATCAGAATCTGGCTCCCTCTATACAGCTACTATAGGTCACAAAATCTAGGAATTCATGGAAACTTTTTCTTCCTGACGAGAGACTATCTAATCCTACACAATGTCGTTTAAAAATGAGTCAAACAGTTGTGGAACCTGAACATACAAAACTTCACAGAAAACAAAAGAAAACGAAATTAAAATTGATGCCAAGCCGTTTCTACATTTTCATATAGATTATGCAGTTTATATTTGTCAATGAGTTACGAATCTACTTCCTCTTTCACGAGATCAATTTAGCTGTAGTTCTGCGGCCGAGACTGCAAGTGCCGCTGTTGGCCAACGCGGTGCAGGAGCAGCTGCTGGAGATCCATAGGAGTCTCCTGCAGTGCGATTGCTCAGTAACACAGCACAGATCCGAGAGAAAACAAAGCAGGGGAAAGCTCTCACACACTTGCTGAGAAAAGAAATCGTCTCCGGGATTTGTGGTGTGTTACTTGGCAGAGAAGTTCATTTTGTTTACCTTAAAGTGACTAGTCTGGAAAACCTTTCGATGTAACGGGAATTTAAGACAAAGAATCTATTCAGACCAGACAGGCCAGGAGAGCGTATCGGAGAGTGACTGAGATGGAAATCAGGCACAGAGATCTGAGCCGGGCAGTCACACGGCAGGTACTGTTGTTTCCCTTTGTATTCTCTTTGTTCTGCCGGGCGGTCTCGGAGCAGATTCGTTATTCGATTCCGGAGGAAATGGCCAAAGGTTCCCTTGTGGGGAATCTCGCCAAAGATTTGGGGTTGGATGTCAGAGAATTGCAGCAGCGGAAGCTCCGTGTCAGTTCGGAAAAGCAATATTTCAGTGTGAATGAGGGAAATGGCAACCTGTATGTGAATGGCAGGATAGACCGGGAGGAAATATGCGGGGAGACACCCCTTTGTGTCCTGACATTCGAAACGGTGGTTGAAAATCCTTTAAATATTTATCATGTGAACATCGAAATACGGGACATTAATGATAACGCCCCGCGGTTCAAAAGAAACAGCGTTGATTTAGAAATCAGTGAATCGACACTATCAGGCGCGCGATTCCCAGTAGAATCTGCACAAGATCCAGACGTTGGAATCAACTCGCTGCAGAGTTACCAGCTCAGTAAAAACCCCCATTTTATCCTATCCGTGAAGGAGACCCCAGATGGCATTAAGCATGCGGAAATAATTTTAGAAAAACCTTTAGATCGGGAGCAACAAAGTTCTCATCACTTGATTCTGACGGCTGTGGATGGGGGAGATCCATTTAGATCGGGGACAGTTACCATTAACTTTAAAATTTCTGACGCCAATGACAATCCTCCAATATTCACTGAAGAGATCTACAAGGTCAGACTGAGGGAAAATCTACCAAAAGGCTCCTTTGTTCTTCAGGTGAAAGCCATGGATAAGGATGAAGGGTTGAATGCAAAGATCACCTACACCTTCAGCGACATACAAGACACAGGGCGCCAATTATTCAGCCTAGACCCAGAGAAAGGAGACATTACAAGTACAGAACTTCTGGATTTTGAAAAGAAAAATAAATACATGTTGGGGATAGAAGCCAGAGATGGCGGTGATCTGATAGGTCACTGCAAAGTAGAGATCGAAATTATTGACGAGAACGACAACGCCCCAGAAGTGACTGTAACATCCATGTCCAGTCCTATCTCCGAAGACTCAGTGCCCAGAACCGTGATAGCTTTGATCAAAGTCTATGACCGAGATGCCGGTGAAAATGGAGACGTCACCTGTCATCTTCAGCACAACTTGCCTTTTAAAATAGTGTCGTCCTCTAATAATTATCACAAAATTCTCACAGACAGCACCCTGGACAGGGAGAGAACCCCGGAGTACAATATCACAATCATAGCCACAGACAAAGGCTCTCCCCCCCTCTCCACCCAGAAAACCATCCTGTTGCAGATCTCGGATATCAATGACAACGCCCCTGTCTTTCAAAAACCTTCCTACACCGCCTATGTGCCAGAGAACAATCCCTCGGGGGCCTCTGTTTTCAGTGTAAAAGCCTCAGACCGGGATCTGGACCGGAACGCCCGACTCACTTACTCCATCCTGAGCAGCAACCTCCAGGAGCTGCCTCTCTCCTCCTACATCTCCATTAACTCCCAGACCGGAGCTATCTATGCGCAGCGCTCCTTCGACTACGAACAATTCCGGGAGTTTGAAGTGCAAGTGAAGGCCCAAGACGGCGGGTCCCCGCCACTCAGCAGCAATGTCACCGTCAGGGTGTTTATTCTGGATCAGAATGATAACGCCCCTCGCATCCTGTACCCTTCCCTCGGAGCCGATGGCTCCGCCTCGTTCGAGATGGTCCCTCGCTCGGCCGAGGCAGGTTATCTGGTGACTAAGGTGGTGGCGGTGGATGGTGACTCAGGACACAATGCCTGGCTCTCCTACCATCTGCTCCGGGCCACGGAACCGGCGCTCTTCAGCATGGGGCTGCACAGCGGGGAGATCCGGACAGCCCGCGCCTTTGCGGACAGAGATGCTGTGAAGCACAGGCTGGTCACCCGGGTGAAGGATAACGGGCAGCCGCCTCTCTCCGCCACAGTGACTCTCAACCTGGTGTTTGCCGAGAACTTCCAAGAGGCTCTTCCGGAAATGAGTGACCAATCGGGTGACTCGGAACCTCAGTCTGATTTACAGTTTTACTTGGTGTTGGCTTTAGCCTTGATCTCATTTTTGTTCCTCCTGACAGTTGCACTGGCCATTGTGATGAAATGTGGAAGGTCGATGTATCCCCCAGTTTTGCGATGTTTCCGTTCTGATTATTCCAAGTCGGGTCCCGGATTGCCCCCCAGCTACTGCGATGGGACTTTACCGTATAGCTATAATCAACGTTCAGCCGCAGACTCTGGCATAATGGCGTTTAGCATCCTAAAATCAAATGGTCAGAATTTCATAGAAGAGAACATTCTTTGCAGAGACAACTCTGGAATGCTACCTATGAGCAGTAAATCTGCGCCTGGAGAACCAAAGTCTGAGGCCGACACACTGCATGAGGTGAGATTCTGTCGTGATGCGCTAGTGTATCTGCGGTTTGAAACAGTTTAAATTCTAGTCAAAATTAGAGCTCTTGGACCTTTTTAGTAATACACTATTTGCTATAAGTGTTGCTTGACTAATTATCTTATGAGTACATTTTTATTTTATTTTCTGTAATGCAGCTTGCTTTCCGTAAAGAACTTTTTTTTTAAGTGGTGTCATGTTCTGGTGCCAAGTTCATTGATGAGACAAGTTGAAAAGCAATAGTTTTCTGATAAGTGTGGAATATGTCATGATGCACAAATACCAAAAGAGATATAGACTATCAATAAGTAGTTTCAATGTATTATAATAATTGTCATGTTAAGACATTACTTTATTTCCACATTATTATATCTTTCTCTTCCTTTGACATGGAATGGGTATTAATACAAATATAAACATAAAGATATTTTTAATGTGCCTCATCCATAGCATGGGAGAATAAAGTGGCACAGAAAAAAATAGTTACATAAATAGAAAATTTCCTGATAATATGATTAAATTATTCCCTAAACATTAAAAATGATTCTAGGGTAACATTTTAATTTCTAGGCTGATACACAGTTTGCTCTCCCTCTCATCCCTGTCTTTCTTTTGCCCTTCTTCCTTCTGTTCATCAGTCTCTGAGGATTGAAGCATATCTAACACAAAGCAACTAGGGATAAATGCTTGGTCACCCCAAAGGAATAAGACACAATTTTTGCATATAGATGTAAGAGATGTAAACAGAACCTATGAGATATTATTTTATAGTCCTTTAGGAGATATTTTCTGTATCTCCTTTTCCATGCAATAACATGATTTCACAGGTATTTCATTTTCACACATCATTAAAAACTATTCGATTTATAAGAAAATTGAAATGCTACGTTACAATAACTAAATATCCCCACCTGTATAAATAAGGTACTTTTGGTCTTGTCTCAGGAGGGAGCACCAGTGCCCCATGATCTGCATTGGCTGTCTTTTGATTTCTAAGTGAAGTTTAAGGTGCTCAAAATGTGATATACTGGCCTAATTGGAATAGGCGGAAACACCGGAACTGGAGCCACAACGGGGTAAATTAGAGAAGGGGGAAGGTGATGGCAGGGTATTTTACTGTGAGTGTCCTTAACTTTGGAAACTAATATCAATCTCCAACTCTGATGATCTTTAGGGCATGCTGCAAAAAACATCTGTTTTCAGGAGCTCTTAGGAAAGAACCTTGTTGTTGTTGACGAATGTGGAGCGTTATCGATATTTTAATTTCCCGAGAGTACGAGTCTTCCTCTTGGGGATAGGAGACAGGCTGCTGGATTTGCTTTTATTTATACTGAATTTTACATGTGCAAAATTCCTTAGAACGATGCATAGACATTTTTGTTCTCGTGAAAAAATAAAATACAGATTAAAAGTGAAAGAGAATGAAAGAATGTACTCTACGCATTCGTATGTGCAGTAATGTCTAAGAAAACAACAAAAATAGGAATGATTCGTCCTATTCGAGTATGATTTATATTCAAGGTCGATTTCTCCCAGTATGAAACATAGTCGTGAATTATCCCCAATTTGAAGGGGAGAGAGAGAACGGAATAGTTTTGTTCGTTTGACACATTTTTATAAAATTATTGCATCAAGATGAGGAGTCTAGCTAACAGTAAGTACGCCATCACAGCAATATTTGTTTAATTTGTAGATTTATTACGTAGTTTTAAGACTGGATAAAGCTCATGGTGCCGAAAAAAACCCAGAACATATTGAAAGCCAATTTTAAAAGTATTTATTGGAGCTGTTGCAGTTATCGGTTGAGACTCTGGGTGCCGCTGTTCACCAGAGAGGCAGAGAAATGCAATCAGAGATTCAGGCAGCCCAGCCGTCTGTTTCACAGCACAAAACACAGAGAGCTCAAACAGTCTGTAGCTCAGCCTTCATACAAACGGTTGCATGAATGATATCCGCAGTATAATTATTATATAAATTAGTATCTCAGGAAAGAAAACAATAAATATTACACTAAACTACAGCGTCCCGAGATTAGGATCCTGCACCTCTACTTCAAAGATCTGGAAATGGCGGATAAAGCAAGGCTCCGCGGCTGCAAAGGACTAGCCCTCTTCTGCTTTACATTGGTTTCCGCTTGGGAGACAGTTTCTGGGGAAATTCGCTATTCGATTCATGAGGAAATGCAGAAAGGCTCTTTCGTGGGGAATATCTTAAAAGATCTGGGACTGGATCTAAAGGAACTCTCAGACCGCGGAGTCCGCATTGTTTCCACAGGTAGGACTCCGTATTTTGCTCTGAATCTTAAGAGCGGTCATTTAATCACCACAGAAAGAATTGACAGAGAGCAAATCTGTGGCCAGCTAGAGACGTGTCTGTTACATCTTGAGGTTCTTGTTGAGGATAAAGTGAAGCTTTTCATAGTTGACGTTGAAATCACAGATATTAATGACAATGCGCCCCGCTTCCAGGAAGATGAATTGGAATTTAGAATCAGTGAGTTAGCCGCGGTGGGAACCCGATATTCTCTAGAGGAGGCGCAGGATGCAGATGTGGGAGCCAGTTCTGTGCAGGGCTATTATCTCAGCAGTAACAAACACTTCTCTCTGGATGTGCAAACGGGAGCTGACGGGGACAAATATGTCGAACTGGTGCTGGAAAAGTCTCTAGACCGGGAAGAACAAGCTGTTCACGATCTAATCCTCACAGCCACTGACGGGGGAGATCCAGTCAGGTCCGGCACTGCGCAGATCCGCGTTATCGTCCTTGACGCAAATGACAATGCACCAGTTTTCAGTCAGGCTGTCTATAAAGTGAGTGTTTTGGAAAATGTGCCCATCGGGTCTCTGCTGCTGACAGTAAACGCCACAGATCCGGACGAAGCGATAAATTCGGAGATCACATATTCACTCAGGAAGATGAAAGACAAAGCGTCCCAGATATTCCAGGTGGATTCTAAAACGGGAGAAATATCAATTGTGGGAAACCTGGACTATGAGGAAGCCGCATCATATGAAATGGAGGTTCAAGCAAAGGACGTTGGAGACCTCTCGGCCAGGTCTAAAGTCCTGGTTACTGTGATTGATGTTAATGATAATGCTCCCAGAATAACAATCACTTCTCTCTTCAACTCAGTCAGCGAAGACAGCCCTCCAGAGACTCTGATTGCTCTATTAAACATCAGAGATAAAGATTCTGGAGATAATGGAGAGGTCACATGCTCCATACCCGGCAACCTGCCATTCCGGTTACAGAAATCATTTGACAATTATTACAGCTTGGTGACTGACAGACCCCTGGACCGGGAGCGGGTCTCGGATTACAATGTGGCGATCACAGCCACAGACCGAGGAACTCCAAATCTGGCTTCCAAAATAACAATTTTAGTGCAACTTTCAGACATAAACGACAACGCTCCCATCTTCAACCAGACATCCTACACTTTGTACATCACAGAGAACAATCCCAGTGGAGCTTCCCTTTGTTCCCTGAAAGCGAATGACCCCGACTGGGGGGAGAACGCCCGAGTCACTTACTCCATTACTGGAACTCAGATCCAGGAAGCTCCGCTCTCTTCCTCCATCTCCATTAACTCTGAGACTGGGGCTCTCTACGCTCTGCGCTCCTTCGATTACGAACAGTTCCGGGAGATTCGGTTCCAAGTGCAGGCTCAGGATGGGGGTTCCCCACCTCTCAGCAGTAATGTCTCCGTCACTCTCTTTATACTGGATCAGAATGACAACAGCCCGCACATCTTACACCCCTCCTTTCCCACCGATGGCTCCACGGGAGTGGAGTTGGCCCCTCGCTCCTCCGAGCCGGGTTACCTGGTCACTAAGGTGGTGGCAGTGGATGCAGACTCTGGGCAGAACGCCTGGCTCTCCTACCAGCTGCTGAAGGCTACAGAGCCGGGGCTCTTCTCTGTGGGACTCCACAGCGGCGAGATCAGGACAGCGCGCTACTTTCTCGACAAAGATGCGCTCAAGCAAAGTCTGGTGGTTTTAGTGAAGGACAACGGGCAGCCCCCTCTCTCTGCTACGGCCACTGTCACGGTGGTGATGGCTGACAGCATCCCCGAAATCCTCTCCGATTTAAGCAGCCTCTCAGCTCCTACAGACCCCCAGTCCAGCCTCACCTTGTATTTGGTGATCGCTGTGGCTTCCGTTTCCTGCTTGTTCTTTACCTTTATCATAGTGTTACTGACCCTGAGGCTCCGCCGGTGGAGAAACTCGCCGCTGTTTGACTCCTCGAGTGTGACTTTCAGTGGAGTTCCGGCCTCGCAGTTTGTGGGGCTCGATGGAGTCAGAGCTTTTCTTCACTCCTACTCACATGAGGTTTCTCTAACCACGGACTCCAGAAAGAGCCAATTTACCCTACCAAAACGGAACTATTCAAGTACCCTAACATGTCAGTCAATTGATAAAAAAAAGGAATCCGTCCTCATGTCGGAGGATTTGAGTTTGAGCAATGGGGATCAGCCACTTTTTCAGGTGAGTCTGCCACTTTACATAGTGTGGTTTGGACTTTGTATGCCCTGTATTGCTTTTCCATCTGAGGAATAGAGACGAAGGTGAGAGTGTTTGTCCTTGGCTAATATATAAACGTATATATTTGTACAGTTCTCTGCATCCTTCATGTGGAAATGTAATATATATCATTTCACATTTTATCAATGCAAAGCATTTACTCAGCTGTAGTTTTAAAGTGGGCACTTCATTTTTGCACCCAAATGCACCTTTACATGACTTGGAAAGTTACAAATATATTGAAATGTGTACATTAATAAATTGGTAACATGGTGGAAGGCATTGTTTAGCCCAAAGAATACCTCTTAATTTGTAATCATTGTTACTTATATCCCTCATTTAATAGACAAGTCTATTGAAATATACCAAATATATAGTGGTTTATTTTGACTAGTTTTAATTATCTGAAAGATAAAATAGGTTGTAGAATGTGTCACTGAAGTGAAGAGTTATTTTTTATGAAATAGTGGGAACTAATTTATATTAAAAGTTGAATATAGCTTTATTTTTACACCATATTATTGAACCCCACTTACACTTCCCTCAAAAGAAAACCTGTTTCCCTGAAATACCATGAAACATGTCACCCCATAGTAAAGCATGTCTGTGTAGTGTGGCAAAAATAAGAAAATTAATTTTAATGTTATCTTGTTTTTACAATATTGTGACACAGAGGCCTATTGGTGGTTCACAGTTCTGTGTCAGCAACTCTGGCATACTCACTACACCTAGCACACTGTTGTTATGATATATACCCAAAAGGTGGTGTGTTATATATGATTGGAAAACTAATAACTCAGTTATCAATATTCTTGTGTGATGTATGTACAAAGAGTTATGGGTATATGCTAGTGCTATGTTCTTAAAATGTGGGCAATGTAGGAGGTAGCGGGACTCCCTAAACCCTCCCACCCAGGTCCCACTGTCCTTCATTCACCTTCTCTACACCCCCAGTGACTGCAATCAGGGGAGTTTTCTGGGGAAATTGCCTCTTGGCAGAGGCTTGGTTCTTCTTTCTCCCTGTCCCTTGTTAGAGGGGAGGGTCTGGCTGGAACAAAAGTCAGCGTCTCAGAAAGCCCCCTGGATAGGGCTTTACAGGCTCAGTCTCTGAAAGTCTATTGCTCCTTTGTGGTGTTTACCTACTACCCCTCTTCCTGGGGTGTGTTACTTGGCTGTTAGCAGGGGTGGCTGTGGAAGCAGTGTGGTCCACATGGCTTTCTTGTCCTCACCTGGCCTGCTTCTGTTACTCACAGTCTCTGCATGGAGCAGCTTTCTTCCTGGTCACCACCCCTTCCTATGGTAGGCTTCCCCTTATAAGACCCTCCTCCTTGAGGAGGAACAAGCTGTGCAGGTGTACCTTGTTAGTACAGCACAGGCCCAGAGGAGCTCCTTAGCCTCCTCCCAGCCAGTGAGAAGGCATGTCCCTTCACAGGCAACAAATGTATAAGACCAGTCTGCCCTAGACAATGGGATGTGTATTTGCTTGGCTGACTAGGTCCTCGTGCAGAGACAATAAAGGCGCATTTACATAGAAGATAAACAAAGCCATCAAGCTAATAAGGAGTGGAAGAAGAAACTCAACTATCACCAGCAGGGGAGGAACCAGCATAGTCTTCACCAGACTGCATGGAGTCTCTTCCCAGAAGGAGAAAATGGTTTTCTGGACTATAAAGACAGGGGTCTTAACCTCAGATGACAAAAAATTGAATCATCTGATAGTATACAATATTACTGTATTATAAAAGTGTATCCGATAAGGTGTTTTATGGAAGCTAATGACACACAGGTGATTAATATCATTGTAAAATGCAGGTATTAATACTATATGAGGAATTATGAATATTCACTGATATTATGCTTTAAATTGTGTGTCCAACAAAAGGAGAAACAGGTTTTCTCCCAGACAGGCGGGAAGGCAGCTGTCTACCTGTCTCCAGTGAAATTAAGCAAGGTGTGACCAAAAACAATTAAATTCCCATTTATATATGAATCCTCAGTGGCACGGGAAGTCCACAGGAAGGGAAGAACATCATGAGGTCATCCAGAGTCTGGGAACAAAACTGACATGCACAAGGGGCCAGACCTCTTGCAAGCTGAGAACAGTGGGTCCTTCAGTCAAGGGGGTTGAAGTCTCTGGGAACTGAATGTATGTAAAACTTGCTTAGGCAAAGACCTTTCACCTAAGAAAACAAAGAAAACCAACACCTTGTACTTCTGTGGAAAGACCCGACTGCGAGAAAGTCAGCCATGGCTAGAAAGAAGAAAGATTGATAGAAAATCTACCTTGAACCAAGGCAGTAGCTTGTTAAGTTAAGTCTTAGCCACTAGAAAGCATATTACTCTTATTTGAAGTGATTGTTAACTCCAGTTAAAGTAATAAGTTGAGCTTTTGTCTCTTTAGATGAGGAAAAACCTTATTAATTCTCTGAGTGTTCCAGGAAAGGGCTGGACACTTCTGGGCAGATGGTTTGGGGGAAATTCAGGACAGGGTGTGTGTTGGGGTCACCCTGCAGGTATAACGGAGGCTGCTGGAGACCTCAGTGGGGATGTTGTGTTGTGAGTAGACCTCTATGTTCAGAAGTGCTGAAGCAGGGCTGCATGGCATACAGACACTCAGGGAACTGCATGCTCATCTGCTGACTGTTGATGACCCAACTGTGAACCACAGTAGCAAAGTATTTAAGGCACCCAGAGTTATAGGGCAGGTGGTAACGCAACCTCTCACTGGTCTGGACTGCACCCAGACACCTGACAAATATAACAGTAGTTCACTTGTGAAAATGTTTCTAACTTGTTTGAATCATAAGATCTTCAGAATGATTATGCCCAGAAACTCCTGATTTGCTTTGTTTTGTTTCCGTTGTTGAGTAGAAGTGTCTTTTGATATTTTCAGGGACATAGTAGAAAACTTACAAAGATATACAATAAAAACTTGAAACAGCTTGTTCTATATCACACAATCTAGGAAGGAAGGAAGTTCATTGGGATTAATTAAAGCAGAGTTATAGAAAGAAGCCAAAGAACTGCTGTGGGAGGGATTCAGATGGAAATAGGAAGAGGAAGTGTTTGACTAACTATGTCACTATATCAGGAAATTTAGAGAAACTTAGAACTGAAAAATTATGTCCTACTTAAAAGAGAATTTTTAAGTGAATAAATGTTTGTGTTTTGTATTGGCTAGAGCAAAGTTCAGTTATCTGTTGCTAGCTATGGGTGGAAGGTGGGTTGAGGGGAGAATGGAGAAGTTTAGATCAAGATAAAAAAAATTGGTCTAACACCATGCACTTTATGCTGGGTGGATTCTTGAAGGAGATATGAAGGACAGACAATGGGTTGGGAGGGACTTGGACTGGGGTTAGGAGTCTGGGTATCAAGGAGCTGTATTATTGGTCTTGGAAAGTGAGAGTCTTGGATAGGAAGAAAGAGGAGGTGCATGAATGAGGCAGGATATTGACAGAAAATGGAAGGAGAATGAAGTAATTATAGGGTGCTAGGCATAAGGAAGAGAAGAGCAGAGTATTCAGGGAGCAATGTAGGCTGGGTCAGCATACTGGGATGCATAGAGAGGGACAGGGATTTCTAGGTGCCCCACATCTGGGCCTTGACAGACTGAAATTGTTGCATGTTGCATCATGACTTCAGGCCAAATTCTCCTCTGATTTATACTCTGTCTCTGTGCCTCCCTAAGGATTTTATCATGGCTGCATATGGTTTAATATTAGCAGAATTTTGCTATTTTTATAAGTGGAAAAGTTCAGACACTTCTGTTTATTGTTTCACTTGCCTGCTTTGATATCACTGACTAATGTGTTATGGGAGGAAACACTCTCTCTGTGGTAAAGATAGTACAATGAATGTATTTAATATTTTTTTAAGTATAACATGTAGGTATAAGTGTTCGGTTTGCATGGGCTAAAGTCTTTTGAAGACATTATTTTATTAGGAATATGCTCTTAGTTCTTGGGATGTTCTTTATTTCCAAAACCTGGTATTTGTCCTAAAAAAGATAAACACCAGCCTATATTAACAGTCCTATCAGAAGCCTAATGTGAGTTTTATATGTAAACTTTTCAGAATGAAAGAGCACATCCTTCATTTTGTAACATTTTTCTGTCTTTTGTAAGAAGACTGTAATTCTTAGAACCAAAAAAAAGAATAAAAGAAGACTGTTTTAACATAGTTTAATAAGATATTTTAAAAACACAAAAGGGAATGGCCCATGTAATTGTAGTCTAGTTAGACTGAAGTTATTTTGGAGAAAAATAATGAAATTGTAGATGCAGGGATCTATAAGTAAGAAATTAGAGGACAGAAATATAAGTATTGCCAATCAATATCATCTCCCGAGAAATATGTCTTTTCAGACAAACTTTATGCCATCCCTTGGCTAGATTATATGTATGATTAACACAGGTAATTGTGTTGATGTAATATATTTAGATTTTTGTCAGATGTTTGATCTAAAACTGCAGCACCAACTGATTAAAATTTTAGCACTATCCAAATTAGATATTATTGTGCTTGGAGTCACCAGATGGCACATGGTTATTAATTTTTGTAAAGCAGGCTCTCTTCTGGGAGGGAACTGCAAACAACAAGAAAGTTTCCTGTTCACCTTAATGTCTCAGACTAGAGTCAATTACTGGTGCAAAGTTGCTTCTTGGAAACCGGATATTAGTGTTTCAACTGAGATTTCTGAAAAAGAGGTTTGCTTGAGTTTGTTCAAGTACGGTCTCCACCAACAGAAAACCATCCTGCAAGACACCAAAATCTGTTACCAGTTGGCAAATGGATGACAATATGATCCATAATAAATGGCTTAAAGTTCTATTGAGTGATAGATCTCAAAATTTAAATGTAAAGGAGAAATTACCAATTATGGCACTGTTTCTGGTAGGGTGCAGCAAGGATTACTTCACAGTCTAATGCTTTTCAAAAATTACCAGTGACCTTGAAGAAAGTACACGTTTGCTGATGAACTGTGCAGATAACTCAAAGATTGGTAGAATGGTAAATAATGACGAAGCCAGACCATTGATACAGAGGCATGTAGACTGTAAGATAGATGTTATTGAATAGAATGTATTTTAATACAGTCAAATACAAAATCAGCTTTCTAGGAACAAAGAATATAGGCCATTCTGACAGGATAGTGAATAGTACCCTGGAAAACAGTGACTCTGAAAAGTACTTATGGCTCATTGTAGATAATTAACTGAACAACAGCTCCCAGTATGAACCTATAACAAAAGGGCTCATGCAATTGTAACATTACCTGCAGTGACACAAGAGCATGAGTATCAACCTCAGGGCAGACTGTTTGAAAGCAGGACCCAAATCCCAAATTAATTGTGAGGTCTGTACTTAGACTTCACCAACAATTGTCAAGTGGAAATTCCTCGGGCATTATAACAGGCCTTAATATGGTGTCTCAGACAGTCCTCTTGGATACTCCAATCAATCTTGCTACCCAAGGAAGTATCCCTTTCTGATAGCTGGGCCCTTACACCAAGAATCACAGCAATATTCAGGTTACTCCCTGTTCCAAAGAACCAATCTCTTACCCTGGTCTAATTGTACCTTAGATCAGTGGTTTTCAACCTTTTTCTTTCTGAGACACCCTCCCCGCAACATGCTATAAAAACTTCACAGCCCACCCGTGCCACAACTGTTTTTCTGCATATAAAAGCCAGAGACAGTGTTAGGAGGTAGTAAGCAAGGCAATTGCTTGGGGCCCCACTGTCATTGTGCCTCCGTGAGTCACAACTGAGAATACCAAATTCAGGACAAACTGCTGAGAAATTGAGCAGACACACCCCAAAACTGGTGGTTTTCCTCCCATAAGATATACCAAACCAGCAACAAAAGTAAACTTCTGTTTCACCACACTGGCTAACAGGAAGTCAGAAAAGCAGTCTTCTTAGGCATTCCAGTCCTGAATTCAACACCCAGACACTAAACTTAAAGATGAGTGGTTATTTCAAACCAATTTCATCAAACAAAAGGTTCTTCTGATCCCAATGGACCAGCCACATACCCAGGTCAATATATATATCAGATCTTACCCAATAATCATGCTGTTGCCAATCCTTTAGCATCTAATATCTAAAGGTTTATTTATAGAAAGAAAGAAAGAAAGAAAGAAAGAAAGAAAGAAAGAAAGAAAGAAAGAAAGAAAGAAAGAAAGAAAGGAAGAAAGAAAGAAAGAAAGGAAGAAAGAAAGAAAGAAAGAAAGGTGAGAGCTAAAATTGGTTAAGGAATTAAATGCATACAATAATTGCAAAGTTCTTGGATCAGGCTTGTAGAAGGGATGAAATAAACTGCTGGCTCTGGTTGCTTTCAAATCATTGGAAGGTCCTCAGTCCTTTGGTTAGAATGTCCCCATTAGTATAAGTTCATAGTCAGGCTTGACAAAGCCCTGGATGGGATGATTTAGTTGGGGATTGGTCCTGCTTTGAGCAGGGGATTGGACTAGATGACCTCCTGAGGTCCCTTCCAACCCTGATTCTATGATTCTGTGATAGTCTGACGAAGTGGGCAATACTGCGTCTGACGAAGTAGGTATTCACCCACGAAAGCTTATGCTCCAATACATCTGTTAGCCTTAAAGATGCCATAGGACTTTCTGTTGCTTTTTATGATAGTCCAGAGGCTTGAGCAGGAAAGAGGCAAAATGGAGATGTTTCCAGCACCTTCTATAGCTTCTGCCAATTGAAGGGAATCCCATTGTTCTGACTGTGGAAAATTACAGGTAAGAAGATGGTGTTTGGAGTCATATGGGCAGGTCACATGTCCATGCATGGTTTCGCTTAGTCATAGCAGAAGCCATTATCTATACTAGTAGATGGAAAGTTCACAGGAAAGTCCATTAAGTGTAGATAGGCATCTCCCATGGTTCATTGTGAGTTAAGTGTTCCTTGATGAGCCATTTAACTTGAATAGCCCCTTCAAGATATGCAGGTTAAATACTTTGTGGGAGAAAACATATTTGAAATACAGGTATAGAGCCAATGCTCATAAATTCAAATACAAAAATTATACATACATACAAATAGCATAATCATATTCAGCAAATCATAACCTTTCCATAGACACCTCACTTGACATACTTTGTACAAGATTTGTGGCAATTATATAACAGCGGTAGCAACAATGATCTACATGGTCATATTTTAATTAGATAATGTCACACCCACACCAGAGGGGGCCCCACAAAGTTAAGTTCCTCAGGCTTTGGCTTCAGCCCCGGGTTGCGGGGCCACGGGCTTCAGCCCTGCAACGTGGGGTTTTGGCTTTCTGCTCTGGGCCCCAGTGAGTCTAATGCTGGCTCTGCTTGATGGCCCCCTAAAACTTGCTCATGACCCCCCAGGGGGCCCCAGACTCATAGGCGCTAACTTTGTTTTTTGCTGCTGGGTGCTTTTGAAGAGGTATGTGTGTTTTGGGGGGGCACTCTGCCAGTTTTGGGGGGGAGGCTATTTCCAGCATATTTATACACTTCTTTCATATTCTAGTTACTGAATGTGTCTATCATTGGATCTTTACTGTTTTAATAATTATTACATTGTTATGAATTACATAATTACATTACCATGAATTACAGTATATTAAAATCATTGCAATCACCTACAAGCTGTCTTCACTAATGTCCCATTTTAAAGACATTATGTCTCACTGTAGCTTTCTGGATGGGCTGTCAGTAATCTTATTCACATCTAGTTCCCTGGTATTGTCTTGATGCTCATTAAGGACAGCTACATTATTCAGTTGCATCTGTCCCATTGATGACTGGAGATAATTTTTAAGTCTTCTGAAGCTGGAGAATGAATTCAGGATGATACAGGCACAGTGAGAAGGATTTTTATAAATGTTCAGTTCTCTGGAAACATAGTGCTTCCAGAGTACTGCAAATGACTCCAAGATCTCTTTCTTGATGGGTAACAGCTAATTTAGGCCTCATCATTGTGTATGTATGGTTGGGAATATATTTTGCCATGTGCATTACTTTGCATTTACCATTGAATTTCATCTGCCATTTTGTTGCCCAGTCACACAGTTTTGTGAGATTCCTTTGTAATTCTTTGCAGTCTGTTTTGGATTTAACTATATTGAGTACTTTTGTATCATATGCAAACTTGCCACATCACTGTTTACCCCTTTTTGCAGCTCATTTATGAATATGTTGAACAGCACTGGTCCCAGTACAAGCCCCTGGGGACACCACTATTTACTTGTCTCCATTCTGAAAATGGACCATTTATTCCTACCCTTTGTTTCCTATCTTTTAACTGGAGTGCCTGGGAATGCATTCAGGATCATCTAACAATCCTTAATTTAATTTAATGACAAGCCTTTTGTTATCTTACTCACCCTGATTCTGTCTATAAATAATCTTCCTGCCCCAAAGGCAGAAGTTGTTAGCAGCACAGAACTCATCACATTCCACACTCAAGCTCTGGCTCCTGAGCACCGACTGTTTTTTTTTCTGTGGGTGCTTGAGCCCTGGAGCACCCCTGGATCGCTGCCTATGCCCAGAGCCCTGGTTGATAACTGCTGCCTTACATTTCACACCAAAGACAACACTTGTAGCTAAGCCTATAATAAATTATATAAAGATTTATTACATAGGAAAAGGAAACAAAGGAGTTATTTACAAGATTAAAGCAGATAAATTAATTACAGTCCTACATTTCAAAAGTTAATAGACAGTTCTATAATAATCAAATCCTATGTGTCATTTAGGGCTAGCTGAAGCTAAGAACTGGGGATCTCTTGCTTATATCTAGAAAAGCCTTGCACACCAGAGGCCAAGCAGCACAGAGATAATCATTTCCTTTTGTTTGGGGTTTTTATTCCCCTCCTGGAAGGTATGCTGAGCTGCAAACTCAACTCATGGGAGGAGTCCACTTGTATGACTCATATTCACAGGAAGGAGGACAGAGCAACAAATGTTTTTTGTCCTCTTGTTGATGGTACATAGTGAAATTCCAGTTGCAATGTCCACAATAGTCTGTCTGTTATTGATGAACCTTTCTTTTTGAGAAGGGCTTAAGAATTTCAGTTGAAGGTCAGCCCTTCACACTAAATGATCTCTCTCTCGTCTGGTGATTTACACAGTCTCAGAGGCTCACAATACAGCTGCTCAGATATTACCTTAATAAATTATAGACTCATAGAAGTATAGGACTGGAAGTAACCTCAAGAGGTCTTGAACTCAAGTCCCTTGAACTCAAGGCAGGATTAAGTATTATCTAGACTATCCCTTAATGGTGTTTGTCTAACCTATTCTTAAAAATTTCCAGTGACAGAGATTTCACAATCTCCCTATGCAATTTATTCTAGTGCTTATCTACCCTGACAGTTAGGAAGTTTTTCCTAATGACCAACCTAAGTCCTAGATTTGGAAAGGTTTGGACCCAACCCAAAAGCAGGAGCTATTGGTCCTCTTGAAATACCTCAGGCAGGTTTAGCAGCCCAGACTATGGCACAACATTCCTTCTTGATGACATCATAGTTCTGTTATATGTGGGTCAGTTTTTTACTTAAAAAGGCAATGGGGTCGCTGTTGTCCTCAACCCAGCCTGCATTAGCAATGCACGTAACCCAATATCAGAAGCATCAGTGCACAGCACAAGGTTTGCTAAAATCAGGGATAACTTAAACTGGCAAAGCCTCTTTTATGCCCTTGAAGCCCTTCTCACAGGCCTCAGTCCATATCACCCAGTATAATTTTCCCTTTTTTATAAGGTCTGGTTACGAGGCCACAATGTTGCTAAACCCCTTTAGAAACCTCTGGTAATAACTCGCCAGAACAATAAACCTGTTTTTTTGTTCATGGGCTAGGCTTGGGTCTTGGACCTACTTCCTGGTTCACAGGGCAGGCCAATTCCCAATGGCTTTTACTTTTAGAGGAGCAGGACGAACAAACCCTCTGCCCATCCTATATCCTAAATTAGGTAGGTCTGCTGCCCCCATCTTGCATTTGGACACCTTGACAGTGAGCTTGGCTTCTCTAAGCCTCTCCAATGCAATTCCCACATGGTTCAGGTAGTCTTTCTAGGTGTCACTTAAAATAGCCAAGTCACCTACATAGGCCTGGGCCATGGTCTGTAAACCCTGCAGGATCTCATTGACAAGCCTCTGAAAGGAAACCCCTGAATTAATTAATCTGAAAGGTATAACCTCTTACACTGATATAGGCCAGACTTCTCTATGAAAACTGACTTTTCCTGGGCATCAGAATTTGGAATTTCTGAATACCCTTGAGTTAAATCCAGAGTACCCCTTCATAGATCCAGTAGGTCCTCTATCTCGGGTATGGGGTAAGGATCAGGTTGGGTGATGGCATTTACCCTTCTAAAATCCACTCAAACTTTCATCATTTTATTCCTCTTGGATACCATTACAATAGGAGACACCCAGGGGATTTTTGATTTAGTAGTCACTCCCATGTCTAGAATGCTTTCCACCTCCTCCTGAATTTGTCTTTGTATTTCTACTTTAGCATGGTATGCTCTGAAAGGGGCCTGGAGTGGCCCTATAGTTTCTATGGAATGCACAGTGCTGTTAGTTAAACCTGGAAGGTTTGAAAATATCTGCCTGAGGTATTTCAAGAGGACCAATATCTCCTGCTTTTGGGTTGGGTCCAAACCTTTCCAAATCTGAATGCTCTCCAGAGCAGTCTGTTCCTTACTCTAGCTGACCAAATAATTTAACGGAGCAGTAAATGGTCCCTCATCAGCCCAACAAATCATATTTACTGCCATCTCACTTTTGTGTTAAGTTTTCAATCTACAGGTCTGTCTCATCTTACGCTGGGGTTACGTTCCGCAATCAGTGCCTAAAGCGAAAATCGCGTATAGTCAAAATTACATTGAGTGTAATGGCGGGCAGAATCGCCCACACTACAGAAACAGTATTTAAATTGTTATTTTTCTCTTTTTGGGGTTTTTGTTTTTGTTTTTGCCGACCACGTAAGGCTGAAATCGCACATGTTAAATGCGCCTAAGATGCGACAGACCTGTATTGACATGTACCGTTTTACACAGCTCCCCTGCCTTGCAGTTTCATTGCATCATAAATCATCTCATTCACTATCTCTATCATATTGAAAGGTCCCTCACAACAATCTTGTATCCTTTTTTTTTCCTTACAGGAATCAACACTAACACAAAGTCACCTATATAAAAAGACCTTTCTCAAGCATGTCTGTCATACCATGCTTTCTGAGACACCTGATTCATTTCAAGGTTTTGATGCAATAAGTCCTTCACAGACCTTAAGTTCTCTTTAAAATGAGTGACATACTCTGCTATAGGTTGTCTTGACTCTTCTGTACTACCCTCCCCAACACCTTGAATTAAATCTAACGGTCGCCTCATCTATATTCCATAAACGAGATCAAAGGGGGCAAACCCTGTAGACTGTTGGGGTACACACCTGTACATTAATATCAAATAAGAGAGCAACACATCCTAGTCATTCTCTCACAAGTCAGCACACATCCTCAGTGTAGACTTCAGAGTTCCATTGAATCTTTCTACTGGACCATTAGTTTCTGGATGATATTTGCACCATGGTCTGATAAGATTTCCCCACTCAGCTAAAAATGGTAATTAGGGCAATAGCCATAGTTTCAGCTTCTATATATCTCCATGTCTGGGTAGGGGTCCCATAATATCTACAGACATTCTGCCAAACATCTTCTTAATGATGGGCAACAGCATCCCTTTAACCTCTTATGCTTTTGACATAAGACACAACCCTTACAGTAATTTTGAACTATCTCAAACATGTGAGATCAATAGAAATTCTGTTTGAGCCTCCCACACATTCTCTCCACTCCTAAGTGTACAGCAAAGGGACAATAATGAGCTACGTGCAGCAGTTCTGTCCTGTACTTATCAGGCATGATTACATGCCTGTAAATATCACCAGGGCATCTCTTTTTTCCTGTAGGAGCATCCCTGTACAACAAACTTCCTTCTAAGAAAAAGTTACCCTTTCCTTCTCCAGCAGGTGTATTATTCTGAGCCACATTTCTCTCCTTGTGCAGAGAAGGATTTGCCTGTTGAGCCTCAATAATTTGCATTTGCATCTCACTTAAGTTAAAATGAGACTCTGGCAAAGCAGTGGAATCCCCAAACCCTCCTCAGGTTACTCTGAGCTGTCCCTCTCAAACTGACAAAGGACTGAGTGCATTTCTCCCTGCTCTCACGGCCCTCCTTGCTGTCCATAAACAAGCCAGGAGACGCAGACCCAAGCTCTTTGTGGCTAAGAGTTATATTAACCTGCTTAGACATGAATAAAATATCATTATCTATTAAAACGTCAGTGGGAAGTAGACTCCTAATGCCCACCACAATGTCTCTGTTAAAATCCTTGCACTTGAGGTAGACCTTAGCCAAAGGCAGAGTTATAGGGAATTCAGCCTAAGCTGATATATTTAGGCTTTTACCAGGAAGTCTGTCTTTCTCCCTTACCAAACTTTGCTTGACCAAAGTATTTTGGGATGCTGTGTCCCTCCAGTCCTTACAATCTATGCCATTTAACTTAGCATTTTTAATAAATTCCTCACTACCCAACCAAGATTCAGTCCTAATATAGTTCATTAGGGTTTCCTCCTGCTCCACTGCTGCCTCTGGAGCAATGGTAGTGTCATTCACTACGCCAGGTGAGGGTGTGAGTTATGAGGTTACCTTAAGTTTTGGGCAATTTGGTTTCATATAGCCAGGAGCCCCACAGTGATGTTAGATTACTTGCCTTCCCTCTAGGTAGGGGGATTTAAACCCTTTGCTCCCTTGGAGCTTTTTAAATCAAAGTTGGGGTTAGGTTTATTTCCAGTATCCTCTTCTCTCTTAACCTGGGTAACATGGGGGTTTCCCTTCCCCTTGGATTTGCACCCTGCCCCTCCATGGGCCCTTGATTCAACATGTTCATCAGCAATTTCTGCGGTCTCTAAAACTGTGGATTTTTTTTGTCACAGATGGTTTCCTTTACCTCATCCTTAGCTACTCATAACAATTGCTCCTGGACCATCAGATCAAACAGTTTTCCATCATCACCTTCAGCCCCTGCCCCCATTACCCATTTTTTTCATAAAATTACACATTTTATGTACACATTCAACATGAATGACATTGTGAAACATTCTGAGGTTTCTATATTTCAATTGATAGGACTGAGGGGTAATCTTAAATCTTTTCAATACCTTTTGTTTAAATTTCTTGTACACCTCAGTATCACCTCCTCCATATCATTAAAACTTGTCTCACTTTCCCAGTTAATCTGGTTAAGAGGATAGGCATCTGTTTATCCTCTGGAATATTGTGCATCCTGCCTAATCTCTCGAAGGTGGACAGGAAAGCTTCTATACAGTCAGTCCTTATAAACTGGGCAAACTTTCTCCCACTCACTTGTGTTGTGGGTGGGTATACTCACTGGATGGGGTAGCCCATTTTTAGGGTTACCATATTCAAACATTTAAAAAAGAGGACACTCCACGGGGCCCCGCCCCCGCCCCGCCCCCGCCCCTTCCCAAACCCCGGCCCCACCCCAACCCCACCCCTTCTCCGCCCCCATTCCAACCCCCTCCCCAAAGTCCCTGCCCCAACTCTGCCCCCTCCTCTGAGCACCCCGCATTCCCCCTCCTCCCTCCCACTCTGATCTTGGTTGGGGGTTGCTAAGTGCTTCCCTGCTCCCCACTCACCCCACAGCCCCTATGCCCTTGCCTGCCCTGCACCTCCTCACCCTGCAGCCTCTGCACTCCCTCGCCCCTGCAACCTCTGTGCCCCCTGCTCCCCACTCACCCTGCAGCCTCTGCACCCCCCGCCCCTGCAGCCTCTGTGCCCCCTGCTCCCCACTCGCCCTGCAGCCTCTGCACCCCCCCACCCCTGCAGCCTCTGTGCCCCCTGCTCCCCACTCGCCCTGCAGCCTCTGCACCCCCCACCCCTGCAGCCTCTGTGCCCCCTGCTCCCCACTCGCCCTGCAGCCTCTGCACCCCCCCTGCCCTTGCAGCCTCTGTGCCCCCTGCTCCCCACTCACCCTGCAGCCTCTGCGCCCCCTGCCCCTGCATCCTCTACACACACACACACACCCCGCCGCCTGCCCTGCTCCCCCCGCTCACCCGGCAGAGGGAGAAATGCAGGCTCCACATGGAATCAAACACAGGCGCGCTGCTCTGTGGGGGAGGAGGGAGCGGGGGATGGGGAGGGACTCTGGCTGCTAGAGGCCCTAGTGGCTGCAAACGGCTTTCAATCAGGCCAGGCGTCCAATCAGCCGTGCCGCACTCCGCATGAGGGGAAGGGGGAAATCCTGGACATTTCTACTTGATTAGAAATCCCCCCTGGACGGCCATTTAACACTGAAAAAGCCGGACATGTCCGGGGAAACCCAGACGGATGTTAACCCTACCATTTTGCTGCTCCAGTATTTTGAGTAGCATTGCTTGAGTTTTTATCAGCTTCCCGTGTACCCTCTATTACCGTGCCTCCGTGGGTCACAACTGAGAATATCAAATTCAGGACAAACTGCTGAGAAATAGGGCAGACACACCCCAAAACTGGAGGTTATTTTCCCATAAGATATACCAAACCAGCAACAAAAATACATTTCTGTTTCACTGCACTGGCTAACAAGAAGTCAGAAAAGCAGTTTCCTTAGGCATTCCAGTCCTTGTATCACCACCAGAAACACTAGACTTAAAGCTTAGTGGTTCTTTAAAACTAATTTCATCAAATAAAAGGTTCTTCTGATCCCAAAGGACCAGCCACACACCTAGGTCAATATATAACTTAGATCTTACCCAATCATGATGTTGCCAATCCTTTAGTATCTAAAATCTAAAGGTTTATTTATAAAAAGAAAGAAAGCTGAGAGTTAAAATTGGTTAAGGAATCAAATACATACAATAATTGCACAGTTCTTGGTTCAGGCTTGTAGCAGTGATGGAATAAACTGCTGGCTTAAGACAAGTCTCTGGTTGCTTTCAAATAATTGGAAGGTCCTCAGTACTTTTGTTAGAATGCTCCCATTAGTATAAGTTCATAGTCCAGAGGTTTGAGCAGGAAAGAGACAAAATGGAGGGGTTTCCAGGACCTTTTATAGTTTCTGCCATGTAGAGGGAAATCCATTGTTTCAGCACAGCTAGTAGAAAATTACAGGTAGCAAGATGGTGTTTGAAGTCACATGGGCAAGTCACATGTCCATGCACGATTTTGCTTAATCACAGTAGAGGTCATTACCTAAACTCTAGTTGTTCACATGAAAGTCCATCAGGTGTGGATGGGCATCTTCCATAGTCCACTGTGAGTTAAGTGTCCCTTGATGGGCCACTTAAGTTGAATAGTCCCTTCAAGATGTGCAGGCTAAATACCTTGTGGGCATTAGCACAGGAGCAAACATATTTGAAATACAGGTATAGAGCCAATTCTCATAACTGCAAATACAAAAATGATACATACATCCAAATAGCATAATCATATTCAGCCAATCATAGCCTTTCCATGGACATCTTACTAGACGTACTTTGTACAAGATTAGTTGCAATTATATAACAGTGGTAGCAACAATGATCTGCATGGTCATATTTTAATCAGATAACATCACACCCTCTCTCCAGCTTCTTCATTGGATTTGACTGCTGCTATTTCTTCCATGTGTCTTTGGCATGCCTTTACCTAACTGCCTTGGTTGCTTCCGTCTCTCTGATCCACAATTCTGCCATCATTCTCTGGTTCTTCTTTGGCTGTCAGGTGCTGCAATCCAGCTAGTTCCATGGTTGTGGTTGCCTCTGCAGCATGTGGGACAGGATGGTTCTCACCCTGTTGATCAGTCTCCATCTCCTCTACTTCCCTGGGTATGTGGTCAAAATTTATGAGCAAAACTCTTAACTCCTGACCTGGGAATTTCCTTTTAAAGGACATTCCATTCTGCAAACATAAATGTTCAAAGTCTTCTCCCTTAAGACTATCATATTACTGTAGTTCACACAGTATGTCTATTCTTTAATCTTTAAAACCCTCAATATCAAGTTTAAACATTAACACTCTCCTGCCGATAACGTGAATGCCGCTTGTTGGAAGTATTTTGTCTGCAAAAGAGCCGACAAACAGCAGCTACACTGCCTGACTTTAGCGACATAGCTATGTCCACACGGCCATGTCACTTAAAGTTCGGTAGTGTAGACAAAGCCTAATTGACCTGTGGTATGTGAATCATGTCGACTCTGCTAGTGTAACACTGCCTGCAGTGATTCAACAGCATGAATACCAACCTCAAGGAAGACAGTTAGGAAGCAAGTCACAAACCCCAATTTTTTTATGATTTCTATACTTAAATTTCACCATGCAGTTATCAAGTGTAAACTCCTCAGGCACTATGACAGCCTTAACATGGAGTTACAGTGCCCTTGAGTTCGTTGATCTATCACCACCCAGGTGCATGAATCTTTGTCATAGCTGGTTCCTTAAACCAAGAATCACAGCAATGTTTATGTTATTCCCAGTCCCCAGGTCAGTTGTACCTTAGATCTCACACCAAAGACAACACTGTAACTAATTATATAACAAACTCTATAAAGAGTTATTAAATGATACAAAACAGTTATTTACAAGGTTAAAACAGGTAAACATATATACAAAAGACATACAATCAACTTTCAAAAGGCAATAACAGCTAAAACTGTCAAGCTCTATGTATGATTTAGGACTAATTCAGGCTAAGCAACTAGGGATCTCTTGCTTATGTCTAGAAAGGTTAGCCCCCTCCCACCCCCCAAGTCCAAGCAGCATAGCGATAAAAATTTCCTTTTGTTTTGTTTGTCTTTATGCCCTCCATATCTCTGAATGGCAAACATAACTAATGGGAGAAGTCCACTTGCATGATTCATCTTCACAAGGAGTAGGACAGAATAACAAAAGTCTTTTGTCCTCTTGTTGACAGTGTGTAGGGATCTTCCAGTTGCAGTGTCCACAATTGTCAATCTGGTATAGATGGACCTTTCCTTTTGGGAAGGGTATAACATTTTCTGTTGAAGGTCAGCCCTTCACATTAAATGATGTCTCCCCCTTGTCTGGTGATTTACACAGTCACAGAAGCTCACGATACAACCACTCAAATATTGCCTTACAATATGGGGGGCAGATATTATAAGTGAGATAAATGCATGCAGCAACTCACAAGCATTCAATAAAGTCTAAACATTAAATACATTCTTATAATTCTAATAGCTGTTTTAATAATACTAACACAGGGGTGAGTCAGACTGATTCCGGCTATATATTTGCCAATGTTCAATTGAGATATGGGGACCTTGGCATGAGATGCAACCTGGTCTGCCAGCATCTCAGTAATATCAAGGGAAGTGATGATGCATCTAAATTGGGTATCGGTGAGACCACCACTAGAATAGTGTCCAGTTCTGGTTTCCATATTTTTTAAAAGATGTTGAAAATTTGGACAGTCTTGAGAGAGCTACAGGATTGGTTTAAGCTCTGGAAAAGGCACCTTATGGTGAGATGCTTACAGAGTTTTATCAAAGGAAAGAATAAGAAAGGGTTTATTCAGTGAGACTATAATTGATTTTAGGCTATCTTTAAGCTCACAGACAAAGCCATAGGAGACAATGGCTGGGATCATGAAAACTTCAAATTGAAAACAAGATGCATTTGTTTTATAGTTAAGGTAATTAATGATTGAAACACATTAGCATTGGAAGTGGTAAATTCATAATAATTAAGTCTTTAAATTGAAATTGGATATTTTTCTAAAAGATATGATCTAGTTAAATGATAAATTATTGGTCTAAATAGTGTCAATGACACAGTAGGGAATATCAATTTCCTCTACTCTAGGAATCATTGGGTAACATTCTATTACCTGCATTATAGAGGATGTCATATTAGATAAACAGACTACATCAGTGGTTCTCAATCAGGAGTATGTGTATCCCTGGGGGTACCCAGAGATCTTCCAGGGGATACAGCAACTCATCTAGATATTTGCCTAGTTTTACAACAGGTTACATAAAAAGCATTAGCACAAACTAAAATTTCATACAGACAATGACTTATTTATACTGTTCTACTGAAATATAAGTACAATATTTATATTGCAACTAATTTTATAATTATATGGTAAAAATGAGAAAGTAAGCAATTTGTAAGCAAGTAGTTTTTAAGTGAGGTGAAACTTGGGGCTACAAAAGACAAATCAGACTCCTGAAAGGGGTACAGTAGTCTGGACTTCAAAGCATGAGAGTTCAGACACATAAATTAAGTAGCCATAGAATTTACTATTTTTAGTTTCTGGTTCAGAATTCTCAGTTGTTTATATTTTCTCGTCTCATACTGGGGCATATTTTGCGTTCATTTACATAGATGTGAATTTGGAGTAATAATAACATTTAGCACGTAAATAACAATTGTCATCCGTAAATCTAAAATGTCTGCAAAAGTAGATAACCAGGGTGATATCCTCCTTTACCAACGGATCAACTAAAATACAGGGAACATAAATTGCTAGACAAAACCCGAAAATGGCCAGGGCATAGTATAGCATAGGTCTCCTACTACTGTGTATTATCTATTAGACCAGACTGCCCCCTTCACTTTAGACGAATTCCTCTGCCTTTACATTGCCGTAACTGAGATTAAAATCTGGCTCTGTGTATGGAAGAACGGCAAATCTGTCACATATTACAGGAATTCAGGGAAGCTTTGCTGTGTGGGTTTGGATTTCCAGATAGAATTTTATCGTTCTTAGAAATATAAGTAATGACGCTTTTATTCGTAATTAAACAGACTTGTTACTGAACATACAAAACTCTCAGAAAACAGAGTGGAGTGGGCGTGTATCTTACTACACATTTTTGCCGATTCATTTAACTTTTTCCGATACATAGGATGGTTTACTCTAGTCATCTGTTTTAGGACTTTCGAGACAGGAATGGGTTAGCCTTTCATTATGCTCTTTAGACATGAGCGTTTTGATGAGACCAAACAGTTGCAGTTCTGTAACTCAGACTCAGAGTGCCGCTGTTGGCCAATGCAGAGCTGAAGCTGCATCCGGATATCCACTAAAGCCTCCTGCACTGAGATTGCTCAGTCAGCGATTGCGCACACATACATGCAGTTCGCTACTGAGAGACACCCTGTCTCGAAACTCTCGTGGAAAATTAGATTGAGATGGTAATTTTATTTACTCTCCAAAACCGTGGATTTTAACATTCTAACGGAGATTTAAAGCACAAAATCGAAGTAGAATAAATAAGAAAATAAAAGCAAGCCTGAGTGGGATGGAAAACAGGCAGAGACCGAGCGACCAAGCAGTCACACGGCAAGTACTTTGGTTTCCCTTCTTATTCTCTTTGTTCTGCCGGGTGGTATCGGAGCAGATTCGTTACTCCATTCCTGAGGAAATGGCCAAAGGTTCTCTTGTGGGGAATCTCGCCAAGGATTTGGGGTTGGATGTCAAAGAACTGGCGCAACGGAAGCTCCGTGTCAGTTCGGAAAAGCAATATTTCAGTGTGAATGGGGAAAATGGCAACCTGTATGTGAATGGCAGGATAGACCGGGAGCAGATATGCGGGGAGACTCCCCTTTGTGTCCTGGCATTCGAAACGGTGGTTGAAACTCCTTTAAACATTTACAACGTGGATGTAGCAATTCAGGACATTAATGATAACGCCCCGAGCTTCGACAAAAATAACGTTGTGTTAGAAATCAATGAATTTACACTGCCAGGGGCGCGCTTTCCACTCGAATCAGCGCAAGATCCAGATGTTGGACTGAATTCACTGCAGAACTACCGGCTCAGCCCAAATCAGTATTTTATCCTGGCAGTGAAGGAGAATGCAGATGGCAATAAATACGCAGAATTAGTTTTAGACAGACCTTTGGATCGGGAGCACCAAACTTCTCATATCTTGATCTTGACGGTTGTGGATGGGGGAGACCCTGTGAGAACCGGGACCGCTCAGATTAACATTAAAATCACTGATGCCAATGACAATCCCCCAATATTCACCGAAGAGATCTACAAAGTCAGAGTAAGTGAAAATCTAGCCAAAGGCTCCATAGTGGTACAGGTGAAGGCCATGGATAAGGATGAAGGATTATATGGAGAAATCAGTTATTCCTTCAGTAATGCCCCACAAAATGTCCTGCAATTATTCAAAATAGATCCCGAAAATGGAGTAATAACAAATACAGATATTCTGGATTTTGAAGAGACGAATAAATATACAATGGGAATTGAAGCCAGGGATGGGGGTGACCTGACTGGTCACTGCCAAGTTCAAATAGAAATTATTGACGAGAATGACAACGCCCCCGAAGTAACCCTCACATCCGTGTCCAGTCCTATCCCCGAAGACTCTGTGCCCGGGACAGTGATAGCTCTCATAAGAGCTCGTGACCGAGATGCAGGAGAAAATGGAAAAATCACCTGTCACCTTCAACACAACTTACCTTTTAAAATACTGTCCTCCTCTCGTAATTACTACAAAATAATCACAGACAGCACCCTGGACAGAGAAAAGATCCCAGAGTATAATATCACAGTAATCGCCGCAGACAAAGGCACTCCCCGTCTCTCCGCCCAGAAAACCATCCTGTTGCAGATCTCGGATATCAATGACAACGCCCCTGTATTCGATAAACCTTCCTACACCTCCTATGTGCCAGAGAACAATCCCTCGGGGGCCTCTGTTTTCAGTGTAAAAGCCTCAGACCGGGATCTGGACCGGAACGCCCGACTCACTTACTCCATCCTGAGCAGCAACCTCCAGGAGCTGCCTCTCTCCTCCTACATCTCCATTAACTCCCAGACCGGAACTATCTATGCCCAGCGCTCCTTCGACTACGAACAATTCCGGGAGTTTGAAGTGCAAGTGAAGGCCCAAGACGGCGGGTCCCCGCCTCTCAGCAGCAATGTCACCGTCAGGGTGTTTATTCTGGATCAGAATGATAACGCCCCTCGCATCCTGTACCCTTCCCTCGGAGCCGATGGCTCCGCCTTGTTCGAGATGGTCCCTCGCTCGGCCGAGGCAGGTTATCTGGTGACTAAGGTGGTGGCGGTGGATGGTGACTCAGGACACAATGCCTGGCTCTCCTACCATCTGCTCCGGGCCACGGAACCGGCGCTCTTCAGCATGGGGCTGCACAGCGGGGAGATCCGGACAGCCCGCGCCCTTGCGGACAGAGATGCTGTGAAGCACAGGCTGGTCACCCTGGTGAAGGATAACGGGCAGCCGCCTCTCTCCGCCACAGTGACTCTCAACCTGGTGTTTGCTGAGAACTTCCAAGAGGCTCTTCCGGAAATGAGCGACCAATCGGGTGACTCGGCACCTCAGTCTCATTTACAGTTTTACTTGGTGCTGGCTTTAGCCTTGATTTCATTTTTGTTCCTCCTGACAGTGATACTGGCCATTGTGATGAAATTTTATAGAGCAAGGAATCCCCCAGTTCTGAGATGTTTCCGTTCTGATTATTCCAAGGCGGGTCCCAGATTCCCGCCCAGCTACTGCGATGCGACTTTACCTTATAGCTATAATCTGTGTTTAGCAGTAGACTCCGGAAGGAATAACTCTAATATTCTAAAACCAAATGGCCAGAACGATGCAGGAGAGATTATCCTTTCCAATGACAACTCTCGGATGTTTATAATGAGCAACAGCACCTCCGCTTCTGTAGACCAAAAGTCTGAACCTGACAGCGTTGGGAAGGTGAGTTTCTGTGCTCATGCGCTTGCACGTGCTTGTATCTTTATATATTTTAGTAGTGGCAAATCAAGGGGTTATATATCATTTAACGTTAAACTTGATGAATTAGAAATAGTAATCCTCTGAACAACCAATTTTTATATCAGCTTGTATTTGTTTATATTTGTTCGGGGTCTTAACGTTATTTAAGTGGTATGAAGGTGATACGGCAGAAAGTTTTCGACATATATTGCAATGATAAAATAAACTGTATATCAGCAGTTTTCCGTTTATGGCTATGTAGATAACGCATTGCCTTTTAAATTCATGATCTTTTTCTTTTTGATTTTCCATCAATTTTAAGAATAACAAAACCATTAAAATATATTAACTTCATAAAATAATGGAATACATTAGCAGATAAGTAAATAACGCATAACATCAACAGAAATGCCTCCAAAATAAACATAAAAATTAAAGCCAAAATAGAAGCAGTTAACTAAAGATACACAGTTCGAAATTTGATCTGCTAGTCAGATTTCCTGTCTAGCTTTCTATCTCCCTTCTCCTTTCTGTTCATCAGTCTATGTGAATGAACTCACCGTTCAGGGTTGCCATATCGAAAACAAAGCAACAAAGAACATATACTGGGTTACCCAAAAGGAGTAATATTTTTAAATATCCTACTTTATATATTGGTGAAACACGTGCACAACACCTATGAGATATTCTTGCATTATTTCCTTAAATGTATTTTTGATTTATCCTCTGAAGTGAGAATCAGTGCTCCATGATCAGCAATGGCTGCATGTTTGTTTCCAAGGGGTGTTCAGTATTCTGGTTTTGGACTATAAACTCCTGAATGGGTGGGGCCCGTCTATTTGAGAGATCGTTTCTCCCTGTCTCACATACTGCGGTAAATGCATTACACTGCAGCACCAGAACTGGAGCTCCATCTGCTGACAGGGCTTTCTCTTTCCGCTGCTTTGGAAATGATTGCTAGTCCACCTGGGCCAAATTAGCCAAATTCTGTTGACCTTAGAGCATGATGCAAAGCCAATCTGATTTCATGGGCTCTTGGAGCTAAGGGAGAATAATTGTAAATTGTGCTAGTGTGCAGGATAATTTATATTTTAGTTTTCTGGATGTATGAGTCTTAACCTTGCAATTAGAGTAGGCTACTGGATTTGATAAAGTTCACGGATATTATTGTGCTGTGCAAAAGTCTCTAAGGCACTGGATAGGCACTTTTGCCCTATAATGAATGCCTAAATTAATATATAAGTAAACAAATAAATAGATGCTAAATTCTAAACAGAAAGGTGAACAAATTGTTCATTGGAAGGGAAAGTACATGGGACTGTGTGACTTCACACAATAATGTGTAAACTAAAATTAGTCTTCTTGTTTATTACAATGTGATATAAATCCAGGATTACTTTAATTTATTATGCAAAAATAAATCTGTGTGTCATTTTAAAATGAGGAAATTAAGCAGAGGTTGTGTTCCATTTGCCACAGATTATGTGACTAGTGGATTAAAGGGAAGAGTTAAGCTTTACAATATATCTAGCATAAGATAATATGCATTTTGCATCTAGATTTGTTTCATTAATATTAGGGCTGTCAAGCAATTAAGAATAATCCTGATTAATCATGTGATTAAAAAACTAATTGTGATTAATTGTGTAATTAATTGAACAGTTAAACAATAATAGAATAATATTTAAATATTTTTGGATGTTTTCTACATTTTCAAATATACTGATTTCAATTACAAAACAGAATACAAAGTGTACAGTGCTCGCTTTATATTTATTTTTGAATACAAGTATTTGCACTGTAAAAAACAAAATAAATAGTATTTTTCAAATCAACTTTCATCATGAAAGTTGAATTTACAAACATAGAATTATGTAAAAAAATCTGCATTCAAAAATAAAATAATGTAAAACTTTAGAGCCTACAAGTCCATTCAGTCCTACTTCTTGTTCAGCCAGTCACTCAGACAAAGAAGTTTGTTTACATTTGCAGGAGATAATGCTGCCCTCTTCTTGTTTACAATGTCACCTGAAAGTGAGAACAGGCATTCCCGTGGCGTTCTTGTAGATATTTACATCCCAGATGCGCTAAAGATTCATATGTCCCTTCATGCTTCAACCACCATTCCACAGGACATGCGTCCATGCTGAGGATGGGTTCTGCTCCATTACAATCCAAAGCAGTACAGACTGAAGCACGTTCATTTTCATTATCTGAGTCAGATGACACCAGCAGAAGATTGATTTTCATTTTTGGTGGTTTGGGGTATTTTTTGCATTGGGGTGTTGCTCTTTTAAGACTTCTGAAAGAATGCTCCACACCCCACCCCTCTCAGAATTCGAAAGGCACTTCAGACTCTTAAACCTTGGGTCCAGTGCCATAGCTATCTTTAGAAATCTCACATTGGTACCTTCTTTGCCTTTTGTGAAATCTGCAGTGAAAGTGTTCTTAAAATGAACAACATATGCTGGATCATCATTTGAAACTGCTATAATATTAAATATATGGCAGAATGCCGGTAAAACAGAGCAGGGGACATACAATTCTCCCCCAAGGAGTTCAGTCACAAATTTAAATAATGCATTTTGTAACAAGTGTCATCAGCATGGAAGCATGTCCTCTGGAATGGTGGCCTAAGCATGATGGGGCATACGAAAACAAATAACATTGCCTGTTCTCACTTTCAGGTGACATTGTAAATAAGAAGCGGGCAGCATTATCTCCCATAAATGTAAACAAACTTGTTTCTCTTAGGCATTGGCTGAACAAGAAGTAGGACTGAGTGAACTTGTAGGCTCTGAAGTTTTACATTGTTTTGGTTTTGAGTGCAGATATGTAACAAAAAATCTACATTTGTAAATTGCACTTCCACAACAGAGATTGCACAACACTACTTGTATGAGGTGAATTTAAAAATACTATTTTTGTTTATCATTTTACAGTGCAAATATTTGTAATAAAAATAATATACACTTTGATTTCAATTACAACACAGAATATATATGAAAATGTAGAAAAACTTCCAAAATATTTAATAAATGTCAATTTGTATTCTATTGTTTAACAGTGCAATTAAAACTGCTATTAATCGTGATTAATTTTGGGGGTTAATCACCTCAGTTAATTGTGATCAATGACAGCCCTAATTAATATATAATATACATTAGGAGACTAAATATGCTGGAGAAATTAGCTAACACATATATATTGGGGAAAATGCGTTTAAAATTATGTATCTAAACTGCTGCAGTTATTGGTTGAGACTCTGAGCGTCGCTGTTCACCAATCAGGGAGACAAATGCGAGAGATCCAGCCAGCCCCGCCCCGCTGTAACAGACCGCACAACAGGCAGACCAGGCACTCTTTGTAAAAGCCAGAATACACAGTACAGCATAGCTGCACTAACCCCCCTGGGAAAGCTCTTGATCCACGAACTACTGATTGAAGAGCGGGATTTTTATGTTTACTAGTTTTTATATACTGTTCTGACACTCGGACTCTAAGGCATCTATTTCCAGTGCTAGACATGACGGATATAAAAAGGCTCCGTGACTGCAACTGTCGAGTCCTGTTCTGCTTTGTATTTTTTACCGTTTGGGAGGCAGTTTCTGGGCACATTCGCTATTCCATTCCGGAGGAAATGCAGAAAGGCTCTTTCGTGGGGAATATCGTTCAGGATCTGGGGCTCGATACAAAGGAGTTTTCAGACCGCGGTGTCCGCATTGTTTCCAGAGGTAGGACTCAGTATTTTGCTTTGAATGTTAAAAGCGGTTATTTATGCCCCACAGAAAGGATTGACAGAGAGCAGATCTGTGGCCAAATGGAGAAATGTCTGTTACATTTTGAGGTTCTCGTTAAGGATAAAGCTAAACTTTTCCCAGTTGAAGTTGAAATCACAGATATTAATGACAATGCCCCCCGCTTCCAGGAAAATGAATTGGAATTTAGAATCAGTGAGTTAGCCGCTGTGGGAACCCGATATTCTCTTGAGGGGGCGCAGGATGCAGATGTGGGAACCAATTCTGTGCAGGGCTATTATCTCAGCAGTAACAAACACTTCTCTCTGGATGTGCAAACGGGAGCTGACGGGGACAAATATGCCGAACTGGTGCTGGAAAAGTCTCTAGACCGGGAAGAACAAGCTGTTCACGATCTAATCCTCACAGCCACTGACGGGGGAGATCCAGTCAGGTCCGGCACTGCGCAGATCCGTGTTATCGTCCTTGACGCAAATGACAATGCACCAGTTTTCAGTCAGCCTGTCTATAAAGTGAGTGTTTTGGAAAATGTGCCCGTCGGGTCTCTGCTGCTGACAGTAAACGCCACAGATCCCGACGAAGCGATAAATTCGGAGGTCACATATTCACTCCGGAAGATGAAAGACAAAGCGTCTCAGATATTCCAGGTGGATTCTAAAACGGGAGAAATATCAACTGTGGGAAACCTGGACTATGAGGAAGCTGCATTATATGAAATGGAGATTCAAGCCAAAGACGTTGGAGACCTCTCGGCCAGATCTAAAGTCCTGGTTACTGTGATTGATGTTAATGATAATGAGCCTCAAATTACAGTCACCTCACTCACCAACTCTGTGAGCGAAGACAGCCCACCGGGAACTGTAATCGCCTTTATAAATTTACATGATCTGGATTCTGGAGAGAATGGTGTTGTCATATGTTCTATACCACCCAACCTGCCATTCAGGTTACAGAAATCATTTGACAATTATTACAGTTTGGTGAGTGACAGAGCATTGGACAGGGAGCGGGTCTCCGATTACAATATAAGTACCACAGCCACAGACCGAGGGACTCCTCCTTTATCATCAACAACAACTATTTTAGTACATCTTTCAGACATAAACGACAACACTCCTATTTTCAACCAGACATCCTACACTTTGTACATCATAGAGAACAATCCCAGAGGAACTTCCGTTTCTTTCCCGAAAGCGAATGATCCTGACTGTGGGGAGAACGCCCGAGTCACCTACTCTGTTACCGAGGGTCAGATCCAGGAATCTCCGCTCTCCTCCTACATCTCCATTAATTCCGAGACTGGGGCTCTCTACGCTCTGCGCTCCTTCGATTACGAACAGTTCCGGGAGATTCGGTTCCAAGTGCAGGCTCAGGATGGGGGTTCCCCACCTCTCAGCAGTAATGTCTCCGTCACTCTCTTTATACTGGATCAGAATGACAACAGCCCGCACATCTTACACCCCTCCTTTCCCACCGATGGCTCCACGGGACTGGAGTTGGCCCCTCGCTCCTCCGAGCCGGGTTACCTGGTCACTAAGGTGGTGGCGGTGGATGCAGACTCCGGTCAGAACGCCTGGCTCTCCTACCAGCTGCTGAAGGCTACAGAGCCGGGGCTCTTCTCTGTGGGACTCCACAGCGGCGAGATCAGGACAGCGCGCTACTTTCTCGACAAAGATGCGCTCAAGCAAAGTCTGGTGGTTTTAGTGAAGGACAACGGGCAGCCCCCTCTCTCTGCCACGGCCACTGTCACGGTGGTAGTGGCTGACAGCATCCCCGACATCCTCTCCGATTTAAGCAGCCTCTCAGCGCCTGCAGATCCCCAGTCCAGCCTCACCTTGTATTTGGTGATCGCTGTGGCTTCCGTTTCCTGCTTGTTCTTTATCTTTATCATAGTGTTACTGGCCCTGAGGCTCCGCAGGTGGAGAAACTCGCAGCTGTTTGACTCCTCGAGTGTGACTTTCAGTGGAGTTCCCGTCTCGCAGTTTGTGGGGCTCGATGGAGTCAGAGCTTTTCTTCACTCCTACTCACATGAGGTTTCTCTAACCACGGACTCCAGAAAGAGCCAATTCAACTTTCCCAAATCAAACTATTCAAATACTCTGACCAGTCAGCAGACCTGTGAGATAAATGATTCTGTGTCAATATCGGGAGATTTAAAGAATGGCGATGGCGAGAAGAAATTTGTTCAAGTGAGTTTGCTTCTTTTCTTATTTTTCTTTTTAACCAGGTTGATGTGTTTTAAGAGCCGGAAATATTATTTATTTATTTATTGTAAAACCCATCGTCTTTTTTGACCCATCACGCATTATTACCTTGTATTAGAGTGATCCCACTTTCCTTATGACCCTCTACTTCCTTTCCCTCTTCATTAGGGTAGGTTTTTTGTTGTTGTTTGTTTGTTTGTTGAGCCTTAATTCATGACTCAGGTTCAAGTAACATAGCAAATCTTCCAGGCAAGCGTGATGTGTACTTTTTTGTTTACACACAATTAGATCTCGATCTTCATTGGGGCTTTTCGACGTTACTACAATTCAAACAGTGTAGCGTAACATATACAGTATTTTTAAAGGGAACTACAGTTGTTTGTTGGAAGGACGGATCAGTTTACAGAGGGTCTTATAACAACTCCGAGAAACCTTTTTGAATGAAGCTTCAATCTCCTCAGTTACGTATATATTATGTTTACTTGTTTAGTTTCAGATAGGTGTTATTAGATCTTGACAATCCTGTGCTCTCTTTACATCAAAGTACCATAAATCCCACGAAATCCACCAGACCAGAATTAGGCCGTTTACACGGAAAGATGACTGAAAAGATATTTTATTTTTGAAGGAAGTTCTGAAGAGAAATAATTGTGTTGTGCCAGGGCCCTGATTCTGGATAGCGAAATTTTGTAATAATAACAATTTCATTGCGCTTTTTGTTAAAATCAAGCCACTTTGGTGACAGAACATACAAACTACACAAAAAGCAGACAAAATGGAAACCCATACCATTCAGCTTTCCTAAATTCTTTTTGTGTGTGCGTTATATATTTTTCTACCTAAGGATGGACGAGGGAATGCATTGATCCAAACGAATTTCCATTGCCCTCTCTGTACCTACGTCCTGGCTTTTATCATATCATTCGAGCTGCAGTTCTCCGGCAGAGACTCAGAGTGCCGCTGTTGGCCAATAAGGCGCGGAGCTGCAGCCGGAGATCCATTGGAGCCGGCTGCAGTGTGATTGCTCAATCACATAGCGCAGAGCGGAGACAAAAGCGCACACAGCCTCGATGCTCAGAGAAACCTTCTATCTGGACTCGGATGCACAACTGGAGTAATAAAGGGATTTTATTTTATTTTATTTTCATCGCTGGGAATATTTACAATACAGGCTGGATTTTAACTACAGGATCTAAACTGAATAAAAGAGAAACGAAAAGAGCATAAGTGCAAGCGAGTGAGATGGAAACCGGACACATACAGACCGGATGGGCAGTCACACGGCAGGTACGGTTGTTTCCTTTCTTATTCTCTTTGTTCTGCCGGGCGGTCTCGGAGCAGATTCGTTATTCGATTCCTGAGGAAATGTCCAAAGGTTCCCTTGTGGGGAATCTCGCTAAGGATTTGGGGTTGGATGTCAGAGAACTGCCGCAGCGGAAGCTCCGTGTCAGTTCGGAAAAGCAATACTTCAGTGTGAATGGGGAAAATGGCAACCTGTATGTAAATGACAGGATAGACCGGGAGGAGATATGCGGGGAGACACCCCTTTGTGTCCTGGCATTCGAAACGGTGGTTAAAAATCCTTTAAATATTTACCTCGTGAATGTCGCAATCCAGGACATTAATGATAATGCCCCGTGGTTCATAAAGAGTGACATTGATCTAGAAATCAGCGAATCAGCACTGCCGGGTGCGAGATTTCGACTAGAATCTGCGCAAGATCCGGATTCTGGGATCAACTCACTGCAGAATTACCAACTCAATAAAAACCCCTCCTTTACCCTGGCAGTGAAAGAGAGCCCAGATGGCAAAAAGCAAGCAGAATTAGTCTTAGAAAAGTCTTTGGATCGGGAGGAGGAAAGTTCCCACCAGTTAATCCTGACAGCTCTGGATGGGGGAGATCCAGTCAGATCTGGGACAGCTAAAGTTAGGATTAAAATTACTGATGCCAATGACAACCCCCCTGTATTCACTGAACAGATCTACAAAGTCAGCCTGAGGGAAAATCTACCAAAGGGCTCCTTAGTGTTTCAAGTGAAAGCCAGTGACAAAGACGAAGGTTTAAATGGCCATATATCATACTTTTTCGACAGCATACCGGAAATCACCCGCAAATTATTCCATTTAGACCCTGAGAATGGAGAAATTACAAATACAGCGATCCTGGATTTTGAAGAGAAAAATGAATACATCATGGAATTGGAAGCCAGGGATGGGGGTGGGCTGACCGATCACTGCAAAGTTCATATAGAAGTACTGGATGAGAACGACAACGCCCCGGAAGTGACGATTTTATCAGTATCCAGTCCTTTTCCCGAAGACTCACCGCCAGGAACAGTGATAGTTCTGATCAAAGCTCTTGATCCAGATGCCGGACAAAATGGAGAACTTAGTTGTAGTATTCAACACAACTTGCCTTTTAAAATAATATCATCTTCTATTAACTACTACAAGCTCCTCACAGACAGCACCCTGGACAGGGAGAGAACTTCGGAGTACAATATCACAATCACAGCCACAGACAAAGGCTCTCCCCCTCTCTCCACCCAGAAAACCATCCTGTTGCAGATCTCGGATATCAATGACAACGCCCCTGTCTTTCAAAAACCTTCCTACACCGCCTATGTGCCAGAGAACAATCCCTCGGGGGGCTCTATTTTCAGTGTAGCAGCCTCAGACCGGGATCTGGACCGGAACGCCCGACTCACTTACTCCATCCTGAGCAGCAACCTCCAGGAGCTGCCTCTCTCCTCCTACATCTCCATTAACTCCCAGACCGGAGCTATCTATGCCCAGCGCTCCTTCGACTACGAGCAATTCCGGGAGTTTGAAGTGCAAGTGAAGGCCCAAGACGGCGGGTCCCGGCCTCTCAGCAGCAATGTCACCGCCAGGGTGTTTATTCTGGATCAGAATGATAACGCCCCTCGCATCCTGTACCCTTCCCTCGGAGCCGATGGCTCCGCCTTGTTCGAGATGATCCCTCGCTCGGCCGAGGCAGGTTATCTGGTGACTAAGGTGGTGGCGGTGGATGTTGACTCAGGACACAATGCCTGGCTCTCCTACCATCTGCTCCAGGCCACGGAACCGACGCTCTTCAGCATGGGGCTGCATACCGGGGAGATCCGGACAGCCCGCGCCTTTGCGGACAGAGATGCTGTGAAGCACAGGCTGGTCACCCGGGTGAAGGATAACGGGCAGCCGCCTCTCTCCGCCACAGTGACTCTCAACCTGGTGTTTGCTGAGAACTTCCAAGAGGCTCTTCCGGAAATGAGTGACCAATCGGGTGACTCGGCACCTCAGTCTGATTTACAGTTTTACTTGGTGTTGGCTTTAGCCTTCATCTCATTTTTATTTCTAATTACAATTATAGTGGTGATAGCCATGAAAGTTAGAAGTTCAAAAAGCTCCTCTATTCAGTATGTCAGGCCTGCGCTTTATTCCAAGGCTGATCCCAGATTCCTACCAGATTACGAAAACGGGACCTTGCCGTATTCCTATAATTTGTGTTTGGCTACAGACTGTGGGCAAAATGGATTTAACTTGCTTAAAAGTAGCGACCAGAACATTACAGCTGAGAATATCCTTTGCAATGACAACTCTGGGATTTTAGTTGTGAATAATTCTGGTTCTGAAGCACCCAAATCCGCGTCCGAAACTCTTCTCAAGGTGAGTTTTTGCATTAATGCGTTATTTAATTTACTGGGTCCTGGCTGTAGCGCTAATCTGCTTTCACCCCCTAGTAACAGTTTCAGTGGCTTTAATCATGAAATTCCGAAGATCAAAGAATTCCCCTGTTCTTCAATAAATCAGTTCTAATCTTTATTCCATCATGGCAGATCCCCGATTTCTACCAAACTGCGATGATGGGACTTTGCCATATTCTTATAAACTGTGTTGTGCTAAGGACGCTGGGAAGAATGAATTAAACTTTCTGATAACTAATGGGCAGAGTAATACAGGCGAGAATATCTTTTGTAATGACAACGCTGCGATTTTAATTTTACGCAGTAATTTTAGTTTAGAGGGCTCAACATTTGACACCCGAAGGCTTCCACCGGTGAATTTTTTCACTGACATATTCGAGGTGAAGTCTACACTTTGATTTTTAAGTGAGCACATTGTCGTGTGATATTTATGAAATTTATAGAGTCGTTTATATTGCGATCTTTTCAGAGTAATTCTTTTTTTCCCTTGTGTGCAATTGTTGTTATCAGGTGCTCCAAGTTTTAGTACCAAAGGATTGTCGGCACCTGCTGTTTAGTGGCAGATTTGTAGAAGCAAAAATTGTTTGTTCTATTCTATGCTATATAGATTCGTATCTTTCCCTTATCTGTGCAGTATCAGACCAACTTCCAATAGTGCATTAAGTATCTGTCACCTCTTTCTTATCATCTTTCCATGGGGAGAATTGCGTGTTTGTGTTTTGGCAGGGTTTTGATTTTGACTGCGATGTGACTGTGCATCAATGAGTTAAATTTTCCAGCCATAATTTACCTGCCTGGAATTTATGGCATGCTGTAAATATATTCCAATTCTTCTAATATCGTCTTCTAATGAGACTTTTCGGACATTTAAGGAGATACTTATTCAAATAATTATTAAATGAGTCATTTTTCCATTCAATTTCACAATGAGTTAACGTTCTTAATCATTAGGGAACATCAATACCATTTAAAATCAAAGCGTGTAACAGAACGCGGTGTTAAATTTAATCATTTGTCATCAACCAACTAATTTATTATGACTTCTGAAGAATCGTGATCTATGAATTTGCAAAGTTTGTTTAAACTAATTGATTAGGACATATCTAAGTCAATTAAAAAAACGCATTTCCTCCAGCATAAAAGTTATGGTAGCTAAAGAGGAATGATGAGAAAAGGACCGAATATGGTCACCTCTACATGAGGATTCTATAGTCCATCATACACTGAGATAGTTTTTCATTTCTCGGATTTAACGCCCTCTTAGTATCCTTCCCTGTCTGTATCACTCTGTGAAGATGAACATCTAATTCTGCATTAACATGTAGAAAACAAAACCGCTCGGGATATCTGTTAGGTCACCGAAAAGGAGCAAACATTGGGAATACCATTTATCTTTACTTAGTGGTATAATACAGCATGTAAGATATGTTAATTTGAAAGGTATCAGAGGGGTAGCCGTGTTAGTCTGAATCTGTAAAAAGCAACAGAGGGTCCTGTGGCACCTTTAAGACTAACAGAAGTATTGGGAGCATAAGCTTTCCTGGGTAAGAACCTCCCTTCTTCAGATGCAAGTAATGGAAATTTCCATTACTTGCATCTGAAGAAGGGAGGTTCTTACCCAGGAAAGCTTATGCTCCCAATACTTCTGTTAGTCTTAAAGGTGCCACAGGACCCTCTGTTGCTTTTTAATTTGAAAGGGACCGTCAGCTATTCCCATTATACACAATTATATATCTCAGGTATTCTGTTCTCACGGGTTGAAAACAACAGGTTTTATTGACAATAAGATGGAAATACAATGTTACAATTACAAATATCCCTTAACGTGCAACAAAAACGTGCCTGTGATATCATGGTTCTTCAAATCTCTATTTGAAGGGGAGTAAGGAAACTATAGGAGGCTCTGAATAATTCACAGGAAATGTGTACAACGCTTGGTGTTTTCATATTTGTATATCTTTGTGAGTCCCTGACACCAATAGACTTGCTTCATTCTGACAAAGAAAACTGTGACTGCGCACTCTAGTTATAAAGCTAAATGGCACATCGGGATTTCAATAGCACCGTGATCTTTATGTAAAATGGATAAGGAACTGTCCGCATTAAAACAACGTAATCGAAAACTCATATGAGTTTATTTCTAATATAAACATCACTCGGTATACATAGCGCTAGAGATTTAAACTAACAGATTAAAAGGCGGATTTTTAAATCATTGTCTGCAGTTATTGGTTGAGACTCTGAGCGCCGCTGTTGACCTATCAGGTGGAGAAACGCGATGAGAGATCCAGCCAGCCCAGCCCCGCAGTTACACAGCGCAAAACACTGAGAGATTACACTCACTCAGAGGGATTGTAAAGGGAACACGGCTGCAGGAATTTTATATAAAACAGCCTTGGTTAAAACATCAGTGGCTGCGGAAACAAAGGATTAAAGATAAGCGAAAATACTCTCAGCCGTGACCCAGGAATCGGAGTTCCATACCCATCGGAAGAGAAATGGCAGATACACAAAGGTTCCGGGTCTGCAAAAAGAGAGTCCAGTTCTATTTTATGTTGGCTACTGTTTGGGAGGCGGTTTCTGGGCAAATTCGCTATTCGATTCCCGAGGAAATGCAGAAAGGCTCCATTGTGGGGAATATCGCAAAGGATCTGGGACTGGATATAAAGGAGCTAACACACCACGAAGTCCGCATTGTTTCCACAGGTAGGACTCAGTATTTTGCTTTGAATCTTAAGAGCGGCCATTTAATCACCACAGAAAGGATAGACAGAGAACAGATATGTGGCCGGATCGAGAAGTGTCTCTTAATTTTTGAGGTTCTTATTGAGGATAAAGTGAAGCTTTTCGCAGTTGAAGTTGAAATCACAGATATTAATGACAATGCTCCCACCTTCCAAGCGAATGAGCTAGAGTTAAAAATTAGTGAGATTACAGCTGTGGGGACCCGGGTTTCCCTGCAGGAGGCGCAGGATCCAGATGTGGGAATTAATTCCATCCAGAGCTATCAACTGAGCAATAACAAACACTTTTCTCTGGATGTGCAAACTGGATCTGATGGTGTTACATATGCGGAACTAGTGCTGGAAAAGTCTCTGGACCGGGAAACGCAGACTGTCCATAAATTAACTCTCACAGCAGCTGACGGGGGAGATCCAGTCAGATCTGCCATTGCTCAGATCCGTGTTGTGGTTGTGGATGCCAATGACAATGCACCGCTTTTTACTCAGCCGGTCTATAAAGTGGGTGTTTTGGAAAACGCGCCTCCAGGGTCCTTGATAATTACAATACACGCCACTGACCGGGATGAGGGACAGAATTCTGAGGTGACCTTTTCATTTAGAAAAATTACAGAAAAGGCGTCTCAGATATTCCAGCTTCACCCTAGGACAGGAGAAATATCAACGATAGGTGACCTGGACTACGAGGAAGCTGCATTATATGAAATGGAAGTGGAGGCAAAGGATATTGGAGATCTCTCCGCCAGGTGCAAAGTTCTGATAACGGTTATTGATGTCAATGATAATACCCCGAAAATTGCAATCACTTCCCTGTTCAACTCAGTCTCTGAAGATTCTCCCCCCGGAACAGTAATCTCGATATTAAATTTGCAAGATGGAGATTCCGGACAGAATGGTGAGGTCACGTGCTCCATACCAGCCAACCTTCCATTCCGGTTACAGAAGTCATTTGACAATTACTATAGTTTGGTGACTGACACATCACTGGACAGGGAGCGGGTCTCGAATTACAGTGTAACTATCACAGCCACAGACCGAGGGATCCCTCCTTTATCATCAACAGCAACAATTTTAGTACAGCTTTCAGACATAAACGACAACGCTCCTATCTTCAACCAGCCATCTTACACTTTGTACATCACAGAGAACAATCCCAGAGGAGCTTCCGTTTGTTCCCTGAAAGCAAATGATTCCGACTTGGAGGAGAACGCCCGAGTCACCTACTCTATTAATGAAGGACATATAAATGAAGCTCCGCTATCCTCCATCTCCATCAACTCCGAGACTGGGGCTGTCTACGCTTTGCGCTCCTTCGATTACGAACAGTTCCGGGAGATTCGGTTCCAAGTGCAGGCTCAGGATGGGGGTTCCCCACCTCTCAGCAGTAATGTCTCCGTCACTCTCTTTATACTGGATCAGAATGACAATACCCCGCACATCTTACACCCCTCCTTTCCCACCGATGGCTCCACGGGAGTGGAGTTGGCCCCTCGCTCCTCCGAGCCGGGTTACCTGGTCACTAAGGTGGTGGCGGTGGATGCAGACTCCGGTCAGAACGCCTGGCTCTCCTACCAGCTGCTGAAGGTCACAGAGCCGGGGCTCTTCTCTGTGGGACTCCACAGCGGCGAGATCAGGACAGCGCGCTACTTTGTAGACAAAGATGCGCTCAAGCAAAGTCTGGTGGTTTTAGTGAAGGACAACGGGCAGCCCCCTCTCTCTGCCACGGCCACTGTCACGGTGGTGGTGGCTGACAGCATCCCCGAAATCCTCTCCGATTTAAGCAGCCTCTCAGCTCCTGCAGACCCCCAGTCCAGCCTCACCTTGTATTTGGTGATCGCTGTGGCTTCCGTTTCCTGCTTGTTCTTTACCTTTATCATAGTGTTACTGGCCCTGAGGCTCCGCCGGTGGAGAAACTCGCAGCTGTTTGACTCCTCGAGTGTGACTTTCAGTGGAGTTCCGGCCTCGCAGTTTGTGGGGCTCGATGGAGTCAGAGCTTTTCTTCACTCCTACTCACATGAGGTTTCTCTCACCACGGACTCCAGAAAGAGCCAGTTCAACTTTCCCAAATCAAACTATTCAAATACTCTGAGTAGTGAGCAAACTTGTGAGATAAAGGATCCTATTCTAGTTACTGAAGATTTAAACATTAGTAACGGGGATCAGACCTCCATTCAGGTGAGCTAACATAATCGGTCTTTTTGCTATTAGTTTATAGTATAGAAATTTAGTCTTCCTCGTGGACTGTGCAATTAGTTGAAAAGTACGGATTAAAGAGGACTGAATTTGCATTAGTGAGGTTAGTGTGAGTTCTGCCATTGACTTCAATAAGTGTAGCATCAAGCCCTCTGTGACTGAGAAAATACAGTGTACATATGGCTTGCTCTAGGGGAGGAGGGTATTATTGTGTCTTGATTACTTATGAATGTACCAAATTCAGGGTCCATTTTGGTCAATCTCAGGGTCATAGGATTTTTAAAATAGTAAATTTCATGATTTCAGCTATTTAAATCTGAAATTTCATGGTGTTGTAATAGTAGGGGTCCTGACCAAAAAAGGAGTTGTGTGGCAGAGGGGTCACAAGATTATTGTAGGGGGGGTTGTGGTACTGCTACCCTTACTTCTGTGCTGCTGCTGGCAGCGCTGCCTTCAGAGCTGCGCAGCTGGTGAATGGTGGCTGCTGGCTGGCAGCCCAGCTCTGAAGGTAGAGCAGCCACCAGCAGCAGCACAGAAGTAAGGATGTCATGGTGTGGTATTGCCACCCTTACTTCTGCACTGCTGTCTGCAGAGTTGGGCCCTCAGTCACTCTCTGGCCACCCAGCTCTGAAGGCAGCAGTGCAGAAATAAGGGTGGCATGGTATGTTATTGCCACCCTTACTTCTGTGCTGCTGCTGGCAGGGCATTGCCTTCAGAGCTGGGTGTCCGGCCAACAGCCGCCACTCTCCAGTGGCCCAGCTCTGAGGGCAGCACAGAAGTAAGAACAACAATACTGCAACTCTCCCTACAACTCCCTTTTGGGTCAGGACACCCAATTTCTCCCCCATGAAATCAGTATATAGGGTGAAAGCACACAAAAGACCAGATTTCATAGGGGGAGACCAGATTTCATGGTCCATGACGTGTTTTTCATAGCCATGAATTTGGCACAAACATCCTTTTCCTTTCTTATTTTAAATGAAATTACTCTTTATTGAATATTTGTTTTAAACAACATTATCTTTTTAAGATTTCTTGAGACCCAGTTTGGGAAGTTACAAATATACAGATATTTCTGAGTATGTGAAATACTAAGGTTAGTGGAAGGCACATTGATGTGATGTTGATGAGCTTCAAATCTACCCCACTGCAGGGACAACAATAATTTTTCTCACACAGTTAATTTAATCCCACTGTCATATGACTTCAATTTGTTTTTATTGTTGTAATCTAGAATTATGTTAGTGCAGAATTCTGCTGATTAATTAATCTGAAGTTCTTTGCAGTTGTCTGCAGCATTGATTTTCTTGTTTCCAATAGTCTGGCCTTTGCGAGTTAAATGTTGTGGGTGAAGATTTATTCATCAGGTTTTATTGTCGTTGCTTTTATTTTAATTAGAGATAAGTTCCGGCACCTGTTTTTAATGTTTAGAAAAGACAATTTTTTAAATTTCCATATAGAGGCACTGATTCAGCTGACCTAGCATCTTTAGTTCTTTGTACGTGGAATGAAGATATACTGATTGTCTCTAGAATCATATCAAATGAGAAGAAAAATGAAGGATTTATGTGGAAGTAAAAGGAAATAAAGTTGTGTTTGTCTGTTTATAAACAGTTATATAGATGTAGTTATATTTATGTATATTTCAATGTAGGTATCTTTCATTTGAAAATGACAATTTAACTTTATGTATGCAATATTGTAGAGCAGTGGTTCTCAAAGCTGGTCCGCCGCTTGCTCAGGGAAAGCCCCTGGTGGGCCAGGCCGGTTTGTTTACCTGCCACATCCGCAGGTTCGGCCAATTGTGGCTCCCACTAGCCGCGGTTCGCCGCTCCAGGCCAATGGGGGCTGCAGGAAGCAGCGCGGGCCGAGGGATATTACAAAAGAAATTTATCAGAGGCATATGTTGTATCCTTGCATCTGGTGATATCTTCTAATGAATGTGTTTACAATGAATAATTTCAGCATTCCATGTCTCATATTTGGAATTCCTCTGGAACATTTTAGTTTTGTCCAGAAGACAGTGTCTTCTTGGGACATGGCCTACATTTCAATGATGGAATTACATGTGTTATCTTAATCTTGAGTTACCTTAAAGCTTTTGATTCTTTGTATGTTGAACTGCTGTCATTAAGAACATCATAATATGTGAATAAGAACATCATCATATACATCACATTACAGCTTATATAGTGCCTTCTAACCAGGGATCTCACGGTGCATTACAGATAATAATTATTTAATTAAGATTCCCAACAATCCTGTGAGGTAGGAAATGTATATTCTACATATTTGACAGACGAGGAAGCTGAGACATGGACTGATATTGAGCTTTTCAAACTTCTAAACACATAAACCTATATTTAGGCATTAAGTGGGGGGCCGCGTTTGGTAGGTTCTGAGCTCCACAAATCCTAATGACATCAATGGGAGTTACAGATGCTCAAAATTAAGCTGTAACACTGCCTGCAGTGATTCAAGAGTGTGAGTACCAATCTCAGGGTAGACTGTTTGGAAAAGAAAATTAGTTTATTTACAAAGTTAAAGCAGGTAAATATATATACAAGATGAGTTATAATCTTAAATTTCAAAAGGTAAATGAATCTTATATAATAAGCAACCTCTATATGTCCTTTAGGGCTAATCCATGCTAAGCAGCTTCGGAATCTCTTGCTTATGCATAGAAATACTTCCTCCCCACACTCCAAGAAGCTAGTTCCTTTTGTTTGGGGTTTTTGTCCACTTCCTGCCATGTGCTCTAAACTGCAAACTCAGCTGATGGGAGGAGGCCACTTCATGGCACATCTTCAGGGGAAGGAGGCAGAACAACAACAGCGTCCTCTTGTTGATGGTAGGTAGGAAAATTCCAGTTGCAATATCTCACTATAGTCTGTTTGATATTGATAGACCTTTTCTTTTAGGAAGGGTGTAACAACTTCTGGTAAGATCAGCCGTTCACTTTAATTAATGTCTCTTTCCTGAATGATGATTTACACAGTCACAGAGGCTTACACTACAACCACTTAAATATTACCTTGCAATATGGGATACAGATGTTATAAGTGAGATTAACACGTGCAGCAACTCACAAGCATTCAATGAATTCTGCTACTCCTAATGTAGCCATTTGGCTCAATCAACTTCAAGTGAAATTGTAGTTGCTGCTCTACACCAGCCATATGAAAGAAGAAGAAGAAATTCTAAAAACTAAACACATTCTTATCATTCTAATACTTTTTTTTAACAATACTGACACACACATGAGCCACACTGATTCCAGTTATATATTTGTCAGTGTGAGACTTGGGGACCTTCACATCAATTGGCACATGGTTTGCCAGCATCACTTATTTATATTTATAATGATGGATTTACATCTAAGTTAGAAAATTTTGCCCTAAACAGCTTTCCAAATGTCACACTGTCAAGCTGTCTGTAGTGAATCAAGAGCATTACAGTTGGGTTCCAAAAGGTAGTACAAGCTGCTGTAATATGCAAACCCTATATTTTCTCTAGGGCTAACTCAGGCTAAGCAACTGGGGGTCCCTTGCTTATGCTTAGAAATTCTGACCTCTCCAAAGTGCAAGCAGCATAGAGATCCATTTTCTTTTTGCCTGGGATTTTTATTCTCTTCCCCTCAGAGTTCAAGCTGATGGGATGAGTTCATGCTCATGTCTCCTCTTCATCGGGGAGTGGGGAGAGGAGTGCAATTAATGAAGTATTTGATGTTTTACAATGCCTCATTTGGTTTCAGTGGGCCTTCTTGAGGGCAGGACCTAACACCTTCTGTGGAAGTCAGCATTTCACATTAGTTAATGCTTCTTTCCTGTTTGGTGAGTTACAGTTACAGAGGATTACAATGCAAACACTCGATATAACCTTATAACATGGGGTACAGATGTTATAAGTGAGATTAATACGTGCAGCATCCTACAAGCATTTCATAAAGTCTAAGCACTAAACACATTCTTATAAATTTAACTTCTATTTTAACAATGCTAACACACAGGTGAGCCAGTCTGGTTTTCCACTATGTATTGCTCAGTGTTCAGTTGAGACCTAGGGGCCTTGGAATTAGATGGTACCTGGTCTGCCAGTGTCACACACACAGAAGAATTTTGTGTTCACACTGCTGCTTAACTTAAATAACTCCTCTCACTCCCTGATGTATTTATAGAGAGCAATCATATCTCCCCTCAGCTTTCATTTGGTTAGCCTAAATAAGCCAAGCTCTTTCAATCTCCTTTCATAAGGTAGGTTTTCCATTTATTGTATCATCCTAGTAGCCCTTCTCTGCACCTGTTCCAGTTTGAATTCATCTTTCTTAAACATGGGGGACAGATGAATTCAAACTGTTCTTAAACATGGGATATCAGAATTGCACACAGTATTCCAGATGAGGTCTCACCAGTGCCTTGTATAATGATACTAACACTTCCCTATCTCTACTCAAAACATCTTGCCTGATGCATCCTAGGACTGCATTAACCTTTTTCATGGCTGCATCATGTGGCTGGCTCATACACATCCTGTAATCAACCAGTACATCCTGGTCTTTCTCCTTGTCTGTTACTTCCAACTGATAAGTCCCCAGCTTATAGCAAAAATTCTTGATGTTAGTCCCTAAGTCCCTATCTTGCACTTCACACTATTAAATTTCATCCTATTTTTTTATTACTCCAGTTTTCAAGGTTGTCCAGATCTTCTTGTATGATATTCCGGTCCTTCTCTGTGTTGGCAATACCTCCCAACTTTGTGTCATCCACAAATTTTATTAGCACATTTCCACTTTTTGTACCAAGGTTAGTAATAAAAATGTTAAATAGGATTGGTCCCAAAACCAATCCCTGCAGAACTCCACTAGTAACCTGCCTCCTGGGGCTTTTGTGAGCTTGATATTTCTGGAAGAGTGCCTTGCTCTCTTCTGTCCAACAAGGAGTTAATGATTTTATGAAGCCCCATGCAATGCTCATTTGGCAGCCAATATTAGTAGGCCTACAAAGTGGTGGTAATTAGCTGAATATAATGGAATCTGGTTTATCGAGCCGTCTACAATCACCACATAGCTGGGCCAGTCAGCAGACTGTATTTTCCAGGGCAGTTGCAGGAAGGATTGAATGAGTGAAAATTGTAGGCCTATGCAAACCATGACCGGGCTGTGTTTGCTCTTGGCAAAGTCATTGAGAATTGGCCTTTTCAATGGTATTGTGTGACCACAGATGTCACGTGACACAAAACAAATGTCAGGAGTATAGCATTGCCTCCATCCAATCTGAACATGCCACGGTATTTGGCATTGGAGAGGAGGTGCTGGTCTTCAGTGAAAGCCCAGGATGTGCTCCTACATAGATGGTAGGATGGCTTGGTGTTGGTAAAACTGGACTTGACCATTCCATTGACAGTGGCTTGTATAAGTTAATGACTGTTCGATAGCCATTCTTGATGGTGATTGAGTAGGGGTTCATCATAGGTAGGACTTTGATGGAATCTTTAAGGTCATATTTTATGTACATCACAAGTCCATATGTAGGGTGATGGCTTGCAGACATGTGGACTCTACTAATCTTCTATCACTGGCCTTCACTCTCCAGGTCTGTTTTATGTACCTCAAGGGCATAGATATTTTGAATCTGCAGGATCATTGTGAGGTAATCACATTTTGCATTAGATAGGCCCTCAATGTTGAGCTGCACAATTTGAAGCAATGGGCCTATTTGAAGGTTTGGCCCTGACATGGGCCATTATTACCATTCCGTTTCTGACTGGAAGGTCATTTAAGGACCTCTGGTCATTGATTTGATAACATTCTTTGTGCTTTCACACATAATAGAGAAGACTGTGTGAAGGTTATCATCTCCTCCAGTTTATATATATTTTAAAATATGTATTCTTCATCTGGAAGTTACACAAGTATCTATCAATTTTGTGGATTTATGGAATAATGTTTGTTATTTGTTTGGATTAGGAGAATATTTTTTCCTCTCTTGTGAAATTGTCCCTGCTTATTTGAATTTTGAACACACATCAATGCTTTTTACCATGTTTAAAATTCTACATTTTCAAATAAAATGTGGATGTTTAAAGAAGACTCACTGATTAGAGGACCTCTCAACTTTAAAAGAAAGAATCTACTTTAATATTCAATCTACAAATTTAATTCAATCCCACACATACATGGCATTATCTTGCCGGTACTCATATATATACTGTAAATGTAATAAATACAGAATTATGGAGCTAGCATAAATAAATCCTATCATTTTAACATGTCAGATTAATTTCTGTATGTTTTTGTTTGTGTCTTCCTGTTGGGCCTAAACACATTTCAATGTTTGATTAAAAGTTTCTTCAGTGGGCTATATAATTACTTTATAATAATTATTAATAAGAATACAGAAAAGTTTCTCACACATCTTTCTAGTAGTTTCTTTAGGGACAGTCATTCCCTGACATCACATATGTGTTTAGTCACTAGATGAAATGCTTTGGTGTGAGGTATTGCAATGGATTCTGACAACTAACTAAAGACATTTATTGAAGACCTGCATTGTGTCCCTTCACCTACTGATATTTTTTGAAGAATAATTTTATGTCAATATTTTCACTATTCCATAAAATGTTTCATATGTGGAGTACCTAATATTTCTATTGATAACTGTTTGTTTTGTTCATAAGGAAATGTCCTCTTTGGTATCTGACTTGGATTATAATATGGAATGCCTATAAGAAAAAAAAAAGTAAAATCTCTTATTTTTAGTTATCTCATAATTTTTGTACTCTATTGGTCTGTTCTCATCAGAACATCTCTGTGATACTTCACACTTATATACTCCCTTCCATGCAAGCATTTTAAGGGGCCTGATCCAAAAACCTATTGAAGTCAGTGGGATTCTTATTTTTATTGATTTTTATTAATTTCACTGGGCCTTGGATCAGGCTCACAGTAAACTACAAACAATGATTAATTTAGTCTAACAACAATCCTTTGAATTAGGAAAATGATATTATTCCCAAATTAACTACGAGAAAGCTCAGGCACAGATAGGTTAAATCAAAGTGTTCAAATGTTGTTATTAGGCATGTGAATCAATATTTAGTCAGCTATATAAAAGGTTTCATATTCTAGTAGGCGGGGACTCACAGATCCCAAATTAAGTGAGTGGCAGCTGAAGTTGCTCAGTTAGGGTTACCATATGTCCGGATTTCCCCAGACATGTCCGTCTTTTTGGTGCTCAAATCCCCGTCCAGGGGGAATTTTCAAAAAGCTGAACATGTCTGGGGAAATAGGGAGGCATAAGCCAGGGTCCGACCGGCCCCAGCAAGATGCGTCGGGTCCGCAGTGCAGCCCAGTCGCCCCGGCTACATTGTAGTGAGCTTGGGCAGGGGGGCGCAGCCGCAGAAAGCGACAGATGGGCCGCTGCTGGCCCTGCAGGCCAGGCGGACCACGTGCCCCAGCTGAGCCCACAGGACCACGGGGAGGCCGGGCCCAGCCAGCAGCTCGGGCTTCCCTCGCGGGCGGGGACCCCAGCCACTGGGGGACCCTTCCTGTGGCCCCGTTGCCCCACGTGGCTCGGAACCCAGTGCTGTGGGAGCTGTTCCAGTGGGGACAGGCCAGGGAACGTGCTCAGCAGCGGCGGGGAGTGCGGCGTGTGCCGGGGCTGCAGGGACCCGCGCCGCCCTGGTCGCCGCTGAGCCTCCGAAGCCCCCGCCAGGCAGAGGCTTCTGGGTGAGCGGGGGAGCAGGGCAGGCAGAGGGGTGCAGAGGCTGCAGGGCAAGGAGGAGCAGGGCAGGTAGGGGCATAGAGGCTGCAGGGGCAGGAGATGCAGGGGCAGGGCAGGCGGGGGGCGCAGAGGCTGCAAGGGCGGTGGGGGGCAAGTGGGGAGCAGGGGTCACAGAGGCTGCAGGGGCGGGGGGTGCAGGGGCTGCAGGGCGAGTGGGGAGCAGGGAAGCACTTAGCAACCCCCAACCAAGATCAGAGCGGGATGGAGGAGGGGGAATGCAGGGTGCTCAGAGGAGGGGGCAGAGTTGGGGCAAGGAGTTTGGGGAAGGGGTTGGAATGGGGGCGGGGAAGGGGCAGAGTTGGGGCAAGGCCAGGGCCCCCATGGAGTGTCCTCTTTTTTCAGTGTTGAAATATGGTAACCCTTTCTCAGTGTCGCTGACAATCAAGACACTTATTTAGGCTCTTCAGTATGGATTTAGGTACCTAACTTGAAGGCTCCAAATTTGAAAAATTTGGACTAATTAACTTTCCAAATGTTGCACTTAGTATGGGTGCTGGAACAGCAGGGACCAATGGACCATGGCCCTCCAGGTCCGTCCACTTTTTTCCCCGGGGCCCGGCCCCCTGCCCCTCCTCTTCCCCCTGAGGTCCCGCCCCCAGTCATGCCGCCCGGAACAGACGCTGGAGCTGGCCCAGACAACAGCGGCCTGAGGAACCGGAGCCGGGGATCCTCTACCTGCCCGGTCCGGGGGAGCCGAGAGCAGCCCCCGACTCATGTCCCCGCCCAGGACAGATGGATGGTCCGCGGCTGCTCCCCACAGCTGCCAGGGTGGCTCTTCGGCACCCTAGGCCAGGCGGAAAGCCGGAGCCGGGTAGGGGTAAGAACCGCGCGAGCAGCTGTGGGGACCCAGCGCGGACCTTCCACCTGCAGTGGGCAGGGGTCCCGAGAGACGGAGACAGGGCACCGGGGGATGCTCTCGGCCTTTCCATCATCAGCAGGTGAGGAGGCCAGGGCTCCGTGATCCGGTTTGGCCAGGGGCGGGGCCTCGTGGGCAAAGAAGGGGGCGGGGCCTCGTGCCCCCTCCCCGCCTTTACGAAAATTCAGCCCCTGCCTAGGAGTTTTGTGTCGGAGCTGGGAAGGGAACTGTTTCTCAAGGGAGAAATCCTGACACCACTGAAGCAATAAAATATTTGCTGTTGACCTCTGCGAGAACAGGATTATACCTTATGTCCCAGGCCTCGTTCATACACATACCGGGAGATTATTTTAGAAATAAAATAAGAATGGGTACATCTAGCCGTGAACAAAGGGTTTTAAGTAAGATAGTTCCATCTTCAGAGAAGCATACTTTGAATTTACTTAATACATTCCATATTCAGCCTCCAACATAATTAACGTTCTCTGCTCTCTAGCGACGAAAATCATGTTATAGCCTATGGCAACAACAGAAATTTACAAATAATCTAACCGAATGAGGATATGAGGGAGCTAAACTGCCTCACCTGAAATTACTTATAACGCTGAAAATGCATGCAATGGCATTTTTTTACACCAACAGACACTTACATGTTGTATTTTAAATCAAGAGGGTAAAGAAGTCGGTTGTACTCTTGAAAGGAAAACTAATTTTGCAACATTCCGATGAGAATCTTACCTTCGGAGTTGGTTCATTATAAATTGACCTGGTCTGCGGAGTTTCCACTTCTCAGATCTTGATGATTTTTTTAACTCTCAAAAAATAGTTTATGAAAGAACTTATGCTTAGTGATATTGCGGGGTCTTGCGTATTTCCGTCTCCGATGTGAGCATTTCGCCTGCAGTTCCCTCACTAAGACTCAGAGCGCCGCTGTTGGCCAATGCGGAGTCAGGACTGCGGCCGGGGACCTATTGAACAGAGCCTCTTGCAGAGCTATTGCATTATTATACTGTGCAGATCTCTTAAGAAACGCAGCAGAAAGACACAGTGTCTCGGAAAAACCAAATCCTCCCGGATTGCTATAATCTAGCAGGGGAATATATTTCATTTATATTTCATTACCGACCCAGAGGATTCTTACGAGCCGAGGGAAATTTGGAACGGAGAATCGATTCAGAATAAAAGAGGCAAGGAAAACAGAGCCGAGAGTGGCTGATATGGAAACCAGACACAGAGAGCCGGGCCGGGCAGTCACGGGGCAAGTACTGTTGTTTCCCTTTTTATTCTCTTTGTGCTGCCGGGCGATCTCCGAGCAGATTCGTTACTCCATTCCCGAGGAAATGGCCAAAGGTTCCCTTGTGGGGGATCTCGCTAAGGATTTGGGGTTAAATGGCAGAGAGCTGCCTCAGCGAAAGCTGCGTGTCAATTCGGAAAAGCCATACTTCAGTGTGAATGGGGAAAATGGCAATCTCTATGTGAACAACAGGATAGACCGGGAGGAGATATGTGGGAAATCACCGATTTGTTTCCTAAATTTAGAAGCTGTGGTTGAAAACCCTTTGAATGTTTTCCACGTGAATGTCGCAATCCAGGACATGAATGATAATGCACCGCGGTTTACTAAAAATAATATGGATTTAGAAATTAATGAATTAGCACAACCTGGTGCGCGATTTCCTCTAGAACCTGCGCAAGATCCCGATGTTGGAGCCAATTCACTGCGGGGTTACCAGCTCAGTCCAAATCGGTATTTTATATTGAAACTGAAGGAAAATCCAGATGGAAAAAAGGAGGCAGAATTGGTGTTAGAGAAACCTTTGGATCGAGAGAAGCAGAGTTCCCATCACTTGATCCTGACGGCTGTGGATGGGGGAGATCCAGTCAGAACTGGAACAGCTCAGATTAAAATAACTGTTACTGACGCTAATGACAACCCCCCTGTATTCACCGAAGAGATCTACAAAGTCAACCTGAAGGAAAATCTACCAAAGGGCTCTTTAGTGCTCCAGGTTAAAGCCATTGATGCAGATGAAGGATCATATGCCAAAATAACATATTATTTCAGCAACATACCGCAGAGTTCACGACATCTGTTTAGTTTAGATTCTGGTAACGGAATAATCACAACAAAAGGATTTCTGGATTTTGAAGAAGGAAATAATTATATAATGGGTGTAGAAGCGAGGGATGGGGGAGGTCTCACTGATCACTGCAAAGTTCATATAGAAATTCTGGATGAGAACGACAATACACCCGAAATGACACTCACATCCATGTCCAGTCCAATTCCCGAAGACTCAGTGCCCGGGACAGTGATAGCTCTGATGAAAGCCCGTGACCGAGACGATGGAGGAAATGGAGAAGTCACCTGTCGCATTCAAGATAATTTGCCGTTTAAAATAATATCTTCCTCTAATAATTACTACAAGCTCCTCACAGACAGCACCCTAGACAGGGAGAGAACCCCGGAGTACAATATCACAATCACAGCCACAGACAAAGGCTCTCCCCCCCTCTCCACCCAGAAAACCATCCTGTTGCAGATCTCGGATATCAATGACAACGCCCCTGTCTTTCAAAAACCTTCCTACACCGCCTATGTGCCAGAGAACAATCCCTCGAGGGGCTTTATTTTCAGTGTAGAAGCCTCAGATCGGGATCTGGACCGGAACGCCCGAGTCACTTACTCCATCTTGAGCAGCAACCTCGAAGAGGTGCCTCTCTCCTCCTACATCTCCATTAACTCTCAGACCGGAACTATCTATGCCCAGCGCTCCTTCGACTACGAGCAATTCCGGGAGTTTGAAGTGCAAGTGAAGGCCCAAGACGGCGGGTCCCCGCCACTTAGCAGCAATGTCACCGTCAGGGTGTTTATTCTGGATCAGAATGATAACGCCCCTCGCATCCTGTACCCTTCCCTCGGAGCCGATGGCTCCGCCTCGTTCGAGATGGTCCCTCGCTCGGCCGAGGCAGGTTATTTGGTGACTAAGGTGGTGGCGGTGGATTATGATTCAGGACACAATGCCTGGCTCTCCTACCATCTGCTCCAGGTCACGGAACCGACGCTCTTCAGAATGGGGCTGCACAGCGGGGAGATCCGGACAGCCCGCGCCTTTGCGGACAGAGATGCTGCGAAGCACAGGCTGGTCACCCTGGTGAAGGATAACGGGCAGCCGCCTCTCTCCGCCACAGTGACTCTCAACCTGGTGTTTGCTGAGAACTTCCAAGAGGCTCTTCCGGAAATGAGTGACCAATCGGGTGACTCGGCACCTCAGTCTGATTTACAGTTTTACTTGGTGTTGGCTTTAGCCTTCATCTCATTTTTATTTCTAATTACAATTATAGTGGTGATAGCCATGAAAGTTAGAAGTTCAAAAGGCTCCTCTATTCTTCAGTATGTCAGGCCTGCGCTTTCTTCCAAGGCTGATCCCAGATTCCTACCAGATTACAAAGACGGGACCTTGCCATATTCCTATAACTTGTGTTTGGCTACAGACTGCGGGCAAAATGGATTTAACTTGCTTAAAAGTAGTGACCAGAACGTTACAGCTGAGAATATCTTTTGCAATGACAACTCTGGGATTTTAGTTGTGAATAATTCTGGTTCTGAAGCACCCAAATCCGCGTCCGAAACTCTTCTCAAGGTGAGTTTTTGCATTATCGCGTTAGTTATGGTGTCTCTTCTCTGATTTTAATTAAATTTTTCAGACAATGAAAAATGATATTAATGAATATGTATAATCATGTGAACTAAAAGGTTTTTAGATTAATTTTATTTTTATATGTGTGCGTTATTTCTCTTCGGTGTAGTACTGTAAATGTTTGGTACCAACCGGTGATTAGTGGCAATTGAATTGTGCAGCACTATGTCCAAAGTTCTGATACTATTGCGCGTTGCTGATATAAATTTTGTAGCAGTAACTGTCTTACCTGAGATTTATGGAATGTGAAAATTATACTCTCACCATCCCGTTAGAAGTTTTGAAGGAAAAGCGTCAGTCAGTGATGGACTATTCGAAGGATTATAACATTTGACATTTTAAAAATTCCATTTACCAATATGCTACAGTCCATAGTTGGCAGGGAACTTCAATATAGTTTCAAAGCAAAGTGTGTAACAGAACGCGGAGCCAATTTTAGAATATCTTTGTGAGCTCCTGACAAATTTATACACAGAGCTGTATTTTATTCAGGCAAATACAACTGTGATATCACCCTCTTGTCTGGGAAATAGTACTCTGTGTTCCTTTAGCACAACGAACTCTACTTAAATAATTGCTTATCAAGGACTATTTACTTAACGTAATTCCATGTAAAACTCAAATAGGCGTATTTAAATAGAGGAAGTAACTGTAAATAAATAGTCGTGAGAAAAGATTAATTAACAAACAGATAGGAAGGTGTTGGATTTTTTTTTAATGCAGTTATTGGTTGTGACTCTGAGCGCCGCTGTTCACCAATCAGGCAGAGAAATGGGAAGAGAGATCCAGCCAGCCCCGCCCGCAGTTACACAGCACAGAACACAGAGATCAGAGTCACACTTACTCAGAGGGATTTTACTGAGAAATATCTATGAAATAGTCTTAATTTTAACATCAGTGATTGCGAAAACAAAGGACTGCGGCTAAAAGAAAATACATACCTGACTGGGAATCAGAGCAATATATACATCCGGAGAAAAATGGAGGATATACAAAGTCTCCGGGACTGCAAACGGCGAGCCCTGTTTTGTTTTTTATTGGTTACCGTTTGGGAGGCGGTTTCTGGGCAGATTCACTATTCGATCCCGGAGGAAACGCACAAAGGCTCTTTCGTGGGGAATATAGCAAAGGATTTGGGACTGAATCTAAAAGAGCTCTCAGACCGCGGTGTCCGCGTTGTTGCCAGAGGTAGGAGTCAGTATTTTGCTTTGAATTTTAAGAGTGGCCATTTATACACCACAGACAGAATAGACAGAGAGGAGATCTGTGGCCGGATAGAGATATGTTTGATAAAGTTTGAGGTTCTTCGTGAGGATAAAGCGAAGCTTTTTCCAGTTGAAGTTGAAATCACAGATATTAATGACAATGCTCCAGGCTTCCAATCAGAGAAATTAGAGTTAAAAATCAGCGAGACAACAACTGTGGGGACCCGGATTTCCCTGCAGCAGTCGCAGGATCCAGATGTGGGAATTAATTCTATCCAGGTATATCAACTGAGCAATAATAGGCATTTCTCTCTGGATGTGCAAACTATAACTGATGCTGTGAAATATGCCGAACTGGTGCTGGAAAAGTCTCTAGACCGGGAAGAACAAGCTGTTCACGATCTAATCCTCACAGCTACTGACGGGGGAGATCCAGTCAGGTCCGGCACTGCGCAAATCCGCATAATTGTTCTTGATGCAAATGACAACGCGCCAGTTTTCACTGAGGCTATCTATACAGCGAGGGTTTTGGAAAATGTGCCGAAAGGTTCCACGGTGGTATCAGTAAAAGCCACTGATCCGGATGAAGGAGTCAACAAAGAATTAAAATACTCATTCAGAACAATCACGGAGAAAGCTTCCCAAATATTCCACTTGGATTCTAGGACGGGAGAAGTAACAGTCGTGGGGAACTTGGACTTTGAGGAATCCGCATTATATGAAATCGAGGTGCAAGCCCATGACGGGGGAGGCCTTTTCGACAGATCGAAAATACTGATCATTGTTAGTGATGTGAATGACAACGCTCCAGAATTAACAATCACATCTCTGGTCAACTCGATCCCTGAGGACTCTCCGCCTGGGATTGTGATCGCCCTTTTAAATGTGCAAGATCTAGATTCCGGAGAGAACGGGGAAATCACGTGCTTCACACCCAGCAACCTCCCCTTTCAGCTGAGGAAATCGTTGGATAATTATTACAGTCTGGTGACAGACCGAGCTCTGGACAGGGAGCAGGTGGCAGCATACAACATCACAGTGATCGCCACGGACAATGGGAATCCTCCTCTTTCTACAGCCACCACGATCCCACTCCGGATTTTAGACACGAACGACAATGCACCTTTCTTCGATAAAACATCCTACACCGCCTACCTCACGGAGAATAACCTGAGAGGAGCCTCCGTTTTCTCCTTGACGGCGCGTGACTACGACTTGGAGGACAACTCCCGAATCACTTACTCCATTACTGGAACTCAGATCCAGGAAGCTCCGCTCTCCTCCTCCATCTCCATTAACTCCGAGACTGGGGCTGTCTACGCTCTGCGTTCCTTCGATTACGAACAGTTCCGGGAGATTCGGTTCCAAGTGCAGGCTCAGGATGGGGGTTCCCCAACTCTCAGCAGTAATGTGTCCGTCACTCTCTTTATACGGGATCAGAATGACAACAGCCCGCACATCTTACACCCTTCCTTTCCCACCGATGGCTCCACGGGAGTGGAGTTGGCCCCTCGCTCCTCCGAGCCGGGTTACCTGGTCACTAAGGTGGTGGCGGTGGATGCAGACTCTGGGCAGAACGCCTGGCTCTCCTACCAGCTGCTGAAGGCTACAGAGCCGGGGCTCTTCTCTGTGGGACTCCACAGCGGCGAGATCAGGACAGCACGCTACTTTCTCGACAAAGATGCGCTCAAGCAAAGTCTGGTGGTTTTAGTGAAGGACAACGGGCAGCCCCCTCTCTCTGCCACGGCCACTGTCACGGTGGTGGTGGCTGACAGCATCCCCGAAATCCTCTCCGATTTAAGCAGCCTCTCAGCTCCTGTAGACCCCCAGTCCAGCCTCACCTTGTATTTGGTGATCGCTGTGGCTTCCGTTTCCTGCTTGTTCTTTACCTTTATCATAGTGTTACTGACCTTGAGGCTCCGCCGGTGGAGAAACTCGCAGCTGTTTGACTCCTCGAGTGTGACTTTCAGTGGAGTTCCCGTCTCGCAGTTTGTGGGGCTCGATGGAGTCAGAGCTTTTCTTCATTCCTACTCACATGAGGTTTCTCTAACCACGGACTCCAGAAAGAGCCAGTTCAACTTTCCCAAATCAAACTATTCAAATACTCTGAGTAGTGAGCAAACTTGTGAGAAAAAGGATCATATTCTAGTTATTGAGGATGTAAGCATTAGTAACGGGGATCGGACCTCTGTTCAGGTTAGCTAAGGTTATTGTGTCTTCGTTCTGTGGGTCGAAAGTATCTAATGTTAATTTCTCGGGCAATGTCTAATGAAAGGGAAATGATGCTTTATGTTTGTTTGTGAGATAAGGAAAGGAGGTAATTCCAGGCCCCACTGAAGTCAATAGTGAACTGTGGCTTCTGTGTTGCAAGGGTTGGCTCTCGGGGCATTAGGATATGTGTGACTTTTGATATATTTTCAATCATCTACCTTTTCTTTTTAAATGGCACAATATATGTTTCTCTTTTTTCAGTGAAATTACACCCTTTTAATGTTTGTCTGAAAGTAGATTCTCTTCCTGTATCTTCATATATCTGTTACCTACTTGGGATAGTACAGAAATTTCAGTGTATATAGTACTTCAATTTTATTGGAAGACAGTTTGATTTGAAGACCGTGAACCTCTTAAATTTAACGTAGTAAAAGAACTACCTTATTTTTCCTATAATATAATTTAATCACGCGTAAAATCATAGTTTTGTCCTATAATTTATCTCATGTTCTTTTAATTTTGTTTCCCTGTTGATATACATGTTCCCAATAGTCTGGCCTTTCACGTTTGAAAGTTATGGACATTTTTTTATACAGCACGTTATATAAGCACTCATTCAGCACGCTCCTTAAGACACCTGTATACATGTAAACAAGTCAATAACCCTATTGATACAGATACTTGCTGAGTCGGGTCATAATCATTACTTTATAATTATTTGTAGACTATTGACTTGCCTGGTGAAGATATACCTCTCAGCTTTAAGAGGATTAATCCAATTTTTAAACCAAACTCATTTAAATTCCACTCGTATCTATTATTATTATTATGTAAATGTCAAAAATGCAGAATTATGAAACTAGGATATATGGTATCATTATAATATGTGATAATGTCTATATTTTTTGTTGTTTGTGTGTTACCATTGGGCCTTGAAACATTTAATGGTTTGATTCAACGTTTATAAAGGAGGTTATAGCATGACTTTGTAATAATTTTATTATTAGAGAAAACATTCTCCTACATAGTCACAATTATATATTTGAAATGAGAGCTAACTAGTCACTATATTAAATTCCTTGGTCGGTGGTAATGCAATGAACTCTGACTCATATACAAAAACAATTTATCAGAGCCTTATGTTGGATCCTGGTGGTGTCCTTTGACGATTGGGTTTATAAGTGAAATTTTCAAAATTCCTTGTGATGTTTCCTATTTAGAACACTTAATAGTTCTATTCTATTCTATATAGGCTCTTATACTGCACTCATCACCATAGTATCTGAGCTCTTTATTCAATTCTTGTATGGGAAGCCAAGGTAGAGAGTAGAGGACAGGTTTGAAGTGCTAGTGGTATCCTGTGTTGTTGAGAAGATGCACTACAGTGCTCTATACTATATGGACTTTCCTTAACACTGGAGGATTTATGCCAGTCATATCACATAGCTATAGACCAGTCAAGAGAATAATTGAGGTCAGGTCATCCTCTGCCAGGATGGGGAGTCTCCTAGCTAACCAGAGATGATAGAAAGTGCTACTTGTCCAAGAGGATGAGAATGGATGTCTGCCTTTTATCCATTGACTGAAGGAAATTATCCATCAGTGCCACACAATCCATTTCAGTTCCATCTCCTGGTTTGAATCCAGATTGTGCCAGGTCTAGAATATTAATGTTAGTTAGGTAAGATTGTAGTTGGCCTTTGTGTAGCTATTCTGTGAGTTTATTCAGGAATGGGAGCTTTTACTTTGGGTGATAGATGGCTAGAACTGATGTATGCAGAGTGGGTTTCTTTGATGTTGGTTAGATGACCACATGTTTGAAGGAAGAAGGGTAGATTCCTTCTCTGAATGTGACATTGGCTATTTCTGTCATGAGTGGCACCAGGTACTCATGACTCTTTCACAAGTCAGGAAGGGCATGTATCTGATTCACAAGTCTTGGGTTGGGACTTTTTAAGAGTGTCCTTAACTTCTTGAAAAAAAGGAGTACTTGTGGCACCTTAGAGACTAACAAATTTATTAGAGCATAAGCTTTCGTGGACTACAGCCCACTTCTTCGGATGCATATATATCTCCTCAATATATGTTCCATTCTATATGCATCCGAAGAAGTGGGCTGTAGTCCACGAAAGCTTATGCTCTAATAAATTTGTTAGTCTCTAAGGTGCCACAAGTACTCCTGTTCTTCTTTTTGCGGATACAGACTAACACGGCTGCTACTCTGAAACTTAACTTCTTGATGAGTGAATGTACTGAATTCCAGGAATGCATATAGTCTGTTGATTGGTGAGTACAGGTAGAGTGGATGCAGGCTACTTGAAAAGGTTTTCTGAATGTGCGTGATCTTCTTAGTGAAGTAGGATGATAGCTCTTTGCAGGGCTTGGTACTCAGTTCTGATGCAGGTTGTTGTAATTTAGGATTAAGGAACTGGTTTTCCACTCTGGGTAGCTCCTTATGATAGGATTTGGTATCCTCAGTGGAGGTTAATAGGAGGGTTATTTTGGCCTGTAATAAAGCCTCAATACAGGGTTTGAGGAACTTATTACATTTCATCCTCTGTGTATCAGCTTTTGTTTTCCACCATTAGCACTTAATTTGCCATCCCTCTTTCTTTATTCAGTGCAGAATGTCAGAAAACCCAGGAATTCTGTGTGGGCCATGGAGAGGAAGTGGCCATTTGGGGACCATTCAGTTAATGATCAAGGCTCATGTACAGTGATAATGATTCACCACGTCCTCCTCTTCTCATTCTATGGGGGGAATGCTGTTGTCTTTTAGCAGCCTTTGGGAATTCTTGGTGTCCATGTGTCCTCATGGCCAAATCAGGATCACTGGTCTCGTTACTTCAGAACTGGAAGATCTCTGATCACTGCTGTAATGAGGTGATGGTCTATCCAAGACAGTGGCTGGGTTTTGATGTCCTTGATCTTGACATCTAGGCTGAAGGTCAGGTCCAGGGTATGACCAGCTGCATAGGCTGGACATGAGATTACCAGTGAAAGTCCTGAAGAGGCAAGAGAGGAGATGAATTTTGGGGCTTTTGCATTTGCAGCCTTTGAAATATGTATGTTGAAATCTTCCAGGATGACAAGCTGGGGTATGTCACCACCATAACTGAAAAGGTATCAGTGAGCTCCTTTATGAATCCTTTAGTCAGTCATGGTGTTTAAATACGCATCAAAACTACGTTAGCTTTGGCTCTGATTTCTATTGTCAGATTAATTAATTTGAATGTTGTCTTACTTTTTTGGATTTGATGTTTGATGAGAAGATGAATGCAGTGCTGCCTGCTGTCTTGTCTTGTCTAGGTCTGTGAAACACTGACCATCCTAGGAGGATGAAGTGGGCTAGTACAGGTGTCATCCAGCCAGGTCTCAATGATGTGGGATATACTGGGTGCTTTATCACTGATGCGGTTATGAATTATTCTCCAGTGGATCATTCCATTTGTTCCTCAGGAGATGAGATCTTGGGAACCTGACGTGGATTATAACTATTCACAAAAAGAAGAACAGGAGGACTTGTGGCACCTTAGAGACTAACAAATTTATTAGAGCATAAGCTTTCGTGGACTACAGCCCACTTCTTCGGATGCATAAGAAGAAGTGGGCTGTAGTCCACGAAAGCTTATGCTCTAATAAATTTGTTAGTCTCTAAGGTGCCACAAGTCCTCCTGTTCTTCTTTTTGCGGATACAGACTAACACGGCTGCTACTCTATAACTATTCAATTACTTGAGAATAAAAAGTCCTTACCTTATATGACCCCTAATGCTTTATTCTCTTTATGATGGATTGCTGTCATTGGAACATCATGGTTATGCTTCACAGTTATATAATGCTGTCCAACCAAAGGTTTGATCTTTGCTTACAGAAATCAACAGGAGTGTTTCTCCTCTGCCATCAGTTGGCTTTAGATCAGCCCCCAAGGACATTAAAATTACAATGAATATTAGTTTCCCAATAATCCTGTCTATTTAATAAAAATTTATTTATTATCACAATTTTAAATATGGGGAAGGTCAAGCACAGAGAGATTTAGGCCAATTTCTTTTTTCAAATCTGCATGCTTAAAATTTAAATAAGTGGTCTGTTTCAAGAATTGGTGGTAGATAAAAATCCCAGTAAAATCAATTGGAAAACATATTCCACATCCCTGAACATCAAGTCACTTACGTATATTTGTAATTATGCATTTAATTACCTTACTTGAAGCACACAACGTTGAAAAAATTGGCCTAAGTGACTTTCCAAATGTCATGCACAGGAAATTTGTGGCAGAGCTGAGAAGAGAACCCAGATCTCCAGACTCAAGGCCCAATGCTTAAATCATAAAACCATTCATAGATTATTTTAAACACAAATCCAAAATGGGCAAGAGTTTTGCACCTATGTTTTAATCCTGAAAAGGGAGTTGAAAAGTGTTTATTCTTATCAGGGAAGCGTGCCATACATTTTCAGCATCGAAAATAGTTGACTTTCTTTGTTCTTTATAGATTAAATATAATGTTATCTCTTTTGTAAACAAGAGAATTTCCACACAAGATCACTCCGAACTTGGTTGTTAGGGAACTGTGATGTCTTATATAAAATTAATTATAATACTGACAATCTACTTAATGTCATATTAATCCTCCAGTCAATTACTTCTATTATATTGAATCAACTCGTTGATTTCTCTGAGGCAGATATATTGTAATCCAAAATCAAAGTGTAACTTTGCACCTTTTCAGAGTGAATCTAACTCATTCAGTTTTACATCTTTCTCAAAACACCTGTCTTGAGGACTGCCTTCTTGTCTGCCGCTTTATAATCTTTTACCCTCCAAAATTAGTCATGTGGAAGCAAGAACTTACACTTCCTCCTATTTTGGGCTCCTGTGATTTCCCCTCTCACGATGCAATTCATTTAGCGTTGCAATTCCCTCACTAAGACTCAGAGTGCCGCTGTTGGCCAATGCGGAGCGAGGGCTGCAGCCGGAGATCCACCGGAGCCCACTGGAAAGCCATTATAGTGTTACGCAGTGCAGATCTCGGATGAAGGAGAGCAGAGGGACAGTGTTTCTGTCAAAAGAAGTCCTTCCGCTTTATCGGATTTCCGAGGTAAAATTAACGGGAATGGATTTTATTTATGTTTTATTACGGAGGAGTCTTACAATCTGAGGAGAATTTGGTCCGGAATATCTATTCAAAATACACCGGGAAAGGAAACAAAGGCGCTGAGAGTGACTGAGATGGAAACCAGACACAGACAGACAGCCGGAGCAGTGAGACTACAAATACTGTTGTTTCCCTTCTTATTCTCTTTGTTCTGCCGGGCGGTCTCGGAGCAGATTCGTTATTCGATTCCTGAGGAAATGGCTAAAGGGTCCCTAGTAGGGAACCTCGCCAAGGATTTGGGGCTGAATGTGAGAGAACTGCCTCTGCGAAAGATCCGTGTGAATTCGGAAAATAAATATTTCATTTTAAATGAGGAACAGGGCAACCTGTATGTAAATTACAGGTTAGACCGGGAGAAACTATGCGGCGAGAAACCCCTTTGTGTCTTAAATTTAGAAGTTGTGGTTGAAAACCCTTTAAATGTTTTCCACGTGAACGTGGCAATCCAGGACATTAATGACAATACACCGCGATTCCTTAAAAATAATATCGATTTAGAAATTAATGAATTAGCACAACCTGGTGCGCGATTTCCGCTAGAACCTGCGCAAGATCCCGATGTTGGAATCAACTCACTGCAGAGTTACCATCTAAGTCCAAATCCATATTTTGTTTTGGAACGGAAGGAAAATCCGGACGGCAACAAATATGCAGAATTAGTGTTAGAGAAACCTTTGGATCGAGAAAAAGAAAGGTCTCTTCATTTAATCTTGTCCTCTGTGGATGGGGGAGAGCCAGTCAAAACGGGGACAGTTCCGATTAAGATTAACATTATTGATGCCAATGACAACCCCCCTATATTCACTGAAAAAATCTACAAAGTCAGCATGAGAGAAAACCTACCGAAGGGAACCTTAGTGCTTCAGGTGAAAGCAACTGATGCGGATGAAGGTACAAATGCCAAAATAACATATTCTTTCAGCAACATACCGCAGAGCGCGCAGCAACTGTTCGGTTTGGATGCTAGTAATGGAAAGATTACAGCAAAAGGTATTTTGGACTTTGAAGAAAAAAATAGCTACACGATTGACGTGGAAGCCAGGGATGAGGGAAGTCTGACTGCCCACTCTAAAGTTCAAATAGAAATTCTCGATGAGAACGACAACGCCCCCGAAGTGACATTGACATCCGTATCCAGTCCCATTCCCGAAGACTCACTTCCCGGAACAGTGATAGCTCTCATCAAAGCCCGAGACCGCGATGATGGAGGAAATGGAGACGTCACCTGTCGCATTCAAGATAATTTGCCATTTAAAATAATTTCATCTACTAATAATTACTACAAGCTCCTCACAGACAGCACCCTAGACAGGGAAAGGACCCCGGAGTACAATATCACAATCACAGCCACAGACAACGGCTCTCCCCCCCTCTCCACCCAGAAAACCATCCTGTTGCAGATCTCGGATATCAATGACAACGCCCCTGTCTTTCAAAAACCTTCCTACACCGCCTATGTGCCAGAGAATAATCCCTCCGGGGCCTCTATTTTCAGTGTAAAAGCCTCAGACCGGGATCTGGACCGGAACGCCCGACTCACTTACTCCATCCTGAGCAGCAACCTCGAGGAGCTGCCTCTCTCCTCCTACATCTCCATTAACTCCCAGACCGGAGCTATCTATGCGCAGCGCTCCTTCGACTATGAGCAATTCCGGGAGTTTGAAGTGCAAGTGAAGGCCCGAGATGGCGGGTCCCCATCTCTCAGCAGCAATGTCACCGTCAGGGTGTTTATTCTGGATCAGAATGATAACGCCCCTCGCATCCTGTACCCTTCCCTCGGAGCCGATGGCTCCGCCTTGTTCGAGATGGTACCTCGCTCGGCCGAGGCAGGTTATCTGGTGACTAAGGTGGTGGCGGTGGATGCTGACTCAGGACACAATGCCTGGCTCTCCTACCATCTGCTCCAGGCCACGGAACAGTCGCTTTTCAGCATGGGGCTGCACAGCGGGGAGATCCGGACAGCCCGCGCCTTTGCGGAGAGAGATGCTGTGAAGCACAGGCTGGTCACCCTGGTGAAGGATAACGGGCAGCCACCTCTCTCCGCCACAGTGACTCTCAACCTGGTGTTTGCTGAGAACTTCCAAGAGGCTCTTCCGGAAATGAGTGATCAATCCGGTGACTCGGCACCTCAGTCTGATTTACAGTTTTACTTGGTGCTGGCTTTAGCCTTGATCTCATTTTTGTTCCTCCTGACAATGGCACTGGCCATTGTGATGAAATTGCGAAGTTCAAGGAAACCTAAATTACTTCAGTGTTTTGGTCCTGATCCTTTTTCCAAGACTGTCCCTACATTCCCATCAAATTTTGATGAGGGTACTTTGCCTTATTCTTATCAGCTATGTTTATCCTCAGAATCTAAGAAAAATGAATTTTCTTTCCTGAAATCTAATGCCCAGATATCAGAGAATGTTCTGTGCAGTGAGAACTCTGGGACCTTACTTATGAGCAACGGATGTAGCGTCTTAACAACTGAAACTGCTGAAGTGGTAAGTTTCTAGTTCCGTGGTTTATATGATTTTTAGATGTATTACTTGTTTTCATAATTGTACAAGACTAATCTTCCTTAAATGGTATAGGAGACTTTTGTTAAACTGTTGTTATTTTTGTAGGATTTACTGGCACTCAAAATTGCATGAATTTGTTTTCACTGTACCCCGTTCGGGGGTTATTCCCATTTTTGTTATTCCCATTTTACAGGGCATGAAGAAGTAAAATAACTTTTGTAAGGTCAGAAAGAAGTATAATAGAATAAACTCAGATTTCTTAAGTCCCCACCATTGCCTTAACAACCACTCCCTCCTGCATCTCCAAGGAAGAATATCCTTCCTCTCATTTCAGTGGATTTCTTTACAATAACTACATTTCTAGGAGCCTTTTTATAATTTAAGTGGGTTGTACTGCTTCTTGTGAGTAGGAAAAAATAATTATTCCTATATATTAACAATGTTCTTTTAAAAAAAAACTTTTTAATTGCTTCTTTGGAAATATTCCTTTTTTGCTATTCCATGGGAAATTGAATAATTATTCCCAGCTAGAAGAAGATTGTTATTCATTTTAAGTGTCACATCTCTTTCATTTTACAGATACACAATTACATATCTGTAAAATACACTAATATAGTGTAAAGATTTCATTGACATGGCTTTGTAGAGGCTGCATTATTCATCTGTGGCAAAATCTTCAGTCAATTATTCAGGTCCTCCTAACCAGGTGATAATAAAACCTTTATGCCAAACCTTCCTATAATCTCTGTGTATCATATATATTATAGAACTACTTTTTGAAGTCTTTGAATAAAAATTGAAAGTATTTAAGATTCGATAGCTTGTAATTTTTCAGTGCCTAAAGTCAGTTTGGGTCCCACGGCAAAGCTATACACTTTTTCTTAATAATGTAGGGATTCTATTTCTGCAGGGTCAGTGTTGTATGATTAAATAATGCCTGACCTGGGCCTTGGGCCCCTGTAATTAGAAGTGGACATTCCATATTTAGGGAATGGGAAGTGTATTCTTTTGTGAGTTGCTGTTATGTCAGTTCTTTGAACCTGATCTATGGATTGGAATGCTGATTATTGACCTGAAGGAGATCAGTTAGTGGGCCAAGTGATGGTGATGGTTTGTAGTCGATTGTTTGTGGTTCAAAATGTCTCTGCCTGATTTGGGCATATATAATGCTCTTGCAGTACAAAGGAGCCCATAGCTTCTCATAATACTAGATCTTCTAAAATTGAATATGGATATTACCAGATAAAAATGCCGAATACAATATTTAATATTACCCATTAGGCACAGTACATACAAACAGACAGATTTCCCAGCATCTCTTTAACACTCATATTTCATCCATTAATAGATTCTGAGGCCAGAATGGATCATTGTGATCATATGGTCTGACCTCCACTATAACACAGGCCGTGGAACTTCTCCAAAATAATTACTAAAGCATATCATCTAGAAAAAACATTCAATCTCGATTTTAAAATTGTCAATGATGGAGCATCTACCAAGACTCTTGGTAAATTGTTCCATTAAAAATTTACACCTTATTTCTGGTCTCAAGTTGTCTAACTTCAACTTCCAGCTGTTGGCTTGTATTATACCTTTCTGCTAGATTGAAGCCCAATATTAAATATTTGTTCCCCATCTAGGTACTGTAATCAAGTCTATTACCTTAACTTTCTTTTTGTTAAATTAGAGTGAGCTCCTTGAGTCTATCTAGCACTATAAGGCATGTTTTCTGATATTTTAAACATTCTCATGGCTCTTCTGTGAACCATCTCTAATTTATCAACATCCTTCTTGAATTGTGGGCACCAGAACTGGACATAGAGTTCCAGCAATGGTCACACCAGTACCAAACACAGAGGTAAAATAACCTCTCCACTCTTACTTGAGATTCCCCTATTTATGTGTCCCAGGATCACATTAGTTCTTTTGGCCATAGCATCACATCAGGACCTCATGTTCCGCTGATTATCCATCCCCACCCCCAAATCTTTTCAAAGTCACGACTTCCCAGGATAGCATCTCCCATCCTGTATTTATGGTCTCCATTTTTTATTTACAGATGTATACATTTAAATGTAGCAATATTAAAATGGATATTGTTTGCTTGGGCCCAGTTTACCAAACAATCTAGATCACTCTGAATCAGTGACCTGCCCCACTTCATTGTTTATCACTTCCCCAATTTTTGTGTCATCTGTAAACCTTATCATTTATGATCTTATGTTTTCTTCCAGGTCATTGATAAAGATGTTAAAAAGCATAGGGCAAAGAACTGATCCTCTGAAGGACTCCATTGGAAACAGACCCATTTGATGACAATTCCCCATTTACAGTTACATTTTGAGACCTATGAGTTATCCAGTTTTTATCCATTTAATGTTTGCCATGTTAATTTTATATCATTCTAGTTTTTTAATGAAAATGTTGTGTTGTAACTAATCAAACACCTTACAGTAGTCTAAATATATTACATTATATCTATTACCTTTATGAACCAAAGTTGTAATCTCGTCAAAAAAGATAAGTTAGTTTGACAGGATCTATTTTCCATAAATCCATCCTGATTGGCATTAATTTTGTTACCCTCCTTTAGTTGTTTATTAATGGAGTCCCATATCAGCTGATCCATAATCTTGCCTGGGATCAATGTCAGGCTATCAGGCCTATAATTACCCAGGTCATTCTGTTAGCTCTTTTGAAAAAATGTCACAACAGTAGCTTTCTTCCAGTCTTCTGGAACTTTCCAAGAGCTCCAAGACTTATTGAAAATCAATATTAATGGTTCAATGCATTTCTCAGGCATGTCTTTTCAAACTCCTGGATGCAAGTTATCTGGACCTGCTGATTTAAGATGTCTAACTTTGTAGCTTCTGTTAAGATCCTCCAGAGACACTACAAGAGACACTTGTAGTCAATCCTATAATGAACTATATAAATATTTATTAAATAGGAAAAGGAAACAGGAGAGTTATTTACAAGGTTGAAATGGCTAAACAGATACACAAATGGGTTACAATCTTAAGTTTCAAAAGGTAATAGAAACGTCTATAATAAGAAAGCTGTATATGTCCTTTAGGACTAACCCAGGCTAAACAGCTGGGGATCTTGTGTGTATGCCTGGAAACACACCTCGCTCCCCAGAGCCCAAGCAGCATAGAGATGATCAATGCCTTCTTGTTAGGGATTATATTCTCTCCTTCTCACATGGTTTCAGCTGCAAAGGTCAGCTGATATGAGGAGTTCCTTGAATGACTCATCTTCACTGAGGAGGCAGAACAACAACAGTCTTTGGTCTTCTTGTTGACAGTACATCGATAACTTTCAGTTGCAACATCCACAGTAGTCCATCTGATATTGATAGACTTTCCTTTTGGGAAGGGCATAACACTTTTTGTTGAAGATCACCCTCTCACACTAATTCATGTCTCTGTTCTGTCTGGTGATTTACACAGTCACAGAAGCTCACAATACATCATCATCATCATCATCATGTTCTTATTACGCCTCTGGCGTTTAGAGCAGTGATGAAGCTCCTCCAATCCTGTCTGTTTCTGGCAAGTCTTTCAATGGTTCCCCAGCTGTGCCCCAGGTTTTTCAGATCAGCTTCCACAGCTCTTTGCCATGTTATTTTTGGGCGGCCTCATTTTCGCTTGCCTTCAGGTGTCCATCTTATTGCCACTCTACTGATGAAATCAGTTTCCATCCGAAGCACATGACCGATCCATCTCCAACACCTGCTGGCAATGATGGTGCTCAGATCCTCTTGGCTGCATTGTGTCAATAGATCTTGGTTTGAGATATCTTATGCCAAAAGATATGGAGGATTTTTCTGAGGCAGGTTGTATGGAATGAAGACAGTTTGGACATGCCATACTTTCTCATTCCCCAGCATTATGCACTATAAAGTAGTATTGAAAGTATGCAGTTCTTATAAATCTTGAGTTTTGGTGTTGTATTTTGATGATTTCCAGACTGTATTTAAGCTCCTGAAGGTGTTCCTGACTTTATTGATTTTGTTCTGGATGTCCTGGCTTGTTCCACCGTCCTGCCCAAGTATGTGAATGCTTCTACACTGGTGGGAACATAATCCTCTATCCGTACTGGTGATGCAATATTAAAGGAGGGGAGGAATAGCTCAGTGGTTTGAGCATTGGCCTGCTAAACCCAGGATTGTAAATTCAATCCTTGAGAGGGCCATTTAGGGATCTGGGGCAAAAACCTGTCTGGCGATTGGTCCTGCTTTGAGCAGGGCGTTGGACTAGATGACCTCCTGAGGTCCCTTCCAACCCTGATATTCTATGATATCTGTCTTATTGCAGTTGGTTTTCAGTCCAATTTGCTGGCTGAATGCATTGAGTTGAGTTGTTTTTTCTTGTATATGGTGTTGGGTATGTGATAGGAGACCGACATTATCCAGGAAGTCCAGGTCTTCAAGGGATGAGAAGAGTGTCCATTTAATGCTTCTTGGCATGTCTTCTTTTGTATGCCGATGTGATGAAGTGGGACTGTTTTTAATGTTTTTTTTAATACTGTGTGGGTACCTTAGTTTCCCCTATGCATTTTTTAAGTTTTTAGGGGGTGAGATTGTTGCAGAGCAAAGGGCCAGTGTGCATAAATGGCTGGCACTTTGTCTTCTGGCAACTAATGGCTGGGGCCCTTTCCCCCTGCCAGGGGATAGCTAAAGGTGTTGGAGAATAAAGAGATCAGGTGACCTCCTGGCTCGGAAAAGAGGAAAAGGCAAGAAAGGAGGGGTGGGAGAGGTTCAGTCTTGAGCTGGCAGGGGAACCGTAGAGAACTTTGCGGTTGGGAGCTAAGTTCGCTACTACCCAGAAGGACCTGACTAAGGGGGTCCCGTTTATGCCTACAAGCTCTGATGTGGACTATGTTCCTGTCATCTAATAAACCTTCTGTTCTACTGCCTGGCTAAAAGTCACGGTGAATCGCAGGAAGCCGGGGGTGCAGGGCTTTGCCTCCCCCAAACTCTGTGACAGCCGGATTACCCAGTCAATGGCAATGTTGAAGAGGATTGCAGACATGACATACCCCTGGCATAGTCCTGTTTTGACTTCAAAACTGAGCTCACTCTGATCAACACTGCATGTAAAGTTGAAATAGAAGCTTTTGATTATGTTGATTATACGGAAAGGAATTCCATACGCCCACAGAATGCTCCATACGCTGGTCCTGTGAATGCTATCAAAAACCTTCTCATAGTCTATGAAATGTATGTAGAGTTGCTGTTGCCATTCTAAGCACAATTCTATTATGTTTCGTAGAGTGAAGATCTGGTCTGTGCATCCACGCCCTTTCCAAAAACCAGCTTGCTCTTTTCTGAGAACGCTATAGACCGCCTTTGATAGATGCTGGACTATGATCTTACACAATACTTTGCTTGGCACAGATAAAAGTGATACCACGCCAGATATTACAATCACTGAGGATTCCTTTCTTTAGTATCTTCACTATAACCCCATTGGTCCACTCATCTGGCACTTGATCTCTTCCTTAGTTGAGGTGTCTATGTTGATATCAAGATCTTCTTCTGCCTCCTGGATGTTTGCTTCCTCTTTAGGTGGCTCCCTGTTCAGCAATTCTTTAAAATGCTCTGTCCAGCACATTTCTTGTTCTTTTTCAGTTGTTAGTAGGTGTTCTTGTTTGCTCCTGATGAGAGTATTTGTTGGTGTCTGCCATTTACCACTGATAAGCTGCGTCATTTTGTAGACGATTCCTTGTTCACCACGAGCAGCTGCATGCTCTGCTTGTGTTGCCAGATTATCAATATTATGCTGTTTGTCCACTCTTATAAGGTGTTTGACCTCCCAGTGTGCCTTGCTATACTGCTTGTGGTATTTGTCCTTTAGCTTCTGGGATTTTGTGTCTAAAACTTTTTTCTTCAGGGCTCATCTGGTTTCTATGGCATTCCATGTGCTGGGTGTAATTCACTCCTTCCTTCTCTTCTACCTGTAGCCTAGACAGGCTTCATGGCTCTATTTATAAATTACTGGTTCTTTGTCCCACTTCTTGTTGATCTCCTCATCTGCATTCCCCTCCTCTTCGTCAAGGTCTGCAAGTGCTTGAAACCTGTTCTTTAAATGCAGAACGAAGGCTTTCTGTATTTCAAGGGACTTTAGCTTGTCAATATGATAACACCTAGGTCCCTTGATTGGTGGACTCTCACTTCTCAGTTTTAGCTTGATAGAGGCTATCACTAGGTGATGGTCGCTGCCAACATCTGCACCCCTTCTCACTTTCACATCTGTCAATGAGCATCGCCATTTGCCATTGATCATGATATGGTCAATCTGGTTCTTATCTCTGTCATTTGGAGAACACCATGTCAGCTTGTGAATTTCACAATGTTCAGATAGGATTCCACCGATGACTAGGCCATTCATATTACAGAAATCAACAAGCCTTTCTCAATTTTCATTCATGGTGCCACACCCATGTCTTCCCATTGCTCTATCATTGTTTGTGTTGTCCTTACGGACCTTGGCATTCAGGTCTCCCATGACGATAGTTAGGTTGTGGCATGATACTCTCTCTAACTCCACCTGTAGTGTAAGGTAGAATTTATCCTTTACTTCTTCATCACTGTTATTTGTCAGAGCATAGCATTGAATCAGGGTGATATTATTACACCAAGGCTGCTTCCTCACTTTGAACTTTAGGGTACAAATGTGGGGGCCTGCATGAAAACTTCTAAGCTTAACTACCAGCTTAGATCTGGTCCGCTGCCACCATCCCAAAGCTAATTCCCTTCCCTGGGTAGCCTTGAGAGACCTTCACTAATTCCCTGGTGAATACAGATCCAAACCCCTTGGATCTTAAAACAAGGAGAAATTAACCATCCCCCCTCCTTCCTCCCACCAACTCCTGGTGGATCAAGATCCAACCCCCTTGGATCTAAAAACAAGGAAAAATCAATCAGGTTCTTAAAAAGAAGGCTTTTAATTAAAGAAAAAGGTAAAAATCCTCTCTGTAAAATCAGGATGGAGAAATAACTTTACAGGGTAATCAAACTTAAAGAGCTCAGAGGACCCCCCTCTAGCCTTAGGTTCAAAGTACAGCAAACAGAGATAAACACTCTAGCAAAAGGTACATTTACAAGTTGAGAAAACAAAGATAAACTAACACGCCTTGCCTGGCTGTTTACTTACAAGTTTGAAATATGAGAGACTTGTTCAGAAAGATTTGGAGAACCTGGATTGATGTCTGGTCCCTCTCAGTCCCAAGAGCGAACAACTTCCCAAACAAAGAGCACAAACAAAAGCCTTCCCCCCCCCCCCCAAGATTTGAAAATATCTTGTCCCCTTATTGGTCCTTTGGGTCAAGTGTCAGCCAGGTTACCTGAGCTTCTTAACCCTTTACAGGGAAAAGGATTTTGGAGTCTCTGGCCAGGAGGGATTTTATAGTACTGTACACAGGAGAGCTGTTAACCTTCCCTTTATAGTTATGACACGCCCCCCAAATCACAGATAGTGTTGGACAGCCGGTTCCACACTGGCTGTGATTTCTTCCTGGAGCTCTAGGAGAAAACAGAGTTAATAAGACACATGCACCTTTAGACATACTACTGATTATATAAAAACTAACAATATGTTCCACATTCCAAGAACAATTTTTAACCAGTTGATTCTGGGAAACTTTCCTGGGAGAGTGCATCAGCCACTTTGTTAGAAGCCCCTGAAATGTGTTGTATTTCAAAATCAAAATCTTGGAGAGCTAAACTCCACCGAAGAAGTTTTTTGTTATTCCCCTTGGCAGTATGAAGCCACTGTAGCACAGCATGGTCTGTTTGTAGTTGGAAACGCTGTCCCCAAACATATGGGCGTAGCTTTTCCAGCACGTACACAATGGCGTAGCATTCCTTTTCGCTGATTGACCAGTGGCTTTCCCTCTCAGACAGTTTCTTGCTGAGAAACACGACAGGATGGAATTCTTGATCCGGTCCTTCCTGCATTAAAACTGCTCCCACGCCCCGCTCGGACGCATCTGTGGTTACTAGGAACGGTTTGTCAAAGTCTGTGGCCCTTAGCACAGGGTCAGACATGAGTGTCGCTTTAAGCTGGTGAAAGGCCTTTTGACACTCATCAGTCCACTGAACTGCATTTGGCTGTTTCTTTCTGGTTAGGTCTGTCAGCGGGGCGGCGATTTGGTACAAATCTCCTATAATATCCGGCCAAGCCTAAGAAGGATTGGACCTGTTTCTTTGACTTTGGAACTGGCCACTTTTGGATAGCATCCACTTTGGCCTGTAGGGGATTTATAGTTCCTTGACCCACCTGGTGCCCCAGGTAAGTCACTCTGTTTTGGCCTATTTGACACTTTTTAGCCTTAACAGTTAGTCCTGCCTGCTGGATGCGCTCGAAGACTTTTTCCAGGTGCTCCAGGTGTTCTGTCCATGAATCAGAAAAAATGGCCACATCATCGAGGTAGACAACTGCAGATTCTCCCAATCCCACTAGGAGACCATCTACAAGTCTTTGGAAGGTGGCGGGTGCATTTCGCAACCCGAAAGGGAGTACATTGAATTCATACACCCCTCCGTGGGTGACGAAGGCTGACCTTTCCTTAGTGGGTTCATCTAGTGGTACTTGCCAGTACCCTTTGGTTAAGTCTAAAGTAGAGATGAATTGGGCATGTCCCAATTTCTCCAATAGCTCATCTGTGCGTGGCATTGGATAGTTGTCAGGACGAGTTACAGCATTTAGCTTACGGTAGTCCACGCAAAAGCGTATTTCCCCATCTGGTTTTTGGTTCTGTTCACCCCAGAATGGCCACTGGGATGATCATGGGCTAAGCTCAAGAGCTTTACCTGATACTTAGTGGGAACTACCAACTGTCTTTGAGGATGCCAGTCTTCCTGGTGCCCACCAGAAAGAGTCTCCTTGTATAAAAGTCCTTGTTCTACAACAAACCGGGATCGGTTAGAAGAGCTGAGAGGCGGTGGGGTGCCCCGTGCCGCCGCCCAAGCTTTCTGAAGGCTGTCATCTGCTTCCTGCTCGGCCTCGAACTGTTCCCTTGATGCTGGAGACATCAGTTCCTCCTTGGACTGTGGACTGGGGCTTGGTCCCTCTGGAAGCAATGCAGGTTCTGGGGCTGTTTCCATTGACTGTGAACCGCTGTCTGCTGGTGCACTATGTGGTATTTCAGGCTCTGGCTGAGCCTCTTGGGTAGGGTTATCTGCTGCTTCTGCCGGTTCAGGCTCGCTGGTGCCCTCTGACGTTGGAGTGGTAGATGGGTTTGCAAGCGCTGGACTCAGTGCTGGCAATGGGTCTGTTGCTGGTCGCGTTGCCAGTTCTGGTTCTAGGACTGGCTTTGTCCGGGTCTCTGGGATTGGATCCACTACGGCTGTTGCAGTCATTGGCAGGGGATCCAGTTCCACCACCTTTGTTTGGGTCTCTGGTAACACAGACGGGGCCCTGGGGGACGGCTCAGGAACAGGGATGGAGGTGAAAGCTTGCTTAGCCTGGCTGCGGGTGACTATTCCCACCCTCTTGGCTAGCTTCACATGGTTGGCCAAGTCTTCCCCCAGCAGCATGGGGATGGGATAATTGTCATAGACTGCAAAAGTCTACATTCCTGACCAGCCCTTGTACTGGACATGCAACTTGGCTGTAGGCAAGGTTACAGACTGTGACACGAAGGACTGAATTGTCACTGGAGCCTCCGGGTTGATGAGTTTGGGGTCCACTAGGGATTGGTGGATAGTTGACACTTGTGCCCCAGTGTCCCTCCAAGCGATAACCTTCTTTTCGCCCACTCTCAAGGTTTCCCTTCGCTCCGAGGGTATGAGAGAGGCATCTGGGTCTGGGGATCTTTGGTGTGATTGTGGTGCAATGAACTGTAATCAGTTGGGGTTCTTGGGGCAGTGAGCCTTTATATGTCCCAGTTCATTACATTTAAAACATCGCCCTGCTAAGGTATCACCCGGGCGATGTTGGCTGGTGGAGACTGGTGTGGTGGGGTGAGAAGGCATCTGGGGTTTCCCTTGGGATGTGGGTGGGGCCTTGGGTTGTCCCCGGTGGTAAGGTTTGGTTTCGGGTTGCCCCTTCTGATATTCGCTCCAACTGCTACTAGTTTTTTTCTTTTCTGCCACCTCCACCCATTTGGCTCCAATCTCCCCCGCCTCGGTTACAGTTTTGGGCTTCCCATCTAGGATGTACCTTTCTATTTCCTCAGGAACACCCTCTAAAAACTGCTCCATTTGCATTAGGAAGGGCAACTCTTCCGTAGATTTAACATTTGCTCCTGATATCCAGGCATCCCAATTTTTCCCAATGTGGTAGGCATGTCGGGTAAATGACACATCGTGTTTCCACCTTAGGGCTCTGAACCGCCGACGGGCATGCTCAGGTGTTAGCCCCATTCTGATTCTGGCCTTGTTTTTAAAAAGTTCATAACTGTTCATGTGTTCCTTAGGCATTTCAGCCGCCACCTCTGCTAAGGGTCCACTGAGCTGCGGCCTCAGCTCTACCATGTACTGGTCTGTAGTGATGCTGTATCCAAGGCAGGCCCTTTCAAAATTTTCTAAGAAGGCCTCAGTATCATCGCCTGCCTTGTAGGTGGGGAATTTTCTGGGATGGGAAGTGGTACCTGGAGAGGGGTTGTTAGGATTGGCTGGTGTATCCGGCCTAGCCTGTGCTAATTCCAGTTCATGCTTCATCTCTTTTTCTCTCAGCTCCATAGCTCTCTTGAGGGCCTCCTCTTTGGCTTTTTCTTCTCTTTCATGGGCCTCCTCTTTGGCTTTCTCTTCTCTTTCTCTCTGCTCTTTCTCGATAATTGAAGCAGTCTCTGATGTTTTTTTTCATTTTCTTCTGCTTCTAGTCTGGCCAGTTCTATTTTGTTAGCTACTTCTTTGGTAGTCATTTTCCTGTTTTCTTGTGCTGGGCCACACCCCTCTGCAGTTGACTGAAACTGGGAGGCACTCAGCTCAGGCTGCTGCTGAGGTAACAGAGACTTTCTAACTGGCTATCCCCGAGTAGAAAGAAAAAAAAACAGTTCAGCTTGTAAATTCCTTTTACCAGTTGTTTGCTCACTGATTGAACCCTTCTCTTAACAAAGACCCTTGTTAAAAAAAAACTTAACACCTCTGCCTTCAGGCAAGGAGAGATAAGATATGCATCTACCTTCAGCTCTGCTTTCCAAGCAGCTAGAAAGGAGAAAAAAAAATCTTACTGGCTTTTGGTTTAAAATGATCCCACCGCTCTGCCACCAGGTCAAGGCTGCTTCCCCACTTTGAACTTTAGGGTACAAATGTGGGGGCCTGCATGAAAACTTCTAAGCTTAACTACCAGCTTAGATCTGGTCCGCTGCCACCATCCCAAAGCTAATTCCCTTCCCTGGGTAGCCTTGAGAGACCTTCACCAATTCCCTGGTGAATACAGATCCAAACCCCTTGGATCTTAAAACAAGGAGAAATTAACCCTCCTTCCTCCCACCAACTCCTGGTGGATCAAGATCCAACCCCCTTGGATCTAAAAAACAAGGAAAAATCAATCAGGTTCTTAAAAAGAAGGCTTTTAATTAAAGAAAAAGGTAAAAATCCTCTCTGTAAAATCAGGATGGAAAAATAACTTTACAGGGTAATCAAACTTAAAGAGCTCAGAGGACCCCCCTCTAGCCTTAGGTTCAAAGTACAGCAAACAGAGATAAACACTCTAGCAAAAGGTACATTTACAAGTTGAGAAAACAAAGATAAACTAACACGCCTTGCCTGGCTGTTTACTTACAAGTTTGAAATATGAGAGACTTGTTCAGAAAGATTTGGAGAACCTGGATTGATGTCTGGTCCTTCTCAGTCCCAAGAGCGAACAACTTCCCAAACAAAGAGCACAAACAAAAGCCTTTCCCCCCCCCCCTCAAGATTTGAAAGTATCTTGTCCCCTTATTGGTCCTTTGGGTCAAGTGTCAGCCAGGTTACCTGAACTTCTTAACCCTTTATAGGGAAAAGGATTTTGGAGTCTCTGGCCAGGAGGGATTTTATAGTACTGTACACAGGAGAGCTGTTAACCTTCCCTTTATAGTTATGACACACCCTCATGGTGTTATCCATCATCCTGTCCAGAAAACAGCAAACTTTTTCCTGAGGCTGTTGTTAATCTTCCTGATCCCATCCATCTGCTCTTCCTAATACCCAGGATGTGTAAGCTGTAGCATCTCATCTCTGCTGTGACCTGAGCTAGCTTCCCTGTTTCATACATTACACTGCTCTACAGCCAAAATGCTTCTGAAATAAATGTAGTCAAACTTTACTAATTCTGGGTCACTGAGAACGAAAATGATGCTTAAAATTGTTGATTGGCTCTAGTTTTCAAGATATGCTATTGGGTCAGTATATATGACCCTTGACTTGGGAATGGCGGAGGATAAGTGAGTTATAAAGGGAAGGGATCTAAATTTAAACCAGAAATGACTAAAATACATCTTTGACTGGATCTATGAATAAATCTATGACTGGGTTTGGACAGTACTTGCTTTTTAGGCAAAACAATGAATGATGCAATCTGAAGCTGGTATTGCGTCATACATGATATGAATTGCATCATGTTATTCCTAGAAGTCATGGATGATGCAATCATAACGAAGCTTACATCACTCTACTGAACAAATTGTCCTATATCAGCTCTAGAAATCATACAGTGTCGTGCTCTCTTATTTGTCAGTGTTTGATTTTGCAAAGGGGGACATTTCTGTTTAGCCAAAGTGAGCAGAGATGCTTCATACTTGTGTGAACAGTGCAGATAACTTCTGCTATGTTTGTGGTGAAGTGACTTTTGCATCACAAAAGCACAGTATAACCACTATGGTTAAGAAAGCGTATCGCATTTATTTTGGCTGCAAAATTGAAGATCAGGACAAGAGGTGGGCCCCACACATATGCTGCAACACTTGTGCAACAAATCTTTGCCAGTGGTTGAACAGGAAAAGGAAATCTTTGCCTTTTGCAGTGCCAATGATTTGGAGAGAGCCAACAGATCATTCCAGCAATTGTTACTTCTGCATGGTGCCTCCAGTTGGGAAAGGTGTGTCAAAGAAGAAAAAGTGGACTGTGCATTATCCAAAGATTCCATCAGCTATACGCCCAGTACCCCACGGAGAAGGACTGCCGGTTCCTGATGCACCAGAATCATTCTCACTTGAGTCAGACGAGGAAGAGGAAGAGGATGAAACTTCTGGTCCTGAACCATCAATGTCACAGGACCCACATTTTCTCCCATCCTCCTCCTCTGAACCACACCTCATAACACAAGGTGAACTGAATGACCTTGTCAGGGATTTGGAACTACCTAAGAGTAAGGCAGAGCTGTTGGGCTCCAGACTACAGCAGTGGAATCTCCTGGCAGGTGATGTTAGGGTTTCCATGTTCCGTGACCGTCAAAAGGATCTTGTCCCATTCTTCTTCATGGAAGGTGATCTTGTAGCCTGCAACAACATCGATGGTGTGATGGCAGCCCTCAACATCGTTCACGATCCAGATGAGTGGAGACTGTTCATTGATTCATCGAAGATGAGTCTTAAAGCTGTTTTACTGCATAATGGCAATGTTTTGCCATCAATTCCAGTTGGTCATGCAGTCCATATGAAGGAAACCTATGACAAAGTGAAACAACTTTTGAGGTGCATAAACTATGACCAACATCAGTGGCAGCTTTGTGGCGATTTGAAGGTTGTTGCTCTCTTGCTTGGTCTGCAGACTGGATACACAAAGTACTGCTGTTTTCTCTGTGAATGGGATAGTCGTGCAAGAGATTCCCACTACATCAAGAAAGATTGGCCACTCCGACAGTCATTAGAACCTGGGAGGAAAAGTGTTCAGCATCCACCACTTGTTGAATCAAGGAAGATTTTGTTACCACCCTTACACATCAAGCTGGGTCCGATGAAGAACTTTGTCAAGGCCATTGACAAAACACAAGCAGCTTTCAAGTATCTCCATGGAAAATTTCCAAGGTTAAGTGAAGCTAAGATAAAGGAAGGTGTCTTTGTTGGTCCTCAGATTCATGAACTTCTTTGAGATGATGCATTTGACCATGCACTGCGTGGCAAGGAAAAGACGGCATGGAAAGCCTTCCAGTTAGTGGTAATAAATTTTCTCGGAAACAACAAAGCAGACAACTACAGGTTGTTGGTGGAAAACCTCCTCAAGGCATACAAAAGCCTTGGTTGCAACATGTCACTAAAGATACATTTTTTGCACTCTCATCTAGATTTTTTTCCACCGAACTGCGGAGCAGTGAGCGACGAGCACGGCGAGCGATTTCACCAGGACATTGCAACAATGGAGAAACACTATCAGGGCAAATGGAGCCCATCAATACTTGCAGACTATTGCTGGACAGTGACAAGAGATGCTCCATTTAATGAATACAAGAGACAAGCCAAGAAGCGCCGAGTAGACACTGAATAGGACTAAACTATGTACAGAATAGTTTTTTGCCTTTTGTTTCATAATAAATTTTATTTATATAACCCTTTTGCTGATTTTTAAAGTGTTACATAAACAGGACAGGTGAAATATTATCATGTAAAGCAACAATAAACACATGAAAAGACCTATGTTTACAATTTATGATTAAAACTCTACTATCTACACAATATACATAGACATAAAATGTAAAAACTTAAATATCTTAGAAACAGTAGCCAATCCGTTGTTTTAATTGTCATATTTGAATTCAGCACATCAAAATACATAGTAAATAGCACATTTTATCTCTGAAGCAGACGACTTCTCTAAAAAATTGTAGACCAGTGTTATCCGTACATTCCAAAAAACAAGTTTGGGTTTTGTCTTGGTGTTGAGCACTTCAGTCTTCATGCCAGTGGCTTTCTTTTGGCTTTCACCACTGGCAGTCATATGGGTCATTGACTCCTGAAGGCTATCACACACAGTAATGGTCGATTTCTCCATCGCTGTTTCCATAACATATTTTGTCTTTTATGAGACAGGGTTGTTAGCTGTGTGCCTAACCCCTAACCTGGAGGACCAGGGTTTCTGTTTTGTCTGGCCCCTCCCTCACAGACCAATACAGCATGGTTGAACCTACCAGGAGCAAAAAGCCCCTGCTGACACAGACTCTGGGGATCGTTAGAGCACACAAGCTGTCCCAGCACAACAACGCACAGACACCAGAGGACAGTACAATACAACCCCTCAATATTACCATATAGTCATTTTGTCTGGAGTGACTGATGAACATGGTTGCCAAACTCAGGGCAGACTGTTACAAACCAGGGCACAAACCCCAAACTGGTTGTGTGTTTGATAATAATTTTCACCAACCAAATACTAAGTGTGAACTCCTCAAGCACTATAGCAGTCTTAACATGGAGTCACAGACAGTGCCTTGGGCACTCCTGTCTATCATGCCACCCAGGCAAGCCTTCCTTCATGATAGATGGTCCCTTTCACCAAAAATGACAATAATATTCAGGTTACTTCCAGTCCCAAAGGACCAGTCACTTACCCCAGGTCAATTGTACCTTAGATCTCTCACCAAAGAAAATGCTTGTAGCCAATTCTATAATACTAAATAAAGATGTATTAACTAGGCAAAAGAAATAAGAGTTATTTACAAGGTTAAAGCAGGTAAACATACACACACAAATGAATTACAGTCTGAGTTTTCAAAAAGTAATATAAGCTGCTATAATGTGCAAGTTCTGTATGTCCTTTAATATGGGATGTATTAGCAGAAGTATTGTATGCTAGACACAAGGAGTAATTCTGCCACTCTACTCCATGCTGATAATGCCTCAACTGGAGTATTGTGTCCAGTTCTTGGTGCCCCATTTCAGGAAAAATGTGGACAAATTGGAGAAAATCCAGAGGAGAGCAACGAAAATGGTTCAAGGTCTAGAAAACATGGCCTAGGAGGAAAGATTGAAAAAACTGGGTTTGTTTAGTCTGGAGAAGAGGAGACTGAGGTGGGACATGATAACAGTTTTCAAGTACACAAAAGGTTGTTACAAAGAGGAGGGTGAAAAATTGTTCTCCTTAACCTCCAAGAACAGGACAAGAAGCAATGATCTTAAATTGCAACAAGGGAAGTATGACGGGTAGTCTACACACCACAGGTATGGTGCCTCTTCCTGGCCATTCTGGGGAATAGCTCACCAGGTTGAGCTCTCAACCTCTCCCTATGGTTGCAAGCCTTCCCTCCACCTCTAGCTCTTTGTCTGCAGCCCCTCTCTACCTCTAGGAGCTGCTGCAGTCTCTTCATGACTCAGCCCTCTGGCTAGGTCACAGTCAGGGGGGAGTCTATTCCCCCAAACAGGCTCAGGCAGTCTTCCTATGCACTGCCCCTCCAGTGCCACTATTCCAGAGGCTAACTGGGGAACCCAGTCCTGCCCCCTACCACAGGTTTCAGCTCAGGAACCCTCTAGTCAACAGTCAAGATCTGTTTCACCCCGTACCTTGCTGCATTTCCCTGAGCCCTTTTCTACTCTTTTGGCTCTCCCTTCCTTCTCTGGGTCTGCCAGTTTTACCACTGTAACTGTGTCTTTGTGGGTCACAACTGAGAATACCAAATTCAGGACAAACTGCTGAGAAATAGGGCAGACACACCCCAAAACTGGAGGTTATTCTGCCATGAGATAGACCAAACCAGCAACAAAAGTAAACTTCTGTTTCACCACACTGGCTAGGAAGAAGTCATAAAAGCAGTTTCCTTAGGCATTCCAGTGTTTATATCACCACCAAAACCACTGGATTTAAAGATGAGTGGTTCTTTAAAACCAATCTCCTCAAATAAAAGGTTCTTCTGATCCCAAAGGACCAGCCACACATCCAGGTCAATATACAACTCAGATCTTACTCAAAAATCACACTGTTGCCAATCCTTTAGTATCTAAAATCTAAAGGTTTCTTTATAAAAAAAAAAGAAAGGTGAGAGTTAAAATTGGTTAAAGGAATCAAATACATACAGTAATTGCAAAGTTCTTGGTTCAGGCTTGTAGCATTGATGGAATAAACTGCTGGCTTCATAAGTCTCTGTTTGCTTTCAAATCATCGGAAGGTCCTCAGTCCCTTGGTTAGAATACTCCCATTAGTATAAGTTCATAGTCCAGAGGCTTGAGCAGGAAAGGGGCTGGAGCAGGATAGAGGCAAAATGGAGATGTTTCCAGGGCCTTTCATAGTTTTTGCCATGTGGAGGGAAACCCATTGTTTCAAACAAAGCCTTCAGCACAGCTAGTGGAAAATCACAGGTGACAAGATATTGTTTGGAGTCACATGGGCAAGTCACATGTCCATGCATGACTTCACTTAGTCATAGCAGGAAGCCATTACCTATACCCAGACAGAACATTTACAGGACAATCCATTCAGTGTAGATGGGCGTCTTCCCTGGCTTGAAGTGGTTTCCATCATATACAGGATTTACAGTTTGGTTCAATGGCTCTCAGCACCCCCACTATACAAATTGTTCCAGCATCCCTGCCTCTTGTTTGTTGCTGAGCTCCTATCATTATCATCAATTGAACTGCTAATTAATTTTATGAATAGCATTTGAACAAATAAATACTATCTTAAAATAAATAGTATTTACAGCTGCAGATGTACAAACCAGAAAGAAGGTTGCTAAAATTGGGCAGCACTGTTTAACAATTGCACAGTGCCCAAATGAAAGGCACAGATGACAGTAAGGTGGAAGAATATCATATCCAGGTAAAAGATATTTGCATATACATGGAATTTGGGGGATTTCAATCCATGACCAACTCCCCAATGAAGTGATCAGACAGCAGAGCGGAGTTCAGGAAGTCGTTGTTGAAAGCAGGTACAATAAAATGTGATGGGTCGGGCATGTAACTGGGCTCAGTGACAATCAGTGGACTGCAGCTGTTGCCAAATGGTACCCCTGGGGACTGAAATGACCACTAGGCCAATCTCCAAAGGGATGGGAAGATTTTATGGTGAAAAGGTATTGCTGAACATGGAGCAGCAAGGCCAGGATAAGAGAAGACTGGAAGATGTATTGTGATCGGTGTAATCTATATGAGGACTGAAGGACCAGTCTGTCAAGGTGACATACATATGATCATTATAAACAAATGTGTGTGTGTAAAATTCATGCACAACCATATTAAAATTACACAACATATTATTACAATATTTGTATGTAAAATAAAAGAGATTCTGCACCAGCAATACCTTTGTTCATTCTTTATGTGCCAGTAGACTCTCCTATTTATATAAAAGTGAAAAGTAGCATATTTACATTTTAAAATATCAAATTAAAAACTTGCAGGGAGCGTATGTTGTTATTGTTTGATATAAATACCAATCGAAAAACTCCAGCACAGAACTTCTGCAGTTACTGGTTGAGACTCTGAACTCTGCTGTTCACCAATCAGGCAGACTAACGCCAGGAGAGATCCGGCCATCTCCACCCCATGTGTCGGCCATCTCCACCCCAGAACACAGGTCAGACTCTCTCACTCAGCAGAGCCGGCTCCAGGCACCAGCTTGCCAAGCAGGTGCTTGGGGCGGCCTCTCCGGAGAGGGGTGGCACATCCAGCTATTTGGGGGCAATTCGGCGGAGGGTCCCGCTGGGAGCGAAGGACCTCCGGTCTAATTGCCGCCGCAGATCGAGATCGCAGCTTTTTTTTTTTTTTGCTTGCGCTCTTGGGGTGGCAAAAACCCTGGAGCCGGTCCTGTCACTCAGCGGGTCTGGGTGGAATCGTAAAGGGCGATATTCGATGGAAACAGTTTATGATTTAACAAGTGATACTGTCGGAAACATTCGGCCAAATATAAAATCAGACAGAGACATTCCCAGAGGAGAATGGGCGGCATTGCCACATCAACATGAGAGTGACAGAATAGAAACATATAAGCAACGACACTGCGAAGGGTGAGCCCTGTTTTGCGTTATATTGGTTACTGTTTGGGAATCAATTTCTGGGGAGATTCGTTATTCGATTCCGGAGGAAATGGAGAAAGGCTCTTTCGTGAGGAACATCACAAATGATCTGCGGGGCATGGATATAAAAGAGCTCTCAGACCGCGGAGTACGCATTGTGCGAAGAAGTAGGACTCAGTATTTGTTTTGAATTTTAAGAGTGGCCGTTTAATCTGCACGGAAAGGATACTCAGAGAGTAGGTCTGCTCACCGGATGGAGAACTGTTTGTTAAATTTGAGGCTAAAGTGGAGGATAAAATGAAACTTTATGAAACTGACATTGAAATAAAATGTATTAACGATAATGCTCCCAGCTTCCAAACGAAGGAACTGGAGTTAAAAGTCAGAGAGTTAACAGTGGCGAGGACCCGATTCCCAATTCAGGAGGCGCAGGACCCACATATGGGCATTATGTCTCTCCAGGGCTATCAACTGAGCACGAATAGGCGTTTCTCTCTGGTTGTGCAAAGTGGATCCGATGGAGTTAAATATGCCGAATTGGTGCTGGGAAAGTGGCTGGACAGAGAAGAACGAACTTTACAATCTAACCTTTACAACCACTGACGGAGGAGATCCCGTTAGGTCTGGCACTTCGCATTATCAGAGTTATTGTTGAGGCTGCAAATGACAATACGCCAGTATTAGGCAGTCGGCCTACAACCTGAGTGTTCTGGAAAATGTGTCTTATAGGGTTCAGGGCGGTGACAGTGAAAGCGCCTGATCCTGATGAAGGAATCAATAAAGAAATGCAATATTCAGTTAGAAAGATAACTGATAAAGCTTCCACTTGGACTCGAAGACGGCAGATCTAACACTTGTGGGGAACCTGGACTTTGAGGAATCTGCGTGATATGAAATTCAAGTGTAAGCTCATGACGGGAAGTTCTTTTTGAAAGATCAAAAGTTGTCGTTGCGGTCCGTGATGTGAATGACAACGCTCCGGAAATCGCTCTCAGGTCTCTTACCAGCTCGATCCTCGAGAACTCTCCCCACGGGACTATGATCACCCTTTTAACTGTGCAAGATCCGAATTCAGGAGAGACCGGGGAGGTCAGGTGCTCCATATCCAGCAACCTCCCCTTCCAGCTGAAGAAACCCTTCGATAATTATTACAGTCTGGTGAAAAGACCGAGCCCTGGACAGGAAACAGATGGCAAAATACAACATCACATGGGTGAAGAGAGAAAACGCCAGTCACTTACTCGGTTACCATGGGTCAGATCCGGGAAGCTCCTCTAGGCTCTTCCATCTCCATTAACTCCGAGACTGGTTTCAGAGTAGCAGCCGTGTTAGTCTGTATCCGCAAAAAGAACAGGAGTACTTGTGGCACCTTAGAGACTAACAAATTTATTAGAGCATAAGCTTTCGTGGGCTACTGCCCACTTCTTCGGATGTGGCTCTCTCCGCTCTGCGCTCCTTCGGTTACGAACAGTTCCAGGAGATTCGGTTCCAAGTGCAGGGTCAGGATGGGGGTTTCCCCACCTCCCAGCAGTAATGTCTCCGTCACTCTCTTTATACTGGATCAGAATGACAATACCCCGCACATCTTACACCCCTCCTTTCCCACCGATGGCTCCACGGGAGTGGAGATGGCCCCTCGCTCCTCCGAGCCGGGTTACCTGGTCACTAAGGTGGTGGCGGTGGATGCAGACTCCGGGCAGAACGCCTGGCTCTCCTACCAGCTGCTGAAGGCTACAGAGGCGGGGCTCTTCTCTGTGGGACTCCACAGCGGTGAGATCAGGACAGCGGGCTACTTTCTCTACAAAGATGCGCTCAAGCAAAGTCTGGTGGTTTTAGTGAAGGACAACGGGCAGCCCCTTCTCTCTGCCACGGCCACTGTCACGGTGGTGGTGGCTGACAGTATCCCCGAAATCCTCTCCGATTTAAGCAGCCTCGCAGCTCCTGTAGACCCCCAGTCCAGCCTCACCTTGTATTTGTGGATCGCTGTGGCTTCCGTTTCCTGCTTGTTCTTTACCTTTTATCATAGTGTTACTGGCCCTAAGGCTCCGCAGATGAAGAAACTAGCAGCTGTTTGACTCCTCGAGAGTTCCCGTCTCCCAATTTGTGGGAAAGTTATCATAACTCTGAATAATAATATGGTTTACATTGAAATGTGCATCAAAATCTGGAAGCCTGCAGTTAGATCACTTCCTTTATTGCAAATCTATCTATCTATCTATCTATCTATCTATCTATCTATCTATCTATCTATCTATCTATCTATCGCTGTTCTGCTGCCACATAGCATCGTATTATCTGAATATCTTCCACATAAAATTAATAGCGAAGTCCCAACTGGACTTCCTGTTGTCTGGCTTCCCTCCCTTTTCGGAGTAAATACTGTTCTTTAGGGAGGGTTTTGGTTTTGAAGTTTTAGGTTTTACTATTTTTCTTTATATACAGAGAGAGACTAGAAATACATAATCCAGAAACTAACGTTATAGAATCCTTTATTTATGACTAATTACTTCAACATTTCAGACAGAATATTTTACTTCTTCTTTGTTATGCTTTTAAAAAACTACGTGCTTCTATAGCACTGTATATTAATATAGATAAATTCTTAACTGACTTGAAATATGTTGGTATAATGGGCGTATAGTACTAATTTTACGTCTGATTTGTGCTGGCATGATTGATTCTCCTAGTTTAGATTTGCATCACGGAAAAGCTTTTGTATACAGGGTTTTCAAGAGAACATTCCCACGATTTTAGGTATGCATTATATATGGAACGCTTAAGGGTTCTTCCGGACTCCTTTTATTTTGTTTATTAGGATTTATGAGAGAATCTAGCTTTTAAGTACAGTATCACTCAGGAGAGCGGAGCCGCCTTCTTCATCTTCTTTTTGTAGTTGTACATTATTAATGGGCAGATTTCTTTCGGAAAAAAAGAGAAGCTTAAAATGGACATATATGTGAGTGTGAAATGGGTTTTATTTATGATGCTAAATCGGATATATAAACCTGCAATCGTTCCCGCTCTTCTCAATTAAGAAAATAATTCTTTCTGTCAAATATATCACAATTATCACTTGCTGGATTCCACGCATATGTGTGAACGTGGATATTTGAGGATTGTGGTTTATGAACGAGAACTTTTTGCAAGTGTTGGAAAGTTCTTCTATCTACTCGTTGGATATAGTTTAAAAATAATTAGAACTATAAATTATCCGTATTCATTTTTTAGATTCACCAGACAGCTATTTTTTCTATACTAAATCAAAAGGATTAGTTTGTAGAAAAGGACAAGATTTCATACTATAGCTTCCACATATATAGAGATATATCTACAAAAAAATTTGGGGAATATATGTATAGTTTTGCTCTGGGATGCAGTTGTTTACAGTTAACAAGAAATGTACAGTGCTTTACAATTTGAGTATATTCTTTAGATGATAATAATATTAATAATTAATAAATAAAGCGACTAAGCTGCACCGGCGCCTTGATAAGATCGCTGCTATTGCAGTTCTCCCGTTGAGACTCGGAGTGCCGCTGTTGGCCAATGCGGAGCCAGGGCTGGAGCCGGAGATCCATCCGAGCCTCCTGCAGTGTGATTGCTCCGGCACAAAGAGCAAATCGCAGAGGAAACAGCAGAGAGACCTTCGCAGGCCGGCTGAGAAAAGGGAACGGCCGTTAGAACACACAATACGGGAACGTTTACCCCTCTGCCGCGGATTCCTTTGCCCTGATGGGATTTGTAAACATCTGATGTAACCAAAACAAGGAAAGGAGAGAGCAAATCTGACAGAGACCGGGATGGACATCAGGCGCCGAGAGCCGAGCCGGGCAGTCACAGGGCAGGTACTGTTGTTTCCCTTCTTATTCTCTTTGTTCTGCCGGGCGGTCTCGGAGCAGATTCCTTATTCCATACCTGAAGAAATGGCCAAAGGTTCCCTTGTGGGGAATCTCGCCAAGGATTTGGGATTAAATACCAGAGAACTGCAGCAGCGGAAGCTCCGTGTTAGTTCGGAAAAGCAATACTTCAGTGTGAATGGGGAAAATGGCAACCTGTGTGTGAATGGCAGGATAGACCGGGAGGCGATATGCGGGGAGACACCCCTTTGTGTCCTGACACTCGAAACGGTGGTGGAAAATCCTTTGAATGTTTTCCATGTGAATGTAGCAATCCAAGACATTAATGATAATGCCCCGCGGTTCATGAAGAGTAACATTGGTTTAGAAATCAATGAGTTAGCATTACCGGGTACGCGATTTCAACTGGAATCTGCTCAAGATCCAGATACGGGGATCAACTCAGTGCAGAATTACCAACTCAGCAAGAACCCGCATTTTACCCTGGTTGTGAAGGAGAGCCCGGAGGGAAATAAATACCCAGAATTAGTGCTGGAAAAATCTCTGGATCGCGAAAAGCAAAACTCTCATCACTTGATCCTGTCGGCCGTGGATGGGGGAGATCCAGTCAGATCCGGGACTGCTCAGATTAGGGTTAATGTCACTGACGCCAATGACAATCCCCCCGTATTTACCGAGGAGATCTACAGAGTCAGCCTGAGGGAAAACCTACCACGGGGCTCCTTGGTGCTTCAGGTGAAAGCCACGGATAAGGATGAAGGGGTACATGCCCAAATCACATACTCATTCAGCAACACTCCGGAAAATACTCGTAAAGTATATCATTTAGATCCTGAGAACGGCAGAATTACAAATATAGGGAATTTGGATTTTGAAGACACACATAAATACATGTTGGGGGTAGAAGCCAGGGATGGGGGTGGGCAAACAGCTCAATGTAAAGTTCAAATAACAATACTTGACGAAAACGACAATGCTCCGGAAGTGACGTTTACATCCGTGTCCAGCCCGGTAGCTGAAGATTCAGTACCCGGCACAGTGATAGCTTTGATCAAAGTTCGTGACCAAGATGCGGGAGAAAACGGAGAAGTCACGTGTCTCATTCAACACAAATTGCCTTTTAAACTAGCGGTTTCGTCAAACAGTTACTACAAGCTCCTCACAGACAACACCCTGGACAGGGAAAGGACACCGGAGTACAATATCACAATCACAGCCACAGATAAAGGCTCTCCCCCTCTCTCCACCCAGAAAACCATCCTGTTGCAGATCTCGGATATCAATGACAACGCCCCTGTCTTTGAGAAACCTTCCTACAGCGCCTATGTGCCAGAGAACAATCCCTCCGGGGCCTCTATTTTCAGTGTAGCAGCCTCAGACCGGGATCTGGACCGGAACGGCCGACTCACTTACTCCATCCTGAGCAGCAACCTCCAGGAGCTGCCTCTCTCCTCCTACATCTCCATTAACTCCCAGACCGGAGCTATCTATGCCCAGCGCTCCTTCGACTACGAGCAATTCCGGGAGTTTGAAGTGCAAGTGAAGGCCCAAGACGGCGGGTCCCCGCCTCTCAGCAGCAATGTCACCGTCAGGGTGTTTATTCTGGATCAGAATGATAACGCCCCTCGCATCCTGTACCCTTCCCTCGGAGCCGATGGCTCCGCCTTGTTCGAGATGGTCCCTCGCTCGGCCGAGGCAGGTTATCTGGTGACTAAGGTGGTGGCGGTGGATGGTGACTCAGGACACAATGCCTGGCTCTCCTACCATCTGCTCCGGGCCACGGAACCGGCGCTCTTCAGCATGGGGCTGCATACCGGGGAGATCCGGACAGCCCGCGCCTTTGCGGACAAAGATGCTGTGAAGCACAGGCTGGTCACCCTGGTGAAGGATAATGGGCAGCCGCCTCTGTCAGCCACAGTGACTCTCAACCTGGTGTTTGCTGAGAACTTCCAAGAGGCTCTTCCGGAAATGAGTGACCAATCGGGTGACTCGGCACCTCAGTCTGATTTACAGTTTTACTTGGTGTTGGCTTTAGCCCTGATCTCGTTTTTGTTCCTCCTGACAGTTACACTGGCCATTGTGATGAAATTGCGAAGGTCAGGAAATCTCAAATTACTTCAGTGTTTTGGTCCTGACCCTTATTCAAATACCGGCCGCAGGTTCCCACCAAGCTATGAAGATGGGACTTTGCCTTACACCTACCAGCTGTGTTTGTCCTCAGATTTAACGAGGAATAAATGTACCTTCCTGAAACCCAATGCCCAAATGGCAGAGAATATTCTGTGCAGTGACAGCTCTGGGATGCCATTTATTGGCAATGGATGTAGCAGTTTACAGGCTGAGACGGAGACTACTGGGGAGGTGAGCTTCTGTTTTCATTGTTTACATGATATCTTTGCAGAACAGGTGTTTATTGTGAAAGAGTAGGTGTCTTTCCGTCATCCTCATATTATCCGTGGTCTCAAAGTATGAATGAATTTATTGTCACAACATCCCTGCAAGGCAGATAAAGTTATTTCCATTTTACACGAGTATGTGAGGTATAATGGGAGTAACTGAGCGGTGGCAAGTCAGGAATGAAGTATTAAGTAAGCCGAGGATAAAAGTCATACCTCCTAAATCCCTTTCCATTGCTTTAACTGAAAGACAGTTCTTACTTTCAAGGGAATAGCGTCTTTCCTCCAATTTCAAAAGCTTTCCTTGGAATAAATGCATTTTCCAGAAACATTAAGTATCTTCTTTAAGATCTGCTTTTTTTCTGATAGTAGAGAAAAATATGAAAGCTGTCTAACTGAAACATGTATTTTTGAAATACTTTTCAAAATGCTTCTTTTGAATAACTGAGCCTAGTTTAATGTTCCAGGGCACAGATTGTCCTACATGTTCGGAACGTATTGGAAACTTTTTTTTATTTCAGAGGGTGTACAAAGCTTCTAGGAGAGAAGGTATTCTAGATTTGATTTTGACAAATAGGGAGGAACTGGTTGAGAATTTGAAAGTGGAAGGCAGCTTAGGTGAAAGTGATCATGAAATGGTAGTGTTCATGATTCTAAGGAATGGTAGGAGGAAAAACATCAAAAAAAAAAGATAATGGATTTCAAGAAAGCACATTGTAGCAAAATTAGGGAGTTGGTAGGTAAGATCCCTTGGGAAGCAAGTCTAAGGGGGAAGAGAGTTCAAGAGAGTTGGCAGTTTTTCAAAGAGACATTATTATTAAGGGCACAAGAGCAAACTATCCCACTGTGTAGGAAAAATAGGAAGTATGGCAAGAGATCACCCTAGCTTAAGCAGGAGATCTTCAAAAGTCTGAAACTAAAAAAAAAAAAAAAAAAAAAGAGTCCTACAAAAAGTGGAAACTGGGTCAAATTATAAAGGGTGAATATAAACAAATAACACAAGTATGTAGGGAAAAAATTAGAAAGGCCAAGGCACAAAATAAGATTAAATTAGCCAAAGGCATAAAGAATAACAAGAGAACATTCTACAAATACATTAGAAGCAAGAGGAAGACCAAGGACAAGATAAGCCCATTACTCAATGGGGGGAGGACAATAACAGAACATGTGGAAATGGCAGAAGTGCTAAATTACATTTTTGTTTCAGTTTTCTCCAAAAAGGTTAGTAGTGACTGGACATCTAATATAGTGAATGCCAGTAAAAATGAGGAAGAATCAGAGGCTAAAATAGGAAAAGAACAAATTAAAAATTATTTAGACAAGTTAGATGTTTTCAAATCACCAGGGCCTGAGAACAGTGGTTCTCAATGAGGGGTACTCAGAGGTCTTCCGGGGGTACATCAACATTTGCCTAGTTTTACAACAGGCTACATAAAAAGCACTAGTAAAGTCAGTACAAACTAAAATTTCATAGACAATTATTTGTTTATTCTGCTCTGTATACTATACACTGAAATGTAAGTACAATATTTATATTCCAATTTATTTATTTTATAATTATATGGTAAAAATAGAAAGTAAGCATTTTTTCAGTGATAGTGTGCTGTGATACTTGTATTTTTATGTCTGATTTTGTAAGTTTTTAAGTGAGATGAAACTTGGGGTGTGTGTGGGGTGTGACACAAGACAAATCAGACTCCTGAAAGGGGTACAGTAGTCTGGAAAGGTTGAGAGACACTGTCCTAGAATACTCAAGGAGATGACTGAAGAGATATCTGATCCATTAGCAATTATCTTTGAAAAGTCATGGAAGATGGGAGAGATTCCAGAGGACTGGAAAAGGGCAAATATAGTGCCAATCTAAAAAAGAGAAATAAGGACATTCTGGGGAATTACAGACCAGTCAGCTTAACTTCAGTACCTGGAAAGATAATGGAGCAAATAATTAAGCGATCAATTTGCAAACATTTAGAAGATAATAAGGTGCTAAGTAACAGTCGGGATGGATTTGTCAAGAACAAACTGTGTCAAACCAATCTAATATCTTTCTTTGACAGTGTAACAAGCCTTGTGAGTAGTGGGGAAGTGGTACATGTGGTATATCTTAACTTTAGTAAGGCTTTTGATACTGTGTCGCATGACCTTCTCATAAACAAACCAGGTAAATACAACCTAGATGGAGCTACTATAATGTAGATGCATAACTGGTTGGAAAACCATTCCTAGAGAGAAGTTATCAGTCATTCACAGTCAACCTGGAAGGGCGTATCAAGTGGGTTCCCACAAGGATCAGTTCTGGATCTGGTTCTGTTCAATATCTTCATCAATTATTTAGATAATGGCATAGAGAGTATACTTATAAAGTTTGTGGATGCTACCAAGCTGGGAGGGGTTGCAAGTGCTTTGGAGGATAGGATTAAAATTCAAAATGATCTGGACAAACCGGAGAAATAATCTGAAGTAAATAGGATGACATTTAATAAGGACAAATGCAAAGTACTCCACTTAGGAAGGAACAATCAGTTGCACACATACAAAATGGGAAATGACTGTCTAGAAAGGGGACTGCAGAAAGGGATATAGGGGTCATAGTGGATCTTAAGCTAAATATGAGTCAAAAGTGTAACGGTGTGGCAAAAAAAAAGTGAACATCATTCTGGGATGTTGTGACCAGGGTCCTAGTGGGGAGCCAACTATGGTCATTCAATTAGGGTGAACTGTAAAGAATGGGGCAGACAATCCCCATAAAGCTGGTGGATATTCCAATACTTAGATTCACCAAACCAATATAAAACAGCTTCTTTATTACCTTACTGTTACTCAGAAGTCCAAACAACACAGTTCCCTTAAAGTGATTCAGCCTCAGGCCTCCATCCAGGTACTCACGTCAAATATGATGAAAATTTCTGTAAATCTTATTTTATCATATAAAAGAAAAGGTTCTTCCAATCCCAAAGAATCGGACACATTATCTCCCAGGTTAATGACTGTTTCAGATCTTACCCAAATACACACTGCAGCCAATTCTTATTAACTAAATTAAAATGTATTAAAAAAAAGAGAGAGAGATTATGGTTAAAAGATCAATATACATACAGACATGAGTTCAATTCATTGAGGTTCATATTCATAGCAGAGATGGTGAGCTTTGTAGTTGCAAAGAGTTCTTTCAGAAATAGTTCATAGGTTATAGTCCAATGTCCAAATCTCATATTCAGGGTATACCAGAATAACTGGGACCTCAGTCTTGCGATTCAAACTTCCCCTGATGAAGCCTAAGCAGATCTGAGGCCTTGGCTACACTCGCGGATTCACAGCGCTGCTGTGGCAGCGCTACCGCGGCAGCGCTGTGAAGCATGAGTGTGAAGCATGAGTGTAGCTGCAAGTACTCCACCTCTCCAAGGGGAATAGCTTGCAGCGCTGCGGGCGCTGATTACACTGGCGCTTTACAGCGCTGCACTCGCTGCGCTCAGGGGGGGTGTTTTTTCACACCCCTGAGTGCAGCAAGTGCAGCGCTGTGAATTGCCAGTGTAGCCAAGCCCTGAGATGACAGAATCAGGACCCAAGGATATTTTATACAAGTTTATGTCTTTTGACAAATTGGAGTTCCTCAGGGAACAAAAGGTAATTAGAATGACTTTGAAGGAGGTCCATCACCAGTACGTAGCTATATGAATTAACATAAGGCCATTTGCTTGTTTCTCCACCATTCACAGTACATTTCAAAGAGAGATGAATACCGAGATATCCCATGTTTACAATTCATTTAAATGATAGGATGTTCTTTTGACCTCTGAATTATCAGAATACAGAATGGATAGGGACGGTTGATTACATAGTCAACCCGATTCATACACAAAATACACAAAAACACAAACATTATCTCCCCACATGTCTTTTGACAGTTATTTATTTTGCAGGATGTTTAACCCTTTCTCGCCATGCATCACAGATGTATTAGCAGGAGTGTTGTAAGCAAGACATGAGAAGTAATCCTTCCACTCTACTCGGCATGGATTAGCTTCAACTGGTATATTTCTGGGTGCCATATTTCAGGAAAGATGTGAACAAATGGAGAAAGTCCAGAGAAGAGCAACAAAAATTATTAAAGGTCTAGACAGGGGTTGGCAACATTTGGCACGCGGCTCGCCAGGGTAAGCCACCCTGGCGGGCCGGGCCAGTTTTATTTACCTGCTGACATGGCAGGTTCGGCCGATCGCGGCCCCCACTGGCCACGGTTCGCCGTCCCGGGCCAATGGGGGCGGTGAGAAGCAGCGCGGGCGAGCGATGTGCTGGCTGCGGCTCCTCGCCGCCCCCATTGGCCCGGGACAGCGAACCGCGGCCAGTGGGGGCCGCGATCGGCCGAACCTGCCACATCAGCAGGTAAATAAAACTGGCCCGGCCCGCCAGGGTGCTTACCCTGGTGAGCCGCGTGCCAAACGTTGCCAACCCCTGGGTCTAGAAAACATGATCTATGAGGGAAGATTGAAAAAATTGGGTTTGTTTAGTCTGGAGAAGAGAAGACTGAAAGGGGACATAACAGTTTTCAAGTACATAAAAGTTTGTTACAAAGAGTAGGGAGAAAAATTGTTCTTCTTAACTTCTGAGGCTAGGACAAGAAGCAATGGTCTTAAATTGCAGCAAAGGCAGGTTACATTGGACATTAGGAAAAACTTCCTAATTGTCAGTGTGGTTAAAAAATTGCCTAGCGGGGTTATGGAATCTCCACCGTTGGAGATTTTTAAGACCAGGTTACACAAACAGCTGCCAGGGATGGTCTAGATAATACTTAGTCCAGCCATGAGTGCAGGGGATTGCACTAGATGACCTCTAGAAGTCCCTTCAAGTCCTACAATTCTATGATTCTGTAAGATCTTGGGTAGTTGCTATAGCTGCAAGTATAGAAAGATACTCTTGTTCTTTGGGTAATGTCTTTCTATTATAGCATTGTGTTGGGTAGTGGTGTGATATAGATGTTTTAATGGCATATGTTTTTATGATTTTATTACTCAACAGTGACAGAGCCTTGATGTATCATGCTAAGTAAGTGATGATAAAATCTTTACATAACACTATTAGTTATTTTGGATATGCCATACTATTTAAAGGGGAAAAACACTTTTCCAAATATTGGTGAGATTACAAAAATATTATAGGGCAATTTTTCTTTATTTGCAGTTGTAACACCAGATTTCTCTTAGCTACCCTGAGCCAATATTCAGTGTTCACAAGGAGTTATACAAATATTTAGAAATATCCTCCAAACGCCTTCATATACATACCAATGTCATATTTTGGGGAAATTTCTTTGTGCCACTTTCAGAGTTAAGAGCAAGCTTTGATTCCCAATGGGAATGTGAAAGTCTCTCCTTTTCCGTAACATGTATCTACTTACAGCCCTTCAGGATCCCCAGGTGGCGAGCCTTAGGGTATGTCTACACTACGAAATTAGGTCGAATTTATAGAAGCCGGTTTTATAGAAATCGGTTGTATACAGCCGATTGTGTGTGTCCCCACATAAAATGCTCTAAGTGCATGAAGTCGGTGGACCGCGTCCACAATACCGAGGCTAGCGTCGACTTCCGGAGCGTTGCACTATGGGATCCCCATGCCTGAATGATGCAAAACAGTGTTGCGGGGGGTTCTGGGTACATGTCGTCAGGCACCTCCCCCTCCGTCAGAGCAACGGCAGACAATCGATTCGCGCCTTTTTACTTGGGTTACCTGTGCAGACAACATACCACGCCAAGCATGAAGCTCGCTCAGCTCAGCTCAGCTCACCGTCACCATATGTCCTCTGGGTGCCGGCAGACGTGGTACTGCATTGCTACACAGCAGCAGCTAATTGCCTTTTGGCAGTAGACGGTGCAGTATGACTGGTAGCCTTCATCGGCGATCTGGGTGCTGGCAGACGTGGGGCTGCATTGCACACAAAAGCAGCCCCTTGCCTTTTGGTAGAAGATGGTATATTACGACTGGTATCCATCGTCATCGTACTGCAGTGGCTGTCAATCATGGGCACCTGGGCAGTCTCGACGATGATGACTATCAGTCATAGTATGCTATTTTCTGCCAAGCACCCAGAAGATGCCGAGGGCTATCAGTCATGCTGCACCGTCGTCTGCCAGCTTAAGATGTAAAAAATAGATTTGTTCTGTATTCATTTGCTTCCCCCTCCCTCCGTGAAATCAACGGCCTGCTAAACCCAGGGTTTTGAGTTCAGTCTTTGGGGGGGGGCATTCTGTGTGACAGTTGTTTGTGTTTCTCCCTGATGCACAGCCACCTTTGTTGATTTTAATTCCCTGTACCTGTACGCCATGTCGTCACTCGCCCCTCCCTCCCTCCATCTGTCAGATACTAGTTTCGCGCCTTTTTTCAGACCAGACGCCATAGCACTGGGATCATGGAGCCCGCTCAGATCACCGCGGCAATTATGAGCACTATGAATACCATGCGTATTGTCCTGGAGTATATGCAGAGCCAGGACATGCCAAAGCAAAACCAGGACCAGCCGAGGAGGCGATTGCAGCGCGGCGATGAGAGTGATGAGGAAATTGATATGGACATAGACCTCTCACAAAGTACAGGCCCCAGCAATGTGCAAATCATGGTGTTACTGGGGCAGGTTCATGCCGTGGAACGCCAATTCTGGGCCAGGGAAAGAAGCACAGACTGGTGGGACCACATCGTGCTGCAGGTGTGGGACGATTCCCAGTGGCTGCGAAACTTTCGCATGCGTAAGGGCACTTTCATGGAACTTTGTGACTTGCTTTCCCCTGCCCTGAAGTGGCAGAATACCAGGATGAGAGCAGCCCTCACAGTTGAGAAGCGAGGGGCGATAGCCCTGTGGAAGCTTGCAACACCAGACAGCTACTGGTCAGCCGGGAATCAATTTGGAGTGGGCAAATCTACTGTGGGGGCTGTTGAGATCCAAGTTGCCAGGGCAATCAAAGACCTGGTGATATCAAGGGTAGTGACTCTTGGAAACGTGCAGGCCATAGTGGATGGCTTTGCTGCAATGGGATTCCCAAACTGTGGTGGGGCCATAGACGGAACCCATATCCCTATCTTGGCATCGGAGCACCAAGCCACCGAGTACATAAACCGCAAGGGGTACTTTTCAATGCTGCTGCAAGCCCTGGTGGATCACAAGGGACGTTTCACCAACATCAACATGGGATGGCCAGGAAAGGTACCTGATGCTCGCATCTTCAGGTACTCTGGTCTGTTTTGAATGCTGGAGGAAGGGACTTTCTTCCCGGACTAGAAAATAACCGTTGCGGATGTTGAAATGCCTATAGTTATCCTTGGGGACCCAGCCTACCCCTTAATGCCATGGCTCATGAAGCCGTACACAGGCAGCCTGGACAATAGTCAGGACCTGTTCAACTACAGGCTGAGAAAGTGCCGAATAGTGGTGGAATGTGCATTTGGACATTTAAAAGTGCGCTGGCGCAGCTTACTGACTCGCTCAGACCTCAGCGAAAAGAATATCCCCATTGTTATTGCTGCTTGCTGTGCGCTCCACAATATCTGTGAGAGTAAGGGGGAGACATTTATGGTGGGGTGGGAGGTTGAGGCAAATCGCCTGGCCGCTGATTACGCGCAGCCAGACACCAGGGCAGTTAGAAGAGCACAGCAGGGCGCGGTGCGCATCAGAAAAGCTTTGAAAACAAGTTTTGTGACTGGCCAGGCTACGGTGTGAAACTTCTGTTTGTTTCTCCTTGATGAACCCTCTGCCCCACCCTCTCACCCGGTTCACTCTACTTCCCTGTAAACCAAAAACCCCTCCCCCTTCGAGCACCGCTTGCAGAGGCAATAAAGTCATTGTTACTTCACATTCATGCATTCTTTATTAAGTCATCACACAACTAGGGGGATAATTGCCAAGGTAGCCCGGGATGGATGGGGGAGGAGGGAAGGAAAAGGACAGACTGCAGTTTAAAACTTTAACTCTTATTGAAGGCCAGCCTTCTGATGCTCGGGCAATCATCTGGGGTGGAGTGACTGGGTGGCCGGAGGCCCCCACACCGTGTTCTTGGGCGTCTGGGTGAGGAGGCTATGGAGCTTGGGGAGGAGGGCTGTTGGTTACACAGGGGCTGTAGCGGCAGTCTCTGCTCCTGCTGCCCTTTCCTGCAGATCAACCATACGCTGGAGCATATCAGTTTGATGCTCCAGCAGCCGGAGCATTGGCTCTTGCCTTCTGTCTGCAAGCTGATGGACAGAGTGCAACTGAATGAATCTGTAAACTTGGGGGTCATGACCTATGATTAGAAAATTGCTAATATATACCTATTTATAAGAAAGGCGAGAAAGTGATCCAGGAAACTGCAGGCCTTTGAGTTTGACCTAAATTATATTCAAGGTCTTGGAACAAATTTTGAAAGAGAAAGTAGGTAATGACAAAGAGGTAAACGGTAACGCGGATGAAATACAACATAGTTTTCTGAAAAAGGTAAATCATGTCGGACCAACCTGATCTCCTTCTTGGAGAAGATAACTGATTTTTTAGACAAAGGAAATACAGTAGATCTACCTGGATTTCAGTAAGGCATTTGATACAGTTCCACATGGGAAATTATTAGTTACATTGGAGAAGAAGGAGATTAATATGAGAATTGAAAGGTGGATAAGGAACTGGTTAAAAGGGAGACGACAACAGGCCATACTGAGAGGAGAACTGTCAGGCTGGAGGGAGGTTATTAGTGGTCAATCACAGAATGACTATGAGCCTCCAAAGTGATGCAGCCATGAAAAAGCTAATGCAGTCCTATGATTCATCAGGCAAGGTATTTTCAGTAGACATAGAGAAGTGTTATTACCATTATACAAGGCCCTGGTGAGACCTCATCTGGAATACTGTGTGCAGTTCTCGTCTCCCATGTTTAAGAAAGATTAATTCAAACAGGAACAGGTGCAGAAAAGGGCCACTAGGATTATTAGAGGAGTGGAAATCTATACTGACAGGAGATTCTGGGAGTTTAGCTTGTTTAGCCTAACCAAAAGAAGACTGATGGGAGATATGATTGCTCTCTATAAATGCATCAGAAGGATCAATACCAGGGAGGGAAAGGAGTTATTTAAGTTAAGCACCAATATTGACACAAGAACAGATGGATATGAACTGGCCCTCAACACGTTTAGTCTTGAAATTAGATAAAGATTTCTAACCATCAGAGGCGTGAGGTTCTAAAATAGCCTTCCAAGAAGAATAATGGGAGCAAAAACCCTAACTGGCTTCAAGACTGAGCTTGATAATTTTAGGGAAAGGAAGGTATGATGAGATAACCTACAATGGGAAGTGGCCTATCTGCAACTGCTAGTAGCAAATATCCCCAATGGCTGGAGATGGGACACTAGATGGGGAGGGCTCTGAGTTACTACAGACAATATTTTCTCAGGTGTATGGCTGGTGGGTTTTGCCAACATGCTCAGGATCCTACTGTTCACCATATTTGAGGTTGGGAAGGAATTTTTCCAGGGGTCAAATTGGCAGAGATGGGGGGGGGAAGGTTGCCTACTTCTGCATCATAGGGCACGGGTCACTTACTGGTTTAAACTAGAGTAAATGGTAGATTCTTTGCAATTTGAAATCTTTAAATCATGAGGAATTTAAGGACTTCAGTAACTCAGTGAGAAATTATGGGTCTATCACAGGCCGTGGGTGGGTGAGGTTCTGTGGCCTGCAATGTGCAGGCGGTCAGACTGGATGATCACAATCGTTTCCTTCTGGTCTTGAAGTCTGTGAGTCTCAGTGACCAAAGATGCAGAATAAACCAAATAATCATGTGATTTTATTCATTATATGGGTAGGCAGTTTGTCAAACTGGTATTACTACCAGATATGTGGTATATATCTGTATATGTGTGTGTTGGGCATCTGTATATAAATGCACATGTTTGTCTGTTCATATTTTGCATTTATGCATTATTGCTCTTTTGTGGTATAATTTTCAATGAAGCCTCTCATTCTATTCTCAATTGTTAACTGACTGTTAAAATTACAAGAATTGAAAATTTATGGAGTACAGATTATTTTATAAAAACAACAAGGAGTCTGGTGGCACCTTAAAGACTAACAGATTTATTTGGGCATAAGCTTTCGTGAGTAAAAACCTCACTTCTTCGGATGCATCCGAAGAAGTGAGGTTTTTACTCACGAAAGCTTATGCCCAAATAAATCTGTTAGTCTTTAAGGTGCCACCAGACTCCTTGTTGTTTTTATAGATACAGACTAACACGGCTACCCCCTGATACTTGACAGATTATTTTATGTCACCCATTTTACAGAGCTCATCCATTGTGAGCACTCATGTTTTCTGTATTCCTATTTCATCAATTGAGCTGGTAATGAATACTGTAACTTAAATGGCAGATTTGACCAAGTCAAAATATCTCAGATATGAACAAAATATTACTCCATGTGATATATGTATATGTTACGAATAAAGTCACTAAAAGAGGATATTAGAATATGACAAGTGACCACACGAATGACATTCAAACAGATGGACTGTTAGATTAAAAGACATATATCTGATATGTCTAGAAAAATCTGAGTATGTATAATTCATACACAACCATATTTAAACTACACCAACCATTATCAGTAACTCTTTCAAAGGAATAAAATGAGATTCCCCCAGCATCCAACATTTTGTTCCTTCCCTCGGCATCAGGTATATTTACCAAAGAAACAGCAGGTGGCTTGTTTACAATATTAAATCTCAAATATAAATACCGCTTTAAAATTTCCAGCATGGAGATACTGCATTTATTGGTTGAGGCTCTGAGGGGCACTGTTCACGTACAAGGGGAGAAATGCAATGAGAGATCGAGCCAGCCCAGCCCGCAGATACTTAGCACAGAACACAGAGTGAACAGATTCACACACACACCGGGTCTGGACAACAGCAAAGAACAACATTAGCTGAAATTGGATTTGGTTTAATTATTGACAGTTTTGGAAACATTTACCCAAAGATAAAACCTAAACGGAGACCTTTTCCCTGACAGAGAATCAGATGCTTCTCCACATCTCCACAGGAATGGCAGATATACAAGGCTCTGGCACTGCAAAGGGCGAGCTCTGTTCTGCTTTATATTGGTTACCATTTTGAAGGTAGTGTCTGGGCAGATTTGCTATTTGATTCTGGTGTAAATGGAGAAAAGATCTTTCATGGGGAATGTGGCAAAGGATCTGGGACTGGTTGTAAAGCAGCTCTCAGACCCGGCATCCGCTTTGTTTCCAAAGGTAGGACTCGGTATTTTGCTTTGAATTTTGAGAGGCCGTTTACTCACCACGGAAAGGATAGACAGAGAGCAGATCTGTGACGGGCTGGAGGGAGTGTCTGTTAAACAGTGAGGTTATAGTGGAGGATAAAATGAAGCTTTATAGAGTTGAAATTGAAATCACAGATATAAATGACAATGCTCCTAGCTTCCCAGCAGAAGAAATTGAGATAAAAAATAGTGAAACAACAGCTCCAGGGTCGCAATTTCTTTTCCCAGAAGCACAGGACACAGATTTTGGAACTAATACTCTCCAGAGCTACCAGCTCAGCAGTAATAGGCACTTGTCTCTCGGTGTGGAAAATGGATCAAATGGAGTAAAATATGCTGAATTGGTGCTGGAAAAGTCTTTGGACAGAGAAGAAAAAGCTGTTCATGATCTAGTCCTCACAGCTAGACATGGGGGGATCCAATCAGGTCTGGCACTGCGCAAATTAGAATTATCGTTCTTGATGCAAATGACAATGTGCCGGTTTTTAATGAGCCTGTCTAGAAAGTGAACATTTTGGAAAATTTGCAGAAAGGTTCCAGGGTGGTTACGTAAAAGTCACCAATCTGGATGAAGGAGTCAACAGATAAAATACTAATTCAGGAAAATAACAGAGAAAGCTTCCAAAATATTCCACTCGGACTCAAAAAAGGGTAGAATAACATTCATGGGGAACCTGAACTTTGAGGAATCTGCGTTATATGAAATTGAGGTGCAAGCGTATGACGAGGGAGGCCATTTTGACAGATCAAAAGTTGTCATTGTGGTCAATTATGTGAATGACAACGCTCTTGAAATTATTATCAGGTCTCTCTTCAATTCAGTCCCCGAGGACTGTCCACCTGGGACTGTGATTGCCGTATTAGACGTACAAGATTTTGAGATTATTGTTGAAGAAAAAATGAAGCTTTATAGAGTTGAAGTGGAAATCACAGAGATTAAAGACAATTCTCCCAACTTCCAGACAGAAGAATTGGAAGTAAAAATCAGTGAGACAACAGCACCGGGATCGTGGTTTCCCCTTCAGGAGGCGCAAGACCCAGATTTAGGGATAAATTCTCTCCAGAGCTACCACCTCAGCAGTAATAGGCATTTCTCTCTGGATGTGCAAACTGGATCAGATGAAATTAAATATTCCAGAACTGATGCTAGAAAAGTCTCTGGACCGCAAAGAACAAGCTAGATCCATGATCTAATCCTCACAGCCACTGACGGGGGAGATCCAGTCAGGTCTGGCACTGCGCAAATCCGTGTTATTGTTAACGATGCTAATGACAATGCACCAGTTTTTAGTCAGCCTGTCTACAAAGTTAATGTTTTAGAAAATATGCCTATGGGGTCCAGGATGGTGACAGTGAAAGCGACTGATCCGGGTGAAGGAATACCCCAAGAGGTAAAATGTCATGTCACCTCAGGTCGGGATGCAGAGATAAAGTTTCTTGTCACCTTAAATGATTGCTTCTTGGAGCAGCTGGTCCTGTAACTCACCAGAGGAGAGGCAATTCTTGATTTAGTCCTAAGTTGAGCACAGGATCTGGTCCAAGAGGTGAATATAGCTGGATCATTTGGTAATAGTGACCATAATATAATTAAATTTAATATCTGTGTGGTAGGAAAAACACCACAGTGACCCAACACTGTAGCATTTAATTTCAGAAAGGGGAGCTACACAAAAATGAGGAGGTTAGTTAAACAGAAATTAAAGAGTACAGTGCCAAAAGTGAAATCTCTGCAAGCTGTGTGGAAACTTTTTAAAGACACCATAATAGAGGTTCAACTTAAATGTATACCCCAAATTAAAAAGCATAGTAAGAGAACCAAAAAAGAGCCACCATGTTGCTTAAACAACAAAGTAAAAGAAGCAGTGAGAGGCAAAAAGGCATCCATTAAAAAGTGGAAGTTAAATCCTAGTGAGGAAAATAGAAAGGAGCATAAACACTGGCAAATGAAGCATAAAAATACAATTAGGAAGGCCAAAAAAGAATTTGAGGAACAGTTAGCCAAAGACTCAAAAAGTAATAGCAATTTTTTTTTAAGTACATTAGAAGCAGGAAGGCTGCTAAACAACCAATGGGGCCACTGGACGATCAAGGTGCTAAAGGAGCACTCAAGGACGATAAGGCCATTGCGGAGAAACTAAATTAATTCTTTGCATTGGTCTTCACAGCTGAGGATATGAGGGAGATTCCCAAACCTGAGCCGTTCTTTTTAGATCTGAGGAACTGTCCCAGATTGAGGTATCATTAGAGGAGGTTTTGGAACAAATTGGTAAATTAAACAGCAATAAGTCACCAGGACCAGGTGGTAATCACCCAAGAATTCTGAAGGAACTCAAATGTGACATTGCAGAACTACTAATTGTAGTCTGTAACCTATAATTTAAATCAGCTTCTTTACCAGATGACTGGAGGATAGCTAATGTGAGCCAATTTCTAACAAGGGCTCCAGAGGTGATCCTGGCAATTACAGGCCTGTAAGTCTGACTTCAACCAGGACAAACTGGTTGAAACTATAATAAAGAACAATATTGTGAGACATACAGATGAACATAATTTGTTGAGGAAGAGTCAACACAGTTTTATTAAAGGGAAATCATGCCTCACCAATCTACTGGAATTCTTTGAGGGGGTCAACAAGCATGTGGACCAAGGGGATCCAGTGGATATAGTGTACTTAGATTTTCAGAAAGCCTTTGACAAGGTCCCTCACCAAAGCTTCTTATGCAAAGTAAGCTGCCACGGGATAAGAGGGAAGGTGCTCTCATGGATTGGTAACTGGTTGAAAGATAGGAAACAAAGGGTAGGTATAAATGGTCAGTTTTCAGAATGGAGGGAGGTAAATAGTAGTGTTCCCCCAGGGGTCTGTTCTAGGACCAGTCCTATTCAACATGTTCATAAATGATCTGGAAAAAGGGGTAAACAGTGAGGTGGCAACATTTGCAGATGATACAAAACTACTCAAGATAGTTAAGTCCAAAGCAGACTGTGAAGAGCTATGAAAGGATCTCTCAAAACTGGGTGAGTGGGCAACAAAATGGCAGATGAAGTTTAATGTTGATAAATGCAAAGTAATGCACATTGGAAAGCATAATCCCAACTATACATATAAAATGATGGGGTATAAATTAGCTGTTACCACTCAAGAAAGAGATCTTGGAGTCATTGTGGATAGTCCTCTGAAAACATCCACTCAATGTGCAGCGACAATCAAAAAAGTGAACAGAATGCTGGGAATAATTAAGAAATGGATAGATTATAGGACAGAAAATATCATGCTGACTCTATATAAATCCATGGTACGCCGATATCATGAATACTATGTGCAGATGTGGTCACCCCATCTCAAAAAAGATATATTGGAATTGGAAAAGGTTCAGAAAAGGGAACTAAAATGATTTGGGGTATGGAACAGCTTCTGTATGCGGAGAGATTAATAAAACTGGGACTTTTCAGCTTGGAAAAGAGATGGTTAAGGGGAGATATGATTGAGGTCTATAAAATCATGTCTGGTGTAGAGAAAGTAGATAAGGAAGTGTTGTTTACAGCTTCTCATAACACAAGAACTAGGGGGTCACCAAATGAAATTAATAGGCAGCAGGTTTAAAACAAATAAAAGGAAGTATTTCTTCACACAACACACAATCAACCTGTGGAACTCCATGCCAGAGGATGTGAAGGCCAAGACCATAATAGGGTTTAAAAAAGAACTAGATAAATTCATGGAGGATAGGTCCATCAATGGTTATTAGCCAGGATGGTCAGGAATGGTGTCCCTAACCTCTGTTTGCCAGAAGCTGGGAATGAGCGACAGAGGGTGGATCACTTGATGATTACCTGTTCTGTTCATTCCCTCTGGGGTACCTGGCCCTTAGTCTGATCCAGTAGGGACATTCTTATGTTCTAATACTCAAATCAGAAAGATAACTAATAAAGCTTCACGGACATTCCACTTGGATTCAAGGACGGGAGAATTAACAGTCGTGGGGAACATGGATGCATCCCAACTCCCTGCCCTGAGCCCCCTGCGGCACCCTGCACCCCCATGCACTCCAACTCTCACCCCTGAGCCCCCGTCATACCCCGCACCCCTCCTGCATCCCAACCCCCTGCCTTGGGCCCCTTCCTGCACTCAGCATCCCTCCTACACCTCAACCCCCTGCCCTGAGCCCCCTCCTGCACTCTGCACCCCTCCTGCCCCCCCAACTCCCTTCCCTGAGCCCCCTCATACACCTCTCACCCCTCCTCTGCCCCAATCCCTTGCCCCGAGCCCCTTCCTGCACACCGCACCCCCTCTCACACCCCTCCCACACCCTGCACTCCCTCCCGCACCCCAACCTTTATGATGAAACCAACAGAACTCCACTGGCCATCACCTACAGTCCTCAGCTTAAACCTCTCCAACGCATCATCAGTGATCTACAACCCATCCTGGACAATGATCCCTCTCTTTCACAGACCTTGGGAGGCAGGCAGTCCTCGCCCACAGACAACCTGCCAACCTTAAGCATATTCTCACCAGCAACCACACACCACACCATAACAACTCTAACTCAGGAACCAATCCATGCAACAAACTTCAATGCCAACTCTGCCCACATATCTACACCAACAACACCATCACAGGACCTAACCAGATCAGCTACAACATCTCAGGTTCATTCACCTGCATGTCCACCAGTGTTATATATGCCATCATGTGCCAGCAATGCCCCTCTGCTATGTACATTGGCCGAACTGGACAGTCACCACATAAAAGGATAAATGGACACAAGTCAGATATCAGGAATGGCAATATACAAAAACCTGTAGGAGAACACTTCAACCTCCCTGGCCACACAATAGCAGATGTAAAGGTAGCCATCTTACAGCAAAAAAACTTCAGGACCAGACTCCAAAGAGAAACTGCTGAGCTTCAGTTCATTTGCAAATTTGACACCATCAGATCAGGATTAAACAAAGACTGTGAATGGCTAGCAACTACAGAAGCAATTTCTCCTCCCTTGATGTTCACACTTCAACTGCTAGCAGAGGATCTCAACCTCCCTGATTGAACTAACCTCGTTATCTCCAGACTGATTCTTGCCAGCATATTTATACCTGCCCCTGGAAATTTCCATTACATGCATCAGACGAAGTGGGCATTCACCCAGGAAAGCTTATGCTCCAATACATCTGTTAGTCTTAAAGGTGCCACAGGACTCTCTTGCTTTTTACTTCATTACTGGAACTCAGATCCAGGGAGCTCCGCTGTCCTCCTCCTCCATCTCCATTAACTCCGAGACTGGGGCTCTCTACGCTCTGCGCTCCTTCGATTACGAACAGTTCCGGGAGATTCGGTTCCAAGTGCAGGCTCAGGATGGGGGTTCCCCACCTCTCAGCAGTAATGTCTCCGTCACTCTCTTTATACTGGATCAGAATGACAACACTCCGCACATCTTACACCCCTCCTTTCCCACCGATGGCTCCATGGGAGTGGAGTTGGCCCCTCGCTCCTCCGAACCGGGTTACCTGGTCACTAAGGTGGTGGCGGTGGATGCAGACTCCAGGCAGAACGCCTGGCTCTCCTACTGCTGCTGAAGGCTACAGAGGCGGGGCTCTTCTCTGTGGGACTCCACAGCGGAGAGATCAGGACAGCGTGCTACTTTCTCGACAAAGATGTGCTCAAGCAAAGTCTGGTGGTTTTAGTGAAGGACAACGGGCAGCCCCCTCTCTCTGCCACGGCCACTGTCACGGTGGTGGTGGCTGACAGCATCCCCGAAATCCTCTCCGATTTAAGCAGCCTCTCAGCTCCTGTAGACCTCCAGTCCAGCCTCACCTTGTATTTGGTGAACGCTGTGGCTTCCGTTTCCTGCTTCTTCTTTACCTTTATCATAGTGTTACTGGCCCTGAGGCTCCGCCGGTGGAGAAACTTGCAGCTGTTTGACTCCTCGAGTGTGACTTTCAGTGGCGTTCCCGTCTCGCAGTTTGTGGGGCTCGATGGAGTCAGAGCTTTTCTTCACTCCTGCTCACATGAGGTTTCTCTAACCACGGACTCCAGAAAGAGCCAGTTCAACTTTTCCCAAACTATGCATATACTCTGACTAGTCAGCACTCTTGTGAGATTAAAGAATCATATTCTAATTACTGAGAAGTTAGACAATAACATGGATCAGACGTCCATTCAGGTCAACTAATATCTGCTTAATCTTGTGATTTATATTTGTAAATATAGGTAGCTGTTAATCGTTAGAGAATTACTGAGTGCATCAAGCGTTTGGGGGCCTGTATTAGAGAGAATGTTGTGGGTCGGGGAGAGAGATCAATTCTCGGTTATACTAGATGTTTTTCTTTTAAAGCTTTGATCACCGGAACCAGACTCTGGCATGCTATTCGGAATTGAGTTTGGAGTCAATGTTGTCCTCAGAGTATTGGACGGATACGTGCATATAAATATATTTTATGTAATAATATTTACATTGTGAACCCATTTAGAAAACAAATTTCCTATTTCCCTTTTGCAGTTCTCATTAAACGGTGTTTTTTTCAAAACTTGAATCTGCTTTTAATCTGTGATACTATATAAGTTACCTTACTTCAGATATTACAAAGTAAGGACATTTTTCTATGTTTTTAGAAACATAGATCGGAGAGAATAAGAATGTTACTGAAGGGCAAAATGTTCCAGTGACAGCACAGTTCTCAATATTAACTTATTTTTATAAACCAGTGTATTTAACTCCAAATATGATTTCATCTGACTTTCCGTATTGCAAATAATTCAGGGTAGAAATGCATAATCATGAAGCAAAAGGTATGTAAATATTTGATTAAGAAGAGACTATTTCGACAGTCCTGCAATAATAATGTTCTTTTGACTTATATTGAGCCTTGAGAATTTGAGAGAAATTGATGACACATTACAATAATATGTTTTTATAGCATGTAGTTAGTATTACCAAAAATATTCTGTATGCGGTGTTGTAGCCGAGTTGGTTCCTGGATATTAGATAGACAAGATGGGTTAGGTATTGTCTTTTATTGGACCACCTTCTGTTGGTGAGAAAGACAAGCATTCAGGTAAGAAGAAAAGCTCCGTGTAAGCTCGAAAGCTTGTCTCTCTCGCCAACAGAAGTTGGTCCAATAAAAGAGAAGATTCTAACATTTATTGTATTTTTTATTAAAAGAGTAATATATGTTTCCATAACACATTGTTTAAAGCAATCAAAGAAAGGCTAACTCAAATATGTTTGTATAGTGGGCACGTGATTATACTTACATTATTTGACGGTCTCCTTTGTCTTTGCATCACTTTTTGAATACATTGGCTCACTGGGACTCAGTTCACTTTTCCATTCATGTTTAGTTTTTGGAATGTTTGGAAAACTATTAAAGTGCTCTTTAACGCGGTTCTACGAGAGAAAAGCGCCTGATTTTCATTATAGCTCAACTCAAGAGAAATGTTCTTAGTACTTTTTAGAAACAACCTGTGTACTCTGAGTGGGCAGATTACTTTCGAAGGAAAGATAACCTAAAAGTGACAATAAGAGCTAACCACGAAAATAGTTTCGCTGGGGAGTTTAGATTTATATTTTGATCCCGCAATCATTCGGTTTAAAAACCATTGCTTTCTGTCAAACACTTTAGAACTGTGCTTAGCTGAATCTTACCCACAGTAGTGTTTGCAGAGGATGTGGTTATTACATGGAAATTGTTGTTCTTGTACATATTCATTACACACACAGACACCAAGACGTACACCCACACATACACGCATATATATATGTAAACAAAGGCAAAAAATTTCAAGAATTTTAAGTTTTACACTTGAAATCAGTAAATAGACACAAACACACATACACACACATATTCAAAAAGCATTTAGATTTTACATTTATACTTATGTTAAGAAACACTATTGTTTATATTTCACGGCAATGCTTTTACTTTACTACATGTTTTGCATTTCCATGCAAATTAGAAGAAAAAAACACAAAACATGCATGATTGTGAGTAGAGCTGCACCGGCGCCTTGATAAGATCGCTGCTATTGCAGTTCTCCCGTTGAGACTCGGAGTGCCGCTGTTGGCCAATGCGGAGCCAGGGCTGGAGCCGGAGATCCATCCGAGCCTCCTGCAGTGTGATTGCTCCGTCACACAGCGCGGATCGCAGAGGAAACAACAGAGAGACCTTCACAGTCCGGCTGAGAAAAGGGAACGGCTGTTAGAACACACAATACGAGAACGTTTACCCCTCTGCCGCGGATTCCTTTGCCCTGATGGGATTTGTAAACATCTGATGTAACCAAAACAAACAAGGAAAGGAGAGAGTAAATCTGGCACAGGCCGGGATGGAAATCAGGCGCCGAGAGCCGAGCCGGGCAGTCACACGGCAGGTACTGTTGTTTCCCTTCTTATTGTCTTTGTTCTGCCGAGCGGTCTCGGAGCACTTTCGTTATTCCCTAACTGAGGAAATGGCCAAAGGTTCCCTTGTGGGGAATCTCGCCAAGGATTTGGGATTAAATACCAGAGAACTGCAGCAGCGGAAGCTCCGTGTCAGTTCGGAAAAGCAATACTTCAGTGTGAATGGGGAAAATGGCAACCTGTATGTGAATGGCAGGATAGACCGGGAGGCGATATGCGGGGAGACACCCCTTTGTGTCCTGACACTCGAAACGGTGGTGGAAAATCCTTTGAATGTTTTCCATGTGAATGTAGCAATCCAGGACATTAATGATAACGCCCCGCGGTTCAAGACAAACAACATTGACTTAGAAGTTATTGAATCAGCATTGCCTGGTGCGCGGTTTCCACTAGAATCTGCGCAAGATCCAGACGTTGGGGTCAACTCAGTGCAGAATTACCAACTCAGCAAGAACCCGCATTTTACCCTGGTTGTGAAGGAGAGCCCGGAGGGAAATAAATACCCAGAATTAGTGCTGGAAAAATCTCTGGATCGCGAAAAGCAAAACTCTCATCACTTGATCCTGTCGGCCGTGGATGGCGGAGATCCAGTCAGATCCGGGACTGCTCAGATTAGGGTTAATGTCACTGACGCCAATGACAATCCCCCCGTATTTACCGAGGAGATCTACAGAGTCAGCCTGAGGGAAAACCTACCACGGGGCTCCTTGGTGCTTCAGGTGAAAGCCACGGATCAGGATGAAGGGGTACATGCCCAAATCACATACTCATTCAGCAACATACCAGATAATGCGCGTTCGTTATTTTATTTAGATCCTGAGAAAGGAAGAATTACAAATACACGGATTCTAGATTTTGAAGACACACATAAATACACGTTGGGCGTAGAAGCCAGGGACGGGGGTGGCCAGTCCGCTCACTCGAAAGTTCAAATAACAATACTTGACGAAAACGACAATGCCCCGGAAGTGACGTTTACATCTGTGTCCAGCCCGGTAGCTGAAGACTCAGTATCCGGCACAGTGATAGCTTTGATCAAAGTTCGTGACCAAGATACGGGAGAAAACGGAGAAGTCACGTGTCTCATTCAACACAAATTGCCTTTTAAAATAGCGGTTTCGTCAAACAGTTACTACAAGCTCCTCACAGACAGCACCCTGGACAGGGAGAGTACCCCGGAGTACAATATCACAATCACAGCCACAGATAAAGGCTCTCCCCCTCTCTCCACCCAGAAAACCATCCTGTTGCAGATCTCGGATATCAATGACAACGCCCCTGTATTTGAGAAACCTTCCTACAGCGCCTATGTGCCAGAGAACAATCCCTCGGGGGGCTCTATTTTCAGTGTAAAAGCCTCAGACCGGGATCTGGACCGGAACGCCCGAATCACTTACTCCATCCTGAGCAGCAACCTCCAGGAGCTGCCTCTCTCCTCCTACATCTCCATTAACTCCCAGACCGGAGCTATCTATGCCCAGCGCTCCTTCGACTATGAGCAATTCCGGGAGTTTGAAGTGCAAGTGAAGGCCCAAGACGGCGGGTCCCCGCCTCTCAGCAGCAATGTCACCGTCAGGGTGTTTATTCTGGATCAGAATGATAACGCCCCTCGCATCCTGTACCCTTCCCTGGGAGCCGATGGCTCCGCCTTGTTCGAGATGGTCCCTCGCTCCGCCGAGGCAGGTTATCTGGTGACTAAGGTGGTGGCGGTGGATGGTGACTCAGGACACAATGCCTGGCTCTCCTACCATCTGCTCCAGGCCACGGAACCGACGCTCTTCAGCATGGGGCTGCACAGCGGGGAGATCCGGACAGCCCGCGCCTTTGCGGACAGCGATGCTGTGAAGCACAGGCTGGTCACCCTGGTGAAGGATAACGGGCAGCCGCCTCTGTCAGCCACAGTGACTCTCAACCTGGTGTTTGCTGAGAACTTCCAAGAGGCTCTTCCGGAAATGAGCGACCAATCGGGTGACTCGGCACCTCAGTCTGATTTACAGTTCTACTTGGTGTTGGCTTTAGCTTTGATCTCATTTTTGTTCCTCCTGACGGTTACACTCGTCATTCTGATGAAATTGCGAAGGTCAGGAAATCCCAAATTACTTCAGTGTTTTGGTCCTGACCCTTATTCAAATACCGGCCGCAGGTTCCCACCAAGCTATGAAGATGGGACTTTGCCTTACACTTACCAGCTGTGTTTGTCCTCAGATTTAACGAGGAATAAATGTACCTTCCTGAAACCCAATGCCCAAATGGCAGAGAATATTCTGTGTAGTGACAGCTCTGGGATGCCATTTATTGGCAATGGATGTAGCAGTTTACAGGCTGAGACGGAGACTACTGGGGAGGTGAGCTTCTTTCTTCATGCGTAATCTGATATTTTTACATCGTAGGCAGTCATTGTGAAATACTGCCTTAATGTTCTTAGGTGTATCTCGCTTTTATCTCGATAGTGGATGAGGTATCACATATATAAGTGAATTTGTTTTCAGAACAAAAATTCCTGCATGGCAGAGAAATATTATCTCCGTTTATAGATGACGAAATGAGACACAATGGTATGTAACAGAGGAATTCTGCATTTGAATCTAAGATAAAACTCTATCTTCCCAATTCCCTATCCACTTCCTTAATTGCACGTCCATTCTTACTTTCCAAATCAGAGCCTCGTTTCTCTCATTACAAAAGGTCTAACTGAAATAAGTACATTATGTAGAAATATTTATGCATCTCAGATATGATGTATTTCTTCCAAAGAAGACAAAAATATTAAAGTAATCTAATTTTAATATGTAAATTTTCTTTAATGCTCTTCTATATGCTTTTTGAGCACCTCTTCTTTACGATCTTAGGTGGCTGTTATAATCACAAGTATTTAAATATTTTGACCGACTTTTCATATTTTTCTTGAGACTTTTATAGCATGATATTGGGATATGGTGTCATATAAGGGCATAATTGTTTATGATTTTATTTCCTATCAGTGGTAGAGCAATGCCGTAATTATGCAGGGCACCTGAAATGTGATGATAAAAAAACCTCACAAAATGTCATAATGTATTCTGTATATGCCACACAATTTATATAGTGGAAATATTTTACAAATAGTTCACAGATTTTAAAATGTTGTAGAGTATTTTTCTGTTTTTATCTGCTCTTGTCAAGCCAAGTTTTCTTGGCTACCGAGAATCCAAATATTCACAGATCATAAGAGCCACAACAATCCTTAAAATGCATATACATGATATGTTCTGGAGTTGGCCCTCTTTGCACTTTCCAGAGCTAGGAGCAAATACTGAATCCAATGGACATGTTAAACACTTATTTTTCAATAGCGTAGATATACTAATAGCCCTCCAGAATCTCGATATATCGATCCTTAGAATTGTCACTGAAGCATGATTAAATATTGACTATCATGGCTCTGGGGTTAGTTTAAATATTTCAGCGGGGGAGGAGCATACTCCACAACTGAGGGGAAGAAGGAAACATTTCCCTGGAATGCTTATATTTCAGAATGTCGCATTTTTGAAGGACTCCGCGGTTTGGAAATCGTAGAAGTTAGAACATAAGAACATAGGTTGTCCTCAAAGGCACGCAGTAGTGCTCAAAGTGCAGTTGAAGTGGTCAAAGATGCATGCCAAATTGAAGAAACGTGATCTTATTCATCTCTTGGCTCCGTAATTTATCAAATGGATATTACTACCACATATGTGATATGTATCTGTGTATATGTCTATGTTGCTCTGTGTATATATATACACACGTGTTCGTTTCATATTTTGACTTCATGCATTATTGGCATATATGTTCTTCTTGTGGTAGCATTATCAAGGAAAATTAGACTAGATATTAGGAAACTGAACTTGAAAACTACCAGGCTGGGAAATACACAGAGTAGGAATTGTTTTATAGTACCCATTTGACAAAGTCTACCCATAGATAACACTTAAAATTTCATTTCACCCATTGATTTGGTAATTCATGTTTGGTAATTAAATGACGAATCTGACCAAGTCAAAATATCTGAAATGTGAACAAAATTTGACTTAATGCTGCAGAGATATATATCAAATCTAAGGTTACTAAACGAAGATATTGATATATAACAATTGCACAGTATGTGAGTGAAAGCCTAAAAAAATCACTTATATTTAAAAGCTACATATATACATAATAACTCAAGGGGAAAATGGAGATATGTCTAATTCATATGCAGTCAGATTAAAATTACAAAAATATTATCAGTAAGTCTTTTAAGGAATAAAAGATTCGTCACTGACAACAGTTTTGTGGATTTCCTGTGCATATATCAGACTCATATTTGCCTAATAAAAAGAACGCAGCATATTTTAAAAAATAAGTGTCAAATATAAATACAAATCTACAAATTCCAGCGCAGAGCTTCTGCAGTAATTGGTTGAGACTCTGAGCGCCGCTGTTTACCAATCAGGGAGAAAGACGCGAAGAGAGATCCAGCCAGCCCAGCACCGCTGTTAGACAGCACAGAGCACAGAGATCAGACTCTCACTCACCGGGTTTCTCTGGACTAAGCATTAATGGACGATACCGGCTGAAATAGGCTTATTGTTTAACACCCGATATTTTCGGAAACATTTGGCAGACATTCCCTGACGAATCGGCGGCATTTCCACATTACCATGGGAACTGCAGATGCACAAAGGCTCCGGGACTGCAAAGGGCAAGCCCTGTTCTGCATGATACTGGTTACCGTTTGGGAGGCAGTTTCTGGGCAGATTCGCTATTTTATTCCGGAGGAAATGGAGAGAGGGTCTTTTGTGGGGAATATCGCAAAGGATCTGGCGCTGGATGTACAGCAACTCTCAGACCGCGGAGTCCGTATTGTTTCCGGAGGTAAGACTCAGTACTTTGCTTTAGATTTCAAGAGCGGCCATTTATACATCACGGAGAGAATAGACAGAGAGCAGATATGTGGTCGAGTGCAGAAGTGTTTGTTAAACTGTGAAGTTATAGTGGAGGATAAAATGAAACTTTTTCCGGTCGAAGTTCAAATCACAGATATTAATGATAATGCTCCCAGCTTCCAGTCAGAAGAATTCCAGTTAAAAATCAGTGAAACAACAGCGCCAGGATCACGGTTTTCTGTGCGTCAGGCAGAGGATCCAGATATGGGACTAAATTCCATCCAGAGCTACCAACTCAGCAGTAACAGGCATTTCTTACTGGATGTAGAAACGCGATCTGATGGAATAAAATACGCTGAACTGGTGCTGGAAAAGTCTCTAGACCGGGAAGAACAAGCCGTTCACAATCTAATCCTCACAGCCACAGACGGGGGAGATCCAGTCAGATCCGGCACTGCGCAAATCCGCGTTATTGTTCTCGATTCTAATGACAATGCCCCGGTTTTTAGCCAGCCTGTCTACAAAGTGAGCGTTTGGGAAAATGTGCCTGAAGGTTCCACGGTTGTTACAGTAAAAGCCACTGACCTGGATGAAGGAGTCAACAAAGAGGTGAAATACTCTTTCCAAAAAACCACAGACAAAGCTCCCCAAATGTTCCACTTGGACCCGAAAACGGGTGAAATAACAGTCGTGGGGAAACTGGACTTTGAGGAAGCTGCATTGTATGAAACTGAGGTGCAAGCGCATGACGTGGGAGGTCTTTTCGACAAATCGAAAATTATAATCGTTGTTAGCGATGTGAATGACAACGCTCCGGAAATCTCTCTCAGGTCTTTCATCAGCTCGATCCCCGAGGACTCTCCCCCCGGGACTGTGATCGCCCTTTTAAATGTGCAAGATGCAGACTCAGGAGAGAACGGGGAGGTCACGTGCTCCGTACCCGGCAACCTCTCCTTCCAGCTGAAGAAACCCTTCGATAATTATTACAGTCTGGTGACTGACCGAGCCCTGGACAGGGAGCAGGTGGCAGCATACAACATCACAGTGACCGCCACGGACAATGGGACTCCTCCTCTTTCTACAACCACCACGATCCCACTCCGGATTTTAGACACGAACGACAATGCCCCCTTCTTCGATAAAATATCCTACACCGCCTACGTCACGGAGAATAACCCGAGAGGAGCCTCCGTTTTCTCCCTGAAGGCCAATGACCCCGACGAAGGGAAGAACGCTAGAGTCACTTACTCTGTTACCGAGGGTCAGATACAGGAAGCTCCGCTGTCCTCCTACATCTCCATTAACTCCGAGACTGGGGCTCTCTACGCTCTGCGCTCCTTCGATTACGAACAGTTCCGGGAGATTCGGTTCCAAGTGCAGGCTCAGGATGGGGGTTCCCCACCTCTCAGCAGTAATGTCTCCGTCACTCTCATTATACTGGATCAGAATGACAACACCCCGCAAATCTTACACCCCTCCTTTCCCACCGATGGCTCCACGGGAGTGGAGTTGGCCTCTCGCTCCTCCGAGCCGGGTTACCTGGTCACTAAGGTGGTGGCGGTGGATGCAGACTCCGGGCAGAACGCCTGGCTCTCCTACCAGCTGCTGAAGGCTACAGAGCCGGGGCTCTTCTCTGTGGGACTCCACAGCGGCGAGATCAGGACAACGCGCTACTTTCTCGACAAAGATGCGCTCAAGCAAAGTCTGGTGGTTTTAGTGAAGGACAACGGGCAGCCCCCTCTCTCTGCCACGGTCACTGTCACAGTGGTGGTGGCTGACAGCATCCCCGAAATCCTCTCCGATTTAAGCAGCCTCTCAGCGCCTGCAGATCCCCAGTCCAGCCTCACCTTGTATTTGGTGATCGCTGTGGCTTCCGTTTCCTGCTTGTTCTTTATCTTTATCATAGTGTTACTGGCCCTGAGGCTCCGCCGGTGGAGAAACTCGCAGCTGTTTGACTCCTCGAGTGTGACTTTCAGTGGAGTTCCGGTCTCGCAGTTTGTGGGGCTCGATGGAGTCAGAGCTTTTCTTCACTCCTACTCACATGAGGTTTCTCTAACCACGGACTCCAGAAAGAGCCAATTCAACTTTCCCAAATCAAACTATTCAAATACTCTGACTAGTCAGCAGACTTCCGAGATAAAGAATCCTATTCTAATGACTGAAGAGTTATACATTAATAACGGGGAAGAGACCTCTGTTCAGGTGAGCAGATATTTTGGCGCTTTCTTATTTGTGTTTAGATATAAGGACTTTTGAATATATAGCAATATTCTAAATGTACAGGAGGGGGTGTTATATTCAGCATAATGCACATGTAATTCATTTGGAAGTGTTTTGGAAACCATTGTAACTCCCGGAGCATTTGGTCAGACCTTATAAATTTTGTTTTGTGTCACAGAAAAGACATATCTTAATTCACTTTACTGATGAAATAATAATTCATTTAAAACCTGGCATTATCTTTATCTATTATAACGGATACTTTTCATTGCCTGAAATAGTATAAAGGTATTCATATTTTTAAAAGGCATAATTTTAAAAAAAAGATTGGCAGAGAATATGAACGGTGTTTTAAAGCAGAGTGAATAGGTATCTGCTTGGCTGTCAATATTATTTTAATTTACAAATCAGCTTACTTGAATTCCAATTCGATGTTATTGCAAACTATATGCCCTCAAAATCCATGAGGAAATTAAGGTTATGTTATTCTGAGAGGTATTGGTGACTGCAGCCATCATAAACCTCTTTGAGACTGGGTGTGAATACACTTTTAAAGTAACGTAGCTGTCAGTATAAGTTAATGGGAAGCCCCTCACCTAAAACAAAAAGGGGTTGTGAACCCACCCGGAAGTTTGGAGTGAGTGGGAGGAGGGCTGTTGCTGAGTAATGTTTGTGTGGTGGGGTGGAGGAGAGGCATAACGTACAGACACTAAACTGAGAGAACTTTTGAGTCTGGTGTTGGCTAAAGAGTCTTGGGTCTATAAACTTAGAAACTGATCCTTTTTTCCTTCGGTCCTCCTGTCTTTGGAGAAGAAGGTCTTTGTACATTCACTGTAAATAAATAAGTCTGCATCAAAGAAAATACCAGACTCCATCAACTTCTGCTTCCAGCTGAAACCTCCCCAGGGCCCAGAAATTTGACGAGCAGCTGGAGTGAAAAGGGAGCAACAGTTATAAATAGTTATTTAGGATGAAGATACTATTTGAACATTTTTCCATGTCTTGTAATAATAATATTCTTGTGTCCTAGTTTGGGGCCCTGAGAAGTTGCCATATATGTGTGGCAGATTATACTAATGCTTTTAAACATAGCTAGTATTAGAAGAAATATTCTAACATTTCTTAGTCACGTTTATCTAGGAAGAGATATGTTTTTCAACACCACATGGATTAAGAATAATTTTAAAATGTCTAACTGAAATTTCCACGGTGAGTGGACCGATTATAGATAACTTATCAGTCAGTGGTGTACGGATATTTGACAGTATTATTTTATCTTTGCATCGTAGGGCAATTTTTAATATACGGATTTACTAGGACTGATTTTACCTTTCCAGAGATGCTTCAAATCTGGAACACTTCAGGGTATGTTTGGAAACCTTTTACTGTGCTTTTTAGTGCAGTCTGTTTCTGTAGGAGAATTCTGCCTAGTGTGTATTTATAGTACAATTTGAGAATGGAAACTTTCCTTTGTTGCTTTAGAAACACTCTGTGTATTCTGAGTGGACCAAATAGTTTGAAGGAAAAAGAGAAGCTAAAACGGGCAATAAGACTCTAAAGCTAACTCAGAAAATGGCTTAGTTCAGAAGTTTACTTTGAGGGTTAGAGCCCGCTGCTACTCATGTGCGCTCATGTCATTCACGTATTAAAAATGCTGACTCTGTCAAACAGTATTGGCTGTGTCTCACGGGTATTAGTGATTGTGGTAGATGTGATTCTTTAAATAGAACTTGTTGTGAATGTTGGAAAGTTCTCCTACCTATTCATATTCAGATATACAAATATAAATATACTGAAAGAATCACTGTCACCACATACACACAAACGATACAGAAAACTCAATAATGTCCGAGATTTGCACTATCCTTGAATGGCTACACACAAACATACGTACACAGTATTTATAGTCGAGACTTTTACATCTCATCTGTGATTCATTTGTTTACAATTAAGAGAAATCGTTTTACAAAACTGTACACTTAGAATACATTTTGAACAGAAAAAAAATATCTCCCACGAGAGTCCTAGTGCTGCTTCGTCGCCCATAATAAAATCACTGCTATTGCAGTTCTCGGGCTGAGACTCGGAGTGCCGCTGTTGGCCAATGCGGAGCCAGGGCTGGAGCCGGAGATCCATCCGAGCCTCCTGAAGTGCGATTGCTCCGTCACACAGCGCAGATCGCAGAGGAAACAACAGAGAGACCTTCACAGTCCGGCTGAGAAAAAGGAACCGCCACAGAGCGCTCTGTACAGCTAAGAAGACAATCAGGACTCTATTTGCACTACTTGATCGCACATTTCTTCAACCCGAAGGGATTAATGAAAACAAAGAAGACAGCAAGAATAGTGCAGATCTGACAGGGACCGGGATGGAAATCAGACGCCGAGAGCCGGGCCGGGCAGTCACACGGCAGGTACTGTTATTTCCCTTCTTATTGTCTTTGTTCTGCCGGGCGGTCTCGGAGCAGATTCGTTATTCGATTCCTGAGGAAATGGCCAAAGGTTCCCTTGTGGGGAATCTCGCCAAGGATTTGGGACTGAGTGTGAGAGAACTGCCCAACCGGAAGCTCCGTGTTGTCTCTGCAGCTAAAAAGCAATACTTCAGCGTGAATGGAGAAAATGGCAACGTCTATGTGAATGACAGGATAGACCGGGAAGAGATATGCGGGATATCTCAACTCTGCCTCATAAATTTCGAAACTGTGCTGGAAAATCCCTTGAATGTTTTCCATATAAATGTCGCGATCCAGGACATTAACGATAATGCCCCGCTTTTCCTAAAAGATAATATCGAACTAGAGATTATTGAATCTACTTTACCAGGTGCCCGTTTTCTCCTGGGAAATGCTGAAGATCCTGACGTTGGGATGAACTCTCTGCAGAGTTATCAGTTGAGCCCCAATCAGGATTTCATCCTGGAAGTCAAAGAGAGCCGGGATGGCAATAAGTATACAGATTTAGTGCTGCAGAAACCCCTGGATCGGGAGAGCCAGCGCAGCCTTCACTTGATCCTCACGGCTGTGGATGGGGGAGAGCCGCAGAGAACTGGGACCGCCCAGATATGGATTAATGTCACCGACGCCAATGACAATCCCCCCATCTTCACACAGGAGCTCTACAAAGTCAGCCTGAGGGAAAATGCACCGACGGGCTCCTTAGTGCTTCAGGTTAAAGCCACCGACAACGATGAAGGTTCAAATGCTCAGATCAGCTACGTCTTCAGCAATATTCCAGAAAAAGCCCGTCAGAAATTCAGTCTGGACCCAGAAACCGGGAAAATTACAGTGAAGGACCCTTTGGACTTGGAAGAGTCACGTGATTATCGCATGGCAGTAGAAGCAAAGGATGGAGGCGGACTAGTGACACACTGCAAAGTGGAAATCGAGGTTCTTGACGAGAACGACAATGCCCCCGAAATGACACTAACATCCATGTCCAATCCAGTCCCAGAAGACTCACTGCCCGGGACAGTGATAGCTCTGATCAATGTTAACGATCAAGATTCTGAAGATAATGGAAAGTTCTCCTGCCATTTGCAGGATGATTTGCCGTTTAAGATAATATCGTCCTCCAATAATTATTACAAAATTGTCACAGACAGCACTCTGGACAGGGAAAGGACCCCGGTGTACAATATCACAATCACAGCCATAGACAAAGGCTCTCCCCCGCTCTCCTCCCAGAAAACCATCCTGTTGCAGATCTCGGATATCAATGACAACGCCCCTGTCTTTGAGAAACCTTCCTACAGCGCCTATGTGCCAGAGAACAATCCCTCCGGGGCCTCTATTTTCAGTGTAGAAGCCTCAGACCGGGATCTGGACCGGAACGCCCGAGTCACTTACTCCATCCTGAGCAGCAACCTCCAGGAGCTGCCTCTCTCCTCCTACATCTCCATTAACTCCCAGACCGGAGCTATCTATGCCCAGCGCTCCTTCGACTACGAGCAATTCCGGGAGTTTGAAGTGCAAGTGAAGGCCCAAGACGGCGGGTCCCCGCCTCTCAGCAGCAATGTCACCGTCAGGGTGTTTATTCTGGATCAGAATGATAACGCCCCTCGCATCCTGTACCCTTCCCTGGGAGCCGATGGCTCCGCCATGTTCGAGATGGTCCCTCGCTCGGCCGAGGCAGGTTATCTGGTGACTAAGGTGGTGGCGGTGGATGGTGACTCAGGACACAATGCCTGGCTCTCCTACCATCTGCTCCAGGCCACGGAACCGACGCTCTTCAGCATGGGGCTGCATACCGGGGAGATCCGGACAGCCCGCGCCTTTGCGGACAGCGATGCTGTGAAGCACAGGCTGGTCACCCTGGTGAAGGATAACGGGCAGCCCCCTCTCTCCGCCACAGTGACTCTCAACCTGGTGTTTGCTGAGAATTTCCAAGAGGCTCTTCCGGAAATGAGCGACCAATCGGGTGACTCGGCATCGCAGTCTGATTTACAGTTTTACTTGGTGCTGGCTTTAGCCTTGATCTCATTTTTATTCCTCCTGACCGTTACACTCGTCATTGTGGTGAAATTGCGAAGTTCAGGGAAACCTAAATTACTTCAGTGTTTTGGTCCTGACTCTTATTCAGAGGCTAGCCATAGGTTCGCACTGAACTATGATGATGGAACTTTACCTTATTCATATCAGCTGTGTTTATCCTCGGATTGCAAGAAGAATCCTAATGTCCAGATAGCAGAGAATATTCTGTGCAGTGACAGCTCTGGGATGCTATTTCTGGCCAATGGAAGTAGCATCTTACATGCTGAGAAGGAGACTGCTGGGGAGGTAAGCTTCCAATTTCATATTCATCTTTGTTTGCAGATTTTTAAATTATATGTTTACCTCTTCAAGGAGCGTAGGAGGTCATTGTGAAACTGAACGTGAGTAATTTTTTTGGCTATTATGTGATACACATCACTGGAATCTCTGAAACATGGATTAATCATAGAATAATGAAAATATAAAAATGGCAAGGACCTCCCAGCCCTCTCTACCGTGTCAGGACCAAGGAAACCTATACCATCTGTGACAGGTGTCAAGCTGTTCTGCAATGAATCAAGAGCCTGGACAGACTGTTAGGAAACAGGGCACAATCCCCTCTCATTCCCCCCCCCTTTGGCTGTGAATTCTATATATAGTTTTCACCAACCAATTATCAAGTTTGAACACGTTAACAGCATTAACATGGCGTCACAAGCAGTCCCCTTGGATACTCCAATCTGTCTCACCACCATGGTAAGCTTGCCATTGTGATAGATGGTCCCTTCCACCAATGATCACAGCAATATTCAGGTTACTCTCGGTCCCAAAGGATCAGTCACTTACCCCAGGTCCATTGCACTTTAGGTCTCACATCAAAGAGGCTAGTAGCCAAATCTATACTAAAGTATCTAAGCATTTATTAACTAGGAAAAGATGAAAACAGCTAAATATACACACTCAAATGAGTTACAGTCTTAAGTTTCAAAAGGTAGTAGAAGCTTCTCTAATAAGCAAGTTCTATGTGTTCCTTGGGGCTAACACTGGCTAAGCACTTGGGAACTTTTGCTTATGTTTAGTAATCCTTGCCCCTTAGAGTTTAAGTAGCATAAATGTACAGTCCCTCCTTGTTAGGGCTTCTGATTCCTTCCTCCCTTCTGCTTTAAGTTGCAAACTCAGCTGTTGGAAGGAATTCATTTGAAGGTTTCCTATTCATGGGGGATGGGGGAAGAGTAATAAACAGAATCTTTTGTCCTCTGATGTTCCACAATAGTTGTTCTGGTGTTGATGGGGCTTCTTTGCCAGGCAGGACATAACATCTTTTGTTGGAGGCTAGTATTTAACAGGAGTTAATGTTTCTCTCCTGTCGGGTGACATACAGAGGCTTATAATATAAATGCTTAAATATTACCTTGCAATGTGGGATACAGATTTTGTAAGTGAGATTAATGCATGCAGAAACTTACAAGCATTCGATAAATTCTAAACACTAATCACATTTTTATCATTCTGATTCCTGTTTTAATAATACTAACACTCAGGTGAGCTATACTGATTCCAGCTACCTGTTTGTCAATATTCAAATGAGACATGGGGATCTTGGCATAAGTTGGCACCTAGTTTGCCAGCATCACAACAGGTGTTTGTCCAACCTATTCTTAAAAAACTCCAATGATGGGGATTCCACAACCTCCCTTGGAAGCCTAGTCAAGTGTTTTGCTGCCCTTATAGTTAGAAAGGTTCTCCTAGTCTAACCTAAATCTCCCTTGCTGCAGATTAAGCCAATTACTGTACTTCTTGTCCTGCCTTCAGTGGATACGGAGAACAACTAAACACCATTGTCTTTATAACAGCCCTTAACATATTTGAAGACTGTTATCAGGTCCCCTTTCAGTCTTCTTTTCACAAGACTAAATATGCCCAGTTTGTTTAACCTTTCTGCATAGGTCTGGTTTTCTGAACATTTGATCATTTTTGTTGCTCTCCTCTGGACTCTCTCCAGTTTGTCCACATTTTTCCTAAAGTGTGGTGTCCAGAATTGGACACAGTACTGCGGCTGAAACCTCAACAGTGCTGAATACAGGGGGACAATTGTCTCCCATGTCTGACATATTACAGTCCTGTTAATACACACCAGAATGTTATTAGCCTTTTTCATAACTGCATCGCATTGTTGACTCATATTCAGTTTGTGATCTGCTATAACCCCATGATCCTTTTCAGCAGTACTACCATCTAGCCAGTTATTATTCCCCATTTTGTAGCTGTGTGTTTGATGTTTTACCTTCCTAGGTACTTTACACTTGTCTTTACTGAATTTCATCTTGTTGAATTCAGACCAATTCTCCAGTTTGTAGAGGTCATTTTGAATTATAATCCTTTATTCCAAAGAGCTTGCAAGCCCTCCCATCTTGGTGTCATCTGCAAATTTTATAAGTGTACTCTCCTCTCCATTATCAAAGTCATTAATGAAAATATTGAATAATATTGAACCCAGGACTGACCACTGCAGGACCCCAATAAATACATCCTCCCAGTTTGTGAATGAACCATTAATAACTACTCTTTGAGTAAGGTCTTTCAACCAGTTGTGAATCCATTTTATACAAATTTCATCTAGATGGCATTTCCCTATTGTGCTTATGAGAATGTAATGTGGGACTGTGTCAAAAACCTTACTAAAATCAATATATATCACATCTATCGCTTCCGCCCATTCCCCAAGGCCAGTAGCCCTGTCAAAGAAGGCAAATAGGTTGGTTAGCATATTTTGTTCTTGACAAATCCATGCTGGCTATTCTTTATAATCCTATTGTCCTCTAGAACCTTACAAACTGATTGTTTAATAATTAGTTTCAGTATCTATCCTGGTATTGAAATTAGGCTGACAGGTTTATAATTCCGCAGGTTATTCTTGTTCCTCTTTTAAAAAACAGGTATTATGTTTGCCCTTTTTTAGTCCTCTGGGACCTCATCTATCCCCTAGGAGTTCGCAAATTGCTAACAGTTCTGAGATTGCGTCACCTAGTTTCTTAAGTACTGTAAAATGAATTTTGTCAGGCCCTACCAACTTATTTAAACATTCTTTTACCTGTTCTTTCCCTATTTTGGCTTGTGTGCCTGCAGTGACTCAAGAGAGTAAGTACCAAACTCAGGCCAGACTATTAGGAACCAGAGCACAAACCCCAAATTGGCTGTGAGTTCTATACTTAGATTTCACTAAACAAATATCAAGTGTAAACACCTCAGGCACTATGACAGCTTTAACATGGAGTCACAGATAGTCCCCTTATGTACTAGTCTGTCTCACCACCAACATGAGCTTACCTTTTTGATAGCTAGTCCCTGACATCAAGAATTACAGCAATATTCAGGTTACTCCCTGTCCCAAAGGACCAGTCATTTACCCCAGGTCAATTGCACTGTAGATATCACACCAAAGACAATTGGCTTCTATTCAATTCTATAATAAACTATATAAAGATTTATTAAATAAGAAAAGAAAATCCAAGATTTATTTAAAACGTTAAAGCAGGTAATCATAGAAACACAAATGAGATACAATCTTTATTTTTAAAAACTAATGGAAGCTTCCATAATAAGCAAGCAGTATATGTTCTTGAGGGTAACCCAAGCATAGCAGCTGGGGATCTCTTGCTTATGCCTAGAAACATTTTGCACCCAGAGTTCAAGCAGCATAGAGATAAAGTTCCTTTTATCCCCCTCCTGGCATGTACTCTCAGCTGCAAGCACTGCTGGTGGGAGGGTGAGATGGAATACACCCCTATATTCACACTCTACACATTATTCTAATAATCTCTGTACAATGTAAGCCTTGTAAGGTTTCATATGAAAACTCAAAATTTGCTGGTCAGTAATATACTGGTAAAATATGTGTGGCAACATTGTATGTGACGTTATAAAATTCCCCTGTATGATGTTATGAACACATGTTCTACAGCCCTGCCCAAGCAGAAATCAGGTCTGTCCTAAACAAAAGAAGGAATGTGTGCTTGCCTTAATTTGAATTTAAGCAGTAAACAGAGTCATCGAGCAGTGAGGGAAAACAAAGGAAGTTCAAACAGGTAAAAAAAAAACACCATGGAATATCCTTCCATATGGACTCTTTGTCTCCTGGGTCTCAGCTGGAAATATTTTTCAAGGGGGGGACTGAAACTATAAAAAGAAGGGACAGACACCCCAAGGGATCCCTCTTTCTCTCCCTGCCCACATCATTTTCAGCACCTGAGAAGACAAAAGGAAACAGCCATTGGACTCTGGGGGAGGGGTCCTGACCTTGGTCAATAATCTGCTGGAGCATGTGGTGAAAAAGTGTGCTTTGCAACTAAGATAGTTTCTTAAATAGATACTAGTAAGCATTTTATCTCTGTTTTTCTTGTAACCATTTCTGACTTTTATGCTGCAATACTTGTTCTCACTTAAAATCTATCTTTTTGTAATTAATATATTTGTTTTACTGTTTTATCTAATCTAATGTGTTGAAATAGAAGTCTCTGGGTAACTCCCTTTAAGATAATAAGATTGCATACTATTTCCTTAAAGGAATTATGGACTTAATATGTTTGTACTGGTGGGAGTCTGCTATAGACCACCAGACCAGGGGGATGAGGTGGATGAGGCTTTCTGAAAGCAACTAACAGAAGTTACTAGATTACATGCCCTGGTTCTCATGGGGGACTTCAATCACGCCGATATCTTCTGGGAAAGCAATATAGCAGTGCACAGACAATCCAGGAAGTTTTTGGAAAGTGTAGGGGACAATTTCCTGGTGCAAGTGCTGGAGGAACCAACTAGGGGCAGAGCTCTTCTTGACCTGCTGCTCACAAACAGGGAAGAATTAGTAGGGGAAGCAAAAGTGGACGAGAACCTGGGAGGCAGTGACCATGAGATGGACAAGTTCAGGATCCTGACATAAGGAAGAAAGGAGAGCAGCAGAATACAGACCCTGCACTTCAGAAAAGCAGACTTTGTCTCCCTCAAGGAACTGATGGGCAGGATCCCCTGGGAGAATAACATGAGGGGGAAAGGAGTCCAGGAGAGCTGGCTGTATTTTAAAGAATCCTTATTGAGGTTGCAGGAACAAACCATTCCAATGCGTAGAAAGAATAGTAAATATGGCAGGTGACCAGCTTGGCTTAACAGTGAAATCCTTGCTGATCTTAAACGCAAAAAAGAAGCTTACAAGAAGTGGAAGATTGGACAAATGACCAGGGAGGAGTATAAAAATATTGTTCAGGCATGCAGGAGTGAAATCAGGAAGGGGAAATCACATTTGGAGTTGCAGCTAGCAAGAGATGTTAAGAGTAACAAAAAGGGTTTCTTCAGGTATGTTAGCAACAAGAAGAAGGTCAGGGAAAGTGTGGGCCCCTTATTGAATGGGGGTGACAACCTAGTGACAGAGGATGTGGGAAAAGCTAGTGTACTCAATGCTTTTTTTGCCTCTATCTTCATGAACTAGGTCAGCACCCAGACTGCTGACCTGGGCAGCACAGTATGGGGAGCAGGTAACTAGTCCTCTGTGGAGAAAGAAGTGGTTCAGGACTATTTAGAAAAGCTGGATGAGCACAAGTCCATGGGGCTGGATGCGCTGCATCCAAGGGTGCTAAAGGAGTTTGCAGATGTGATTGCAGAGCCATTGGCTCTGAAAACTCTTTGAAAACTCGTGGCAATCGGGGAAGGTCCCGGATGACTGGAAAAATGCTAATGTAGTGCCCATCTTTAAAAAAGGGAAGAAGGAGGATCCGGGAAACTACAGGTCAGTCAGCCTCACCTGTCCCTGGAAAAATCATGGAGCAGGTTCTCAAGGAATCCATTCTGAAGCACTTAGAGAAGAGGAAGGTGATCAGGAACAGTCAGCATGGATTTACCAAGGGCAAGTCATGCCTGACTAACCTAATTGCCTTCTATGATGAGCCATAACTGGCTCTGTGGATGAGGGGAAAGCAGTGGACGTGTTATTCCTTCACTTTAGCACAGCTTTTGATACTGTCTCCCACAGTATCCTTGCCGACAAGTTAAAGAAGTATGGGCTGGATGAATGGACTATAAGGTGGATAGAAAGCTAGCTAGATTGTCAGGCTCAATGGGTAGTGATCAATGGCTCCATGTCTAGTTGGCAGACGGTATCAAGTGGAGTGCCCCAGGTTGGTCCTGGGGCCAGTTTTGATCAACTTCTTTATTAATGATCTGGATGATGGGATGGATTGTACTCTCAGCAAGTTCGCAGATGACACTTATCTGGGGGAGAGGTAGATATGCTGGAGGGTAGGGATAGAATCCAGAGTGACCTAGACAAATTGGAGGATTGAGCCAAAAGAAATCTGATGAGGTTCAACAAGGACAATGCAGAGTCCTGCACTTAGGATGGAAGAATCCCATAGACTGCTACAGACTAGGGACCGAGTGGCTAGGCAGCAGTTCTGCAGAAAAGGACCTAGGGATTACAGTGGACGAGTAGTTGGATATGAGTCAACAGTGTGCCCTTGTTGCCAAGAAGGCTAACGGCTTTTGGGGCTTTATAAGTAGGAGCATTGCCAGCAGATCGAGGGACATGATCATTCCTCTCTATTCGACATTGGTGAGGCCTCATCTGGAGTACCATGTCCAGTTTTGGGCCCCACACTACAAGAAGGATGTGGAAAAATTGGAAAGAGTCCAGCAGAGGGCAACAAAAATTATTAGGGGGTTGTAGCACATGACGTATGAGGAGAGGCTGAGGGAACTGGGATTGCTTAGTCTGCAGAAGAGAAGAATGAGGGGGGATTTGATAGCTGCTTTCAACTACCTGAAAGGGGGTTCCAAAGAGGATGGATCTAGACCAGTGGTCCCCAACACGGTGCCCGCAGGTGCCATGGTGCCTGCCAGGGCATTTATGTGCACCCACTTAGTGCCCAGCAGGGGAGAGAAACCACGGCCCCGCGCTGGCCAGGGACAGAGAACTCTGGGGCTGCAGGCTGCGGGCACCAGTGTTCTCTGTCCCTGGCAGGCACGGGGCTGCAGCTTCTCTCCGGCTTCTCTGCTGCAGGCTGCGGGCGTCGGTGCTCTCTGTCCCCGGCAGCTGCGGCCCCATGCCTGCCGGGGACAGAGAACTCTGGGGCTGCAGGCTGTGGGCGCTGGTGTTCTCTGTCCCCGGCAGGCGCGGGGTCTGCCTAGTGCCCAGCAGGGGGGAGAAGCAAGGGCCCCGCACCTGCTGGGGACAGAGTACTCCGGGGCTGCAGGCTGCGGGCGCCGGTGTTCTCTGTCCTCGCGGCTTCTCTCAGGCTTCTCTTTACACTGCCCAGAACTGCTGCCAAACAAACAAACAAACAAACAAACAAACAAACACCGCTCCGCCTCTGCAGAATGGACTGAATGTTTATGATATTTATTTTGTAAAATAAATCCACCTTGAAAAAAAAATTTTCTTACAGGTAGATAAAAAAGAGGAAATTCACATGGTAAGGTGAAAGAGTAATTGCCGAATAATTTAATTAATACCTTTTACATGAAAAATTGCCTTTTTTATCTTATGGATTCATATATTATGTAATATTAAATATGATGTTTTTCGTATTATTTAATGTACAAATACAAAATAAGCCTTGAAAAATTGTTGGTGCCCGCCACACTCTTCTGAAAACAAGAATGTGCTGCTGGCCACAAAAAGGTTGGGGACCACTGATCTAGACTGTTCTCACTGGTACCAGATGACAGAACAAGGAGTAATGGTTTCAAGTTGCAGTGTGTGTGTGTGTGTGTGTGTGTGTGCACGTGCGAGGGAGTTAGGTTGGATATTAGGAAAAACTTTTTCACTAGGAGGGTGGTGAAGCACTGGAATGCATTACCTAGGGAGGTGGTGGAATGTCCTTCCTTAGAGGTTTTTAAGGTCAGGCTTGACAAAACCCTGGCTGGGATGATTTAGTTGGGGATTGGTCCTGCTTTGAGCAGGGGGTTGGAATAGATGACCTCCTGAGGTCCCTTCCATCCCTGATATTCTGTGATTCTATGTTTCTATGAAAGGGCTAGGCAGCATAAGACATGAAGATCTGGGACAGTATAGCCAAGGGTGGTGAGATCCAGGACAGTATAGCCAAGGCTGGTGAGAGCCAGGGTGTACTTGGCAGGGTGCAGTTACACAGAGACCTTCAGGGTGTGGCTTGAAAGCTGTTTGTGAGTGGCCCAGGTGGGAGCTACTACGGCAAGGCACTGTAAGGCACCTACAGTTGCAGGGAAGGGGTTACACAGCCCCCCACCAGTCTGAATTGTACCCCAGTATTCAGGGGCGGCTCTAGCTTTTTTGCCGCCCCAAGCCTTTGGCGGCCTGCCTGCGGGAGGTCCCCGGTCCCGCGGATTCGGCGGCATGCCTGTGGGAGGTCTGCCGGTCCCGCGGCTTTGGCATACCCGCCGCTGAATTGCCGCCGAATCCGCGGGACCGGTGGATCTCCCTCAGGCATGCCGCTGAAGGCTGCCTGACTGCCGCCCTCACAGGGACCGTCAGGGCGCCCCCCACGGCTTGCCGCCCCAGGCACGCGGTTGGAGCACTGGTGCCTGGAGCCACCACTGCCAATATGTGACAGAGGGGTCTGCTTACATGACTCATCTTCATAGGAAGAAGGACAGAACAACAAAAGTCTTTTGTCCTCTTGTTGATGAAATATAGGGAAATTCCAGCTGCAAGGATCCACAGTAGTCTATCTGGTACTGATGGATCTTTCCTTCTGGGAAGGGCATAACACCTTCTTTTGAATATCAGCCCTTCAAACTAGATGATGTCTCTCTCCTGTGTGGTGATTTACACAGTCACAGAGATTCACACTACAGCTGCTCAAAGATTACCTTACAATATGTTACAGATGTTATAAATTAGATTAATGCATGCAGTAACTCAAAAGCATTCAATAAAGTCTAAAGATGTTCTTATAATTCTAATATCTGTTTTAACAATACTAACACATAGGTGACCCAGATTGATTTTAGGTATGTATTGTTCAGTGTTTAATTGAGACCTGGGGACCTTAGCATGAGCTGGCACCTGGTCTATCAGCATCATATCTTCTCTCTCGTTAATATTCATTGTATTAATTATCTGGTCACTGTAACGGATTCGATCACAGAGACCCCCTTGGGACTGTCACCTGGTGTGATGAGACTACCCCTGAGCCCGTTTTTCCTGCCAGCTTGGGACTCCAGAACCCTGTCTTGTCGAGCCAGACACACCAGTCTGCTCCAACACACACCCAGGGTCTGAACCACTCACCCCAAAGCTGCAGACTTAACTGAAAACAGCTTAAGAAGTGTTTCTGTCTCTAGCACCCAGACACCCAGCTCCCAATGGGATCCAAACCCCAAATAAATCCGTTTTACTCTGTATAAAGCTTATACAGGGTAAATTCATAAATTGTCCACCTTCTATAAAACTGATAGAAAGATATGCACAGCTGTTTGCTCCCCCAGGTATTAATTACTTACTCTGGGTTAAATAATTAGCAAAAGTGATTTTATTAAGTATAAAAAGTAGCATTTAGGTGGTTCCAAATAATAACATACAGAACAAAGTAAGTTACCAAGCAAAATAAAGCAAAACATGCAAGTCTAAGCCTAATACATTAAGAAACTGATTACAGATGAAATCTCACCCACAGAGATGTTCCAATAAGCTTCTTTCACAGACTGGACTCCTTCCTAGTCTGGGCCCAATCCTTTCCCTAGTACAGTTCTTGTTAGCTCCAGCTCAGGTAGTAACTAGGGGATTTCTCATGACTGGAACCCCCTTTGTTCTGTTCCACCCCCTTAAATAGCTTTGGCACAAGGTGGGAATCTTTTGTCTCTCTGGGCCCCCCCTCCCTCCTTCTAAATGGAAAAACACCAGTTTTAAGATGGATTCCAGTACCAGGTGACATGGTCACACGTCCTGTGAGACCCCAAGCCTTCATTCTTCCTGGCCAAGACTCACAGGAAGGCTTGCAAGTAAACAGAGCCATTTACAATTGTCAAGGCTGTATCCCCACTTTGAACTTTAGGGTACAAATGTAGGGGCCTGCATGAAAACTTCTAAGCTTAACTACCAGCTTAGCTCTGGTCCGCTGCCACCATTTCCCAATTGGATTCCCTCCCTGGGAAGCCTTGAGAAACCTTTCACCAATTCCCTGGTGAATACAGATCCAAACCCCTTGGATCTTAAAACAAGGAGAAATCAATCATGTTCTTAAAAAGAAGGTTTTTAATTAAAGAAAAAGGTAAAAATCATCTCTGTAAAATCAGTATGGAAATTAACCTTACAGGGTAATCAAACTTAAAGAGCTCAGAGGACTCCCCTCTAGTCTTGGGTTCAAAGTACAGCAAACAAAGATAAACACTCTAGTAAAAGGTACATTTACAAGTTGAGAAAACAAAGGAAAACTAACACGCCTTGCCTGGCTATTTACTTACAAGTTTGAAATAGGAGAGACTTGTTTAGAAAGATGTGGAGAACCTGGATTGATATCTGGTCCCTCTCAGTCCCGAGAGCGAACACACTCCCAAACAAAGAACACAAACAAAAGCCTTCCCCCCCCCTCAAGATTTGAAAGTATCTTGTCCCCTTATTGGTCCTTTGGGTCAGATGCCAGCCAGGTTACCTGAGCTTCTAACCCTTTACAGGGAAAAGGATTTTGGAGTCTCTGGCCAGGAGGGATTTTATAGTACTGTACACAGGACAGCTATTACCCTTCCCTTTATAGTTATGACAACAATCAATTGTCCTAGTTGATGGGAGCCATTAAGATTCCAAACCACCATTAATGGCCCACACTTTGCATAATTACAATAGACCTCAGAGTTATATTTCAGATTTATAGGTTCAGATACAAGAATGATACATTTATACAAATAGAATGACCATACTCAGTATGTTGTAATGATACCTTACAAGAGACCTTTTGCATGAAGCATATTCCAGTTACATTATATTCACACTAATTAGCATGTTTTCATAAAATCATATGGAGTGCAACATCACAGTCACCATTCATCTTTTTAGTGAAGACTGAAGCAAAATAGGTATTAAATACCTAAGCCATCTTGATGTCAACAGTTTTTAGGCCTCCTTCCCTATTAAGTAGAAGATCTTCACTTTCCTTTGTATTTCTCTTGCTCCTAATGTATTAAAAGACCCACTTTTTATTGACTTTGAAGTCTCTTTCTTGGAATAACTTATTTTGTGCCTTATTCTTATATTTCCTTTGCATCAAGATAGTTTGCAGTTGTGCTTTTAATATTGTCTCCTTGAGAAACTGCCAGCTCTCCTGAACTCCTTTCTCCCTTAGATTTTCTTCTCCTTACCTATGAGTTCTCTGAGTTTGTTAAAGTTTGCTTTCTTGAAGTCCTTTGTCCTTATTCTCCTGCTCTTGCTCCTTCCTTTCCCTAGTATCATGAAATGATATATTTCATGATAACTCTGACCCACATTGTTTTCCACCTTCAAATTTGTTACCAATTCCTCTCTGTTGGTCAGAATCAAGTCTAAAATGTCTTTTCTTCTAGTGATGTTGTCCACAAAACACCCCAGCAATTTAGAGTAGCGTTATTACCCATTTTACTGGGAGGAGTTGAATACAAGGGGAATGACTTGCCACAAATCAGAGTGGAAATCTCTGACAGAGAAGAAATAGAACTCGAACCTCCCAAGTCTGAGTCCAGTGCTTTGTCTACAAATCAACTCCTCTTGTAATGGAAGAACATCCTATCTTTCATTTCAAAGAAGTTGCTTGGAATAACTGTATTATCCAGAAGTATTTATTTTCCTCCAATAAGATATACTTTTTGTAACGATAGAGAAAAGTCTTAATGCAAATTTATTGAAGATAAAGATTAAAAAGCAAGATGATTGAATTGCTTCTTTAGCAGAAATCTTCCTAGCTTATAATAATAATAAGAAGAATGGCCATACTGGATCAGACCAATAGTCCATGTAGCCCAATATCCTTTCTTCTGACAGTGGCTGATGCCAGATGCTTCAGAGGGAATGAACAGAACAGGGAAATTATCAAGTTATCCATCCCCTGTCATCCAGTCCCAGCTTCTGGCATGCAGAGGTTCAGGGACACCCAAAGCATGAGTTGCATCCCTGATCATTTTGGCTAATCGTGGCTGATGGACTTTTCCTCCTTGACTGTATCTAATTCTCTTTTGAACCCAGTTATACTTTTGGCTTTATACAGCACCCCCTGACAGTGAGTTTTACAGATTGACTGCATTTTGTGAAGAAGTACTTCCTTAAGTTTGTTTTAAAGCTGCTGCCTATTAATTTCATTGGGTGACCCCTGGTTACTGTGTTATGTGAAGGGGTAAATAACACTTCTTTATTCGCTTTCTCCATACCATTCATGATTTTATAGACCTCTATCATACCTCTATCCTCCCTCACCCCAGTTGTCTCTTTTCTAAACTCCTTTATATCTCCTGGTACAGAAGCTATTCCATACCCCTAATAATTTTTGTTACCCTACTCTGTACTTTTTCTAATTCTAATATATCTTTTTTGAGATTGGGCAACCAGAACTGCATGCAGTATTTCAGGCTTGGGTGTACCATGGATTTATATTGTGGCATTATGATATTTTCTGCCTCATTATCTATCCCATTTCTAATGGTTCCTAACATTGTGTTAGCCTTTTTGCACATTGCACATTGAGCAGATGTTTTGTAGACTTTTTATTTCTTTAAATTAAATTTAATAATTTGTATTAAACTACCATGAGTTCAGCTCCTGTTGCTACATTTTCAAGTTCAGAAGACTGAAAATCTTCTCTTCCGTTTCTCTCAAATTTAGAGACTCTAGGAACACACAAAGTTCAAGGATAGTGACCACAGACATGACCACAAGTAAAAAGTCTTATCTGTACTACAAGTTTTATTAAAGCAATAAGTAAAGTTACAATGATGTATGCATATATAAATCATACAAAAAACATGCAATGACTAAAACTGTAGTCATACTCACATCCTCAAAGATATTCTAGGGTCTGATTGATCTCTCAACAGACAATCATTGACAGACATATGGTTCCTGCTTGGGCTGTCCCGTGGGGGTCATCCCTTGGGGTCATCCCACTTTTTCTCAACCAGTGAACCTCTTTTGTATTGTTTTTCTGACCGTGCATAACACCTTATGCATATACATATACTTCTTTTCCTTATCTGTACTTCCACAGCTTATGAATATTGGGGTGTCAAGTTTTTCATAGATTGTTTCTTAGTTCCTCTTATTCTCATTAGTATCTATGCACAACATGTACCCTGTGGTCAGGATAGGACATTCCATGATATTACAATCAGGTGTCTCGTGATCTTGCACAGTTCATTGCGGTTTATTGCAATCTAGTTTTCTGTAACATTACCTATTAGCATATCTTTCACAGTAATCTCTTAACCTGACTGGCATAGGGTTATTCCTATGTCCCCCACTCATGTCAAGCATTCTTAAGCTCAAGGCCTAGTATGGCTAAACTAAAATCTTACAGGCCTCAGCCTGTAACCCTTGCATTCCAGCCATGTTTTACTTATATACCTAATACATAGGTTTCAGAAGGGTAGCCGTGTTAATCTGTATCAGCAAAAACAATGTGGAGTCCTTGTGGCACCTTAGAGACTAACAAATTAATTTGGGCATAAGCTTTCGTTGGCCAGCATTTTTATGGCTGACTTAGAACAACGTTTCCTCAGCTCTCGTCCCGTAGTGCCCCTATTCTACTTGCGCTACATTGATGACATCTTCATCTTCTGGACCCATGGGAAGGAGGCCCTTGAGGAATTCCATCAGGATTTCAACAATTTCCACCCCACCATCAACCTCAGCCTGGACCAGTCCACACAAGAGATCCACTTCCTGGACACTACAGTGCAAATAAGCGATGGTCACATAAACACCATCCTATACCAGAAACCTACTGACCACTATACTTATCTACATGCCTCCAGCTTTAATCCAGACCACATTATATGATCCAGTGTCTACAGCCAAGCCCTAAGATACAACTACATTTGCGCCAATCCCTCAGACAGAGACAAACACCTACAGGATCTCTATCAAGCGTTCTTAAAACTACAATATCCACCTGGGGAAGTGAAGAAACAGATTGAGAGCCAGAAGGGTACCCAGAAGTCACCTACTACAGGACCGGCCAAACAAACAAAGTAACAGAATGCACTAGCCATCACCTACAGCCCTCAGCTAAAACCTCTCCAGCACATCATCAAGGATCTACAACCTATCCTGAAGGACAATCCCTCACTCTCACAGACCTTGGAAGAAAGGCCAGTCCTCGCTTACAGACAGTCCCCCAACCTGAAACAAATACGCACCAGCAACTACACACCACACAACAAAAACACTAACCCAGGAACCAATCCCTGCAACAAACTCTGTTGCCAACTCTGTCTGCATATCTATTAAAGGAACATCATCATAGGACATAACCACATCAGCCACACCATCAGAGGCTTGTTCACCTGCACATCTACCAATGTGATATATGCCATCATGTGCCAACAATGCCCCTCTGTCATGTACATTGGCCAAACTGGACAGTCTCTATGCAAAAGAATAAATGGACACAAATCAGACATCAAGAATTGTAAAAGTAAAAAACCAGTAGCAGAGCACTTCAATCTCCCTGGACACTCAATAACAGACTTAAAAGTGGCCATTCTTCAAAAAAAAAAAAAACCCTTCAAAAACAGACTTCAAGGAGAAACTGCAGAACTGGAATTAATTTGCAAACTTGACACCATCAAATTAGGCCTGAATAAAGACTGGGAGTGGCTGGGTCACTACAAAAAATAATTTCCCCTGTGTTGATATTCACACCTTCTTGTCAACTGTTGGGAATAGGCCACGTCCACCCTAATTAAATTGACCTCATTAGCACTGACCCCCCCCACACACACTTGGTAAGGCAACTCCCATCTTTTCATCTGCTATATATTTATACTTGCCTACTTTTTTTCACTCCATGCATCTGATGAACTGGGTTATAGCCCACAAAAGCTTATACCCAAATAAACTTGTTAGTCTCTAAAGTGCCACAAGGACTCCTCACTGTTTTTACCTAATACACAGTCATCATTCCTAAATACTTGCAGTCTTATACTTCTGCAATCCTACAATTTCAGTCTATTTAGCCTACATTGATTATGTATGAAATGGCAAATAGCACAATGATAAATGGATGCTAAAAGGAACTAATTGGCTGCAGTTTTAAGAGAACTGTCCATGATGATGCCAAGATCTCTTTCTTGAATGGTAAAAGCTAATTTAGGCCCCATCATTTTGTATGTATAGTAGGGATTATTTTTTCCAATGTGCATTACTTTGCATTTATCAACATTGAATTTCATCTGCCATTTTGTTGCCCCATCACCCAGTTTTATGAGATCCATTGGTAGCTCTTCATAGTTAGCTTTGGATTTAACTGCCTTTAGGAATTTTATAGCCTCTGCAAATGGTTTACCCCCTTTTCCAAATAATTTATGAATATGTTGAACAGCTAGGGTGACCAGATAGCAAATGTGAAAAATCAGGACGTGTGGGGGGGGGGGAGGGGGGTAATAGGTGCTTATATAAGAAAAAGTCCTAAATATCAGGACTGTCCCTATAAAATCGGGACATCTGGTCACCCTATGAACAGCACTGATCCCAGTACAGATTCTTGGGAGACCCCACTATTTACTTTTCTACATTCTGAAAACTGACCTTTATTTCTACCCTTTGTTTCCTATCTTTTAAACAGTTGCTGAGCCAAGAGAGGGCCTTTCCTTTTATCCCAAGACTGCTTACTTTACTTAAGAGTCTTTGGTGTGGGACTTTGTCAAAGGCTTTCTAAAAGTCCAAGTAGACTGTATTAGCTGAGTCATGCTGGTCCGCATGTTTGTTGACATCTTAAATAATTCGAATAGATTGGTGAGGAATAATTTCCCCTTACAAAAGCCCTTTTCACTCTTCCCAGATGTATCATGTTCATCTATGTGTCTGATAATTCTATTCTCTACTATAGTTTTAACCAATTTTTTTAAAGTTCAAAAGGAACCAGGTTAGTTACAAATATATAAAGAGATTATTATTATTCCACCAGTTTCTCACCTCTTACATATCACCTATATAACATGAAGTTATGGTGTGTTATGAAGGTTTTATCTGCATATGTTTGTGATGGCCACTTTACGTAACAGTGGCAAGGCCATTAGAGAGTTACATGTGTCATTCCAAAGAAGTGATGATAAAACCATTAAAACACCTCTTCCTGTAACTGTCCATGCCACATGTCTTATAAGGGGAAAATTTGTTAAAAATTTTGTTGGGCCTATTTTTTTCTCTTTACCTGCCTCTGTCAAGCCAGGCTCCCTTAGTTACTATGAGGCCAAATGTTCAGTGGTCATGTGATGCCTTAAACATTTAGATAATATATTTTTTAAAGTCTTTGTATATAAATGTGAATATGTAATATTTAAGGGCTAGTTTCTCTACTCTTTCCAAAACTAGAAGCAAGGACTGAGTACCACTAGAATGTTATGACTCCTTTTCTGCAGCACAGACAGTGCTCCTATTTCTTGCAATTCACGATATGGGTTCTTCAAAGTAGTATCTGTGTATGACTGACTATTGACTACCCTGGGTCTAGGTCACGTGTTTTTATTTTATTTTTGTGGACGATAAGGACATATATCACTGTAGAGGGGGAAAGGAAATATTTCTTTGCCTCTTTGATAGTTTTAAAATACTGTTTTTAAACTGCTCATAGGTTTGTAATATTAAACGCTATCCTGGAAGAGGTGCATTAGTGGGCAGAGCGATCAAAGGTGTATAACCAACGATAAAATCACGTGATTTTCCTCACCATCTGTCTCTGCAATTGATCACATTGTATGACTACTACCTGTGTGTTGTGTTTATGTGATTTGATATTCGAAATGTGTGCATTATTGGAATATATATGCTTCTTAAAGTAGCATTCTTTTAGCACCATTTGCAATAACCTCCCATTGTCTTAAATATTATAAAACTCAATATGAAAATTGCCAGACTTGTAAATATATGGAGTACAAATTATTGTATATCACAGAATAGATATAGCCAACTCATTGACAGCGCTCCTGAATCGTTTATTAATATTTGATCCATAGTGCAGTAATATGAATATATTGGCTTGAGCGACAAAATGAACAAGTCAGATATAGAAAAAAATTGAAATACATCTAGCGACGTAAAAATCAGATATAAGATTACTACAAAGATGTTAGCATTCAGCAATTGCACAACGCACCACCAGGGTCGAATGCAGAGAGGCGAATCAGATTGGAGAAACATATCCATATACACTTACAATATGCATAACTCTGGACAAAGCTATGTATCTGTAGTTCATAATCAAGCATAGTAAATTTAAACAAAATTCAATCACTAAATCCTTATAACTAATAAAGTCAGATTCAGTACAACAAAAATTCTTACTCCTTGTGTGTACCTCAGACGAAAACGTACATAATAATGAGAAAACAGCATATTTATAGCGTTAACCATCCAGTGAAAATACCGTCAAAAATTCCAAGGAGATTCTGCAGTTATTGGTTGAGACTCTGAGCGCCGCTGTTCACCAGTAAGGGAGAGAAACGCGACGACAGATCCAGCCAGTCCAGCACTGCAGTTACAGAGCACTGAACGCTGACAGATCAGAAGCACATTCAATAGGTCTGGACTGAACATTGCAAAGGCAGATATTCCCTAAAACTGACTCTGGTTTAACTATCAACGTTACCAGAATCAGGGGATCAAATACAGAATCAAGACACGTTTCTTGACATAGAATCAGTGGCGTGTCCACATCAGCATGGGATTGGCAGAAACTCAAAGGCGCCAGCACTGCAAAAGGGGAGCCCTGTTCTGCTTTATGTTGGTTACCGTTTGGAAGGCAGTTTCTGGGCAGACTCGCTACTCCATTCCCGAGGAAATGCAGAAAGGTTCCATTGTGGGGAATATCGCAAAGGATCTGGGGCTGGATATAAAGGAGCTCTCAGACCGCGGAGTCCGCGTTGTATCAAAAGGTAGGACGCAATATTTTGCTTTAAATGTTAAGAGCGGCCATTTAATCACAACGGAAAGGATAGACAGAGAGCAAATCTGTGGCCGGATCGAGAAGTGTCTGTTAACTTTTGAGATTATTGTTGAAGAAAAAATGAAGCTTTATAGAGTTGAAGTTGAAATCACAGATATTAATGACAATGCACCCAACTTCCAGGCGGGAGAATCGGAAGTAAAAATCAGCGAGATAACGGCACCGGGATCGCGGTATCCCCTGCAGGAGGCGCAAGATCCAGATTTAGGGATAAATTCTCTCCAGAGCTACCACCTCAGCAGTAATAGGCATTTCTCCCTGGACGTGCAAACCGGATCAGATGGAGTTAAATATGCCGAACTGGTGCTGGAAAAGTCTCTGGACCGCGAAGAACAAGCTGTTCATGATCTAATCCTCACAGCTACTGACGGGGGAGATCCAGTCAGGTCCGGCACTGCGCAAATCCGCGTTATTGTTCTCGATGCTAATGACAATGCACCAGTTTTCAGTCAGACGGTCTATAAGGTTAATGTTTTAGAAAATATGCCTGCGGGGTCCACGATGGTGACAGTGAAAGCGACTGATCCCGATGAAGGAATACACCAAGAGGTAAAATACTCAATCAGAAAGATAACTAATGAAGCTTCACAGATATTCCACTTGGATTCAAGGACGGGAGAATTAATAGTCGTGGGGAACTTGGACTTTGAAGAAGCTGCGTTATATGAAATCGAGGTGCAAGCCCATGACGGGGGAGGCCTTTTCGACAGATCCAGAATTGTGATCGTTGTTAGCGATGTGAATGACAACTCTCCAGAATTAACAATCACATCTCTCGTCAACTCGATCCCTGAGGACTCTCCCCGCGGGACTGTGATCGCCCTTTTAAATGTGCAAGATCTAGATTCTGGAGAGAACGGAAAGGTCACGTGCTCCGTACTCAGCAACCTCCCCTTCCAGCTGAGGAAATCGTTGGATAATTATTACAGTCTGGTGACTGACCGAGCCCTGGACAGGGAGCAGGTGGCAGCATACAACATCACAGTGACCGCCACGGACAATGGGACTCCTCCTCTTTCTACAACCACCACGATCCCACTCCGGATTTTAGACACGAACGACAACGCCCCTTTCTTCGATAAAACGTCCTACACGGCCTACGTCACGGAGAATAACCCGAGAGGAGCCTCCGTTTTCTCCCTGAAGGCCAATGACCCCGACGAAGGAGAGAACGCCAGAGTCACCTACTCTGTTACCGAGGGTCAGATCCAGGAAGCTCCGCTGTCCTCCTCCATCTCCATTAACTCCGAGACTGGGGCTCTCTACGCTCTGCGCTCCTTCGATTACGAACAGTTCCGGGAGATTCGGTTCCAAGTGCAGGCTCAGGATGGGGGTTCCCCACCTCTCAGCAGTAATGTCTCCGTCACTCTCTTTATACTGGATCAGAATGACAACACTCCGCACATCTTACACCCCTCCTTTCCCACCGATGGCTCCACGGGAGTGGAGTTGGCCCCACGCTCCTCCGAGCCGGGTTACCTGGTCACTAAGGTGGTGGCAGTGGATGCAGACTCTGGGCAGAACGCCTGGCTCTCCTACCAGCTGCTGAAGGCTACCGAGCCGGGGCTGTTCTCTGTAGAACTCCACAGCGGAGAGATCAGAACAGCGCGCTACTTTGTAGACAGAGATGCCCTCAAGCAAAGTCTGGTGGTTTTAGTGAAGGACAACGGGCAGCCCCCTCTCTCTGCCACGACTACTGTCACGGTGGTGGTGGCTGACAGCATCCCCGAAATCCTCTCCGATTTAAGCAGCCTCTCAGCTCCTGCAGACCCCCAGTCCAGCCTCACCTTGTATTTGGTGATCGCTGTGGCTTCCGTTTCCTGCTTGTTCTTTATCTTTATCATAGTGTTACTGGCCCTGAGGCTCCGCCAGTGGAGAAACTCGCAGCTATTTGACTCCTCGAGTGTGACTTTCAGTGGAGTTCCCGTCTCGCAGTTTATGGGGATCGATGGAGTCAGAGCTTTTCTTCACTCCTACTCACATGAGGATTCTCTCACCACGGACTCCAGAAAGAGCCAATTCAGCTTTCCCAAATCAAACTATGCAAATACTCTGACTAGTCAGCACTCTTGTGAGATAAAGGATCCTATTCTAATTACTGAAGAGTTAGACAATAACATGGATCAGACGTCCATTCAGGTCAGCTAATATCTGCTTAATCTTGTGATTTATATTTGTAAATATAGGTAGCTGTTAATCGCTAGAGAATTACTGAGTGCATCAAGTATTTGGGGGCCTGTATTAGAGAGAATCTGGCGGGGGGCGTAGAGAGAGTCTCGGTTATACTAGATGTTTTTCTTGTAAAGCTTTGATCATCCGAACCATACTCTGGCATGCTATTCGGAATTGAGTTTGGAGTCAATGTTGTCCTCAGAGTATTGGACGGCTATGTATATATAAATATATTTTGTGTAATAATATTTACATTGTGAACCCATTTAGAAAACAGATTTCCTAGTTCCCTTTTGAAGTTCTCATGAAACGGTGATTTGTTCAAAACTTGAATCTGCCTTTAATCTGTGATACTATATATGTTACCTTACGTGAGATATTACAAAGTAAGGGAATTTTCCTATATTGTCAGAAACATAGATTTTCAGAGAGAATAAGAATGTTACTGAAAGGCAAAATATTTCAGTGACCACACAGTTCTCAATATTAACTTATTTTTATAAACCAGTGTATTTAACTCCAAATATGATTTCATCTGACTTTCCGTACTACAAATAATGCAGGGTAGAAATGCATGATCATGAAGCTAAAGTTATGTAAATGTTTGATTAAGAGACTATTTCAGGGATCCGCAACCTTTGCGGCCCACCAGGGTAAGCACCCTGGCAGGCCGGGCAGTTTTGGCAAATCGCCGCTCCCACTTTCCGCGGTTCGCTGCTCCGGGCCAAAGGGGGCTGCGGGAAGCTGAGCGGGCTAAGGGATGTGCTGGCGGGCCGCGTGCCAAAGGTTGCCGATCCCTGGACTATTTAAACATTATTTTAAATTTCCTGCAACAATAATGTTCTTTTGTCTTATATTTGAGCCTTGAGAATTTGAGAGAAATTGATGACACATTACAGTAATATGTTTTTATAGCATGTAGTTGGCACAGAAAACATTCTCTATGCGGTGTTGTAGCCGAGTTAGCTCCAGTATATTAGATAGACAAGATGGGTTAAGTATTGTCTTTTATTGGACCAACTTCCGTTGGTGAGAAAGACAAGCATTCGAGATTACAGCGAACTCTTCTTGGTAAACTCCAAAGCTTGTGTCTTTCACCAACAGAAGTTAGTCCAATAAAAGAAAAGATTCTAACATTTATTGTAATTTTTTATTAAAATAGTAATATATGTTTCCATAGCACATTGTCTAAAGCAATCAGAGAAAGGCTAACTCAAATATGTTTGAATAGTGGGCACGTGATTATACTTACATTATTTGACGGTCTCCTTTGTCTTTGTATCACTGGGAAGACTTTGAATACATTGGCTCTCTAGGACTCATTTAAGTTTTCCATTCATGTTTAGTTTTTGGAATGTCTGGAAAACTATTAAACTGTTCTTTAGCGCGGTTCTACGAGTGAAAAGCACCTGGTTTTTCATTATAGTTCAACTCAAGAGAAATTTTCTTAGTACTTTTTAGAAACAACCATTGTATTGTGAGTGGGCAGATTACTTTCGAAGGAAAGATAACCTAAAAGTGACAATAAGGGCTAACCACGAAAATAGATTTGCTCGGGAGTTTAGATTTATATTCTGAACCCGCAATCACTCGTGCTATTGGGTTTAAAAACTATTGTTTTCTGTCAAACGCTTTGGAACTGTGCTTAGCAGAATCTCACCCATAGGAGTGTTTGCGGAGGATGTGGTTATTACATGGAAATTGTTGTTCTTGTACATATTCATTACACTGACACACACCAAGACGTACACCCACACATACACGCAAACATATATGCAAACAAAGGCAAAGAAATCTCAAGATTTTTAAGTTTTACACTATCAATAAATAGACACACACACATATCTATATCTATCTTTGTTTCTATCTGTATTCAAAAAGCATTTAGACTTTACATTTATACTTATATTAGGAAACACAGATGTTTATACTTCACGGCAATGTTTTTACTATACTACATGTTTTGCATTTACACGCAAATTAGAAGAAAAAAACACAAAACAAAACAAGAAAACCTCCATGAATGATTGTGAGTAGAGCTGCACCGGCGCCTTGATAAGATCGCTGCTATTGCAGTTCTCCCGTTGAGACTCGGAGTGCCGCTGTTGGCCAATGCGGAGCCAGGGCTGGAGCCGGAGATCCATCCGAGCCTCCTGCAGTGTGATTGCTCCGTCACAAAGAGCAAATCGCAGAGGAAACAGCAGAGAGACCTTCACAGTTTGGCTAAGAAAAAGGAACGGCCGTTAGAACACACAATACGGGAACGTTTACACCTCTGCCGCGGATTCCTTTGCCCTGATGGGATAGTAAACAACAGATGTAACCAAAACAAACAAGGAAAGGAGAAAGCAAATCTGACAGAGACCGGGATGGAAATCAGGCGCCGAGAGCCGAGCCGGGCAGTCACACGGCAAGTACTGTTGTTTCCCTTCTTATTCTCTTTGTTCTGCCGGGCGGTCTCGGAGCAGATTCCTTATTCCATACCTGAAGAAATGGCCAAAGGTTCCCTTGTGGGGAATCTCGCCAAGGATTTGGGATTAAATACCAGAGAACTGCAGCAGCGGAAGCTCCGTGTTAGTTCGGAAAAGCAATACTTCAGTGTGAATGGGGAAAATGGCAACCTGTATGTGAATGGCAGGATAGACCGGGAGGCGATATGCGGGGAGACACCCCTTTGTGTCCTGACACTCGAAACGGTGGTGGAAAATCCTTTAAATGCTTTCCATGTGAATGTAGCAATCCAGGACATTAATGATAATGCCCCGCGGTTCATCAAGAGTAACATCGGATTAGAAATCAATGAGTTAGCACTACCGGGTACGCGATTTCCCCTACGACAAGCGCAAGATCCAGATACGGGGATCAACTCAGTACAGAGTTACCAGCTCAGCAAGAGCCCGCATTTTACCCTGGTTGTGAAGGAGAGCCCGGATGGAAATAAATACCCAGAATTAGTGCTGGAAAAATCTTTGGATCGGGAAAAACAAAGTTCCCATCACTTGATCCTGACGGCCGTGGATGGCGGAGATCCAGTCAAATCCGGGACTGCTCAAATTAGGGTTAATGTCACTGATGCCAATGACAATCCTCCCGAATTTACTGAGGAGATCTACAAAGTCAGTCTGAGGGAAAACCTACCTCGGGGATCCTTAGTGCTTCAGGTGAAAGCCACGGATAAGGATGAAGGGGTACATGCCCAAATCACATACTCATTCAGCAACGCGAAGGAAAATGCTCGTACAGTATTTCATTTAGATCCTGAGAACGGAATAATTACAAATAGACAGTATTTGGATTTTGAAGAAACAAACACATACATGCTGGAAGTAGAAGCCAGGGATGGGGGTGGACAAACTGCTCACTGCAAAATTCAAATAGAAATATTTGACGAGAACGACAACGCCCCGGAAGTGACATTCACATCCGTGTCCAGCCAAATACCGGAAGACTCAGTGCGCGGGACAGTGATAGCTCTGATTAAAACCCATGACCGAGATACCGGAGAAAACGGACACGTCACCTGTTACATTCTAAAGAGTCTGCCATTTACAATAGTGTCCTCTTCTCGCAATTATTATAAAATCGTCTCGGAATCTTCTCTGGACAGGGAAAGGACCCCGGAGTACAATATCACAATCACCGCCACAGACAACGGCTCTCCCCCCCTCTCCACCCAGAAAACCATCCTGTTGCAGATCTCGGATATCAATGACAACGCCCCTGTCTTTGAGAAACCTTCCTACACCGCCTATGTGCCAGAGAACAATCCCTCGGGGGCCTCTATTTTCAGTGTAGCAGCCTCAGACCGGGATCTGGACCGGAACTCCCGACTCACTTACTCCATCCTGAGCAGCAACCTCCAGGAGCTGCCCCTCTCCTCCTACATCTCCATTAACTCCCAGACCGGAGCTATCTATGCGCAGCGCTCCTTCGACTACGAGCAATTCCGGGAGTTTGAAGTGCAAGTGAAGGCCCAAGACGGCGGATCCCCGCCTCTTAGCAGCAATGTCACCGTCAGGGTGTTTATTCTGGATCAGAATGATAACGCCCCTCGCATCCTGTACCCTTCCCTGGGAGCCGATGGCTCCGCCTTGTTCGAGATGGTCCCTCGCTCGGCCGAGGCAGGTTATCTGGTGACTAAGGTGGTGGCGGTGGATGCTGACTCAGGACACAATGCCTGGCTCTCCTACCACCTGCTCCAGGCCACGGAACCGACGCTCTTCAGCATGGGGCTGCACAGCGGGGAGATCCGGACAGCCCGCGCCTTTGCGGACAGCGATGCTGTGAAGCACAGGCTGGTCACCCTGGTGAAGGATAACGGGCAGCCGCCTCTCTCCGCCACAGTGACTCTCAACCTGGTGTTTGCTGAGAACTTCCAAGAGGCTCTTCCGGAAATGAGCGACCAATCGGGTGACTCGGAATCTCAGTCTGGCTTTACTATTATATTGGTGGTAGCTCTAGCTTTGATCTCATTTTTGTTCCTCTTGACAGTGATACTGGCCATTGTTATGAAACTGAGAACGTCAAGGAAACCCAAATTACTTCAGTGTTTTGGTCCTGAGCCTTATTCCAAGACTGGAACGGTGTTTTCACCCAACTATGAAGATGGGACTTGGCCTTATTCCTACCAGCTGTGTTTGTCCTCAGACGCCAGGAAGAATGATTTCACTTTCCTGAAATCGAATGTGCAGATGGACGGGAATATTCTGTGCAGTGACAGCTCAGGAACGGTGTTCATGGGCAATGGAGCTAGCAGCTTACATGGTGGGACGGAGACTGCTGGGGAGGTGAGTTTCTGTTTTGATGCCTCATGTGCTCTCTTTATAGAGAGTACGCAGTCATTGTGAAATACTGCCTTAATGTAATTAGACTTTTCTTTTGCGCCATTGCCATAGTATTTGCGGTCTCAGAATTTGTTCTCAGGTGCATGACGGCGAAAGTTATCCCCATTTTAAGGATAAGGGTCACCACAATGGAGATAAGTGACGTAGGCATGTCAGAGAGGAAATCTGCAATTGAGCACAAGATAAAACTCAAATATTCTAAGGCCCTGTAGACTTGCTTAACTGCAAATCCATTCGCTCTTTCCAACGAGCATATTTTGTCTCATTTGAAAATATTTAAATTAAATAAGTGCATTATTCAGCGAGATTATATACCTGCTCGCCAGTATGATGTGCTTCTGCTAACGCCAGAGAAAAATAGGACAGCCTTTTAATTTTAATATGTAAATTTTAATTAATACTCTTCAATATGCTTCTTTTGAACTGTTCTTTGTTAAAAGTGTCATAAGTTTAAAGTGCCAAAAGTTTTGAAGTTGTTATAATCGCAATTATAGAAAGTGCGCTTGTGGTTTGGCCAATGTCTTGCCTCTTTCTTGTGAATTTTATAGCATGATATTTGGATATGGTATCATATAAAGCTACGTTTTTTTATTATGACTTTGTTATTCACCAGTGGGAGAGCGATGAGGAAATTTTGCAGGTCAGCTTAAATAAGTGATGATATAACCTTAATACATTACTATAATGTGTTCTGGATATGGCACATCATTTACATGGAGGAAAGTGTTTTACAAATATCTGAGCGATTAAAAACTATTATAGGGCTATTTTTCTGTCTTTATCTGCACTTGTCACACCAAGTTCTCTTAGCTACCGTGAATCCAAATATTCAGGGGATCATAGGGAGCCATAAATATTCGTAAAATGATATTTTAAAGCCTTTTTATACATTTAACTGGCATTTTTGGGAGGACGGCTCTCTGTACTTTCCAGAGCCCAGAGCCCTCCTAAGCAAGTGCAGAGTCCACTGGAAATGTTAAACTCCTTTGCAATAGCGTAGATCTACTTGTAGCCCTCCAGGAGTTAGAGATATGGACCCAACTGTCCCTGAGTTATGACTGAACTGAATATTAGCTACCATAAGTCTCGGAACAGTTTAAATATTTCGAGGTAGGGGAAGGCGCATAGTCCATAATTTCCCTGGAAAGTGGATAGTTCAAATTTTCAGATTCTTGAAGCATCTTACCGGTTTGGAATGTTAGAAAATTTCCTTGAGGGGGTGCAACAGTGGCCAGGGTGCAGCTGAAGTGGTCAAATATGCATGAGAAATTGAAGAATCATGTGATTTTATTAATCATATTGCTCTGCAATTTATCAAATTGATATTAACATCACATATATACGTGTCTGTGTATGTGTTTTGGCTGTGTACATACATGCACTCGTGTATCCTTTCGTATTTTGACTTTATATATATTCCTCTTGTGGCAGTTTTTCCAGGAAGCTAATAGCCTCTTATTGTAATAGGTATTATAAAACTGAATGTGAAACTTTATAGTACATTTTTGTATCACCCTTTTGACGAGCCTACCCAATGATAGCGCTCGTATGGCTCCTATATTTCTATGTCATCAAATGAGCTGATAATGAATATAGTGAATTAATGACAAATTTGATTGAGTCAAAATATCTGAAATGTGAACAAAATATTATTTAATGCGACAGATTAACAAGTCAGGTACAAGGTTACGAAACGAGGATATCAGTATATTACAACTACACAGTTAGTGAGAGAAATTCTCATGAAATTCACAGTTAGATTGAAGTGCCACATATAAAGAGAGAGTAATAACTCTGGCAAAATCGATGTATGTGTAATTCATAGAAAACATATTAAAATTACAAATATATATCAGTAACTCTGTATAAGGAATAAAGTCAGATTCGCCTCCGACAACAATTTATTTGTTTTCTGGGGATATATTGGACTCCCCTATTTACCTACAAAACAGAACGTAGCATATTTTAAAAGATTAAATGTCAAATATAAATACAACTCTACAAATTCCAGCGCAGAGCTACTGCAGTAATTGGTTGAGACTCAGAGCGCCGCTGTTCACCAATCAGGGAGAGAAACGCGAAGAGAGATCCAGCCAGCCCAGCCCCGCTGTTACACAGCACAGAACACACAGATCAGACTCTGGGCTAAGCATTGATGGACGATACTGGCTGAAATTGGCTGCTGATTTGGTACCCAATATCTTCGGAAATATTTGACCAAAGATAAAATCCAAACAGAGACATTCCCTGACAGAGAATCGGCGGCGCTACATCAGCAAGGAAATGGCTCATGCACAGAAGCTCCGGCACTGTACAGCTCCCGTCCTATTCTGCATTATATTGATTGCCGTTTCGGAAGCAGTTTCTGGGCAGATTCGCTATTCGATTCCTGAGGAAATGCAGAAAGGCTCTTCCGTGGGGAACATCGCAAAGGATCTGGGGCTGAATGTAGAGCAGCTCTCAGACCGCGCCCTTCGCATTGTTTCCAGAGGTAGGACACAGTATTTTGCTTTGAATTTTAAGAGCGGCCATTTATACGTCACGGAAAGGATAGACAGAGAAGAAATCTGTGGTGGGATGGAAATGTGTCTGTTAAATTGTGAGGTTATAGTGGAGGATAAAATGAATCTTTTTCCGGTCGAAGTTGAAATCACAGATATTAATGATAATGCTCCCAGCTTCCAGTCAGAAGAATTAGATTTAAAAATCAGTGAAACAACAGCGCCAGGATCACGGTTTTCTGTGCGTCAGGCAGAGGACCCGGATATGGGACTAAATTCAATCCAGAGCTACCAACTCAGCAGTAACAGGCATTTCTTACTGGATGTAGAAACGCGATCTGATGGAATAAAATACGCTGAACTGGTGCTGGAAAAGTCTCTAGACCGGGAAGAACAAGCCGTTCACAATCTAATCCTCACAGCCACAGACGGGGGAGATCCAGTCAGATCCGGCACTGCGCAAATCCGCGTTATTGTTCTCGATTCTAATGACAATGCCCCGGTTTTTAGCTAGCCTGTCTACAAAGTGAGCGTTTGGGAAAATGTGCCTGAAGGTTCCACAGTTGTTACAGTAAAAGCCACTGACCTGGATGAAGGAGTCAACAAAGAGGTGAAATACTCTTTCCAAAAAATCACAGACAAAGCTTCCAAAAAACTTCAACTGGATTCGAACACAGGAGATGTAACTATTGTGGGAAATCTGGACTTTGAGGAAGCTGCATTATATGAAATTGAGGTACAAGCGCATGACGGGGGAGGTCTTTTCGACAAATCGAAAATTGTAATCGTTGTTAGCGATGTGAATGACAATGCTCCCGAAATAGCTCTCAGGTCTCTCATCAGCTCGATCCCCGAGGACTCTCCCCCCGGGACTGTGATCGCCCTTTTAAACGTGCAAGATCTAGACTCCGCAGGGAACGAGGAAGTCACGTGCTCCATAACCAGCAACCTCCCCTTCGAGCTGAAGAAACCCTTCGATAATTATTACAGTCTGGTGACAGACCGAGCCCTGGACAGAGAGCAGGTGGCAGCATACAACATCACAGTGACCGCCACGGACAATGGGACTCCTCCTCTTTCTACAGCCACCACGATCCCACTCCGGATTTTAGACACGAACGACAACGCCCCCTTCTTCGATAAAACATCCTACACGGCCTACATCACGGAGAATAACCCGAGAGGAGCCTCCGTTTTCTCCCTGAAGGCGAATGACCCCGACTGGGGGGAAAATGCCAGAATCACTTACTCCATTATTGAAGGAGACAGAAGCAAAGTGTCTTTGTCCTCCTCCATCTCAATTAACTCCGAGACTGGGGCTTTCTACGCTCTGAGTTCCTTCGATTGCGAACAGTTCCGGGAGATTCGGTTCCAAGTGCAGGCTCAGGATGGGGGTTCCCCACCTCTCAGCAGTAATGTCTCCGTCACTCTCTTTATACTGGATCAGAATGACAACACTCCGCACATCTTACACCCCTCCTTTCCCACCGATGGCTCCACGGGAGTGGAGTTGGCCCCTCGCTCCTCCGAGCCGGGTTACCTGGTCACTAAGGTGGTGGCGGTGGATGCAGACACCGGGCAGAACGCCTGGCTCTCCTACCAGCTGCTGAAGGCCACAGAGCCGGGGCTGTTCTCTGTGGGACTCCACAGCGGAGAGATCAGGACGGCGCGCTACTTTGTAGACAAAGATGTGCTCAAGCAAAGTCTGGTGGTTTTAGTGAAGGACAACGGGCAGCCCCCTCTCTCTGCCACGGCCACTGTCACGGTGGTGGTGGCTGACAGCATCCCCGAAATCCTCTCCGATTTAAGCAGCCTCTCAGCTCCTGCAGACCCCCAGTCCAGCCTCACCTTGTATTTGGTGATCGCTGTGGCTTCCGTTTCCTGCTTGTTCTTTACCTTTATCATAGTGTTACTGACCCTGAGGCTCCGCCGGTGGAGAAACTCGCAGCTGTTTGACTCCTCGAGTGTGACTTTCAGTGGAGTTCCCGTCTCACAGTTTGTGGGGCTCGATGGAGTCAGAGCTTTTCTTCACTCCTACTCACATGAGGTTTCGCTAACCACGGACTCCAGAAAGAGGCAGTTCAACTTTCCCAAATCAAACTATGCGAATGCAGTGACCAGTGATCAGACTTGTGAGATAAAGGATCCTATTCTAGTTACTGAAGAATTAAACATTAGTAATGGGGATCAGACCTCGGTTCAGGTGAGCTAATATTTTTCGCGCTGTTTTATCGCCTAAATACATGTGTGGAACCAATAAAGGCACTTGTAATTCATTTGGAATTAGATTAGGTGGTATTGTAACCAGCGGAGTATTTGGTCAGTACATATAAATAAAATGGGTGTGTGTGTACACTAATGTTTGTACCGAGCTATAAAGAACAGAGATTCTAAATCAATTCCGATGAAATAGCGATTGATATAAAACCTGGCACTACCTTTGTCTATTTTTGGTGAACTGTACCTATAATTATAATTAAATTTATCTGTTATTGGTGTAGGGATATTTCAAGATTGTTTTTTTCATTGCATCATAGGATAGATTTTGAGCACACGGCTTCGAGAGATGCTTGAAATTTGAGACACGTGAGGGTATGACTGGCAACCTTTTACTGTGTTTCCTTAGGGCAGTTCTATAGGAGAACTTTGTCTAGTGGGTACTTACAGTTCAGTTTATGAGACTGGAACCTTTCCTTAGTTGATTTAGAAATACTTTCTGTGAGTGGGCAGATTTTTTTGAAGAAAAAAATGAATCTAAAAAGGACAATAAGGCTCCAAGTGTAAGAGCATTGTTTCGCTCCGAAGTTTTCTTTGAGGTTTAGAGCCTGCGGCCGCTCATGTCATTCTCGTATTAAAAATATTGTCTTGTGTCCAACAATAGGTAAGTATCTTTGGGTGTATTTCAGGTATGTGGTAGATGTGATTCTTTAAATAGAAATTGTTATAAATGTTGGAAAGTTCTTGTCATTATTCATATTCATATATACATACACACATACATACAAAAATATAATTAAAGAATCAGACCCATCACCTGCATACATATGGCACAGAAAACTAAGGCCTGGCACTATCCACAGATGGATAGATATGCGTGTGCATATGCAAATAGCATTTACGGCTATTTTTATTTATTATTTATTTATTTATTGTTTACATCTATTCTGTGATTCACTTGTTTACAATTAGGGACAATCATTTTAAATGCTGTACATATAGAATACATAGTAAGCAGAAAAGAAAACCTCCCATGATAGTCACTTGACCTGTACCAGCACCTGAATAAGATCGCTGCTATTGCAGTTCTCCCGTTGAGACTCGGAGTGCCGCTGTTGGCCAATGCGGAGCCAGGGCTGGAGCCGGAGATCCATCCGAGCGTCCTGCAGTGCGATTGCTCCGTCACACAGTGCAGATCGGATAGAGCATAGCAAAGAAACCTTCACACTCTGCCTGAGAAAGGGGAACATCCTCAGAGCTCTCTGTACATATAATCAACAGGCAATCTGGGCTCTGGCTGCGATACGTTACCGCTGATTCCATCCTTTCTAATTTAATGAAAACAAAGAAAAAGAAACAGGAAGAAGAGAGGAATTCTGACGGGCACTGGGATGGAAATCAGGCATAGAGAGCCGGGCTGCGCAGTGACACGGCAAGTACTGCTGTTTCCCTTTTTCTTGTCTTTGTTCTGCCGTGCGGTCTCGGAGCAGATTCGTTATTCGATTCCGGAGGAAATGGCCCAAGGTTCCCTTGTGGGGAATCTCGCCATGGATTTGGGGCTGAGTGTGAGAGAACTGCCCAACCGGAAACTCCGTGTTGTCTCTGGAGCTAAAAAACAATACTTCAGCGTGAATGGGGAAAGTGGCAACGTCTATGTGAATGACAGGATAGACCGGGAAGAGATATGCGGGACATCTCAACTCTGCCTCATAAATTTCGAAACTGTGCTGGAAAATCCCTTGAATGTTTTCCATATAAATGTCGCGATCCAGGACATTAACGATAATGCCCCGCTTTTCTTAAAAGACAGCATCGATCTACAAATCAGTGAATCCAGTTTGCCAGGGGCTCGATTTCTCCTTGAATATGCTGAAGATCCTGACGTTGGGATGAACTCTCTGCAGAGTTATCAGCTGGGTCCCAATCAGTATTTCACCCTGGAAGTCAAAGAGAGCCGGGATGGAAATAAATATGCAGATTTAGTGCTGCAAAAATCACTGGACCGGGAAAGCCAGAGCAGCCTTCACTTGATCCTCACGGCTGTGGATGGGGGAGAGCCGCAGAGAACTGGGACCGCCCAGATATGGATTAATGTCACCGACGCCAATGACAACCCCCCCATCTTCACACAGGAGCTCTACAAAGTCAGCCTGAGGGAAAATGCACCGACGGGCTCCTTAGTGCTTCAGGTTAAAGCCACCGACAACGATGAAGGTTCAAATGCTCAGATCAGCTACATTATTAACAAGGTATCAGAAAAGACTCTTCAAAAATTCAGCCTGGACTCAGAAAATGGAAAAATCACAGTAAAGGAGCCCTTGGACTTTGAAGAGACACGTGACTATACCATGGCAGTAGAAGCAAAGGATGGAGGCGGACTAGTGACACACTGCAAAGTGGAAATAGAAGTTATTGATGAGAACGACAATGCCCCCGAAGTGACATTCACATCCGTGTCCAGTCCTGTCCCAGAAGATTCAGTACCTGGGACAGTGATAGCTCTGATCAGTGTTAATGATCTAGATTTTGGAGATAATGGAGAGGTCTCATGCCATTTACTGGATGATTTTCCGTTTACTACAATGTCGTCTTCTAATAATTACTACAAGCTCCTCACAGACAGCACCCTGGACAGGGAAAGGACCCCGGAGTACAATATCACAATCACCGCCACAGACAACGGCTCTCCCCCCCTCTCCACCCAGAAAACCATCCTGTTGCAGATCTCGGATATCAATGACAACGCCCCTGTCTTTGAGAAACCTTCCTACACCGCCTATGTGCCAGAGAACAATCCCTCGGGGGCCTCTATTTTCAGTGTAACAGCCTCAGACCGCGATCTGGACCGGAACTCCCGACTCACTTACTCCATCCTGAGCAGCAACCTCCAGGAGCTGCCCCTCTCCTCCTACATCTCCATTAACTCCCAGACCGGAGCGATCTATGCGCAGCGCTCCTTCGACTACGAGCAATTCCGGGAGTTTGAAGTGCAAGTGAAGGCCCAAGACGGCGGATCCCCGCCTCTTAGCAGCAATGTCACCGTCAGGGTGTTTATTCTGGATCAGAATGATAACGCCCCTCGCATCCTGTACCCTTCCCTGGGAGCCGATGGCTCCGCCTTGTTCGAGATGGTCCCTCGCTCGGCCGAGGCAGGTTATCTGGTGACTAAGGTGGTGGCGGTGGATGCTGACTCAGGACACAATGCCTGGCTCTCCTACCATCTGCTCCAGGTCACGGAACCGACGTTCTTCAGCATGGGGCTGCACAGCGGGGAGATCCGGACAGCCCGCGCCTTTGCGGAGAGAGATGCTGTGAAGCACAGGCTGGTCACCCTGGTGAAGGATAACGGGCAGCCCCCTCTCTCCGCCACAGTGACTCTCAACCTGGTGTTTGCTGAGAACTTCCAAGAGGCTCTTCCGGAAATGAGCGACCAATCGGGTGACTCGGCACCTCAGTCTGATTTACAGTTGTATTTGGTGCTGGCTTTAGCCTTGATCTCATTTTTGTTCCTCTTGACAGTGATACTGGCCATTGTTATGAAACTGAGGACGTCAAGCAAACCCAAATTACTTCAGTGTTTTGGTCCTGAGCCTTATTCTAAGACCGGCTCTATGTTCCCACCCAACTATGAAGATGGGACTTTGCCTTATTCCTACCAGCTGTGTTTGTCCTCAGACGCCAGGAAGAATGATTTCACTTTCCTGAAATCGAATGTGCAGATGGACGGGAATATTCTGTGCAGTGACAGCTCAGGGACGGTGTTTATGGGCAATGGAGCTAGCAGCTTACATGGTGGGACGGAGACTGCTGGGGAGGTGAGTTTCTGTTTTGATGCCTCATGTGCTCTCTTTATAGAGAGTACGCAGTCATTGTGAAATATTGCCTTAATGTGTTTAGGCTTTTCTTTTGCGCCATTGCCATAGTATTTGCGGTCTCAGAATTTGTTCTCAGGTGCATGACAGCGAAAGTTATCCCCATTTTAAGGATAAGGCTCACCACAATGGGGATAAATGACCTGTTCATATCAGAGATGAATTCTGCGATTGAGCACAAGATAAAACTCAAATCCTATGTGGAGCGCTGCTTCGACTATGAGTAATTCTGGTAGCTTGAAATGCAACTGAAGGCCCAAGATGGCGGGTCCCCGCCTCTCAGTAGGGTCACCGTCAGGGTGTTTATTCTGGATCAGAGTGATAACACTCCTTGTATCCTGTACCCTTCCCTCTGAGCCGATAGCTTATTCCTACCAGCTGTTTATCCTCAGATGCCAGGAAGAATGATCTCACTTTCCTGAAACCAAATGTCCAGGTAACAGATAATATTTTGTGCGGTGAAAGTTCTGGAATGGTATTTATGGGCAATGGATCTAGTAGTTTACATGCTGAGAGACGCAGCCTGCTGCGGAGGTGAGCTGGTGAATTTATAATTTCATATTCATCTTTGTTTGAAGATTTTAAAGTAACTCTTTTCATCTTTAAGAAGTGTAGGAGGTCATTGTGAAATTGAACCGTAGTGGTTTTTAGACTGTTCTGTGGTGCACACAATTGGCCTCCCTGAAACACTAATTAGTTGTTTCCACAATTGTCCTGCATTTTAGAGTAGCTTTATTTTACCTATTTTACTGGGGAGGAGCTGACGCACAATGGGAACAACTGTAAGATAAAGATGTAAAAAAACCGATTAAACTGCTTCTCTTGCAGCAATTTTTGCTAAGAGTGTGATAGGAACCTGATTAGTTAATATAGACACAAACATATAAAGATTCTATTGTTCCACTGATGACCCACCCCTTAGGTGTTCCTTATGTAACATGATTTTGTGGTGTGATATAAAAGTTTTATTGGCATAAGTTTGTGGTGGCTGAATCATTCAACAGTGGCAAAGCTATTAGAGCGTTATGCGGGTCATTCAAATGAAATTATGATAAAACCGTTACACTTCTTCCTGTAATCTGTCTATGTCTATATCTTACAAGGGGGACATTTGTTTTACAAGTAATGTACAGAGTTTTAAAAACATTAACAGGACTTTTTTTCTTTGTAACTGCCCGTTCAAGTTAGGTTTCCTTAGTTACCTTGAGTCCAACTGTTCAGTAAGGGTGTGAAGCCAGACCCGTTTAACCTTTAAATGATGCATTTAAAAGTCTTTGTATATAAAAGTGAATGTATAATTTTTAAGCAGTCTGGAGTGGCTCAAAGGCCTGAGTACCAACCACAGGACAGGCTGTTAAGATGCAGGGCAAAAACTCCTAACTGCTTGTGAGTTCTATATTAGATTTCACCAACCAAATAACAAGTGTAAGCTCCTCAAGCATTATTACAGTCTGAACATGGAGTCACAGACAGTCCCCAGGGGTACTCTAGTCTGTCTTGCTACCTAGGTAAGCTTACCTCTCTGATAGATAGTCCCTTATCCCAAAAATCATAACAATATTCAGTTACTCCCAGTCCCAAAGGACCAATCACTTACCCCAGGTCAATGGCACCTTGGATCCTTACACTGCAGACAGCACTTGTAGTCAGGCCTACAATAAATTAACTAAAGATTTATTAAACAGATTTATTAAATTTTATTAAGAAAAAGAAATTAGAGAGTTATTTACAAGATTAAAGCAAATAAACATGCACTGACAAATGAGTTACAGTCTTAGGTTTCATAAGGTGATAGAAGCTGCTCTAATATGGAAGCTCTATATGTCCTTTAGGGCTAACCTTGGCTAAGCAGCTGTGGATCCCTTGCTTATTCTTAGAAATCTTGCCCTCCCAAAGTCCAAGCTGCAAAGAGATTCAGTTTCTTCTTGTCAGAGGTCTTTATGCCCTTCCCCCAGAGTTCAAACTGATTGGAGGAGTCCACATGCATGTCTGCTCTTAGTGACTGTGAGGGAGGAGCAACAAATCAACAAAGTCTTTTGTCCTCTGATGTTCCACAGTGGTTTATCTGGTGTTTATAGGCCTTCTTTTGTTGGGAAGGCGCTAACATCTCCTCTGGTAAACTAGTATTTCACACTTGCTTCTCTCCTGACTGTGTGGGTTTACAGTTTCAGAGCAAGCACTTATACAGTTACAGGGCAAACACTTTAATATTACTTTATAACATGGGGTACAGAGATTATAAGTGAGATTAATGCATGCAGCAATTTACAAGCATTTAATAAAGTCTAAACACTAAACACATTTTTATAAATCTAATACCTGTTTTAACAATACTAATACAAAGGTGAGCCAGACTGGTTTACAGCTAAGCATTTATCAGTGTTCAGTTGAGGCCTACTGGCCATGGTATGAGTAATGTTTTTAAGAACCAGTTTTTCTACACTTTCCCAAGATAGAAGCAAGTACTGGTTTCGGAGAAAAACACTGGGTACCACTGGAATGCTATAACTCCTTTTCAACAGCAACATACAGTGCTTCTATTTCTAGCCTGCAAGAAGTAGACTCTTCCTAGTCTCACTGGCTATTGACTACTATGGGCCCAGGGGCCAGTGTTTTTATTGTATTTTATTTCTTTAATTTTTTTATGTGAGAAAGGTCATATACCACTTTGGAGGGGAAAAGGGAAACATGTACTTGTTTCGTTGGTACTTTTAAAATAGCGATTTTGTGTTAGCTTCTCAAATGTTGATAATATTAGATGTTTTTGCCATGGAATAGGTGTATTAGTGGTCAGAGTGTTCAAAAGTATATGACAAGCTGTAGTATCATGTGATTTTCCTCACCATATGTCTCAGCAATTGATCACATTGACGTTACTAGTATGCGTGTGTCCTATATGTGTGATTTTATATTTTAAATGTTTGCATTATTGGAATATATATATATACTGGACTTTGTGATAAAATCACAAATCAAATGAAACCAAAAATCACACTACATCAGGTTGCTCCCAGTCCCAGGAGACAAGTTACTTACTTCACATCAATTGGTACTCTAGATTTTACACCAAAGATAGTGCTAGCAGCCAATTCTGTAGTAAACGAGCTAAAGGTTTATTAGCTAAGAAAAGGAAATAAGAGTTATTAAGCAGTTAAAACAGATAAAATATATCTACAAGTGAGTCACTATTTGGAACTCCAAATGGTGGCAGTAGGGTGACCAGATGAGAATTCAAAAATATCAGGACCGCCGCAGGGGAAGCGCCTTTTCAATTGTTACACTCACCCGTCCGAGTCTTCGGCGGCACTTAGGCGGAGGGTCCTTCAGTCGCTGACGGTCTTCGGCGGCATTTCGGCGGCGGGTAATAAAGCTTGCCACCAAAGAAGGAAGTACCCACCGCCGAAATGCCGCCAAAGACCGTTGGCGACTGAAAGACCCACCGCCAAAGTGCCGCCGAGACCTGGGTGAGTGTAACAATTGAAAAGGCGCTCCCCCCGCCTGTCACCGCTGCCTAACCAACAAGAAAAAAAAACAAACCACCCAAAACAAAATATTGGGACAAATGGCGTCCCGACCGTACTTCGGTCGGGACGCAGGACAAACTGCTCGATATTGGGACAGTCCCGATTTTATCGGGACATCTGGTCACCCTAGGTGGCAGTGATGTACTAAACTGCCAGTTTTCCCAAAGTCTTTTCAGGGTTCCTAGATTGTATCTGGGGATCTCTGCTTTGCATCTGGTACACTTCCCTCTAAGAGTCCAAACAGTCCAGACATGAAAGCTCTTTCCTTGAATCCATACTTAGAGCTTCTTCTCACAGAAAACAAGTTGACAGTGTCACTACACATGTGGGCTTTTCCTTTGATGAGGGAGAGTGAGGAATCCATTTTGAGTCTTTGACCTCTGATCCTCACACACAATGACCACTTGCTTTGATATTAGCAGGTTTTTTGTTACAGTTCTTCATTTGCATTTCACAAGGATTCTTGCTTGTTTGATGGCTCATTTGATGGGTTATTTAGTTACAGGGGTATCCACAATGTAATGTTTGCTACTACAGTGGGATACATATAAAAGAAAACAATGCAAATAACATCCCACTAGTTTTCAAGAAGTTTAAATTCCAAATACACCCTTATACATTTAACAATTACATTGATCTATACTAATACACAAGTGAATTGGCCTGGGGCTCTGGCATTAGCTGACACCTGGTCTGCCAACGTCACACTAGTCAACTGAACATTTGGTCGATAGATACATCTAAGTCCATTATTGTTCCATAGAAAGGAGATCTCCTAATTCCCTTTTACCAATTCCTATGAAATATACGTTTGTTGCAAACCTAGTAGTTTATTTAATCAGAGAGACTGGAGAGTTTTAATTGCCTGAAATATTACAAACAAGTGGAAATTCGTGTATATTTTTGGAAACATTGATTTCTATACATTTTTAGTGCAAAGTAAAATGAATATTTTATAACAGAGGAGGTCTGTACAATGTTATTCTGCAACCCAGTTTATTTCAGTCCAAACAGGGTTTTTGCAAACTTTCATGACTGAAAGACATAGACGTTGAAAATTCATAAAAATTACATTAGATTATGTAAATATATATTTATGATGAAGAGACAGTTTTGACATCATTTTAAGTTTCCTACAATAGTAATTTTCTTTTGTCCTAAATTTGAGCCTTGACAGATTGATAAATATGTATGACAGATTATACTAATGTGTTTTTCGTGGCATTGTTAGCATTAGAAATTAGATTCTAAAACATCTTAGTAACGTTTAGCTAAGACAAATTATATGTTTCCATAGTAAATGTATTAATAGTGATCAAATGGCTATTTAAATTTCTTCAGTCTAGTAGGCATGTAATTGTAGCTAGATTTAGGTCTCATTGGTGTAGGAATATTTGACAGACTTACTTTAGCTTTACATCCTAAGAAAACTTTTGAATACAGAGGTTTAAGCGAAACATTTTTGCCTTTTCTGAGATGCCCTATATTTTGTAAACCCGAGAGAGCTTCTGGGAACTTTTTACTACGTTCTTTAGTGAGGTTCTATCGGAGAATATGGCCTACTGTATAATTACAGTAAAGTGTAGGAGAATAGAAACTTTTCTTAGTTATTTTAGAAACACTCTCTTCTGAGGAGGCAGATTACTTTGAAAGAAAAAGACAAACTAAAGGCTCTAAACTCTAAAAATGGTTCTATTTAAAAGTTTAGGCAGCGGTTTAGAACCCACAACGGCTCTTGTCATTCTAGGTTTCTATTGCTTTTTGTCAAACTCGATAGAACTATCCTTATCTGGATCTCACCCATGTGTGTGTTCGCAGGGGATATGATTATTTAAACGAAGTCATTGTAAATGCTGAAAAGCTCTTTTACCTATTTATGACATATGAGTGCGCGCACGCGCGCACGCATATATACATACTAACAACGTGAAAGAAAAGTTAAAGAAGGATTAGGCTTACAATATTCACAGACCGATAGGTGCACACATACATACACAAAAAGCATGTCGAGTTGACATCTACGTTTCTATACAGAGATTCATATTTTTGTACTTGATAATGGTTTCATTCTCTTCTTTACAATTACAATATGACTTTTAGCTATACAGAATAATCCACAATAATCACTACAGCTGCACCGGCGCCTTGATAAGATCGCTGCTATTGCAGTTCTCCCGTTGAGACTCGGAGTGCCGCTGTTGGCCAATGCGGAGCCAGGGCTGGAGTCGGAGATCCACCGGAGCCTCCTGCAGTGCGATTGCTCCGGCACACAGCGCGGATGGGAGAGAAAGCAGAGCAAGGAGACTCCACGCATGCTTTGCTGAAAAAAATAAACACCCCCTTACAGCGCTCTGAACAGTTAAACAATCCGGACTCCAATTACTGTTTTTTACCGCGGATTATATCAGCCTGATGAGGTTTTTCATTACCTGATCTGGTTAAAAAAAGAAGGGGAGAGACAGCAAGAAGAGGGTAATACTGACAGGGATGAGGATGGATACCAGGCACAAAGAGCCGGGCCGGGCAGTCACACGGCAGGTACTGTTGTTTCCCTTCTTATTGTCTTTGTTCTGCCGGGCGGTCTCGGAGCAGATTCGTTATTCGATTCCGGAGGAAATGGCCAAAGGTTCCCTTGTGGGGAATCTCGCCAAGGATTTAGGACTGAGTGTGAGAGAACTGCCGAATAGGAAGCTCCGTGTCAGTTCGGAAAAGCAATACTTCAGTGTGAATGAAGAAAATGGCAACGTCTATGTGAATGACAGGATAGACCGGGAAGAGATATGCGGGATATCTCAACTCTGCCTCATAAATTTCGAAACTGTGCTGGAAAATCCCTTGAATGTTTTCCACATAAATATCGCGATCCAGGACATTAACGATAATGCCCCGCGATTTTTAAAAGATAATATCGAACTAGAGATTATTGAATCTACTTTACCAGGTGCCCGTTTTCTCCTGGGAAATGCTGAAGATCCTGACGTTGGGATGAACTCTCTGCAGAGTTATCAGTTGAGCCCCAATCAGGATTTCATCCTGGAAGTCAAAGAGAGCCGGGATGGAAATAAATATGCAGATTTAGTGCTGCAGAAACCCCTGGATCGGGAAAGCCAGCGCAGCCTTCACTTGATCCTCACGGCTGTGGATGGGGGAGAGCCGCAGAGAACTGGGACCGCCCAGATATGGATTAATGTCACCGACGCCAATGACAACCCCCCCATCTTCACACAGGAGCTCTACAAAGTCAGCCTGAGGGAAAATGCACCGACGGGCTCCTTAGTGCTTCAGGTTAAAGCCACCGACAAGGATGAAGGTTCAAATGCTCAGATCAGCTACGTCTTCAGCAACATTCCAGAAAAAGCCCGTCAGAAATTGAGTCTGGACCCAGAAACCGGGGAAATTACAGTAAAGGAGCCCTTGGACTTTGAAGAGACACGTGACTACACCCTGATAGTAGAAGCAAAGGATGGCGGCGGACTAGTGATACACTGCAAAGTGGAGATCGACGTTCTTGATGAGAATGACAATGCCCCGGAGGTGACACTCGCATCCCTGGCCAGCCGCATTCCCGAAAACTCAGTGTCCGGGACAGTGATAGCTCTGATCAAAGTTCGAGACCGAGATGACGGAGAAAACGGGAAGGTCTCCTGTCGTTTACAAGAAGATTTACCGTTTAAAATTATATCGTCTTCCAATAATTACTACAAGCTCCTCACAGACAGCACCCTGGACAGAGAAAGGACTCCGGAATACAATATCACAATCACAGCCACAGACAAAGGCTCTCCCATCCTCTCCACCCAGAAAACCATCTTGTTGCAAATCTCCGATATCAATGACAACGCCCCTGTCTTTGAGAAACCTTCCTACACCGCCTATGTGTCAGAGAACAATCCCTCGGGGGCCTCTATTTTTAGTGTAGAAGCCTCAGACCGGGATCTGGATCGGAACGCCCGAGTCACTTACTCCATCCTGAGCAGCAACCTCCAGGAGCTGCCTCTCTCCTCCTACATCTCCATTAACTCCCAGACCGGAGCTATCTATGCGCAGCGCTCCTTCGACTACGAGCAATTCCGGGAGTTTGAAGTGCAAGTGAAGGCCAAAGACGGCGGATCCCCGCCTCTTAGCAGCAATGTCACCGTCAGGGTGTTTATTCTGGATCAGAATGATAACGCCCCTCGCATCCTGTACCCTTCCCTGGGAGCCGATGGCTCCGCCTTGTTCGAGATGGTCCCTCGCTCGGCCGAGGCAGGTTATCTGGTGACTAAGGTGGTGGCGGTGGATGGTGACTCAGGACACAATGCCTGGCTCTCCTACCATCTGCTCCAAGCCACGGAACCGACGCTCTTCAGCATGGGGCTGCACAGCGGGGAGATCCGGACAGCCCGCGCCTTTGCGGACAGCGATGCTGTGAAGCACAGGCTGGTCATCCTTGTGAAGGATAACGGGCAGCCGCCTCTGTCAGCCACAGTGACTCTCAACCTGGTGTTTGCTGAGAACTTCCAAGAGGCTCTTCCGGAAATGAGCGACCAATCGGGTGACTCGGAATCTCAGTCTGGCTTTACTATTATATTGGTGGTAGCTCTAGCTTTGATCTCATTTTTGTTTCTCCTCACTGTGACACTGGCCATTGTGATGAAATTGAGAAAGTCAAGGAAACCCAAATTACTTCAGTGTTTTGGCCCTGACCCTTATTCCAAGACCGGCTCTATGTTCCCACCAAACTATGAAGATGGGACTTTGCCTTATTCCTACCAGCTGTGTTTGTCCTCAGACGCCCGAAAAAATGAATTCACTTTCGCGCAGCCTATTGTGCAGACTAACGAGAATATTCTGTGCAGTGACAGCTCAGGGACGGTATTTATGTGCGATGGATCTAGCAACTTAAAAGCTGAGACAGAGACTGTTGTGGAGGTGAGCTTCCGTTTTCATGCATTATATATTTTCCTGTCCATCTTTGAATGAATAATTGTAAATGAAAACCAGGCGTCTTCTACTATAGGAACACATTGTGAAATAGGTGTTGGGGGGGGGCAGTTGTTTTGTTTTGGGTATGTTTGTTTGTTTTTAAGGCTTCTACCTATAGTTCCTCATGTGGCATCTAGGCGTATCACAAACATGTATGAATTTGTTCTCATGACATTCTTGGAACCTAGAGAAAGACTACCCCCATTTTACAGATGAGTTTAAGTAAAAGTAGACCTCCTGTTGATCACAAAAGAAGTCCGTAACAGAATTCGGAATCAAACTCAAGACTCCTAAATCCCAATCCGCTGTTTTAACTACAACCTATATTTTTTCTTTTAAGAGTGAGCATCCTTCCTCTCATTCAAAACATTTCCTTATAATAACTTCATTCTCAATAAATATGTAGATACCTCAGGTAAAAGATATATCTTTACAGAGCAAATGTTTCAATCCATTTTAATGCATACATTTTTTTAAATAACCCCTCTACATACAACTTATTTTGCAGAAGTCTTCTTTGATTAATGTTCTACAATATCTTGGACAGATGATATAATCACAAATATATAAAGATACCCTTTTTACTCCTCCAGTACCCTTGGAGGACTCTGCTTTATGTCGCTTATATAGCCTGGTTTTCGGGTTTGATATAAACGCTTTCAGTTATACGGATTTGTGATGGCTTCATTACTCACCTGTGGCAAAGCCATGAGTGAATTTTTCCGCTCCTCCCAGACGAGTAATGATAAATCTTTTTTGCCCTACTATCCTATATTCTGTACATGGCCATACATCCCGCAGAGCAAGACTGTTTTTCAAATGTTTTGGAAAGTCTAAAAATGGTCATTGGGCCTTTCCCCCCTATACCTACACCTATCAGGCCAGGTTGCTTTAATTCCCATGATTCCAAATGCTCTGGGATAATAGGGAGCCATCGAGTTTCTTAAAATGTGCTTTATAAGTCTTGATATACAGAAATACATAATATTTTAAAACTTTCCAGACGCATTTTCCAGAACTAGAAGCAAGTGCTGGGTTACATTGGAAAGATGTATGTGTTCTGCCCAGAGACCCTGAGTCTACATCTCCCATGGCGAGATTTCGACAATGAGAATTGTCACGGGGGTGTGGTAAATATTGACTGTCAAGGGCCTGGGCCCAGAACGATTGTTTTTAGGAGTAGCGAGGAGTGGCATATTCCTCATTTGCGGGGAGGGGAATTTCCCTCGGCTGGTTGATGTTTTAGTGATGGGGATATTTGAAGCTGCTCAGAGGTCTGGAATGTTGTCCAGGAAGAGGGGACTTTGTGGGCAAAATGCAGTTGAAGTGCTCAACCGTGCTGATAAACGAAGGATGAAGGATCCTGTGATTTTATTTTTCACGTGGCTTTTTAGTTTATCACATTGACATTTCTACAGCACATGTGGTATATATATATATATATAAAAGTCTGTGTGTGTATGTATGTATGTGTGTGTGTGTATGTATGTGTGGTGTGTATATACATACACAAATAAATGTACTTTTGTATTTTCAGTTAGTGAATTGTAGTTACATATCTTCTTCTTGTGTTAGAGTTTTCTGGGAAGCCAATAGCCTCCCTATTTACTAGGTATTAAATAACTAAGAGTGAAAACTGGAAAATATATGGAATACAAAGGTTTCAGAGTAGCAGCCGTGTTAGTCTGTATCCGCAAAAAGAACAGGAGTACTTGTGGCACCTTAGAGACTAACAAATTTATTAGCGCATAAGCTTTCGTGGACTACAGCCCACTTCTTCGGATGCATTATATATGCATTCTATATGCATCCGAAGAAGTGGGCTGTAGTCCATGAAAGCTTATGCGCTAATAAATTTGTTAGTCTGTAAGGTGCCACAAGTACTCCTGTTCTTTTTATGGAATACAAATAATTTTATATCCTCTGTTAGATAGAGCTCACCATATATCCATTGCGACAGAAATGAATAACGTGAATAAAGTAACAAACATGAACAGCCAAATATAACTGAATATAAAAATATAATATTTAATGTTGCTAATGTACAACTCAGTAAGAACTTTACTAAACGAGCATAAGTACACCACCAAGGACAGTCAGATGGAAAAACATAGATATAGACATAATAATCCTAGGCAAATCAGTTTACATGTAATTCACGCATAAACATATTAAAACACGTAAATCATTATCTCTACATATTTGTGCATAACAACCCAGATTCCTGACCACCTTCATTACGTGGGAGCATTTCAAGCTCTCATATATCCCTAACTAGGAGAAACCACTTAGGGTAGAATGTTGAATATCAAATTAAAATTCCAATAAACTATCAGTCTAAAAGCTCCAGCAGGAAGCTCGTGCAGTTATTGGTTGGGACTCTGAGCGCCGCTGTTCACCAATCAGGAAGAGAAATGCGCTTGAGAGATCCAGAAAGCCCAGCCCCGCTGTTACACAGAGCACAAACCACAGAGATCAGATTCAACTCACCGGGTATGAACATTAAACGGTGATATTCGCTGCAAGTTGCTTTGGTTTTAACTACACATATTTTCGGAAACATTCCGCCAAAGATAAAATCCAAACGCGGCGTCTCCGTATCAGCATGGGAATGCCAGAAACTCAAACTCTGCGGCACTGCAAAGGGCGAGCCCTGTTCTGCTTTATGTTGGCTACCGTTTGGGAGTCAGCTTCTGGGCAGATTCGCTATTCGATTCCGGAAGAAATGGAGATAGGATCTTTCGTGGGGAATGTCGCAAAGGATCTGGGGCTGGATGTAAAGCAGCTCTCAGACCGCGCAGTCCGCATTGCTTCCAGAGGTAGGACCCAGTATTTTGCTTTGAATTTTAAGAGCGGCCATTTAATAACCACGGAGAAGATAGACAGAGAGCAGATCTGTGGCGGGCTGGAGGAGTGTTTGTTAAACTGTGAGGTTATAATGGAGAATAAAATGAAGCTTTATAGAGTTGAAATTGAAATCACAGATATTAATGACAATGCTCCCAGCTTCCAGAGAGAAGAAATTGAGTTAAAAGTCAGCGAGACAACAACACCGGGATCCCGGTTTCCTTTGAGTGATGCCTATGACTCAGATTTGGGCATTAATTCTCTCCAGAGCTATCAACTCAGCAGTAACAGACATTTCTCTCTTGATGTGCAAACGGGAACCGATGGAGTTAAATATGCCGAACTGGTGCTGGAAAAGTCTCTAGACCGGGAAGAACAAGCTGTTCACGATCTAATCCTCACAGCCACTGACGGGGGAGATCCAGTCAGATCCGGCACTGCGCAAATCCGCGTCGTTGCTCTTGACGCAAATGACAACGCGCCAGTTTTTAGTGAGCCTGTCTATAAAGTGAACGTTTTGGAAAATGTCCCGGATGGTTCCACAATTCTTACAGTAAAAGCCACTGATCTGGACGAAGGAATAAACAAACAGGTGATATACTCATTCAAAAAAATCACAGACAAAGCTTCCAAAATATTTCGCTTCGATTCGAACACGGGAGAACTAACAGTCGTGGGAAACTTGGATTTTGAGGAAGCATCCTTATATGAAATTGAGGTGCAAGCGCATGACGGGGGAGGCCTTTTTGGCAGATCCAAAATTGTAATCGTTGTTAGCGATGTGAATGACAACGCTCCGGAAATCGCTCTCAGGTCTCTCATCAGCTCGATCCCCGAGGACTCTCCCATCGGGACTGTGATCGCTCTTTTAGATGTACAAGATCTAGATTCCGGAGAGAACGGGGAGGTCACGTGCTCCATACCCAGCGACCTCCCCTTCGAGCTGAAGAAACCCTTCGATAATTATTACAGTCTGGTGACAGACCGAGCCCTGGACAGGGAGCAGGTGGCAGCATACAACATCACAGTGACCGCCACGGACAATGGGACTCCTCCTCTTTCTACAGCCACCACGATCCCACTTCGGATTTTAGACACGAACGACAACGCCCCCTTCTTCGATAAAACATCCTACACCGCCTACGTCACGGAGAATAACCCGAGAGGAGCCTCCGTTTTCTCCCTGAAGGCGAATGACCCCGACTGGGGGGAAAATGCCAGAGTCACTTACTACATTATTGAAGGAGACAGAAGCGAAGTGCCTTTGTCCTCGTCCATCTCAATTAACTCCGAGACTGGGGCTCTCTACGCTCTGCGCTCCTTCGATTACGAACAGTTCCGGGAGATTCGGTTCCAAGTGCAGGCTCAGGATGGGGGTTCCCCACCTCTCAGCAGTAATGTCTCCGCCACTCTCTTTATACTGGATCAGAATGACAATACCCCGCACATCTTAAACCCCTCCTTTCCCACCGATGGCTCCACGGGAGTAGAGTTGGCCCCTCGCTCCTCCGAGCCGGGTTACCTGGTCACTAAGGTGGTGGCGGTGGATGCAGACTCCGGGCAGAACGCCTGGCTCTCCTACCAGCTGCTGAAGGCTACAGAGCCGGGGCTCTTCTCTGTGGGACTCCACAGCGGCGAGATCAGGACAGCGCGCTACTTTCTCGACAAAGATGCGCTCAAGCAAAGTCTGGTGGTTTTAGTGAAGGACAACGGGCAGCCCCCTCTCTCTGCCACGGCCACTGTCACGGTGGTGGTTGCTGACAGCATCCCCGACATCCTCTCCGATTTAAGCAGCCTCGCAGCTCCTGTAGACCCCCAGTCCAGCCTCACCTTATATTTGGTGATCGCTGTGGCTTCCGTTTCCTGCTTGTTCTTTACCTTTATCATAGTGTTACTGGCCCTGAGGCTCCGCCGGTGGAGAAACTCGCCGCTGTTTGACTCCTCGAGTGTGACTTTCAGTGGCGTTCCGGCCTCGCAGTTTGTGGGGCTCGATGGAGTCAGAGCTTTTCTTCACTCCTACTCACATGAGGTTTCGCTAACCGCGGACTCCAGAAAGAGGCAGTTGAACTTTCCCAAATCAAACCATTCAAATACTGTTACCAATCAGCAGACTCGTGAGATAAAGAATCCTACTGTAGTTACTGAAGAATTAAACACTTATAACGGAGATCAGACCTTGTTTCAGGTGAGCCTATAACTCTGGAGCTTTATCATTTTTATCTGAAATTGTTGGTATCTTTTTATTTCTAGACGGCTAATCAGTAAATATACTAATGTATTTGTCCGTATGTTGGAGAGAGGGAGGAGGGAGAGTGTGTGTATTTCTCTGGAATAAACTGAGTGATTTCCATTGAGTGCTTTCAGTGTCACCGGAAGGCCCTGGCATTTTCTTTGCGATTGTCTAGTAAACCAACGTCGTGCTATTTTTAGGTTTGTCAAATGAATGATTTTCTGGAGTTTGTGTTACAAACAAGTATCTTAATAGCCTTCCCTTATTCTTAAGAAATAGAGGTTTGTTTTCACCCTTACACCAGGGCCGGCTCCAGGCACCAGCATTCCAAGCAGGTGCTTGGGGCGGCAATCTGCAAGGGGCGGCAGTCCATGTGTTTTTGCCGCCCCAAGCAGCGCCGGGGCAGTCCATGTGCAATTAGGGCTGCACGCAAGTTTCCGCGGCAGTTTCTGTATTCAGCTGCCTGCAGCAGCAATTCGGCGGCTTCTGTTTTTCGGCTGAAGACAGAAGCTGCGGTCGAATTGCCCCCTCCGGAGAAACGCGGCTGTCGCCCTAACTGCACACTGACTGCCCCCGCGCTGTTTGGGGCGGCAAAAACAGTAGAGCCGGAGCTGTCAGGACACAATCTTTATTCAGTTGTGTGGAATAGTGTTCTTTACCGGAAAGATTACATGTGCCTGCATTGCTGATTATTTTGTTAGAAATTTAGCTTTCAAGAAAATATATTACTGTTAATCTAGGACAACATAGCTTTTAAAGAGGAATAGATTAAATCAAGATTTTTAACATTTTCCTCAATAATAATGTTGTTGTGTCCTAATTTTGAGCCTTAACAAATTACGATGTATAGTGACATACTGTACTGACGCGTTTACAGTTTTATTAATTAACATAGGAAAAATAGATTCTAAAATTTCTTAAGATCTTTTATTAAATAAGCATTATGTGTTTGTAAACCATTTGCATTAATACAGAGATAAGTGAATGACTGAAATATCTTTGGGGTTGTGGTTATATAGTTATAGATAATTTTGTTCTTTTTTATGTTGCCATCTTTGATTATTTAATTTATTTTTTGCATCACGGGAAGGCCTTTGAATACAGGGATTTTACAGGAACATGGTCATGGTTTCAGAACGTTTCATGTTTGGAACATATAAGCGTTCTTCTGGTAACATTTGTGTTCCTGGGGTTGGTTCTATGACAGAACTGAGCCTACTTTTGAAATATATTGTAATTTACCGCAACAGGCCTTTTTCTTAGCTTTTAGAAGTATATGCAGTGTTCGTTTAATGGGAAGGGTTTTCTTTTTTTTTTTTCCTTTCTTTGTTTGTTTGTTGTACAGGAAAACCAGAATTTTTTAAGCGGACAAAAAGGACCTTAAAGTAAACCACTCAAAATTTGTTTTGCTCACAAGTTTGGACCGAGGTACTCTTCTCTGTTTACAATATTAAAACATTTCTGTCAAATTTTTCAGAACTATTATTTGTTGGAGCTCACAGAAATGTGGGTGTGTGGGAATTGTGATTCCATATGTGGAAACAATTGTAACTGTTAGAACGTTCTTTCCTCTTCTCAATAATAGTCCTTTGTAGATAAAGATGTGCACAGTTACCCTTCCCACTGTTCCATTATTCCATTCCCCATAAAATAGCGGTTTAGTATACTTTAACTTGAGTATATATAAACTCATACCAAAAAGAACTATGAAGTCCATAGTTAACTGGAGATGCAATTGTTCACATTTGACAATGTTATAATGCTATAGACTTAGAAAATAGTGTTTGGCAAGGGGGAATTCTTTCATTATAGTCGCTAGAGCTGTGTCGGCGCCTTGATAAGATCGCTGCTATTGCAGTTCTCCCGTTGAGACTCGGAGTGCCGCTGTTGGCCAATGCGGAGCCAGGGCTGAAGCCGGAGATCCATCGGAGCCTCCTGCGCTGCGATTGCTCCATCATACAGCGCAGATCGCAGAGGAAACTGCAGGGAGACAGTCACCGTCTCTCTATGAAAAGGAATCTCCTCAGAGCACAACGTACCGTTAAGCAGACAATCGGAGCTCAATTTACTCTCCCTTACCGCGGATTACTTCAGCCTGATGGGATTTCCAAACAACTAACGTAATCAAAATAAAGCAAGAGAGGAGAGAGTAAAGCTGACAGAGACTGGGATGGAAATCAGAGAGCCGGGCCAGGCAGTCACACGGCAGGTGCTGCTGTTTCTTTTCCTATTCGCTTTGTTCTGCCGGGTGGTCTCGGAGCAGATTCGTTATTCGATTCCTGAGGAAATGGCCAAAGGTTCCCTTGTGGGGAATCTCGCCAAGGATTTGGGGCTGAGTGTGAGAGAACTGCCCGACCGGAAGCTCCGCGTTGTCGCTGCAGCTAAAAAGCAATATTTCAGTGTGAATGGGGAAAGTGGCAACGTCTATGTGAATGACAGGATAGACCGGGAAGAGATATGCGGGACATCTCAACTTTGCATCATAAATTTCGAAACTGTGCTGGAAAATCCCTTGAATGTTTTCCACATAAATGTCGCGATCCAGGACATTAACGACAATGCCCCGCTTTTCTTAAAAGACAGCATCGATCTACAAATCAGTGAATCCAGTTTGCCAGGGGCTCGGTTTGCTCTTGGAAATGCTGAAGATCCTGACGTTGGCATTAATTCTCTGCAGAGTTATCAGCTGAGCCCCAATCAGGATTTCATCCTGGAAATCAAAGAGAGCCGGGATGGCAATAAATATGCAGATTTAGTGCTGCAGAAACCCCTGGATCGGGAAAGCCAGCGTAGCCTTCACTTGATCCTCACGGCTGTGGATGGGGGAGAGCCGCAGAGAACTGGGACCGCCCAGATATGGATTAATGTCACCGACGCCAATGACAACCCCCCCATCTTCACACAGGAGCTCTACAAAGTCAGCCTGAGGGAAAATGCACCGACGGGCTCCTTAGTGCTTCAGGTTAAAGCCACCGACAAGGATGAAGGTTCAAATGCTCAGATCAGCTACGTCTTCAGCAACATTCCAGAAAAGGCCCGTCAGAAATTCAGCCTGGACCTAGAAACCGGGAAAATTACTGTAAAGGAGCCCTTGGACTTTGAGGAGACACGTGACTACACCCTGGTAGTAGAAGCAAAGGATGGCGGCGGACTAGTGACACACTGCAAAGTGGAGATCGAGGCTCTTGATGAGAATGACAATGCCCCGGAGGTGACACTCGCATCCCTGGCCAGCCCCATTCCCGAAGACTCAGTTCCCGGGACAGTGATAGCTCTGATCAATGTAATCGATCAAGATTCTGGAGACAACGGGATCGTGTTTTGTCATTTCCAAGACGAGTTGCCGTTTAAAATAATATCCTCCTCTAATAACTACTACAAGCTCCTTACAGACAACACCTTGGACAGGGAAAGGACCCCGAAGTACAATATCACAATCACCGCCACAGACAAAGGCACCCCCCCCCTCTCCACCCAGAAAACCATCCTGTTGCAGATCTCGGATATCAATGACAACGCCCCTGTCTTTGAGAAACCTTCCTACATCGCCTATGTGCCAGAGAACAATCCCTCGGGGGCCTCTATTTTCAGTGTAAAAGCCTCAGACCGGGATCTGGACCGGAACGCCCGAATCACTTACTCCATCCTGAGCAGCAACCTCCAGGAGCTGCCTCTCTCCTCCTACATCTCCATTAACTCCCAGACCGGAGCTATCTATGCGCAGCGCTCCTTCGACTACGAGCAATTCCGGGAGTTTGAAGTGCAAGTGAAGGCCCAAGACGGCGGATCCCCGCCTCTCAGCAGCAATGTCACCGTCAGGGTGTTTATTCTGGATCAGAATGATAACGCCCCTCGCATCCTGTACCCTTCCCTGGGAGCCGATGACTCCGCCTTGTTCGAGATGATCCCTCGCTCGGCCGAGGCAGGTTTTCTGGTGACTAAGGTGGTGGCGGTGGATGCTGACTCAGGACACAATGCCTGGCTCTCCTATCATCTGCTCCAAGCCACGGAACCGACGCTCTTCAGCATGGGGCTGCACAGCGGGGAGATCCGGACAGCCCGCGCCTTTGCAGACAGAGATGCTGTGAAGCACAGGCTGGTCATCCTTGTGAAGGATAACGGGCAGCCCCCTCTCTCCGCCACAGTGACTCTCAACCTGGTGTTTGCTGAGAATTTCCAAGAGGCTCTTCCGGAAATCAGTGACCAATCGAGTGACTCGGAATCTCAGTCTGGCTTTACTATTATTTTGGTGGTAGCTCTAGCTTTGATTTCGTTTTTATTCTTTTTTACAGCGATATCAGTTTTAATTTTTAAATGTCGGAGACCTAGAACTCCCCCCGTTTTTGGATCTTACTATCCGGATCTGTATTCTAGTCTCGGCCCCAAATTCTCCGGCAACTACAGCAATGGGACCTTGCAGTTGCCTTATTCCTACGAGGTGTGCTTAGCTGCCGATTCCGGGCAGAACGAGTTCACCTTTCTCAAACCGGGCGAAAAGGCCTTGACCGACGTTCTCCTTTCTGATGAGGATTCTGGCGTGGGGAATGAGTCTGGCAGGGGAAACCTGAGCTCTGACAGCCAGGCACAGGTGAGACACCTTCATGAAATGCAAGTCTTGCTAACGTAGAGAATATTTCTACCAGTAATCTAAGGTTTCCTGGGTAGTGCTTCCCTGTAATTCTGCAGCAAGTATGTAGACTGCAAATAGATCTAAGTTTTACCGCATGAACACGTGTTATAAGAGTTAAGTAGAAATCCTGTTAAACTTTTCAGTTTCATTCTGATCAGCATCATCTGCATTATGATATAGGATAAATGAATGTCAAGTATCAGGGGGTAGCCGTGTTAGTCTGTATCTACAAAAACAACAAGGAGTCTGGTGGCACCTTAAAGACTAACAGATTTATTTGGGCATAAGCTTTCGTGAGTAAAAACCTCACTTCTTCGGATGCATCCGAAGAAGTGAGGTTTTTACTCACGAAAGCTTATGCCCAAATAAATCTGTTAGTCTTTAAGGATAAATGAATGTTTCCCTTCTCAGAATAAATGGAAGGTTCTCAGTGTCCTTTATGTAAAACATTTTCATAGATTATTTTACTATTTTGAGTATTTTCGATAAAGAATATGTCCGAGTTTATTTGTTGCATGGGACCAACTACTACTTCAGACACTTTCAGTCTCTAGTGGTGGAAAGTCAGGGAATTATTCGAGTCCAAAGGGAACTATAGTAGGTTAGACCATTCCCCCGTATTGTGCCAATATTTTCTCTAAAGCATCCCTATTTTACATGTGTCATATGACAGCCTTGAACATCTCCAGATGACGTAATTCCACAATCTACTTTAGCAGATTATTTCAAATGTCCTTATACCTATATTGTTGTAATGCAGTGATGTTGTACCCAGGATATTAGAGAGATAGATGAGTAGGGTAATATCATAGAATATCAGGATTAGAAGGGACCTCAGAAGGTCATCTAGTCCACCCCCCTGCTCAAAGCAGGACCAGTCCCCAGACAGATTTTTGCCCCAGGTCCCTAAATGGCCCCCTCAAAGATTGAATTCACAACCCTGGCTTTAGCAGGCCAATGCTCAAACCACTGAGCTATCCCTCCTCCCCAATATCTTTTATTGGACCAGTTTCTGTTGGTGAGAGAGATGATCTTTGGATCTTACATAAACTGGAAAGTTTATCTCTGTCACCAACAGAAGTTGATCCACTAAAAGTTATTACCTCACCCACCTTGTCTCTCTTACACTCATTAGCATTTTCATAATATTCAACCTGAGATTAACTTTCTAAATTTATTCCCTTTGCTTCAGGTGTCCTTAAATTAAGACTCTTGACCCTCTCCTCTTTGTGATACTGTATATATTGTGTTATATTATGTATTCCTGACTTCACTGAGTATTGCAAAACAAGGTGCTGTTTCAGCTAGAATTTTAGTTTCTGTGGTTTTGAATGTATTTACCTTTTACAATTTTGAACAGATTGTAGTGCTTGTGAAAGGTGCTTAACAACAGTCTTGGAGACTCAAATCCTCTTTTCATCCTCATACCCAGGGCAGCAGAAGTGGACATTTCCCCCCATGCCATACCCATCAATGTGCTCCAGCTGCGAACTGGAGGAGCACATCTGGGGATGAAAGGGTAATTTTGTCTCCATGGCTCTGTCTGGACTTGTCTTGCTTGCTGATTCTGCCACGCATGTCAGTTAGAGTCAATTGTGATGATGGCTTTGATGAAAATGTTAAAAGGGAATGCAGTGGACATTATATACCTGGACTTTTGCAAGGCTTTTGACACAGTGCCACATGACATTCTGATAAGAAAGCAGGAGAAATGTGGGGGTGGCTGAACTATCATTAAGTGGATACATAATTGGTTAAGCAACGGCAATCAAAGAGTAACTATTAATGGAATGATGTCAGATTGGAAGGGGGTCTCAAGTGTGGTTCTGCTGGGCTCTGTTCTGGGTCCTGTGTTATTGAACATCTTTATTAATGATCTGGGTGTAGGAATAGAAAGCATACTGATCAAATTTGCAGATGACACCAAGCTAGGGGGTTGTAAACACTTTAGATGATTAGAGCTAAAATTCAATGGGATCTTGACAAACTGGAGAACTGGGCTATAAACAAGAAAAGGAAATTCAACAAAGACACATATAAGGTGCTATACTCAGGGAAGAAAAACCAAATGCACCAACACAGAATGTGGGATAACTGGCTTGGCAGCAGTACAACTGAAAAGGATCTGGGAGTTGTGGTGGATCACAGCCTCAACGTGAGTCAACAATGTGATGCTGTTGCAAAAAAAGCAAATGCAATTTTGGGTTGCATTAAAAGAGGCATAGCATGCAAGTCATGGGAGGTGATAGTACCACTCTATTCGGTGCTGGTTAGGCATTAGCTGGAGTACTGTGTCCAGTTTTGGTCACCAATGTATAGAAAGGATGTAGAGAAACTGGAAAGGATCCAGAGGCAAGGGACAAATATGATCAAAGGAATGGAATGCAAGCCATCTGAGCAAAGGCTGGTGGAACTGAGTATGGTTAGCTTAGGTAGGAGGAGATTAAGGGGGGACATGATAGCGGTCTTCAAATATGAAAGGCTGCCATAAAAAGATGGAGAAAAATTGTCCTCTTTTGCCACAAAGGGTAAGACAAGAGGTAATGGGTTCAAACTCCATCATAGCCGATTTAGATTAAATCTCAGGAAAAAATTCCTAATTATAAGAACAGTAGGATAATGGAACACACTGCCTAGAGAGGTTGTGGAAGCTCCTTCATTGGAGGTTTTTAAAACAAGGCTAGATAGCCACCCGTTTTGGATGGTTTAGACGCAACAAATCCTGCATCTTGGCAGGGGGTTAGACTAGATGATCCTTGCGGCCCCTTCTAACCCCATGGTTCTATGATTCTATGAAAAGAAAGCTGGTATTTATGAAAATACGGTATGTGCCCTAGATGATAGCAAAAACCTATGAAGTCATTTTATGTGGCAGATTGATATAAACATACCGCTGTGTCCCCACTAAGCTTCTGTATTACAGATATCCACCTATCAAAATACCTCCACAATGACACAGTGAGCAGGAAAGATATGTTCTGCTGGTATTCCAGTATGTGAGCTTGTACTGAGGTCTAGGATGGCATGTTTTCTCATCTATAGGTAATTTGTACAATTAGACTCCTCTTCCTCTTGCTATCTCAAGTGGTAGACTTTCAGGAGCTTAGAAACTTAAATGAGAAATAGAGATAAAGAACATTGAGTATGGGGTTTTCTACTGGAAAGAATAAGAGCTCACCTCCCTCATTCAATCGAAATACAGACTTTTGAAATATTGTGATTGTGCATTTAATAAATGGGTATAAACCATAATTGTATGAAATACTTCCACTGTTCTATAGATATTATGAAGAAAAGCTACTGAATAATTGTTCTTTTTGTGTATATATATTAAGATTAAAGGTGCTTTTCATAATTGCAGTATATACTTTGGAAATGGAAATTATTATTCAGTAAACAAAAGTCAAGAAATTGCCATAAATATGTTTGAAAAATAGTTAAAGGTGTTTCTATAAAGTCAGGATATTTTATTGTTTCCAACATCAATTTTACTTGAGGTACCATCTAAATCTTTTGTACCAGAGCAGAAAAATGGTGAGAACGTTCAAGTCTACTTTGAAAGGGGTGACTGTGATGAACTTTGGTTCTCTCTCTCTTAAGTCATCTTTCGGGGTGCGGGGGGGAATAACAGCAAGTTGTCTGCAGAGAGGCCTATAAGAAAGGATGTGAGTATAACTAGAAGAGACAGAGGTAGATTACAGTAAGAGAAATTAAAATTTCAATACAGTAGTTGACTATCTGTTTCAGGGAAGAATGACAGTGGACAGACTATTGTAAAGATTTGTACATAGGACCATAAAATACCTGTGGCAGGTAATCCTTCCAGAGTTAAAGGTGCATCATTTCCATTAGACAACTTGTTTCCAAGGGTTTGCGTGTCAGTAGTAAAAATTCATTCCCAACATAAACTTCACATCAAGTGTAAATGGATAACTAATTTGTGTGTTTGTGTGTGTGGTCGGGGATTTTTTTTTAAATATCTGTTCATTCACTTTATAGTGAGAACTGAACAAATGTATTTGAGATCAAAATCTCTCAAGTGGCTTCATGCACTTTTGACAGAGTTTAGTGTTCAGAACAGATTTGTAGGTATTAAAGAAAATAGCTGAACAAGTGTGGGCAAACTAACATCCTCATCCATCACCCATGTTTAAAACAAAATTAATGCTAAAGCTTTTTAAAGATTTTGAAATATGTAGATAGTTTTTTTTTCACTTCTGCTTTCTGTTCAGGCCTGGAATTGAAAGCACATGTGAAAGCCTATGAGTACAAGGGGTCTGATCCTCTGTTGTGTAGTCATTTGCACTGGTGACAGCATTGGTAGTATTTCATACCCACTTTACCCAGGTGTAAATTTCCAGCCAAATTTTGCAGCCTAAAGAGCTCCAAATAGATAAGGTTCAGGTAAGCTAATGAACATCTAGAATTGCATTCATCCTGGGTCTGCTGAGGGCTGCTCATTATTGATTAGTTCTGTGATGCAAAGTAATTTGTGAAAAATACATTGGAAATTGCCAAAACTTTAATGTTTTTGTATCATGCCTTTTGTACTGCATTTTCTGCTCAAGTTTATTTTATTTTATTTTATTTTATTTTATTGCAGTATCGTGATTACATAATTACATGTTGCAGTTTTAGGTACTAATTGTATTGATATCTTTACTTATAGTAATTCTGTTCTGACACATAATTAAACTAACTCTCTAATCATGAGACAATAAAATCACAAATTATTGTTAACAAAAAATACCATATCAAAATAAACAAAAAGGCAGCCAGAGATTAATTTGGTCCAAAATGTGGTAGCACAGTAAGATGATCCTGGTGCACCTTTTGTGTCATGATGGGGTTAATCAGTTTGCAAATGGCCTGTTGAATTAGATCCATGTTTCTCAAACTTCATTGCATCGCGACCCCCTTTTGACAACAAAAATTGCTACAAGATCCCGGGAAGGGGGACTGAAGCCCAAGCCCCTCCATCCTGGGCAGGGGTGCCAAAGCCGAAGCCCGAGCCTTGACCCCTGTGACGAGGGTGAAGCCAAAGCTTGAGAGCTTCAGCCCTAAGCAGGTGGGGGGCTGTAACCTGAGCCCTGCTGCCCAAGGCTGAAGCCCTCAGACTTTGGCCTCAGCCCTGGGTGGTGGGACTCGGACTTTTGACTTCAGCCCCAGGCCCCAGCAAGTCTAAAGCAAGCCCTGGTGACCCCATTAAAACATGGTTGCATTCCAAGCAGGTGCTTGGGGGCAGCAATCTGCAAGGGGCGGCAGTCCGTGTGTTTTTGCTGCTCCAAGCAGTGCGCCGAATTGCCGCCGCGGACGACGGGGGCAGTCCGTGTGTCATTAGGGCGGCACGCACATTTCGGCGGCGGCAATTCCGCAGCAATTTCTAGGTTCAGCTGCTCGCGGCAGCAATTCGGCGGCTTCTGTCTTCCGGCTGAAGACAGAAACTGCTGCCGAATTGCTGCCGCCGCAGAAACGCACCTGCCGCCCTAACGGCACACTGACTGCCCCTGCGTTGCTTGGGGTGGCAAAAACAGTAGAGCTGGACCTGATGGTCGGGACCCACTTTGGGGTCCCAGCTCACAGTTTGAGAACAGTTGAATTAGATTATCTAGCCCAAATATCGGACACTCACTCTACACCAGTAGATTTCAAACTATGTTATGTTGGTCAAGATTTAAGTGATGAAACCAGACGCTCTGGCTGACAAAGGTAAATAGAGATCTGGCAGTTAGAGTTGAGATGGAAATCGGTGGGTGTGAGTGGGGGATTGGAAGTTTGGGGTTCCATTAAGGTCTCTGCAGTTGAAAATGTTGTGAGGTATATTTTTTGCATCTTACTCCTTATATGTAGTCCTTAAGCTCAACCTGAATGGCTTCCAAATAATTTGCCATGATTACCTCAATAAGCAAAGGATTCCACTTTAAATTCTCCTTTTCCGGCAGGGATTTACTCTTCGTTTTCCCAGTTGAATTCATCCTCCGCCCCCCCCCACACACACACCTTTTTTTTTTTAAATGTATTATTTACTCCTAATGGCCAGTTTATGCAGACCTTTCCCTTCGGATACAATCGCCTTTGAATATTAATGGGATGATCCTCATCTCAGAGGTCTTTGGTCCAATCATCCCCTCAGTTTAATGGCAAATAGACAAGAAAAAAGAAAAGGTAATATACCTTATCCGCCAAAGGAGGATAGCCTACATGAAAAGGGGGATGATTTGTAGCTTCTCTTTGGGGGTAAAGTGTGGCCAGTTCAGTATGACAGGTGCACACAGCTGGCGCACCCACAGAAAAGGGGCATGAAACCCAGAAAAGAGGGTCTGGCCAAAGGTCAGAAGGCAGAACCGCAGGCTCCCATCTGCCCATCCCTGGGTGTGGGCTTCACGGGCAACAGAAGCATAAACTAAATAAGCAGGGTCAACTGCCAAGTACCCACATGATGAAAGCTGCCAGCTAGCCCTGAGGTACCTGCCTACTGCTTAATGCTGTATGTGTGCGCCATGGGTGAGAAGTGTGACATTGCCATAAGATTCCACAGCTCTGCGGTTGCAAGGTTGCAGTTTTGCACAACCCCGCTTTCTGCAATACCCATTCCATTCCTCGGTCCAATTTACCGAATTATTGCTTTGATTTGTACGGGACCAGCTGCTTCCCGCCTCCACGTGTGGAGGTGCTTTTAGGTTATTTACAGTCCCTTATCCAACACCTTACCGGAGCACAGTGCTGGGAACACAAATCCGATATTCAGTGATTGTGCTTCTGCCTCTCTTCACCCTTGGCGGATGACTTTACCTCTTGGGTGGTAGGATGACGGAAGCTAATGGAAAACCTAAGGTTTATAGATAGACCGAGCGCAAGAGAGAGGACAGATATCAACTGCAAGATATGCCTCCCTTTTATGGGCATTTCTCCTTGCAGTTTTAAGCTAGCTTTCTTTTCTGCTGGAGTGATCACCCCTCCTGCCCTTATTCAGGCTAAGTCAGTTAATTCCTTTAACCTTTCTTCCTAATTCATATCGGGATAGTTAAATAGGAATCCCTGTGTTTTTGTGAGTTTGCCTCATAGTCTTCACCTCGGTTTGCTATATTGTTTGTCGTGTGATTATAACAGTCTGGATCGAAGGGGGAAGGGCAGGTGCTAGTAACGTCTCCTAGACGCCTATATTCTGGCGTCTTGTGTAGCTCGGAAATGGTCATTTGCGGAGAGACCAATGGGAGGAGATGAGAATCATAGAGACTATTGGGCCGGTTGATTCCCCCTGGCTATGAACGATGACTGGCTTCCTAAAGTCAAAGGGAGCGTCCAGTGCGAGACCCTTTGCAGAATTTGGCCCATCATTATCGTTATTATCCTCCTACCCACATGGTAGTTGCTGCTTTGTTGACAGTCAAATCATGTGGCGTTCGAAGCAAGCGCGTCATTCTAACTAAAATCGGCAGAGTCCTCCGGAAGACTCAATGGGGCGAAGTCATCCGAGAAAGGGGAGGGGCAGGAGCTCGGTTAAGATGTGCCCCTTTGAAACCGCTTCGAAAAGATGCTGAAATAGCATGTACGATAATATTGATCCATTTCCACTTCCAGTTCAGACAGGCAAAGTCGAGGAATGTGCCCGCAATGGAGCATCTTCCTCGCTATAGCAGTTGCTCTCACTGGTTCTCCATGTCCCCGCTACTGTGACTGTAACGGGACTTCTGCTGCCTCTCTTCCTTCCCGACCCCACTCCTCTGTGGCCTCCCACTGTCCTTTCCACCCCGTAAGCCACTTGCTCCTCGCCTTCCCCTGCCCTGCACACACCTGTTAGTGACCCCTCAACCCTGTGCTATACCTCTCGCCTCCTGTTCCCACACGCTCCGTTACCACTGGCGTCTCTCATTCCTTGTTATAAGCGGACCTGTCTTCTGCGCACTACAAATGGTTCACTTCATCGCCCCTGCTTATTTTTACCCTTTGCTGCTGCCTGCGTGTGGTTTTCTGTCCCACCTGGAAAAATAGCTCTGTGAGGTTAGGCTGACATGATATTTTCGTTGGTTTCTCTGAAGAGATATCTAGTTTAAGTAAATGATTTGTTTTGATCCAAACGATGTCAGTGGGAGATCAGCATGTAGGAGTAGGAGGAGAATATTTCCTTGGCTTTTAGAGCTGTGATACGATGTGTTATGGCTCTAAGAAATGTGCCTTTCTAGGACATACACAGAAGTGCGAAACCACTTAAATCCCAAATTCCCATGTGCCTGGGTAAATGCGTTTTCTTCTGACGTGTTTAGTTTTGTATTAAACCCCAACTGTGACACCGCGTTCCCATGACCACTGGGTAGCGATGTGACAAGTTAGACAAAGCTCCTGGGACTGCGCACGCGCAGTAGTTGGGAGCCTGCTGGAGCAGTTCTCCGTGCAGTTATTGGCTGGGACTCTGTGTGCCGCTGTTGGCCAATGAAGGAGCTGGGGATCTGGCGGCCCTTCCTGCTGTGAACCGGGATGAGGCAGAGGCAGTGAGAGCCGAGCGGGAGCTGTGCCGGAAACCAATGCCCGAGTCTCAGCCACACAGCCCAGTCCAGGGACTTACCGAGTCTCAGTATGAAGGGAGGAGCTGAGGATTTTTAAAGGAAATAGACCGTGCAAACGCCTGGCTAACGAGTTGCCCGACAGTGACATGAAACGCGCTGCTGGAAGGAGCCGCTGGGTAACTGAATGGCAAGTACTTAGTTTGTTGTTTTTGTCTGGCGTTTTGGAGTGGGCTTCCGCAGCAATTCGCTATGCCATACCCGAGGAAACGCAAAAAGGCTCCTCGGTGGGGAATGTGGTAGCTGATCTGGGCTTGGAGCTCAAGCGGCTGCCGGATCGCAGGCTCCGGGTGGTGTCTGGAGGCAGCAAGAGGTACTTTGAGGCAGATCTGAAGAGCGGGATGGTGTTTGTGAAGGAGCGGATAGACCGGGAGGAACTCTGCGGGACGTTGTCTCCGTGCACCTTGGGCTTTGAGATTGTGCTAGAGAACCCGCTGGAGCTATACAGCGCTGCCGTGGAAATCCAGGACATCAATGACAACGACCCAGCTTTCCCGTCCAGCCGAATCAGGCTGGAAGTCAGTGAGTCAGTGGCGCCTGGAGCGCGCTTCCCGCTAGAGAGCGCGCAAGACCCGGATGTGGGGAGTAACTCTTTGCAGACCTACCAGCTCAGCGCCAACCAGCATTTTGTGTTAAATGTGAAGACGCGAGGGGATGGCAGCAAATATGCGGAACTGGTGCTGGAAAAGGAGCTAGACAGGGAGGAGCAACCAGAACTGCAGCTGGTCCTCACAGCACTGGATGGGGGAAGCCCTCCGAGATCTGCCAGTGTGCACATCCACATTGATGTTTTGGACGCTAATGATAATGCCCCGGTCTTTAACCAGACAACCTACCGGGCGAGCGTAAGGGAGAACACCGGGACAAACACTCTGGTGGTCAAAACCAGCGCCTTTGATTTGGATGCGGGGCCCAATGGAGATATAGTTTACTCCTTCAGTAGTCACACCGCTGCCAAAGTGAGAGAGCTCTTTGCCCTGGACTCCGCTACTGGAGAACTGAGGGTCAAAGGGCTTCTGGATTACGAAGAAACATTTTTTTATGAGATTTATATACAAGCTAAAGACAAGGGCTCTAATCCGGGAGTGGCTCATTGCAAAGTACTGGTGGAAATCATTGATATAAATGACAACGCCCCTGAGATCACAGTGACGTCAGTATACAGCCCGGTGCCTGAAGACGCCGCCCCAGGGACAGTGATAGCTTTGCTAAGCGTCACTGACCTGGATTCTGGAGATAACGGTCTGGTAAACTGCTTGATGCCCATTGGCATCCCTTTCACACTCAGTTCCTCCCTGAAGAATTACTACACATTGAAAACCAAAGCAGCTTTGGATCGGGAACTTGTGTCCGAGTATAACATCACCGTCACAGCCAGGGACTCGGGATCGCCCTCACTATGGGCGGAAAGCCAGATACTAGTGCAAGTGTCAGATATCAACGACAACCCCCCCAAATCTCCCCAGCTCTCCTACCAGGTGTACGTGGCGGAAAACAACCTCCCTGGCGCGCCAATATTTAACGTAAGTGCCTGGGATCCAGACCTGAACCACAACTCTCGCCTCTCCTTCTCCATCCTGGAAAACAGCTCCTCGGGCAATGTAGTTGGCAGGTATTTCTCTATCAGTCCGGAGAACGGCACTATTTGTGCCCTGCTCTCCCTGGACCACGAAGACATCATGGAGTTCAGAATAACAGTGCATGTCCGCGATGGCGGCCTCCCGGCGCTCGCCACCAAGCTCACTGTCACTGTGTTTGTTACGGACCTGAATGACAACGCGCCCAGCGTGTTATACCCGCCTCCAAACGCCAGTTCCTTACACCTCGAGATGATCTCGCCGACAGTCAGAGCCGGGCACGTGGTCACCAAGCTTGTGGCCTGGGATGCGGACTCGGGGTACAACGCTTGGCTCTCCTACACCCTTCTTCAGGCCACCGACACCAGCCTCTTCTCGGTGGGACTGCACAGCGGGGAGATAAGCACCGCTCGCCAGCTGCTGGAGGGCGATGCTCCTAAGCATACTTTGGTCATCTTGGTCAAAGACCATGGGGAGCCAGCCCGGTCCTCTAGCGCGACCATCACTATAGCCGTAGCGGAGACGGATAAGGAGGCCATGACGGACCTCACTGATGTGTCCCCCACACAAGACAAAAAGAAGCAGTTGACTTTCTATTTAATCCTGGCTGTGATCTTGGTCTCCGTGGCCTTCTTTGTCACGGTGATAGGGGTGAGCATTGTTCAAGTTTACAAATGGAGGCAATCGAAGGAGATTTTCAGCTCTTCCCGGAGCTCCCTTTACGGAACGCCGGGGCCTTTCACCCGCATAGATGCTGTCCGGGGTGGATATGTGCCTCCGAACTTCTACCAGCAGGTGTATCTTACCACGGACTCCCGCCAGAGTGATCTTCTGTGCACAAAGCCCTTCGCCCCCAGTCCCACTGGGAGCCGGCAGAACACTGTGAAAAACTGCGAGCCCGGATTATATCATCAGAGAATAGACAAGGCTAGCAGGTGTCCCGCTCCCGGCGAGGTAATGTAGCCCTCTCACATGTATTCGGTAATGTGTGGTCAGCTCTCAGCTCGAGATAGGTACAAACCACTGGTTTTTACCTGGCTGCTGCAGCTGTGGAAGTCAACGCGACTTTATGTCCCTCTGTGTTATGTCGGCATTTAGTGAGCTGTTCCTGAACGACAGGAATAACGAATCCCCGCCGTTCCGCCATGTTTTATTCCCTAAATTAAGTGACTTTGAAAAGTGTCATAGTTTGTCCAGTGTCCTCCCGGAAGTAGATGTCCAAGATGTAAATGCTCTTTAGCTTTTGGTTGGCATAAAGGAATCCCGGGGATACCTCTCATTAAAGTAATCACGTTGAACAAGTGTATATTTAATTCATTGTTCTGCCTCAAGAGACCGTGGAATCGCTCCACTGTGGAGGGGGCGGGTATTAGGACTTTATACACATTAGTGGTTCAAGTCTTGGTTTGTGAGACGCATGTGTAACCTCCAGAGGCTACTAAAGTTAATATAAGGCCCACTGTAACTTTTCCTCGGCTAATCTAGTTTAGCTGTTTTTATTTTACTTTATAGCAAGAATGTGGGCGAGAGGTTTACTCTGCACCTTTGAAAGGGAATCAAATATCTTGTATTGGAAGCGAATGTTTTTCCCAATCACTATCCAAGTGCTTAGGGCTCATAATTGTGCAACGTTCTGAACTCCCGCAGCTTTCACTGTGGTCAGTGGGAAATAAGGGCAGTCCTCACTCTGCAGATTTGCAAATAGTCTTAGAATCTCCCCAGTGTGGTTTTGTATCAATATGGTGGGTGGGTAAGTGAGAACTGAGGTGCCTCAGAGTCAGAGAAAAGAAGCTCTTGGATCCTACACTTTAGAACAACATCTCATTGCCATGCTGTAGTATTACATCTTCATTATTTCTGAATTAATAGTACCTGATATTGTATTGATTAGGCTATTATAATTTTGTATGTGATTTCATCTGAAAAATATGACTGAAAACAAGTAGCATTCCCTAGGAACTTGCTCTTGGTGCAGTTACTGGTTATGTAAGAAATTAGTGCCATATCATGTGTTCTTACTGTTTTTTTTTATTATTATTTTATTTTATTTTTAAGCTATTATAATGGTTAGAGAATGGACTTTCAAGAACACTAAATACCAACCGTTTCATACTAACACAATCTGTGGTTGTATTTTAACATGTAATAACAAATGCAGTGACTATATGATTGTGGTATAATATTTCACTGTCTTTCTCATTTTTCATGCAATTTTATTTTCCCCGTACATAGATCGGGGGTATAACATTTGCCTTTGTTTGTCCTCTGGGTATATAATAGGCCGTGATTACATATTTCAGTTATTTTCAGCATTTGAATGAGTTGGATAGGTTTTTGCTGTAGACTCCGGTTTGAATGAGAAGTCAAGAATTAAATCCACCTGCTTTGGTTTTTTTAAATACTTGAAATGGTATTCATTTTGCACCTCAATAAGCAACAAATTGGCAGAAGTTTGAGTGTTGTAGGTTATTTCCGTTGTGCTTACTAATTAACCCTTGTGCAGTCAGAATAATATAGGAGCTTTCAGTTCCATAGAATTGTTTGATCATGAGGAATAAGACAACGTGGTAAATCCCTGAACTGATGAGAGCCTACCGTTTCTGGGACAGGTGTTATATATAATTTGTGAGACATATACATTAATGCACATATGTTTTCTACACAAGAACACAAGAGTGTTGAAAATGATAGGGTGGGAAATACATTATCTGGTAGTCTTGGAGGCAGGGAGCAGGAAATATTACATATGTAAAAGCAATGAAAAATTAACCTTGTAGCTTTAATAGCGTTTCTGCTGTCGTTATTGGCTGAGTGCCTGTGGCGCTGTCTGCCAATGAGGTGCTGAAATGAGACTGAATCAACTCTGCTACCCCAGAAAGTACAACGTAACCCTTCCAGCGCTCGCCAAGCAAAGGCAGAGAAAGCAGGAACAGAAAGGGAAACCTCGCTCTGGCTGCTGCAGGTTAGATTTTTCCGTAATCATTATTAAGGATCTGCACCCTCAGCCAGATCAACTTGTGCATCCAGCAGCCAACGGTGGAAATGGGCGACGGAAGCCAGGGCAATAAATGGAAAAGACCAAGTCGTTTCTCTCTTGCCATTTGGATTTAATCTCTGGGCAGATTCGATATTCTGTCCCAGAGGGATCCCAGCAGGGCGCCTTTGTGGGGAATATAGCAGCAGATTTGATGCTGGATATTGATTCCTTGGCGGCTCGCATGCTGCAGGTCTCTGATGAGGCGAACAGGCAGCATTTTCGAGTGGATCTGGGAAGCGGGCCTCTGCTTATAAAGGATCCAATCGACCGGGAGGCGCTTTGTGGGCTGAGTTCTAGCTGCGTTATGCAGTTAAGAATTCGTGATTGAAGTTCCCTTTGAAATGTACTGAGCAGAGGTGGAGATCGCAGAGTTAAGGACAATCCTCCCAGCTTTCTGAAAAGAGAACTGGATTTAGGAATAGGGAGCCAGTGTCCCCGGGACAATGGATCCCGCAGGAGAAAGCACGGGATCCTGATTTCGGCGGTAATTCCGTCATGGGCTGCAAAGCCCCAAGGATCACTGCTCTGGAAGTGAAGATGCGCAGCGATTGGAGTCTCGTGCCAGAGCTGCTGCTGGGTGGGGCTTTAGACAGAGAGAAACAAGTTGATACCAGTTGGTATTAACAGCTCTGGACGGGGCCGCCCGCCACGATCTGGGTTAGCAAAACTCAGGATCTCTGCTCTGGACGCCAGTGACCATGCGCCGCTCTTTGATCAGTCTGCCTAAAGGGTCAGCCTGCTGGAGAGAACGCCACCTGAGCCCTTGTGGTCCAACTCAACGCCACTGACCCAGACAGGGTCACATTACCTGTTTACATCACCTGGGGTGGTAGTGTAGCCTAATTGATAATCCTGCAGCCTAGGATTTAAAGGAGCTGGGTTCTGTTTCCTGCTTGGGTATTGAGTGATCCTGGACAAGTTAGTTCAGCTCTTTGTATCTCATTTAGGGGGGAGGGATAGCTCAGTGGTTTGAGCATTGGCCTGCTAAACCCAGGATTGTGAGTTCAATCCTTGAGGAGGCCATTTAGGGATCTGGGGCAAAAATCTGTCTGGGGATTGGTCCTGCTTTGAGCAGGGGGTTGGACTAGATGACCTCCTGAGGTCCCTTCCAACCCTGATATTCTATGATTCACTCAGTGGCCACGTTCACCGTGCACCCGAAAGCAGGGAGGTCACACTGCTGGGCAGGCTGGATTTGGAAACCGGAAGACATTAGGAATTTGACATCAAAGCGAAAGATGGGGATCGCCTCCCACGGAGGGGCGCTGCAGCGTTAATGTACACATGCAGGATGTCAGTGATAAAGCTCCGGGGATCAGACTGACCCTGGTGCTGGGCCCCATCCCCGAGAGCGCCGAGCTGGAGCTGTGGCAGCGCTCAATAACGCCAAAGATCTGGATTATGGAGAAGTGACTCTCCGCATCGCTGAGCACCTGCCCTTCAGACTGAGCTCCTTCTTGAGAAACCAGTTCTCCTTGCATCTGAAGAAGTGAGGTTCTAACCCACGAAAGCTTATGCTCCCAATACTTCTGTTAGTCTTAAAGCTGCCACAGGACCCTCTGTTGCTTTTTACAGTTCTCCTTGGTCACTGCAGCTCCCCTGGCTAGTGAGGCGTGTTCCGGCTACGCAATCACAGTCACTGCCGCCGCTTCCAGATCGCCGCCTCTTTCCACCGAAACAGCTTTGGCGAGAAACCTTTCCTCTGTGAACCACAATCCGCCCGCGTTCCTGGAATCTGCCTCCGAGGTGCTTGTGAAGGAGAACGCCGCCCCCGGCGCCCTGGGGTTCCCTGCGTCCGCGTCGAACCCAGACTCAGGCCAGAACTCGCTCAGTTCCTACTCCCTGGTGTACACCCAGCCACAGGAAGCGCCCATCTGCTCGAACGTTTCCATCAACTCCCAGACCGGCAGCGTCCACCCCTCCGCTCCTTTGACCGCGAGCAAACGCAAACTCTCCAACTCCAGGTGTAGGCCAGAGACCTGGGAGACCCGTCTCTGTGGCAGCGCCTCTGTTCGCCTCTCCCTTCTGGACTTCACTGATAACCCCTGCCATTTGATACCCGCGGGTCAAACCAGCTCTGTGTCTCCGCAAACCCTTCCTCCTTTTGCCGACGCCGCTTAACTGGTGATCAAGGTGACGGCTGTGGGCTCAGATTCGGGCCCAAACGCCTGGCTTTCTTGTCAACTGATCAGCGCCCCAAACCCTAGCCTGTTTGTGGTATCACCTTACACCGGGGAGATTAGAACCGCCCACGCAGTTCACGGAGATATTTTGCCCCCAAATCTTATAATCCTTGACCCTCCTCTGTCAGCCTCCCTGACCCTTATGGTCTCCATAGAAGACAATTCTATTGACGCCTTCCCTGAATTTAAAGAATTTTCCACAGCCAAAGAGAACGAGTCCCACTCGCCCCTGTGCCTGATTCTATCCTTGGCAGCGATCTCAGTCATCGCCTTTGCCGCCTTCCTTGCCCTGCTCTCCAGGTGCTGCAGAGACAGTGCTTGTGATTATAGCTTTTGGGGAGGGAGCTGCTCCTGTATTAGACAGTCCAGTAGGAGGCGGGAGGAAGTCAGACACTCCAATGGAATTCTCCGCACACAACTTGGCGCTGAAGAGCCTATTAAATTCATTGACATAGGGGGAAATGCCCACATGCCCCAGACTCACTACTACGGAACCTTTGTTTCTTCAGCCTCCAGGAGCAACAGCTTCAGGTTGTTGAAACCTTTCAATATATCTCCAGCGGGGGACGTTTCCAATCCAACCTGCCAGTCAACAGACATGAGCCTGACCAAAGAGGTGAGAAGCACTTTTGATCGAGGTGAGGGTGGCCCAACCCCTCAGCTGCAGGGAGAGATGATAGAACTCCTGGGGCATATGGATCAGAGCGTGTGGATGAGTTTAGCTCCCAACCGGGGATTAAAGGAGAACAGTAAAAGATGATTATAACCTCTTCGCATTCTTTCCAGCTGCATCCTTTACAAGGGTTTAGCAGAATACTCTGTGCGCGATCTTCACATAGGGTTTAAACGAACTAAGAATGATCGCAAGTGAGAGGAATGACGTTTAATTTGGTAATGATTTATATCACTAATGTTAGTGTTCGCTTGTTTATTTACCGATCTGCAGGAAATGTGCAATTTCCCAGATTGTGAATGGTAAATCTGGCCTTTGGAACAAACGGATACCCGTGACTAAGGTAAAACGCTTTAAAAGCTTTCGGTGAGTGATTACTTACAGTTCAGTTCATCCGCTGCCGAGTGCAATTGTTGGCTGTTGGTAAATTGCCTCCTATCGCTCTTAGCCGTGCTGGCCCTTTAAGCGTTCCCCATCACTGCCTATAAGTGGAGCGTGGGTGATTCTCTTCAACGAATCAGATGTTGCCGTTGCTGTGGTGATCGAGTCTCCTCTGACTGACAGTGGGACTGTCCCACCTCCTTCCTCCGGGCCAGACGAAGCGCTGCTTGTTGCTGCTCTGCCGGGAAACAAGGCAGGGACGCTGGCACTGCGCCGCTCTGCTCGCCTGGAGGGTCTGAAACCCGCCGCGCCGCCTGCCGCTGCTCTCACCCAGTGGCCTCGGCCGTGCCGGAGCGGGGAGAGCTCCGGGAAAGGCAGGGCGGGTTCTCCTGGTTTGGGCTGCGCCATGGGCTCAGCGGTGGAGAGCAGGGGGTTCCTGCAATGGCAAGTAGGCGCTTTGCTTCTGGTTTTCTTCCCGCTGCGGGGTGGAGGGAAGGCGGCACAGATCCGTTACTCCTTCCCGGAGGAGTTGGCCCCGGGATCCTTTGTTGGGGATGTGGCTAGGGACCTGAGTCTGGAAGCTGCCCGGGTGGCCTCCCGACAGCTGCAGATCCTGCCCGGCTCGGCTCAGAAGCACTTCAGAGCAGAGGCGCAGAGTGGTGTCTTGGTGGAGGAGGAGCGGATAGACCGAGAGCGGCTCTGCGGCTCTAGCCCGCGCTGTCTGCTGTACCTGGAGATCTTGCTGGCCAACCCGCTGGCCTCGCACCGCGTGGAAGTGGAGGTTCTGGATGTGAACGACAATGCTCCGGCGTTCCTTACTAGCCTCACCCGCTTGGAGATTGCCGAGTCCGCAGCACCAGGCGCGCGGTTCCCTCTGGAGCCTGCAGAAGATTTAGACTTTGAAGCCAACTCCATCAGCACCTACCGGCTGAGCCCTCCTGGATGTTTCACCTTGAGTGTGAAGAATCGTAAAGACGGCAGCAAACACCCCGAGCTGGTTCTGGAGAAGGCGCTAGACAGGGAGCAGCAGGAGCAGCATCGGCTGGTGCTCACAACACTGGATGGTGGGCTTCCTGCTAAATCCGGAACTGCTGAGATTGTCGTCTCAGTTATTGACGCCAACTACAACCCGCCCGTCTTTGGTCAGCCCGTGTACAAAGTAACCCTGCTGGAAAATGCGCCGGAGGGGACTATGGTGATTAAATTAAATGCCACCGACCAGGACGAGGGGACAAATGGAGAGATCGCCTATTCCTTCAGCAGCCACACTCGCCAGAAAATCCGGCGGTTGTTTAGCATTCAGGAAAGGACCGGAGAGGTAAGAGTCCTAGGAAATGTCGACTATGAAGAGGGCACAGTGTACGAGATCGATGTGAGGGCCAAAGACGAGAGCTCTCCCTCTATGGACGCCCATTGCAGTGTCTTGGTGGAGATAAAGGATGTCAACCACAACGCCCCTAGCGTTAGGTTCACATCGCTCTCAGCCACGGTTCGAGAGGAGCGCCAGTGGGGGCGGCAGTGACTCTTCTCAGTGTAAGTGATGGAGACTCCAGGGAAAACGGAGAGGTTCAGCTGCAGCTCCCGGCAGACATTCCCTTCCAGATCGTACAGTCCTTCAGGAACCACTACTCCTTGGTCACTAGCGGCCCGCTGGATCGGGAGGAGGTCTCGGAGTATAAGGTTGTGATCACAGCTACAGATTCTGGATCACCGCCACTTTCCAACCAGAGCAACCTCCTGATAAACATATCGGACCTGAACGATAACCCACCCCGCTTTTCCCAGCCTGCCTACCAAGCGGAGGTGCCAGAGAATAATACTTTGGGCGTTCCCATCTGCTCCGTGTCCGCCTTTGATCCCGATATGGGCCAGAACTCCCAGCTGTCTTACTCCATCGTGGATAGTACCGTGCAGGGGCTGCCCGTTTCCTCCTATGTCTATGTCAGCGCCAAGAACGGGACCATCTACAGCAGCTCCTCGTTCGATCATGAATAAATCAAACAGATAGTTGTGCAGATACAAGCCAGGGACGGCGGGTCATCGCCTCTCAGCACCAACGTGACTGTCTCCATCTTCATCCTAGACCGGAACGATAATGCTCCTCTGATTATCTATCCTGTGGCTCGGAAGGGGTTCCTGGCCCAGCAGTCCGTCCCTTTCTCTTCGCAGGCGGGACACTTCGTGACCAAAGTGACAGCTGTGGACGCATGGCTCTCCTACAAACTGCAGCAAGCCACAGACCCAAGCCTCTTCAAAGTCTCCCCATACACCGGGGAGATTAGAACTACCCGAGCTCTCCTTGAACAAGACTCCCCCACGCAGAAGATTGTCCTTGTTGTCGAAGACTGTGGGGAGCTGCCTATGTCTACCACAACCACTGTGATCATGAACATAGAGCAGGACCCTGACCGGAGCTCAGCAGACTTCAAGAGGTCTAACCTAGAACAGGATGGCCTTCCCCACCTGACAGTGTACCTCATCATTGCTCTGGTAGCAATCTCAGACCTCTCTGCTATGACTTGCGTATTTTTAGCCGTGAAGTGCCTTAGAAATGCAAGAGCCAGAAACTCGGATGCAGCTTGGACTACTTATCTAAAGGGAGGAAATACCCTGCAGGCGTGGAGACACTTTGATAGAGGTCTTCAGAGCGTGGAGGAGAAACTGGAGTTCCCCACTGCCTTTGGGGGAGATTTTCTTTCTCTATGTCCTCTCCAAAGGCCTGGTCAGACTCCATTACCAGAGGGGAGCAATCACCTGTTTGCAAAACCCGTTAGTCAACCGGACATCAACAGCGCAGACACTCTTCTGGCCAGCAATAACCTCAGCGATCCCAGTGAGGCGAGAAGTGAGAGACAATTACATATTTGGTGTTTGAGTTAATGTCTTCTTGTGATGTCCTTAGCATGTTAGTTAATTGCTTTTATTTCAGATGACTTGTGATTTGGAAAACATCTATTTACTCTTGGTTTTGAGTGAGGGATTAATATTGGAGTTCCTGGTGAAGAAGGCGAGGTATTTCTCTTAGCCTGCATAGAAGTAATAACTGTACTGTTGTCCTTGTACAGCAGCTTTTAAAAAGTGCACAATGGATTGTGTTTCTGGAAATCCTCCTGGTGTCTTTAAAATACATGGCAAGGCCTCAAAATAGTGTGGTAAATGTGAACATTCTACTCTTTTGGGGGGTAAATTATCGCAATAGTGTTGGGAGACCCTGACAGATTTCTCAGTCTTGTGTTGAAAGGTGGCAGTTGTGAGGTGTTTAGAAAGTGCTCTGGTCTATCGGTTACCCTGAGGTTTCAAAATTATATTGGGGATATTTCGCCAAACCAGTGAAATGTTTGATATGGAGAGTTCATCAGGCTTTAACAAATGCCTTTTCATACCGTATGAAAACACTGTATACAGAGACCAGGGTTCTGCATTCATCACAGCTGAGGATTTGTCCTTTGTTGCGATGAGATGGGTGACATCTGAAATCACGATCATGGTTGCCAAAGCAAAATAATGAGGATTTGTACCTTGTATGCTTCCACGACGTGC